>NW_027211748.1:13940357-14579285 GCF_022749685.1 Semicossyphus pulcher | reverse complement strand
ACCCCTACAGAATCATCTGAATGCAGATCATGGGAGGCAGATATAAATCTAGGAACGGAGACCATTGATTGGGATGCTGTGTGGAAAAATGTCTTTCGGTCATCTAAAAACCCAAATCACCAGCTAATCCACTACAAAATTTGTCACAGGACCTACTTAACACCACGTAAAAGACATTTGATGGGTTTAGCTCCCAATCCGGACTGCACATTTTGTAATCAGGGCGTTTTGGGTACACTGATGCATGTCCTGTGGGAGTGTCCAGATGTACAACGGTTCTGGGTTGAAGTTGTGGATAAGGTGTCTGATCTGATAGGGGAGAAACTTCCACTGGAACCGGCACTTCTTCTCTTAAATGATGACTCCAGGTTCAAGATTGCTGAGGCAGAACGTAAACTCTGGTTGGCTGGCATGACTGCAGCAAAAAAGATTATAGTTTTAAGGTGGCTCCCACCACACCAGTTACCAATAAAACATTGGCTACGAGCTCTCCTCGAGGTGATCTACCTGGAGTGGTCATCAGCTCGCATTAATAATTCTAAACCACGAACGTTGGAGATGTGGAAAAAAGCCGCAGAGGATGTTAAAACATTATTGTCATGACTTTTGTGGCTCATCTGTGGTAACGCTGTATGTTTAGTTTTGTAATCCTGTTTATCACTCTGTCTTATCCGATTATTTTGATTTTGACTTTGTTAATATTTCTATGTTGGTCTGTGTGCTCCGCGGGGAGGGGGTGGGGGGGTGGAGGGACAGAGGGGGTTGTTCTGTGTGTTCAGTATATGTGTTTTGTATTTGTGTCATTATTGTCTAAAATTTAAAATAAAATAAAAAGTTGATTACAAAAAAAACATATCACAAATATTAATTATTTTTTTTACGATGGCACATCTGGTGTACAACAAGAACCTGAGATGTAACATCTGAGATTTTCTGAGTAGAAATGGATTGCTGGATGCTTCCAGCCTTGCAATGAACAAATAAGACCAAGCCCAATGTTTTTACAACCCATACTACTATGGTAATAAAAACAATCAATTCATATCTGTTCTTTTAATTCGTTTTAGAAATGTAAATCAATCATCAAACGCAAGCTTTCATGGACAATTTGTTTCGGGTAATCTAGTAACTTCCTAAAAGAATGTGTTAGTCAAGAAGTAAACATTGTGAAATGTGTCAACTGACAAACATCTTGATCGTTCTGTGTGCAAGCATGGCATGATGCCAGTGACGTATGCAATGACAGTACACTGCAGGAGACCTGCTATCAAACTACAGTTACTTAAAAAGGATATTCTAGTGAAGAAGTTATCCAGGTTCTTGATATGGTGCCATGAGTCTGCAACATAAACAAGAGCATTAGATATCTTTGACCCAGTTACATCATTTGTTCAGCAACTTAATTATGTTAAATATATCAATGTGCAGTTAGTCAATTTATATTAGAGACCATTTACTCTTTAGTATTAATGACATGCTTACCTTTCAGGCCTTCAGGCACATGCACCAGTAAATCCTCCTCCCCTGGTGGTGAGTCCTCCTCAAAGTCCTCAATTCTCTGATACTCCTGGTAAGCTTCAAAGTTGGCCATTATGCTTCACATTCTTGAGGCCTCTCCTAACTGACGAGCTACTTGTAGTAAATACTGTGAAACGAATGCAGTCTGTCAACCTCAGTACATTCTGTAGCTAACTACTCCGCGATTCAAGCAAGGGTAAAGTTAGCACCTGCTAACATTAGCTTGCTAACTTGCTAGTCTAACGGACAACGCTCGTGAAACCCTACACTAACATGGTTACATGTAATATACTGTGCAGCCGTTGAGAATAAGGTCCGCGAATATTCCGCAAATTAACTGATGAATATTAGCTTTCCTTTTATACGATTACTGTACGGCTAAAGTCAAGTGTCTGGACGTTGTTTAGCCTGTGAATGATTCAGCCTCTTGTGTAGTCTGGGTGACACGGTTTGTTTTGTGCCCGACTTGGTCCGTCCATCTGCTGCTCTGAATCTTCTGTCTTCTCTCTGCTCGGAGTTCAATATTGACCCGAGCTCGTTAAATACACACAGATATGTTTCAATCACGACAAGGTGGTCTTCAGTCTGTCCCGAGGTCCGTTACTTGGTTTCCAAAAATACACCATCCCGCGAGTGTCCACTGTTTTTGTCTTTCACAAATAATGTCAACAAAACGTCATTGACGTCATTTCCCCTTTACTTTAATGTCATTTCCGTGTGTGGTTTGTAGTTTTTTCACATCACACAATAAACAAGCACCCCACTGGGCTATGCATATACTGTAATAAACCGGAAACTGTAAAGCATGTACGAATAGATTGCACAGGGTATGATGAACAAAGAAGGGAAATAAAATGCAATATTACATTGGGGAATCTGCTAGGAAAAACATCAGGTTCGTAAGGTTCGCAGTCTTCTAGTCAAGTACTTAAGAGAAGCCAGAATTATAGTGAGAATTTAATTATTTTTTTTATTATTGTGATCATTTTATTTTATTGTATTTATTTTCCTTTCCTGACAATCTACTGCTTCACACTCCAGTCCAGTAGGTGGCGGTAATGCACCTTTAAGCTGGTTTGCCAACCACCATAAAAACTCAAAGAAGAAGAAGAGGAAGGAGAAGTTTTCCCACATAATGTCCATTTTTGCTGCGCTTCTGTTGTGCTTTGTTGTACAAATGGCTTGAAATTAATCTGTCTGTTACTTGTCTCTTAATAAAACGGTACTTTTCTGCCATAAACCAATATTCACTGTAAAAACGAGGTCCCCTCTAGCCACGGAAATGCACTCGGGGTCAGAGTCAACATGGCAGCCTGCAGGTTGCCTGTGGATTAATGTAGAGCTTAACGTTTATTTAAACCTAATGAGCTTGTTTTCAGTAAAATAAGCATAAAACATGTTGCAGTTACTCTGTTGTAGAGCAAGCATCACTTCTCCGGTGCGGTCATTGTCGTTATACCCGCGGTGCAATAAAACAGCAGACACATGGAAACTTTCACGGTAGGGTAATTTGACCGGGGTACCTAATTTAGTTAATGACAGTCGACCTTTATCTGCTGTACGAGCCATAGGTAATTTATTTTGACCCGATTAGCCTTCTTTGATTGTCTAGACAGTATTTACCTCTTTGCATGGCTGTTTTCCTTGACTATTCAGATGTAAATATGTACAGTGGACTCGTCTTTTTTATGCATGTTAGTGATCAGATGACAAATTAATCAAAACAATCCTTATATTGAGGTTCAATGGATTTGTTTGTCCAACTTTAAGAAAATAAAATACATATACTGAATTTTGACATTCAATTAATCAGTTAAAGTCGTGTTCCCATCAAAGATTGCTAACATCTGCCCACTCTAGCATCTCATTTTGTGGTTGACGATTTGTGGTTTTCTGTTTTATTTGAAGACTATATCTATAATAATAATACTCACAAGCACATGTGTATATAAATAATTTCAAAGCACTGAAATAGTTTCTCACTTGTATTTTGCCTGTGTTACAGTTCCCCTGTTATTGTGATTTCAGTATAGAATTAAGAAATATCACTTACTTTTGGTTAAAGTTAGGATAATAATTGCTAGTTGTGGCCATAAGTCAAATCAATCAAACTCTTAGCAAAATATGTAGCCCCTGTTACATCAGCTTTTTAACTGTGTCATAATTAGGTTATTGCTTGCTAACTGTATCAATATTCTTTCTCATATCCAGGTGGTACACATCTCCAGGATCTCGAGCATACAGCTCCACACAGCAGCCCGGAAATGCTGTCAGCCGTATTTGGCGCATCACTAATCGAGCTGTCCGCCAGTCGGCCACCCGAACATCCAAACCCCCGGGAGTGCCTCTGAGGTTCATCCTTGGACCAGCAGTACTCACAGTCTCTGCACGACTGTTTTGCAATGTCGCTTACTGCGAGGCAGATGAGAATAACAACATCCATGTGGGAGTTGTCGCCAAAAACCCTGTGCCTGAGTTCAAATGGCATATCCTGTGGGAATTTGTCAAACCTCAACTGTTTGCTCTCATCGGTGCTGTAGTGGTGAGCCTAAATCTGTTCACTTATATGTTATCGGTGTCTCTCAAAGAATATCCTGTGACATTTTTGCTGATTAGTTAACAGTGCATATTTTCTCCAGCTTGCTTTTGGTGCAGCAATCTTGAATATACAAATACCATTAATGCTGGGGGATCTGGTGAATGTTGTGGCACGTTTCCTGAGAGAGCAAACCAGGAGTTATGTCCAGGAGATAAGAGGTCCTGCACTGAAATTACTTGGACTGTATGCTATCCAAGTAAGTACACATTCAAATATTTTTTTCTTAAGCTATTATATCCTAGCATGTCTGCATGTTATGTTCAAGTCATTTTCATTCAGAAAAAATGATCAGGGAAACTTAAAAACAGCTGTTCTCTAGAAAATGGTCTCTAATCGCCTCTTTTGTGCAGGGCCTGCTGACGAGTGGCTACATCATCCTGCTCTCAAGGGTGGGGGAGAGAGTGGCAGCAGACATGAGGAAGACCCTTTTTGCATCCTTACTGAGGTACTTATGCCCAATGTTAAAGCCAGAGAAAGCATGGATACAGTAAAATACATTTTCACAAGTCTTGCTTACGGCCCATTATTAAGCTAATGAGCGGACTACATCTGCAAATCGTCAATCAAATGTTTCTGTCTCAGGCAAGATGTGGCTTTCTTTGATGCCAATAAAACTGGGCAGCTGGTGAATCGTTTGACCGCTGACATTCAGGAGTTCAAGTCGTCATTTAAATTGGTCATCTCTCAGGTATAGGTGCTATATTTGTTTTTAAAAAATGAACTTATGGTGTATAGTTTTTGCTTTGTAATTCACACTAATTCTTCTTTGCCTGTTTGCAGGGTCTGCGGAGTATTACACAGACAGTTGGATGTTTGGTCTCTCTCTATATCATCTCACCCAAACTCACAGGTTTGACCGTAGTGGTCCTCCCCTGTCTCGTGGGAGCAGGAGCTCTCATCGGCTCATTCCTCCGCAAACTGTCCCGTTTGGCTCAAGAACAGGTGATAATGAATGTAGTATTCTCATTTTGTTTAGGATATTTGTAAGGATTATACCATGCCTTGATTACAATTTTGATTTTCACTGCCAAGCCAAGAGAGGGTGCAATATCATAACAGTAAAAAATTGAAACCCCATAGAAATGAGCAGGCTCTTTTTTGAGGAATGTGCCAGAAGTATTGAGCTCATCCTCATTTATTTATACAATATAGATCCGTTCTGACTTCTGCCCACAAATGTAAAGATGCCAAGTTTCATCACAACTTCCTCCTGACTCCTACTCCTATTCTTTTAAATGTCTGGGTTGACAGAGAAACACATCATATATCATCATCAATGCATGTTTTGTGAGATAAGTAATTCACACTCTTAATTAGCAGATGTTGCTCAGAAAGTTGTTTGGCAGCCATTACGACGTTATTACAAAGAAAAGTCAGCCTATTAAATTCATTGCACTTACAGGACGTACAATTTAAGTCACAATGAAGTACCTTCAGCAATTGATAGGAGTCTTTTAATTTGCTCTACGACTGTGTCTTTACTACACTTTGTCTGTGTTTTATTCAAGGTGGCAAAAGCGACAGGAGTTGCAGACGAGGCGCTTGGCAATGTACGAACAGTGAAAGCTTTTGCGATGGAGGAGAGGGAGCTCCAGTAAGTGACACTATACATGCAATAAACTCTTGGCCATAGTGCTTGTAGAGACCAGTAGACTGTCAGACTGTCAGAGATGATGTGTTTTCATTTACAAACTCCTTTTTCGCAGCTTATATTCTTATGAAGTTGACAAATCATGTGAAATGAATGAAAATCTCGGTGCTGGAATAGCAGTTTTTCAAGGACTGTCCAACATCACTCTGAACTGTGAGTACATTTCACTGTGTTAACTGATTGTTGAACAGATCTATAGTGTGTCAGGATATGCAGTACAGTAATGTATTTATGTTGTGTGCTTTTATTACAGGCATTGTTCTCGGAACTATTTTTGCTGGAGGGACTTTAATTTCCAGCAATGAAATGTCCCCTGGAGACCTCATGTCTTTCCTGGTTGCTTCCCAGACTGTTCAGAGGTAAAAGACATGACTTAATCCTCGATTCTCGCTCTTTATGACCGTATAAAATTGAAGTTAGCAGCTTTAATGTAACTGATGTTGGAGTATAACTCCTGTAATGTCGTTATGCTCAGGTCATTGGCCAGTATCTCAATCCTTTTTGGGCAGGTGAGTAAAACATGTGTAGAGGATGCATTCTCTGAGTGAAACACAGCCTTATAATTTATGCATGTGTTGAAAAATATTATTTAGCACAAAATCAATCTCTAACATGTGTTACAGATGGTGAGAGGATTAAGCTCTGGGGCTCGGGTGTTTGAATACCTAGCTTTAAAGCCAACCATCCCGCTCTCTGGAGGAGGACGCATCCCGTACGATTCTCTGACAGGAAGAGTCGACTTTATGAATATTTCATTCAGGTTGGAACCTCATCTAAACTCAATTCTAGACAATAAGTGAGCATAAACATCAGAGGGTACAATCTGTTCACTGTCTGATTCCTTTTTTGTGTATTTACAGCTATCCAACAAGACCTGGCCATCAGATCTTAGATAAATTCAACCTTACGTTGCCTCCTTGTAGAACTGTTGCCATTGTTGGAGAATCTGGAGGAGGTATATTCTTTGTTAATTATTCTGTAAATGTGTGACAAGTTTAAAACATGATGGTAATCATTTAAGTGTTGAATCCAATACATTGTAGGAAAGTCAACTGTGGCGTCCTTGCTGGAGCGTTTCTACGACCCAACCAGCGGCGTCATCATGCTGGACGGACTCGACATCCGGACACTTGATCTGTCCTGGCTGCGGGGACAAGTCATTGGTTTTATCAATCAGGTATAGATTGTTAAGCACGAATTTATCTGCGTTTTTCAAGCAGAGATATGAATAATTAGCCAGTTTGAAAATATTTTTTTATTTTAAACATTTTATCTCTCCCCCCCATTTCTTTGCAGGAGCCAGTTTTGTTCGGCTCATCCGTCATGGAGAACATCCGTTTCGGGATGCCAGAGGCCACAGATGCTGAGGTCATTTCTGCAGCCAAGCAAGCCAACGCTCACGGCTTCATTACAGCTTTTCCAGACGGCTATAGCACTGTAGTTGGTATGTGATCTCATTAAAACATTTGCAAGTACTCAAATTTGTGTGCCATCTTACTATTAACCTCTAAAATTCTTATCTCCAGGTGAGCGAGGTGTGACGTTATCAGGTGGCCAGAAGCAGCGCATCGCCATCGCTCGCGCCTTGATCAAGAACCCTAGCATCCTGGTGCTGGATGAAGCCACCAGCGCTCTGGATGCAGAATCAGAGCGGGTAGTACAGGAGGCTCTGGACAGAGCCACAAGGGGTCGCACTGTTCTCATCATCGCCCACCGGCTGAGCACCATCCAGGGGGCTGACCTCATCTGTGTCATGAGCAACGGCCGCATTGTGGAGGTGAGGGAGCAGAGTATTCAGATAGATAAAGGAGCTCTTATCTCCTGTTTAAAGTCCCTGCTAATTTATCAGCCCCCCTTGTGAGTTCAAAGGAGCACTGACAATATTTGACTATGCAGGTGTACTGTTGGCTTCAATTAATTCAGTGTACTGACAATGAAATTAATGAATTATCTAACAGCCTTTTCTTTTCTTTTAAGGCTGGGACTCATCTTGAACTGCTGGGCAAAGGAGGAATTTATTCTGATCTGATCCGCAGGCAAAGAGCAGAGGGGCAGAAATGAACACACCAAAACTTGTTTACTATAGATCTTCAGGGACAGTAATGGGATGTATTTTTAATTAAATGTATCGGGGAAAACCTGCCTCAGCAGACGAATTATATAAAATATGTAGTTTTATGACAAATTTATGTATGTAAATGTACAAGTGGACCAACTTGATGAGCCTGCTGTAATGAACAAACTACACTACTGTACAGTATTTAACTCAAACTGGAATTTCATGACATGGTTTTCTCTTATCCTGTGAAGAATTATAATGTATAATGTGGTAGAAAAATAATTAAACATTGTTTAATGTGTACTGTATTTGTCGTTTTTGGCTCATTATAGTTTCTGTGTTTTGTTACAAATACAGGGTTGCAAGGACAGAACGCTGGACCTAAAAAGCTGGATATTTTTTTGTTGATTGTCTCATTTTTTGTTGTGCACCTACAGTTTAAACTGTCCAGTTCACCCGGGGAAACAGAAATGTAATTTCCACTCTGGGCTTCAGTTCCATCCCACAATCATCCATTCTGTTTAGATGTGACACCTGGGGAGGAGCTGCTGTGTTGGCACCAATATAAAACTAAGGAATGATCATTTCTTTTGATCATTTTTTTTTTGTATACTTAATATATCAATAATAGTGATAGGGTTGCCTAATAGTATATGCTATATAAAAAGTGAGAGTAGAATAAGCTCAATTTTCACCCTACACCCTTTTTGATAAGGACTTAAATAAACTACTACCATTACTATATGTATATCTTGCATACTTATCATAATAGTCATCACTACTCATTAACACATTTACAAGTAGCCTGACAGAATCCGAGTAGAATGCATTTGCTGTTTGAGATATTTACAAATAGTCAATTTAAGTAAAGATTTCAGGCCTGTGTGTATGTAGCATGTTTGTAAAAACAGAGTGAAATTTTGTTTTTCCCCTCTGGGATTAATAAAGCATCTCTTCTAAAGGAAACCCACTTAAGGGGATTCTTTTATAGATATCTCATTGCGTACATAAATCTTAAGCACAGATCTTGCACGACTGTCCTCTGACTACAGTATTTGGGTCAAGTCTAAGAGTCCGAGCATCTGTTACTTGAACTGATAGTGTGTGACCTGATAGTGTGAACTAGTTTACTCTCTGCAAACATTCATTTTGCATTCCATTTACAATCAAACTCATAAATGTCATAATGTGCTCAGAGGACAGAAGGTGCTTCTGCAAGAAGATCTTGCGGCATACATGATTGTTTTGGCATCTTTGGTCTGGGTGTTGCAATTCCACTTTCTGCCTCTAGATGACCAACAAGACAAGCTTTGCTGCAGACCGACAGGGAGCAGCAACTGCAGATAGCTTTAAGCTAAGCTAGCTGTAGATTATTATCCCCATTTTGGGGCTTTTCTCAGTCATTGGTTTGCTAGCTTTGTCAAGGCTGGCTTCACAGGCCAAACATGCAGAAATATGAGAAGCTTGAAAAAATAGGAGAGGGTAAGTTTCATATGCTTTTTATAAAGTTAATATCAGCTAACCTGGTTTGCTAATGTAGCCTTCTTGTAGTTAAGGACTAGCTTACGTTAGCTAGGCTGTAAGCTATGTGCCTGCATTTACTGATGCCCTAGTTAACCATATACAAAGCCGTGTGTGCAGTTTTTACTTACTACAAATGTGTGTGTTACGAACTGTCAGACGATTTTTGCCTGCAAGTTTTAACGATGTAAACGCTAGCTTACTTTATGTAGCATGCTAATGCTAGGACCTCTCTACGCTGCTTACATGGATGCCATTCATCAACACGAAACCATGATATAACTTATCGTTTTCTCTGTAGGTACGTATGGGACAGTTTTCAAGGCTAAAAACAGAGAAACCCACGAAATTGTGGCTTTGAAAAGGGTCAGGTTGGACGACGACGACGAGGTATGTTTTCAGAATAACTAAATGTATTTCATTACATGCTAGCATGTTGTTAGCAGGCTAGTGCTAATCAAAGCTGGGTGTCATTTCTTTCAGGGGGTGCCAAGTTCTGCCCTGAGAGAAATCTGTCTTCTGAAGGAACTAAAGCATAAAAACATTGTCAGGTCAGTCTGCTGTCATAAAGTGAATTTAACTTAATAAGAGGGAATGACAGGTAGTGATTCACTGATTTTAAAATGTGAAACAGTTTGCATTTAGTCTTCAACTCCTCCCTCTCAGTGTCTGACACACAGACACCTTTTTTAAACTGCACTGAAATCTTAATGTGCATAAGCTGGATAATTGTGCAATAATTCACCTGTGCAATACGTTGACATAAATACTGCCATATACTGTTCATTTCTACAAAACTATTATTGTATATAACTCTTTTGCATCTTATTTTGTATTTAACTTTATTCTGGGAATAATATTTATTTCTGACTCTCATATTAAATAGACATAGATCACATAGATCCACTTTATTTCTTATTTTATTTTATATATAATGCTTATATTTGACATATTTCTTACCTCTATTATGCCACATATTTCCCCATGCTTCTCTCAGAGCAACTGTAATGTCCATATTTCCCCCCGGGGATAAATAAAGTATTTCTGCTTCTGATTTAACCCCTGTCAACAAACATTGTCTTAAAGCTGTCCTATCTTCTACAGGCTACATGATGTTTTGCACAGTGACAAGAAGTTAACCTTGGTTTTTGAATATTGTGATCAGGTGAGATGAAGTCATCCTGAATCTACAATGTTTTCAATTTGTAGCTTCTAAGGCTAATGTGTAACATTCCTCCTTTTACCTGTAGGATTTGAAGAAGTATTTTGACAGCTGCAATGGGGATCTAGATCCTGAAACTGTGAAGGTGAGGAAAAAAAACACCCAGAGTAACTAAACAAGACATTTTAACCAAAGACAGTTAAAAAGCATTCTGTATAGATAGCTTAATATATAAATAGCATCAGCTTGGCCTCTGACTTTCACCAGTTTGTCAGTTACATCCTTTGGTCTTGTCTCTAAAACTCTCTCTCTCTTTGATGCAGTCGTTCATGTACCAGCTGTTGAAAGGTCTTGCTTTCTGCCACAGTCGAAATGTTCTCCATAGAGATCTGAAGCCCCAGAATCTCCTCATTAACAGAGTAAGTGTTGAAGTACATTTGGACTTTGATTTGAATGCTCCTAAATATTCTTAACTATGTGAGAAAATCCTTTGGCTCAGTTTTGTATGTCTGTAATGCTGAAACCAAGAGGAAGGCAAACTAAAAGCAATACAAAGGAAAATGAGAATTACATCATTTGTGAAATGTGTAGTTATTTGTCGCACTGTTGAGTCTGCAGTTTATTAGTATTATGGAGGAAGATTTACTAACCTGTGTCTTTGTCTGTAGAATGGGGAGTTGAAGCTGGCTGACTTTGGATTGGCCCGAGCCTTCGGCATTCCTGTGAGGTGTTACTCAGCAGAGGTAGGTTGTGCTATAGAAACACAGCAGACAATTAAATGTGTAACCTGTGTGTCATTTCATTGATTTTTGGCACATACCAGCTTATATCTAAAGAGAAACCAAGTCAAAGGATTTCTGGACAGCTGGACTGCCACAGGGAGATTTTGTATCGATGCTAACTAACGATGCAAAGAGATTTCTGCTCTCAAAGTGAGACTTTCAAATAAATTGTATTTGTCCCAAATCAAGATCTAAAAATATATTCACAGATTTAATCAATGAATTTAAGTTTTCAGGCTTTATTAAAGTCTGGAAAAATCCAAGTCACAATAACAATTACAAAATGCAACGTTTTAAAACAAAACTAGTAAAGTGCAAAAGCATTAGTAGATGTGTTGCCTCTTCCACAATGTTCCAATGTTTATAGGCTGTTTAAAAAAAACCTCTATATTTGTAAGGACATTCGATGGCCTTTATTTGTTTCTCTGAGTTTCCGCTGTTACATAAACGATGGGGGAGAGAGGAACACACAGCAGCGTGTGGGTTAAGTGGTGTCTGTTGTTTTTGTTGTTGTAGATGCCGTCAGAGGGGTGACAGCAAAGCCTCAGATAGGTTTAGTGGTTTTGGTTGGCTGACCTAAGGGCCAGGCAATAAAATCTCATGAGGGGGCACTTGACCCAGGGTGTCACCACTGATCTGAAAACGTAATAAAAAGAAAACCTAGAGGGGAACAGAGTTTGAAGCTTTGAGAATTGAATGTAAGGTCATTTGAAAAGGTTGTTTCATTTCAGAAGACGTATTACCATGAGACTTTTAGTGCTGTTTCAGCAAAAAGAAATTAATGCTCCCCCTGTTATTTCACACGACATGTACAGTATACTCTATGTAGAATATGCAGCATATATCATATACGAGGACGTTCGTTTAAGTCATCAGCATTATTGCCAGCCAAGTCGAATCCCTAAAATTGAAAGAAAAGGAGCCAAATGTGTTCTTACTATTTCAAATCAATAGACCAAAATAATCCTGCTCATTAAGCCTTTTATTACTATTATTAACAGTATTAGTATCATTAGTGACTCTTATCTTCAGCAGCACTGTGTGAAGGTGGGAAAAACAAGACAATCATTTTTGTGTGTTTTTGTTCTCACTTGTATTTAATTTGATATTTTATTTTCGTGCTATTTAAGCTGCTACAGAAACACTATTTTATTTGAATTTTTTTTATGTCATGCAAATGTGACAATAACTTTTCAGATTTGGATTTTTAATATTTTAATTTCAGATACATTTTGAACATATGTGAATATATCGGCAGCTATATCGATATTGGAATTTTTTTACTCCCTAATATCGGATTCGGCATCGGCCCCAAAAATCCAATATAGGTCAGGCTCTAGATAATAGTAATATTTCAGTTGGCTTGTTTGTTTGTTTTTTCTTCAATTTTATGCATTTAACTTGAGCAGAGTTTGCCACACTTATTTTAAACTACTACAGTATGAAACCATTCATCCGCCCCACAACCCACAGTTGGGTGTTTGTAACCCTTTAAAACAGGCATTAGAACGTGCTCCATTTATGTCATCTGTGTGCATATTTTCTTTTATCTATGTAAATAAATATAAACACCACCAATGCTCCTGCCTGAATATGTGAAGTTTGCATATTACCCTTAGTAGCTAAAAGCCCATTTATGCCATTCTGGTTGGATGATTCACAAATTTTACTTAATTTTTCTCCATAAAAGTGATTTATGTAAAAGTTCTGTAGCAGGTGGTCACATAATTAACATCTGTACTGAACTGAACTTTTAAACTTTTTCAGCTGAAAGAAGTTGGAAGTGCATGTTTCAGTCAGCCCACACATTCTCTCTGGGGAAGGAGCTTTATTTTATTTCATTCCTCTTATTCTGTTTTGTAAGTGCACTCCAGCAAACACATTTTCACAAAACCTGGAATAAATTTCTGTGAAACACTTGACGAGGCAGCAGTTTGGTAAAATGTCAAGAAGGTGTAGAGTGATGGAAGCAGATGGCTGATGCAAGCTGATTATTTGGTATCACTGACAGTGCTGCCGCCTCCTTTTCTCTGCGAGATCCCTGTCAGGACAAAATAACACCCACCCCCGGGAACGGTCATTACGCTGAATATCTGAACAATTGTGTTAACACCAGTTAGGCTGTGATAATTGGTGTAATTGTTCTAATTCCTCACTTTACTCTGTGATTTGTTCGCAGGTGGTGACATTGTGGTACCGGCCTCCTGATGTGCTGTTTGGTGCTAAACTTTATTCTACCTCAATTGACATGTGGTCTGCTGGATGCATATTTGCAGGTAATTGTCTTTAAAGACAATACATTATAATATATAATAATATATTAGTATAGGGCATTTAAAACACTTAAAGCAGCAACTGGCCCCTGGAAAAAGCCACTGTCAGTCAAAGCTGGTGTTCTCTGTAATCGATAGAAGCAGTAATATCTGAAATTGGCACCATAGCTGTGGAAAAGGGGGTACAAACAGCTTGTGGTTTTGCCCATTCTACTTTCCTACAACGCCCAGCATGCATTGCATCCCTCCCTTACTACCGTTTAGCTACAGGCAACGGCTCAGAGCGGTACAGAATCCAAAAAACGACTAGAATATACCGGTGGATTGTCTAAAAAATCTTCAGGTCTGCAGTCTACATTTCAAACCTGATGATTTTGAACGAGACATGACATCGGAGGCGGGCGTCTTAGATTGAGGAAGTGTAGTTTAGCTAGCTCCCTGGCCTCCGCCAGATGTTTTATTACAATTGTGTAATGGAACAGGTAAAGGGCCGCTATAGAAAGAAGTCATTTCAACTTAAGATGTTTTTATCCCCTTGAATTTTATACATATACACTTTGCTGTTTCTGGTGTGTTCTTGGTTTCTGTATGTCCATGTTTAACGTTGGATTGATTACACCAAACCGCTATTATTAAATGTTGTGTTACATCTTCTTTCCAGAGCTGGCTAATGCTGGGAGGCCTTTATTCCCCGGGAACGACGTGGACGACCAGTTGAAAAGAATCTTCAGATATCTTTTTTTTTTAAACATCAATGGTGGGTTTTTATAACTTGGGACTTCTGCTTAGACTCTGAGACCACAGAGGTTTGTTCTGGAAGAACTATTGATCTACCATGTGATCAATGATTCACTAACGTTAAGTCCTAACAGGATGGAAACACACACCTTTTCTGTTGCAAGAAGCTTTTCTTTAACCACTTTGAACATTGTTGGGTACACCGACTGAAGAACAGTGGCAGACGATGACGAAACTCCCCGACTACAAGGTAAATGATTGATGTCAGATGATGTATTTTTTAAGATTGAAGATGGAGCTTACACCATGTGTGACTGATTTTCTTTTCTTTCTTTCATCTATTTTTCACTGCTTCTCTTTCTTGCTGCAGCCATATCCCATGTACCCAGCCACCACCTCACTGGTGAACGTGGTCCCAAAACTAAGTAGCACCGGACGGGATCTACTTCAGGTACTTTCACTTTGTTGATTTTTTTTTTAGGACTAACAAGTCTATCAACTAATTTAACCATCTGTGTTTCCTTTTATTTGTCCAAACATTTTGCTCACAAGAAAAACTGATATTAAAACATTTTTTTGTTCTCACCAGAACCTGTTGAAATGTAATCCTGTCCAGAGGATCTCTGCAGAGGAGGCCTTGCAGCACCCTTATTTTGCTGATTTCTGCCCACCCTAAATGCTAAACTGCCTCCCCTTGAGCCTCAGCCACCAGAATCAATCATCCTTCACACGGTCATTAGTACAGCTCCCAACAAGGCAAATCCCTCACCGGTTTTCACTCCCCTGCTTTAATTCTGCTGTGCCTCTGTGTGGAACAAAGTCCTCGTGGCTCTGCAAGGTTTTGGGTTCTTTTCAAGTGGCAGGTCTGTTTAATTTGGTACATATAGGCCCCCCCCAGCCAATTAGCACTATTGTGGGAGGATGCTCTATGTGTAGCATTGAATACATTTTACACCTGTGGATATGGCTGTCAACAAGAAGCCCCTCTGCTCCTAAAGACTCAAACGAACATGTGCTGTTAATTTCTGCTTTTTAAATACGTTTTTATTCATGATAAGTGCGCTCTTTGAATCTGTGGTGATCTCATAGCACGCACTGCATCCCTCACACAAACTGCCTTCTAACATGATGGTTTCTGTTCTCATTGTAGTGACTTGCGAGGCAGTTTTTTTGTCAGTTAGCTTTCATGAATAGTCTTAACATCAGTGTAGCACAGACAGTTTTGATGCCAATACCAATATCGATATTTAAGAGGTTTTTTTCCCGCAGGACAAAGCTTGGATTTTTTTTTTAATAATTGTGCAGAGATACATGAGGGTAGATACATAATGGCTACACAACTTTAAACTCAGTTTTAGCCAATGACTGTATATAAAGATGGACAATGCGTCAATCTGCTCTCATTGTACAGAATTGATGCCAAAATAGCCCCTGTGATAGGCGCTGCCATCTTGCGATGGTGACGTCATTTGGAGCCAGATTTGTACAGTGGAGATCGGCGGGTGGCGCCACCGTAGCTGCTTCCTCTAACCAAAACACACACTTAAATTACCGGAAAAAACCCACCAGCAAAGATCCCGCACGCCAGCGTGTTTAACAGCAGAACAGCTTTTTTGTGTTGGTCTAAAGCAGACGATAACAGATATGGAAACTTGGAAACTGTAGTGATTGTTTTAGTTACTTTTCCTCTCGCTGTTCCTCCTTTACCCTGTATATCCAGAACAGATCGGCTGCAGGAGCCGTATTTGTCAACAGAGCTGTCAATCATCCTTTTTACAGCATCAAATAACTCATTAAAAATAAACTTGTCAGAAACATTAACTCTTGGATGTAAATCAGCATGATAAGAACTAACTATAATGACAGAAACCATGTTTGAGAAAAATTTATTTAGCGTGTATTTTGATTTTATAGTTTGGCTCATGTGCCATCTGTTAACATGGAGGAGGCGGGCTTTATGACCTATACTGCAGCCAGTCAGCGGGGGGCGCTCGACATGTTTTCGCTTCACTTTTAGGGAGCTGTCATGTCGTCCATCTTTTTATACAGTCTATGTTTTTAGCAGTTCGTTGTTACATATTAGCCGTAATACACGCCGGTACTTATACACCTCTATTGGCTCTAATGGGGACCACAGATTTTTGGGCAGCTAATGCAACATTGCTAGAAATTAATTGGTTTGTCAGTTTAAGAATCACAAGTGATTTTTTATTTTATTTTATTATTGTGAAGGTTTAAATCTTTTTTTTTAATAGTTTGTTGTTTTTGAACATTTTACAAGTCTGTTTTTGCTGAATAATTTCCTCGGAGTATAAAGCTACTTTATGTCATTTGGTAGTAATTCCTTTTCTTTTAAGAACTTCTCAAGTTGATCCAAAGTAAATGTCCATAAATTCTTCACTTTTTACTGGAAACCAATTCTCTAGTATTTTGCATTCACTCGACCTGTTTTGCACCCTTGATCCCCGAGCTTACTCTAACCATTAATTATAAATATATTCAATGAACACAGTCTCTAATTCTGCTGTATTTCATTTCAAATTACCAACTACTATTAGGAGAACTTATTAGGCAGACACAGACCTGTAAAGTACTTTTAATGTTTGTCCTTTAAACCCAGAACAGACTTGTTATCCTGATGTCATATACCAACAGAACAAGGCTTTGTCCCACTACCCATCACGAGATTGTATGATAGCATGGGAAGATAATTTGTTTTTATTTCCCCTTTTGTATTTGTCTTTTGCACACTTTGTAGCCAACAATTTTATTTTAAATCGTGTAGTTATCAATATTTTTTAATTATGTTGAACACTGACAGCCAGGCAGTTATCAATAAATGGGCCAACATATAAATATATACAGTATGTTAATGACTAGTGGACCATTAGTGATGCATTTTTTTTTTTACATCATCTTTTCTGTTATATACTTTTCTGAAATGCTTTTGTATAAGTTAGAGATGGAAAAATCCAGAAAATCCACTGATGATCTGCATTTACATACAATTGTTTTGCACCATTAGCTGTTTCCTTTTCGGTTACTTCTTCTATTAACACGGTTACCAGCTTGCAATGTTTGTTTCTCCGGATTGTTACAGTGCGATTAATCCCATAAAAGCCTACATAATGAGTTGTTCGAAGAGACGTGCTGGTAGGGAAAGGATTTATATTCATTCTGCTGATGTAAGACAAGATAATGGATGCATGTATTTATTAATGATGGAATGTCTGCTCATTTGTTTGCATTCGTTTTAAATGTAGCACAACTGCATTTGGTAAAGGAACTCTCCCTTTGAATGATTTCCTCATCTATAGCATTTAGCGGCTCCTTTTTAGGATTTAAAATGTTTGAAGTTTGTTTGTGTGTGTGGATTAAGTTATAATGAAAAAAAAAAACAAAAGCATTTGCTGTCAGTATTTCATTATCTCGTGATGACAGGACATTTCAGACAAACTGCTGTCGAGTTACTTTACACGGCTTAAACTTTGATTTTGAATGAAGAGTGGATTTTGCACTTTGCTCGTACCATTGCTTTTGTTGGTAGAATTAAGGACGCCTGTTGTCAGTGTTTTCTTTTGTGTATATTTCAGCCAATAAGACTCAGTATTCAGTAAAGTGGACATAAATATATACTGGCTTTTCAGATTGGAAGTTTATTGACTTTGAAACACGGTTGAAAAAAACTCAACACAAGTTTTTAGTAACTGTTCTGGACCCTTTGATCGAATCACCTCACCATCAGTGTCAATGTTCAAATTTCCATTGGCTATTTGAAGTTTGAGGATTTTTGTTGTTGGACATGAAAAGTTGATTGTTGATGTCCATACTAATTTGTGGGTGAAGTTTAAAATCTGTTGGTAAAAGTATGTTGGAGTAATCCCCAGGCTTCTCAGCTCAGTCTGCAGGCTGCTGTGAACGCCCGGGTTTCAGGCAGTTTTTTACTACTCCACAGGTATCACAGAGTGAAACATGAAGCTTAAAATGAGCATAATACCCCCCACACACACACAAAAGTCTTCGACGGTATCCATAGCTGGGCAAACTTAATCTGCTGAGAACGATCATGTGATGTGACTGAAAGCTCCAGAACAGCTAATAAACAGACGTTGCGTTAAAGTGTATTTTGTTCGTTTGCTTTTATTTGAAAATAATTGGCTTAGTTTTCTCACTCAGAAGTCAACCTGGCCCTGTCAGCATTCTGGAAACATCTTTTATTGAATTTATGTTGTTGCTTGACAGCCAATACTTTAAATGTATTACGCTTCATTATACACCAGGCTGGGCAGGTTTCAACTTTGTTTAAACTAAAAATAAAACATTTTTTCAATAACATAAAAACTGTAAGCATCAATCAAAGCTAAAATTGTGGAATAAACATTATTTGGTAAGGACTGCTGCAGGGATGATGCATTTCTTTAGACCAACTTGGAAGTTGGCATCTCTGTGGTTTGTTTGACTAAAAGGTTTAAATGCTTTCTGGCAAACAAATAAGATAAGGGCCTGTGTCCACTAACAGCGTTTTTTGCGCTGCTGCTATTCAAAACTAATCCTCAGTCCTCAGCACAACACCTCCCTCAGAGTAAGCCGTGTTGCTGCGCTCTCAGTTGAAAATAGTCAAACTTTTGGAAAACTGCTGCGCTCGTCAATTGTCACTTCTTCCTCACAGACCAATCACAACCAAGAAGGGCGAGGTATTCTGATGTCAACTTTGTCAACAACAATGGTGGAGGAGAAGCTAATCCATTCCTTTTTTCGAGGGTACAATTTCCAGGTCTAGAGTTGCTGTTAATGCCAGGACACGATTCATTTTCCTTTTTTTTTTAATGTTTTCTGTTTGGAAATTTCATTGAATAAAAGCAATTATTAAGCATACAGAGCAATTTGCGGAACAATCACTACCGAGTGAAGCAGAAGTGCTGCCAGACAACTTTCGTAACCTAGCAACAGTAAGCGCCGGCGAGAATGGCTCTGAAATTGAGGTCGTGGGCGCTGCCAGCGCAAAAAGCATTGTTAGTGGACACCGACCCTCATCCTCGAAAATGACGACCCTCTTGGATGGAACGCAAAAGCTAACATTAGGCGCGCACTTTGGTTCAACTGTTAAGTGATTTGAAATGTTATGACAGTTTAAGACCGACTGCACTACACATAGTCAAGTTTGTATTAACTATTTAATGTACAGTTCAGAGTTAAAATCACATATCTACAATAAAATGCACATAAAGCACGTAGAGCCAGATGAAGCGAGCTCAGTTCCCCAGATGTTTGTGCGCATGAATCTTGGTGTTACCTGTAACTTTTCTTGAAGGCACATTTTTGTTCCACTTCAAGCCACGTTATGTTTATTATATCCTTTAAACTTAATAGAAAGATACTGCAATTTTCCTCATCTGCTAAATATCTTCTTGTTGAGTATTGCACGATCCCAAGCCTGGTTTGAGGAGGATTTTTTATGCTATAAAGACTCAAGACATTTTATCACATGATATGGAGAACATCATTTTGATTCATCTGGCTCTAGAAATACATTTCCAACTTTACAAAGTGAATATCATGGCTAAGATTACATTAAGAGACCGGAGATAATAGGAGTACACAATGGTCATGCAAGGAAGAAAATGGCTGATGTGACAAATTATAAACTGTAAGAAGTAAATAGTTCAAATGTAGGCGTCGGGTGACAGAAATATATAGAATACTGTTTTCTACTTGGCCATAACTATGCGGTAAATATTTAAGGACTACTTAATGAGCACAAACATTTCAGTAATAGTTTCTGCCAGTTCACATACACTCTGCTGTTCTTTGACAGGTAGTAAGGCAGGGTGGGGAGAGAGAGGTAAACCAGACCCAGGACATTTTCACAAAGCCTTCATCCACAGTTTGCGGTAAATGCTAGGTCATTTTTATGCTTTGTAACCGGACAACATGACACACACACACACACACACACACGCACTCCAAGTCCTCATGGCAATGCAGCATCATCAGAATAGCATCATTGTGTAACATGAATTGGCATTTGTGTCCCTTAATTTGGCTGATGATGGTTAATATACATTTGTCATATCATACATCTGTGTTGCAGTTGGCAGCTGCTCAGTCTACCCCCATTCCAGCTGTTGAATACACTATGAATTGAAAATGGGGATCCCAAATATATCTTTATGTTAATTTCATCACAGCTGAATCTGATTCAGTGCATTTATTGCTCACGACACAACGCCACTGATCCACCGTCTGGCACTTCCTGAAAGGTAAAAATTTCCATGTGGATAAAGTCTCTTCCCGAGGTGATCTCTTGCTCCTCCTTGAGAACGCTCTTATTTCCGTCAATGCTGGAGCAGTGAACACACCACGAGTAACAGCGTGTGTAGTTAAAACTAAAGCCATTAAAAGGTAGTCGCAACCATAGACGTCCGGTCATTGGCTTTCAAGTGATGGCTGATCTCCAAGGGTTTGTGCTTCACATCAACAGTCATCTAATACACACACGACAGAGTAATAAAGCTACAGTGTTATGAACACCACTTACTTGATTGGCATTATACTTGAAAGTTTCACATTAAAAAACAAAATTCTCTGAATTTCCAGTAAAGTATTTATAGTGAGGATAATGTACCATCAAGTCCATAACTGTGGTGTCAAGGATTTAAATGAGAGTGAACATAAAGGAAACAGGAAGTGGACTCACACGGAAAGCAGAAGAAAAGTTGTGTACGTGAGTAAGATGGGTAAATATAGAGTTTATTATACTTGATCATTTATACATCACAAACTTATTTGTGACTTATTACACGTTCTGGAGTAATAATAAGAAGAAGAAGAAAAGGACACAATGGTAGATTTGTACAATGCACTTCTGTTATAAATCAAATGAATGGGGCTGAGGCGGTTCTGATGTTTTGAGGCAATTCTCTCTAATTTTGTCGTCAGTCACGTTAAATTCACCGGTTACTTAAAGACACTTAAGGTCCAATCAGGTTCCTTCTGATGTAAGGAAAGATGAGGAAACACTTTAAATATATGTATATATATTTGACCGACGTCTCACATGAGCGCTATATAGAATTTCTTCATGGCATTAAATCGTGGTTATTTACAAATTTCAGTCAAGTTTAGGAATGTCATCAACGAGCCTTTTACACATGTTCCATAGAGACTAGATCACAGGGGGTTGTGCTGATGAACACCTTTAAGACACAGTATTCAAAAAGAAAGTAGCTGAGAATTATTCAAAAGGCAAAAAGGAAAAGCCTGATTGTTTCTCTTCTAATGTAGTCAATGTCTTAAGGGCCAGATTTTACAGCAAGCTTCATGCTCGCGTCATTTTCTCGTGACGGCACAGCAACGCCATCCCAAAACATGGAGGGATAAAATGAAACGTGAGTTATATAAAGATAAAAACATACAATCAACAGCCTTCTGTCTTTTTTTTTCTTTTTAACACTTCCTGTTTGTAAAAAGTCCCTACGGTTAATTCAGTAGCTTCTGTCGTCCTTGTAACCGTCGCGGAACAAAACTTGCATATATACAAATAATCAAGTTCCTTTAAATCGAATAAGCACAGTCTAATTAATGAGACAAAGCCTCATAGTAGCAAAAGGCAACATTAAACACCTGTCTGGTGTTTTAATACAGGTATAAGTAGCTCTTTTATTCAACAATCAGCTCTTTAAATGGAGCAGATTTCTTAAAAAAGGCCCTCCTGTTCAAACTGGTGACAAGTATAAGGTCACTCAATGCAGCACTGGTTAGATGCTGGAGACACTGATAAGAAACTTCAATGCTACACTCATCAATCCGACTGTATTCTTCCTGTTTTGTCTTGGATTGATGCACAGCAAAACTAGCACAACAGTACCGTGTAACTCAGCTCAACACAGGTCAGAAACTCTTCTTGTTGTTTTTTTTGGACACCTTCACTGATTGTTTATTCTAAAGTAAGTGATCATATAAGAAAAACAAACCCACAAAATGAACATGAATAAATTAACACTGATGCCTTGACATGGCAGTTAAACCTGAGTTCTGTTTTGGAAGTGGTCTCTTTTTTTCTTCTGATGATAGTTTTCTATTTCTATTCAGGCATTGATAAACTCTACTATACGTGTTTGAGTTACACACTCAACCGTTTTTCTGGTAAATACATACATTATTTCACAGTTTGCTGTCAAGTCCCCCCGGATGTGCCGCCCCCTATACCCACAACCCCCTACTTTATGTTGTCAACAGGCAAACTCCTCAAAGTTGCCTAGAGTCGGGTGACGAGGTAACATGTTCGGCGTGAATCCGAGACTGTCCGAGTGACTCCGGAGGGTGTCGCAGGTGCTCTGCAAGAAACAGAGGGAGGAGGGGGGAGGAGGGAAGACGAGTTCAACCGGGTTAAGGGAGGGCGTGATGAGGATGAGGGTGTGCCGAAGAAATGAGCCACAGGTAAAATGAGAGCGATCGGGACAATGGAGGAGGAAGGAGGAATTGCGCAAAAATGGAAAGAAATCATTATTTATGCAAAATGCACACAGATAGCGTGAATGATAAAGGACGGTGGATGACAGAAACATATGTGGACGATGATGAGGTAATGAATAAAACAGATTTGGAAGATCCAACATCAGCCACGTCGCATATGTTTCACAAGGCAGTGAGAAGAGAGTTCAAAGAAAATCAGGGGAAGGTGGGATAAAGATGAATGAAAGGAGGGAGAGGAGAAAGAAAACAGCAGATTTTTAGTCCTGTTTTTACACTAACATGTTCAGTTGTTATAGTGACGGAAGCTGAAACATCCACATATGTCTGCATTTGCTCGTATGTGAGAAAGTGCTCGCTGAGTAGATAACTGCTGATATGTGGATAACATCCATTGCTAGTCCCATTGGCAAAAATGGCTATTCCAGCAGACAAAGAACCATTTGTGTTTGGTGCAAACTCACTGCATGCAGACCTGTGATAACATCACAAAGTAATGCATCTAGTGATGTTATCTGGCACGGGCCTCAAATGCATTGCCTCTAAATGGACCTCTCTGCTGCAGGGAAACAAATAGATCTCTTGTGGTTTCGCCTTTTCCTACAACAATTCAATAAATACTGTTCTCACAGGTGTACTGCTCTTTATCCTAAGGGAAAGAAAGCATTATTATTCAGTGGAAAGAGCATGTTTATCTGCATAATGCAGAGAGCCAAATCTAATGCACTTGGAGAATCCAACCAACTCCCGTCTTCTGTTCGGTCGATAAATAGAGAGCACACGCCGAGCTAACCTGCCCTGACACTACGAGAGTAGAGATAAAGACGCTCACTGCAGTTGAGTAATCACCCCATCTTTTTGTTGACTGTCTGCTAAAGCCAACCGAACCATTTGTAGCCACGGAGGAAATGATGTATGAGATGGTTTCAGGTATGTATGAAAGAGAGGGACAGCATGGGAGGGAGCATCTATTATCAATGGGGTGTGCTACCTGGGGGCATGATTAGGCGTGACACCAGGGCTGGTTGGGTTCTCTGGAAACTCCTGGAATAGACATGATGAAAAGAAAGATGGGTGAGGGTGACTGAAATGAAAATAAAACACAATGTAAAAATGCTAATAGTTTAACTGCATGAAAGCGTTTCCTACAGTGTTGTAATGTAAGTACTGCAGGAAGATGACAAGCAGGGAAAACAAAAGACAATAACTGTCATCCAGAAGTGCTGATGATCACTGGCAAGCATTAAAGTTGAACTAAAAATAGCTTCTATTCAACCGCTAGATGTATCACTTTATTGTCGGGTTGTTTGTAAGTAGATGTGATGATGGACTAGTTGAAAAATGGTTATTGAATATGAGAGAAAGGAAGTACAAAAGGATGGTTTAATATAAGCATGTGGGATGAATCGGGGGGGAAAAACACAGCAAATATCACACTTTGTAAGCCCGCTAAATAAACGTTTCCTCTAGTGCCACTTTAAATTCATAAAAACTGATCTTCCAAAAAGCCAGACTGACTAAAATAACCTCCTTCAGAGCGATTTCAACATATCTCCACTTCTACAGAAGAGAATAAACATCTTCTTTTCATATTTTCTTCCACATCAGCCTTCAAACCAAACGCTGAATCCAAGGCAACAGAGCATGCAAGAACACAATTCGCATGCAGAGACAAACCCAACGCTCTTTCACCAAATTGAAGAGGCAGTGCAAAGAGAATTGCGGGTGATGAAAAAGTCTTGGGCTTGTGCGACGCTGACATTCTGCCAATAGAGCTGGATGCAAACTGGTAGATACAGTGTACTCAGGGACAAAGGGAGTTATCTGCCTTAACAAGAATCTGCCTAAATGCTTTTATATGAGAACAGCACCAGAGAAGAGGAAATGCTTTAGGCTTTGTTCCTGTGTCGACCCCTGGAGTAAGATGAAGAGAGGGATTAGTGGGTTTTAGACGTTATTTGGACTTGAGACACGAGCAGAGGTCCCCAAGTGTTAGAAAGAGCTGGATTAAGTGGTTATTAGGTTTAGGATTTGTAGTTCAATTTGCAATGGAAGGAAAGTTCTGTTATTACTGGAGATATTTGATTAAGCTGATATTGGTAATAGGACAACTAATTAAAACTTTTTCAGTTCGTGTTGATTTTGGCGCCTCCTATGGACAAAGTGGTACCTCTTATCTCTTTACCGATCTTGTCCTGTACATGTATAACATGTTTTGTAACAAAAAAAGCTTAACATTCAAACGTATAACATGCTGTGAATCTTTGCCGTGGAAAATATAGAAAAAAGGCAGCGTGAAGTTAATCGCCTCACCTGACACCGACCCCATGGCAGTGGTTACAGGCATTAAAAATATCTAGACATAATCAATCTTGCCACTGATGGTCTTGTTTGCTTTTGTCGCTCATGTAGAGGCATTAGTATTCATTTCAGTCCATTTCATAACAAGCTAAAAAAACTGTTTTAAAGCTGTAATCTCGAAGATCTGTTTCGTTCTCTTTGGCGGCACCTATGGAGATAAATAAACGGTAATTGCGGGCGCACAGTTCCCAGATATCCTTCCTATAACTCTTGATTTTCCTCGCTGACGGTCGCCTTCCTTTTTAGACTGTTTGCCTTCATCTGAGCGTTGAATGTGTTTCTTTTTCTTTGTATTTTCACTTATTTTTGAAGTTGTATCTGTAGTCATCGATCTTTTCTTTGTTTGTTCAGCCACAGTAGATTACTGTTTACTCGCAACACTTGCAGAGAGCGGGAAAGCAGCCGCTTAGCTCCGCCTACCCTCTCTGGCAGACCAACCACTGCTGGCTGATGGAAAACGTGTCACTAACTGGGCGCCACCTGTGATTTTTTCCGCAAAAGATTTTTTTCAGTCTGTAATATTGTATGCATTGTGTTACCTCATTCGGCGATAGATATAGACTTAACAGACATTTATTTAAATGAAAATCTTCTTTAAAAATGAAAATAGCAACTAAAAACAAAAATTGTGAACAAGACAGTACAAACAACAAACATCAGAAAATATATGTAATTACTTCAAGAGTGATATATAAAGAATTAAATAGATACAACTGTAAAAAATGAAATTAACCCGCAATAAATCAATCACGCTTTGTCGCGTGTTGTCCCCGCTCTCTCTTCCCCTGTTTCAAACACTATCCACTGTCCTCTACCAATAAAGGCATAAAAGGCCAAAAACATCATCCCTTTAAGACAGTATGTGTCCACTTGACTTGTGTTGATCCAACAACAAAAACTGTTGTTTTTCACAGAGAAGTGATGTAACGGTTCCACCACTGCAGCCTGTAAAACACACCTTCCGTATTTTCTCTTAGGGTTTGATTCAGCAGTATGTGCTGCATTTTCTGATGACTGATATAAAGAAGGAGCATTATAAATAATTCCTTAACTGCTCGGTATAAAGCTTACATAACAGTCTGCAGGGGAAGTGGAGGTGCCTCTGGACGCGGCGCGTTAAACCGCTGGGCTCGACAAAATGCCGTGATGTAGGGCAGGAGCGCCTCACATTACTCTAGTTTTCTTTTGGAACTTAAGATGAGGTTTATTGCCTCGAAGGCTTTGAGAATTAGTTGATCATGAAATGTTCATAAAATCTCCAGACCTCTTTGTCTTGTTCGGCTTCCTGCTCGTTCTGTCTACTCCTCACATGAATCCCACATCTGAATTTGATTAGCTCAAACTTCCACACATACAGCGGTAAAAGAAGAGCAGGAGAGTGAGCTTTGATTCCACGATCAAGAGTGACACCGACAGGCTCATGCATAATGTGTAAATATTAATAAGGAACGGGCATTCACTTCTTAATGTAAGAGCGGTTTGTGAGGCTTAATAAAAAAGTTAATTGAGAGCCAGAGAGACACTTTAAGGGAACTCAAGAAGTAAAACACTTCACTAACAAAGTTTACAGTTTGTTTTATGTGTCAAACTATTGTAGATATTTGTCCTCATAAGGAACAATTTGTGCTGTTTCTTTATTATATTCAGCATGTAAATAAAGAGTACCATATGTGAGTAGTATAAGATACACTGATTATATATTCTGAGCAATAAAAACAATATGTTTTATTAATGACTGTTGTCCAGCATTATTTATCTCTTGAACTAATGCCGACAGAATGTGTTGTAGCTTTGCTCTCTCTCTCTGGTGCTGTTAATTAAAAGCATTTCTACTGTCAGCAGACTTTTTTTGGTTCTTATGGTTGTTCCTGAGTTATTTAATATTCACATCACACTCATTTCATTCAATCAAATGCATTCTGGGAGACAAAATTACCAGATTGTCGCTCTGACAACGCTGCGGCCGTTTCTTGCGTATGAAGTAACCCAAAACTTTATCCTTAAACACCTAAAGGCAAAAACATCAGAGGACATTATTCACAGATGGTTATCATCAAAGTCAGTGACATGAAGGCTAAACATTTGAAGCATATAAAAATATATATTTAATCTACTTTTTTGCCAAGAGACAGAGATAATTGATACCACTCCTATCTGTACAATGAAAATGAAGCAACAGCCAGAAGCTCGTTAGCTAAGCATTAAGACTGGAAACAGCTCAATAATTAACAAATATGATATTGTTCTGGGCTGCACGGTGGTGCAGTGGTTAGTGCTGTCGCCTCACAGCAAGAAGGTTTCTAGTTTCTAGTTCCTAATTCAGAACGAAATGGGCCTTTCTTTTTGCATGTTCTCCCCGTGCATGCGTGGGTTCCCTCCGGGTACTCCGGCTTCCTCCGTCAGTCCAAAGACATGCTTGTCAGGTTCACTGGTGACTCTAAATGGCCCGTAGGTGTGAATGGTTGTCTGTCTCTGTGTAGCCTCTTTCCCACTGGTCAAAAAACCCACTAATACCATAACCTACTTCAGACCCGGGTCAAATGACTCTGCAGTGGACCCGGGTAATTATCGCCTCGGCTCTGATCGGCACTGATGGGAACACAAAACCTGGGTCGACACGCTAATCTCCGCCCCCTTTCCGGAGCGATGCTATGCTCCGTCTGTAACTTCCGCGACTCCGTCCAAGCAGCGCTTGAACATCGTTCCAAATTTGTCGGCGCCGAGTTTGATAAACAGCCTGAATGAGTAATAGATACAATAAAGACCTAACCACCGTAACATCTTCACTGTTTCTCCCACATTTATGACGTCTGATGGTGACGCAGTATAAAAAAGACTGAAAGGAGTATAGTCCACTGTCAATGGGAAAAGAGACAATCTGCATTTATTAGCGGATCTTCCCGGGTCTGAAAAACCTGCGTCAACGAGCTAATTTCGGTGGGAAAGGGGTATGTGTCAGCCCTGTGACTGACGGGCGATCAGTCCAGGGTGTTCCCCGCCTCTCGCCCAATGACAGCTGGGATAGGCTCCAGCCCCCGGCGACCCTGAACAGGATAAGCGGTATAGATAATGGATGGATGGATACTGTTTTATTAATCCATACAAAAAACAAAATATAAAAACTATAGGTTGTGGTTTTACTGGACTTTATGTGTCTTTTTTTGCTGGAACCAATTTTCAGGCAACCATATATTTACTGCAGCGCAAAACCACAACATTATTTATACTTAGTTTTATGTATGCATTAAGCAAACAAGATCAAACATGTTAATTAGTGAGCTTTAGAGCTGCTGCTGGCTGAAACTTTAATTTATCGTACAGAAAAAATTAATAAACTCCCCAAACTGTATTCAAAGGTTGTCTTTGACTTATTTTACAAGGTCTAAAAACAAGAATTAATGAGCTGATAAGCGTTTCATTGAACTATTTGCCTTTAAACACAATAGAACAGCAATAAACATCATCAGTGTTTACATTCAAGGTTCACATTTTGATTAAAAAATCACTTTACCTCATATAGGTAGTCAAATATTTCCAGTATTGTTAAAACACTGGCTCCGATAAACAGCCCCATCTGACCTCCAATGTCACCTAGAACAAGAGAGATTAATAGATACGGGCAGGTACAGTAATTGAACAATGGTGCGTGAAGCCATTCACCGCGCTGTCACTTCTAATTCAGTATCTCTCCCAGAAATCTGAGCACACTTGTCAAAAGTGTCCATCCAGCCCAAACTTCTCATCAGACACAGCCCGCCTGCCCTCGCAAGAGCATCAGATTATGAAAATGTGTTCCGCCTGTTTCATGAGTTCAAAGAGGAAGCCTCAAAGCACCGGGCGTGAACACGCGCTGTGAATATGCGCAGGCGGGGGCCCCGCAGAGTTCGTCGATACGAGGTCAGCCACATCTCTCTGTCACAATGAACCTGAAAGTGGGAGAATCTTACCGAGGAGCCCTGCGATTTCATACGCCTTCTTCTGCTCGATTTTCTCGTAATTCAGAGCTTCAAAGAAGATGTCCAGGACCAGTATATTTTCTCTGGAGAGAGGACAGACAAGAGCACACCCAATTGAGTTTACTCTGGTGATATTACATAACACCGAATCATATCACACATTTCCTGAGTTACTTTCTTTCATTATTGTTACATTGAAGGTGAACGATGGAGACCCAGGTCATGCTATGCCACAGTACATCCATCCATCAACAGAAGAAAGAGAAAGAGGCTGAGATCTAATAACCGACTGCTACCACATCATACTTACCCGATATATTGCTCAGTTTTGTTGAATTTCTTAGCCAGATATTTAGCAGATGCCTTACTGGGGATCTTAACCATGGACAGCTCCTTGCCATAGCGAGTCATGTTGCAGGGGGTCTGACACACACAGTAATCGTTGTCTTTCTCTACCAAAAAGTCTGTGGATGATCAAAGTCATTTAAAAATAGTGTGATCACTGAAAAATAATCAAACAACAGAGGCTCTCTAAAAATATCTCTGCACACGACAGACTACAGTCGCTGCCATCGTTCACTTTCCATGAAAGCAAATAATGACTGAAGCTATAATACAGAGGAAGGAGGAAAAGAGCTCGATGGGATTTATTTGATATTAGTGAAGCAAAGACACATCACAAATCTTAGTAATGGAATTTAACACAATAATTCTGCTTTATTATTTGGCTTCAGCACTGTCTGGTATGAAAGTCGTTTCAAGTTAAAGCTACAGAGACAATATTTAAAGGCTGAAATAGCCTCATGGCACTCCCCCTGAACACTTGGTGGAATTCAGACATTAATGCAAATCTATCACTCACTTGTTTTATACATAGGCAGTAAAGTGTGTTGGCTCACCTAAAGCTGGGTCAGCACAGTCTTTGTACTGCTCTGGGGTGCAAACTGTTGAGGTCCCTGTTTAAAATAACAAAGAAGTGGAAATAATTATGAGATAAAAGAAACTATAAGGTACGGAAGCCCTACGAGGACATGTACGTTTTATTCACTGCGTTTTCTCTTGATAACAACTAAGTTGCAGTTATTTTCCCCGTTATCTCAGGATAACGACGCTGGTTTTCCCATTATAATTACTTTTTGTTACTTTTTTTGTTTTCTCAAGATCTCGACTTAGTTGTTTTCATTATCTTGAGATAACAGAGCTGGTTTTCACATTATAACGGATTAATTGATCTCATTATTTTAAGATAATGAAGCTTGTTTTCTCATGATAACAGGATCAAATCTGTTGTTTTTCTCGAGATCTCGACTTATTTTTCTCATTGACTATAGATATATAACAAACCCAGCTAGCAGGGAACGTTCCCATAACACTGGCTAACATTACCTACAAGTTCTAATTACGTTTGAAAGAAAACGTTTTAATCTAATATTCAAAGAATGTTTTAAGGATGTTTATCATTTCAAATAAAGTTCTTGTAACGTTAAAACTTAAACTAAGAAAACATGTTTTAACTGCAACGTTCAGAAGATATTTTCAGGATGTCATTGAGGCCCGGGATGTCAGAACGCCTTTTATAAAACAAGAACGTTCTCTTGCTATTAAAAGGAACATTCTGGGAACCAAATAAAAACTATCCCGTAACATTCTCAGAATGTTACAGGATCATTTCTGTTGTTTTCTCAGGTTCTCACATCTCATTATCTCAAGATAACAGAGCTGGTTTTCCGATTAGAACATATTAATTTATCTCTTTATCTTAAGATAGCGAGTTTTCTTGTGATAACAGGATAATTTTCTAGAAAACAAAACAAACAACAGGCTGGTCACTGTGATATTACGGACCACCACATGCTATGCTGCCACGGCCCACACTAGGTAAGTTAAGTCTATGTCTAAGTTTGTTTTGTGCCTTTGCATTTCTGGGGCTATGAGTTATAATCACATGACATTACAGTGCTGCAACGTTGTTATATCGAGATAATGAGATAAATAAGTCGAGATCTCAAGAAAACGACAGGAAATGACTCGCGAATAAAATGTATGGATGCATCTCCGCTCAGGGCTTCTGTAATATGAGGACACAGGTATTTGCCTCTCTGATTCATACCAGGCATGTGAACCATCCTGCAGTTGCAGTTCTCCAGCAGGTACCGGGTTTCACAGTCAATGCGGCAGGCGGTGATGCTGTACGTGGAGAAGTATTCAGAGTCTATTGGAGTAGACTTGCAATCTCCCCAAGGCGGAGGGAGGTACTGAAGCTGAAAGAGCAAACAGCACATGTTTTCCCTCAGCATATCAGCACGGAGGATTACAGCGAATAACACAATGCAAGCCCGGTGCAGCTCAAGTACAAAAGAGAGCACGGATGTCTCAAACTTAAAAAAAAAAAAAAAACCTCACACAAAATAACAGAAACATTTGAATGAAAATGTGCACTGAGACAATATTGGCAAAAAAATGTCAAGTCAAACCAACATTATTGATCATGTTTAGCAGCAAGCAGACATCATGCAGAACATTACTGATGCAGGTCTAGTCCCCGGTAGGAAGCAGAATACCATGGGAATAGAGACAAGCCGAATAGAAGTCTGTCAAATGTGTAGTTTCAGACAGGACACCACAATCAATGGACAAATTTTACAACCCTGAGGAAACAGAACAATAAACAGTTTACACTTTCCCAATGAACAGACACATGACTTGTACTGAATAGAACAGACATTATGCAGAGAATGAGATCTGATTTAATAGTCAATCTTTGATGAAGTCCTAATAAACAAACTATTTTACAGAAGCTCATTAACGTGGCTTTTTGCGTTGATTGACTATGCAGATTTAAGCCCCTGAGAGTGTATTAGAAAAGTGCCCTGACTGCACAGCCCTGTGAATTTAACAATGAAGTGAGTCTCATTAAAGGTAAAACTCTCATTAAAAGGTGAAGAGCAGGTCATTACATTCATGAGTAAGACAGGGAATTCTAAATGAATCCACTAATGAGGAATATTTAATGCCTGAATTTTAAGGTTTCGGTTCATAATAAACATTCAACCCAAGGAGCTCGTCTGGTAACTGCAGCGGTGTGTGTGTGAGGATATTTTTAAACCACTCTTTAACACTTTAAAGGAACTACTTTTTTCGAGCAAACTGACATTTAACCACCATCAAGATTTCCTGTCTTCTTTAAAAGCCTTGTTTACAGCAATTTATGCTAATGAATGCCTACCACTACTCTGCGCGACGAAAACTAACCAATTATTAATGAAGGTTTCCCAGATGCTTGCTGGGACATTTTGAGCGTATAGTTAATTGCATTGAGAGCAAGCTGACGATCAATGCCAAAGGTTTCCTTCCTGACAAACTTCATGGAGAAATGATGCAGCTGTTGTTTCGGTAATTTCCAATCATCTCCACCGGGTCTAACCAGGCTAACTCTGGAAATCTAACAGTCGTTTAGTCAATAGGGAGTGACAGAGATAGAGTGAAATTCACTGCAGGAGTGGACTTAAACTGGCAAACATGATTAAGCCCTTATTGAACTCCGTTTCTAGCCCACAGACTCTCATATCAGAAGTTACACTCGGGATAAAACCCTGGTGCAATAACTGCATGACTTCAAACTGATGCCAGAGTCCTCATGGGTAATAAAACCTAATGAATCACATTGTCCGCTCCCTCCGGATGACATTAAGCAGCGGTCCAGTGGATCGCCCCGAGGAAACATAAAAGCAGAAGGAACAAAAGAAGTGCTAAAAGAACTTTACTTGGCGGTGAAAGGGTAAAGCCAAACAGCAGCTTTGATGAAGATACAGACTCGGATGAATGGCTCAAAGCTGGAATGAGACACATTAGCTGCTCTTACTGATGTCTGTTACACAGAGAGGACAATGGCGACAAGGACGGACTGCAGATGTTGTTGCATGTCGTTGCTTCAGCCACACAGAGAGGGACAGATGGATCCATTCCTCAGGGAGCCGGGGGTGGGGGTGGGGGCAGCAGATGAATGTGTGGAACTAGATAATGGGAGTGTTGCTATTCAACAAAACAGGAAAGTGTTGCATGCAGCAAGCCCAGACAGTCATACGCTACCCTCTGCTCTTGGGTGGAAACGAACGTTTGGAAGCCGGGGGCGACCCCGAAGCCCAGCTCATGGAGGAAAGGAGGCTCTGACTGAGTGTGAAGCTGTACCTTTATGCCGGCCTCATAGGACGTCTCATCTAGGGCAGGGGGGGGTGAGGGAACACAGCCCACATCATTATCAAAATAATAAGAGGAGGAACAGCAAGGCAAGGGACAGAAAGCGGTCGACCCCTCCGGACAGCCTGTTGTCTTTATGACAACAAAACATCTACAAGTCCCGGCTGTGTGTGAAAACTTTGCAGCATTGGTCGTTGGTTCAGCCGTTCTTTTCTTACATTCACTCAAAGTTCAACAATTAGTCCACAATTTGGTGGCGTGGTCTTTGATTCCAGTCATATGCTGCAACTACAAATTAAAACTCCTCTGACAGAAGCTCGAAATCATTAGAGCTTCAGCCAACTGTCTGCGATCACTCCGAGAGTGTCAACGTTCTCGTCGGAGACTGATTGAAATGAAAGCTGGAGAAACGTTAACGACAGTCTAATTAATTCAGCACATCTTTTACATCATAAACATGTCATTTAGCTGTCACCAGTGTCGGCGCTCGTGTCATGATTATAAATGGCGATCCTCGCACTTCAGCTTTCAGGAGGAAACTTTGCGATGGTGATTAATAGATCAGATTCCCGTCTCGGCGATGGCTGAATGATGATACACTTGGAGCTTTTTACAACACTTGCACAGAGAAGGAAAAAGAGAGTGAGACAGAGATATGTTTCAAAAAAGACAATTTGTCATCTTTGTGGTGTCCAAGTGTCTGCTTTAGGAGACTCTGCCTCAATAATCCCATGTTATTCTGCTTAAAAAAGGGGGTTGGAACATTTTGTTTGATCATTTATCTCATGCTCGAGAACTGACCAAGACCATTAACTTAAGGAGCAAAATCAGTGAAATTGGACACGATTAATTGTTGAAATAATGAAGTTAATTTACTGCTGGAGTATCCATTACTTCAAGACTTCACAAGGACTGATTATGTGGTGGAAATTTTAATGAGCCTGCGGCGCAATACACAAATTCACTTGATCTCAAAAGCAATCACTGCAGAAAACTGAAATCCTTTGTGGCACAGGCGCCATTTTCTCATGACTTACAATGAGGGTTGTAGTGTTTGTCAGAGGATACTTCCCGGCTCTGTCACTGTTTCTGTTTGAAATCCCAAAACACTGCTGTTTGGCTCGAGTGCTAGTCTAGAGGAGGCTGAAAGACACAACCTGAGTTGGTTGTCGTGGCGATATCCCATTACGGCTGTACAGTATGATTAGATGTGGATTGGAAATCCATGTGAGCTCAGTGTTATGACCTTGCACAAGAGCCGTCCAATCAATGCTGGCTTTACTATAGTTACTACTTTTCATCCTTCACTGGTCGCAGTAAACGGATAGTTGGAGCACTAAAAACATTAAACAAACCTGCCACAGGCGGTTCTGCTTCCCCGTATATTGTGTGCCCAAACACTCGTTTTACTGCTACCTTAAATCATAACACTTTTTAAAGCTTGTCGAGAAGGGGGTCATCTTTCTCATCTAATAAAGCACATTTGGGGAATAAAGTAGCATGATGAAAGATACAGAAAGCTCCTTATAATGGTTCAGTTTAACATCAAAACATGACTTCAGACGTCAGACATTTGGAGTGAGTCTTTAAAGGGGTCTGATTTTAGTGAAATGCTGCTGCCAAGAGATCGTTTAAAGACTATTTTCAGTGGGAAAATGTTCCATAATGTTTAATACTACTTTAAGATTTTTGATATTAAAGTGATAATCTAGAAGATTTTCATTTAAATAAATGTCTGTTATTTAATTTACTATCTATCGCCGAATGAGGTAACACAATGGTGATTGAGCCTATGGCCCACTGATGAAAGCCTTTGCATTTGCAGAGTTACAGACTGGCTGTCTGGTGCGGCTTACGCAAAAAACTTTACGAAAAAATCACAAGCGGGGCCCAGTTAGTGACGCGTTTCCCATCAGCAAGCAGTGGTTGGTCTGCCAGAGAGGGTAGGCTGAGCTTTCCCGGTCTCTGTGTGTGTTGCGAGTAAACGGTAATCTACTATTGTGTACCGCTATTATTGGCATTGTAACCATAAGTATGTATTACCTGTTGTTGTTGATGTAACAAGGACATATGTTGTTGTTGTAACAAGAACATATGTTGTTGTTGCTCTCTTTGCCTGTCTCTATCCTGCAGCCCATCCAGTCGAGGCAGATGGCTGTTCAACATGAGTCTGGTTCTGCTCGAGGTTTCTGCCTGTTAAAGGAAGTTTTTCCTTGCCAATGTGCCGAATGTTGCTAAGTGCTACTCCTGGTGATTCATGTTGGGCCTCTCTTTAAATAACATAACAAAGAGTCGGTCTAGACCTGCTCTTTTTGTAAAGTGTCTCGAGATAACTCTGGTTATGATTTGGCGCTATACAAATAAAATTTGATTGATTGATATTGCTGAACGATGACTACATATACAACTTCAAAAATAAGTGAAAATCCAAAGAAAAAGAAACAAACGTGTCGACGTCACACATGCGACACTGTCTGGATATCTTGGAAGTGTGCTCCCGCAATTACCGTTTCTCGCTATAGGTGACGCCATATGAACAAAACTGAGCTCTTTGAGATTATCACTTTAATGTTGGATGTTAACCATAAGAATAGTTACTTCTGCCTTCAAACACTGGAATTAGCTTTCTTTCTTATTAAACAGAGCTAAAGTTATGATCATTTTAGGCTGTCTGAGTTCTGAGTCTCCCTCTGCCTTCTCTTTGTATACGCCGCTAGAGATAATTTTCACAGCATCCAAATAAGCAGTGCTCATATTTTTCTCCCTCACTATGAAAAGTAAAAACAAACACTGTGAGCTGCCAGATATTTCTGCATGCTGTGTAGTCTGCGGTGCTTTTGGCTCGGCTAAGCACAGTATGCTTGCTTCAGTCATTACTTGGCCCCGCTCGATCGGTATTCCTTGGCTGCTGTAATTTCTCAGTTTCATCTACACTGAATGACTGGGTGTTTATTTAACTACTTAACTGCTCATTTCCCTCAAGAGGTAAACCGTAGATCTGATTTTGCTCCAGGCTCTGCAACACAGAGGTAATGGACACTTGCTGGGGGAGGATTAGGGGACAAACACAGGAAGAAGCGGCGCAAAAAGGAGGGTCGAGGTCGGAGGGGAGGAGGCTGAACGTTAGGTACCAGTTGCTGCTGACATGACACAAAAGTTTGAAAACCAGGGGCCACACCAAATCCCAGCTGGTCAATGAAGGGCGGCTCGTCTTGGCTGTGGATCTGAACCTTGATGCCTGCTTCGTAGGAGGTCTCATCTGTGGATACAGCACGCCAGAAAATGTAACAACAAATATGCAGGCCTAGGGAAACCCGCTTTTTTTTGGCTCTGGCTCTTACACTAAGTGCTCTTACAGCCCATGCTGAGAGCTATCAAGAGAGATACTCATATGTTAGTGTGGTGGATGCGCATTAAACAGATTTACAATCAAGGATTTATTACAGGTTGTATACTTTATGAATGTAGGGACAGTGGTGTTGTTGTCTGCAGTAAAATTGAAGACAATATGTCAATGAATGCAATTTATTAGACGTGTTGTGAGTTGTAGACCTGGAGAAACATATCAAGATAATGTGCTATTAAACATGCGAGTAAATCACTTCTATCTAGCTCGTATCCTGCAGACATTTATCAGTGAAGTGAGGGGGAAGACCTGGGAATATCAAGCAAGACTCCTACATGTTAAAGATATGAGAAAGGGGTCAAAGAGTAGGTGGGGTTTTCTGGGTAATCCAACACGATGGTTATACAAGTTAAAACACGAATGCAGCGAGCACTGACCTGTCTCGCCCCAAACAGGCAAGTATTCATCCTGCTGAATATCCAACATGATCTCCAAGCCGTTCCCTGTGCCGCCTTTTAACGTGGTCAGCAAAGGGTTGCCGTCTAATCCCGAGTTGAACGTGTAGCATTTTCCGTAGCGGGTGTAAATCTGCGGGACAAGAAAGAGCACACAGAGAGAACACCAGTGTTAATGAAAGTCGAACCCTGTGCTAGATCGCGCACCTGTACGAGATGTATTACATGTCAGCTCGTAATTGTGCAGGACAGCTAATCATTGCAGAGGTTTTGTGATTATCAGAGAGAGCACGCCGGCTTTAAACAGGCACCTGGCTCTGATTTGAAGAATTAATGAGAGTTTCTTTGCAGCACCAGCCGGAGCAGTAGCCATCAATCTTTACCCAATTTTCCTCCAAATTTCCCTCGAGTAACTTAGAGTGAATGTAGTATTTTGCCGCCATAAATAAGAAACATCTGAGGTGGAGGCTCTCTGGACACACAAACAAACTCTAAATTGGGTTTTGGAGGAGACGTGTGTGTGTCTCGACTTCTTCAGAGAACGAACCTGCGCCAGAGAAGCTCAGCGGTGCTTAGCATTTGATTTGAAATCGCTACAGTAGATTTGCTGCCACCAAATATCTCTGTGATTTAATAAATCCAGACGCCTTTAGTTATTCATTCTCAGCTTCTTCTTCAGTAGTCACACTTGACAGAATGACATTTCATTTCAAGTTTAGAGAATTTCTCTGTGATTGGAAAAGTTTCCGTCCCCTGCAAAACAAGTGAAATAAATCTTTATCACAAATAATATGTCATTTTGTATTGAGCAAAGTCTACAGTTTTGATAAAGAACGAGAAAGCCTGAAATTCTGAACACAGCTGAAGCGCTTCAGCACATTCAAGATAAGCAATTTGAGATAAGCCTATGAAACTGTACAATTGATTGGTTATGCAACACTCTGAAGAACTGGAGTATCTATTCCTCATGCATTAAACACAATGTAGAAAAAGACCTGCAGCTCCAACCACACAATCCGCTGTCAGATTGTGTTTGACTTACATGCAGTCACACACACGTTCATATGCACCAATATACAGCTCTGGAAAGAATTAAGAGACCTGCATAGATGTGTTTGTGTAAACAACATTTATCCCTCCAAATAAATATTCTCTTTTAGGTCTTTTATTTGCAGAAAATGACGACTGGTTAAGATGTTTTTCAGACCTCGAATAATGCAAAGAAAACAACAACAAAATACTAATGTTTCAATTAGGAAGAGGTCATGAATCTGTATTTAGTGGAATAACCTGGTTTTTAATGGCAGCTTTCATGCATCTCGGCATGCTCTCCACCAGTCTTTCACATGGCTGTTGGGTTACGTTAGGCCACTCTTACAGCAGCTCGTCTTTGTTCGATGGCTTGTAAACATCCATCTTCCTCTTGATCACATTCAGGAGGTTTTAAGTGGGGTTCAGATCTGGACTGAGCTGGCCATGACGTAGAGAGAGATGCTGATTTAAGGAACATTTGGATTCTCTCTTAATTTTTCCTGGAGCTGTTTGTTTGTCTTCAGTGTGAACGAGTCACGGCTATACTGGAACATCAGGATAGTGTGGTGTAGGGTAGTCACTACTAAACACATGGGTCTGTATGTGACTGACTGACTGAGTGAGTGAGTGACGATACTTTCACAGCTGTAGAGAGAGAGAGATGCGACATCGCAATGGCGGATCATGGAGCATATTGGACCTCCACTGACGCGACTCTCTGTCTATAAGGCTCTGGATACTTTGTTCGGGGAGTAGGCGGAGCTGCTCGTCCACTGCTCGTCCGCTGTCCTCACCTACGTCTGCAGAGCGCACCTGCTTTCAAACACATTTTCATCGGCCTCATAAGGACAGTCCTTGTAACACATTGCCCACAAAAGCGCACATTAACCTGATGCAGTCAGCCACATACTAGGTTTTGAACTAGTCTTTTTTAGTATTGCAAGGAACTGCAAAAAAGTTTTATTTTAGCAATTTAAATGTATATTGTTTAAATTCTCCTCTTTGTTTAATTGTTTTTGGCTTTCAAATATTCGAGGTAAGCCAAAAAACAGATTGCATCAGTGAATTCAGACGCACAATTAAATTGACAATTAAAACTTCTGAGAAATGGAGCCTGAATGTGTTTGAGGGGAATTGGCACCATAAGTTCAGGTTTTCAAAGATGAAATAAATCCAAAGGTGACTTTAACATGAATTATTAATGGTGTAGTTTCAGAAGCAGCTATTAAAGTTGCTCAAATAGTCAAATTATTATGACCTATTTTAAAGAGTAGATTCCCACTTTGATCCGTGCTTCCCACATTAATCATCGTTGTTGTTCAAACATCCATGGTAGGCAGACAGAAGCAGGTCATACATGTACCAAAGCACCCAGACAGACAATTGTGGCTGCTTCATGTCTGTCTTACTGAATTTTAAAACACTACATAACACCAGGAAGGAAGCGGATGTCATCTGTCAATGGTTCCTTTTCACTGCCCTGTCCTGGTAAGAGGGCTTCTGGCAAAAAAAACCAACCGGCATGGCAAAGCTGATCTCAGGAGATCAGACTCAGTGGTCCATGTCCAGACTGAGAGAGGCGAACATGCAGCTCAGACAGATAAGACAGAGCTTTGGTCCGTTCCCCCTGCTGCCTGTATAATGAGGTCTACAAAGAGACAAGAGACCTCGTTTTAAAGATTCAGATTTAAGTTGAGATAAAATAATCGGAGCTTCATTCACTCGCACCGTGTGTAGCTTATGAAGATGCAAGCGCAAAACACACTTTAAATCCCAATTATGAGCCCTATCCGGCCATGGAGACTGATTATGGAGGCTTTGTGCAAAACAGGGAAGCCGCATGGACAGCTGACATTTCGTAATGTGCAGGATTTTGCATTTCAACCAGCTCAAGTAGAGCTGACAGTGTCACAGTTACATGTTTGATATTTGGGAGCTCCACAGAGGCAGGTTGTAAGATGTGATGCAGTGACAAGTCGGTGTATTTAATTTACATTAATGTTGCCAGATTTAAATCATTCCCAGTGCTGCAGAGCTAAATTACTTCTCACTGCAGAGGTTTTCTCTATTCAGCTTTTAGGAATTTGAAAACGACTTTACAAGCCGTCACTTTGTGTTGGAAGTATTTGATAGAAAAGGTTTGCATCCACTTCCTCCATGCAGCATTCAGTGCTTAAATTCAAGGGTGTAATAGACGTACGTCTGGTTTTATATGAAAACTCAGCTGCCTTTTTGAAACAAGACTCCACATGCCCTGCAGATGTTTAATAAGAGAAGCTATTTTAATCTGAACTGACTTACGACATCTGAATAATTAATGAAATCATTTTTCCTCCTTAATTTTGTTTTCAGTGATATTCCAGCAAAAAAGGTGTAACTGGGAGCGACTGGGAACTCAAGAACTCGCCAGTAACTGAATAAGAAACAATCAAGTGTGACACTAAAGACATTGATTTTCTACCACAACATGAAGGTGTCATTGTAGTTTCTTTTTGAAGACAAGTTTAATAAGAACAAGCTGTCATGTCTAAGAGACAAAAACAGGACAGGCTTGTTTGCAGCTTTGAAACAGCAACACCATATAACACCCTGAGAGAATGCCTGCTGAAGGGTGCCTAGTCAAATGCTTCCATGAATTATTAACACACCTTGTAAACAACATCCACATCCACACCTGGCAAACACCATCTATCTCTCTGTACATACAGTGCTGAAGTTTCTGTGGGTGCAGCTTTCCCCTCGGAACCTGCACTCCAGCAGCATCTCCTCCAGCTGGTGTCCGAGGCGTCCCATCATCTCGGTGGTGTTGATGCGGTACTCGGGGTGCGGGTTGTAGTTGTTGAAGTCCAGCAGGCTCAGGAGACCCTGCTTGTGGCTGTCTTTAAGGATGGACAGGCTCTTCTCCATCACCGTGTGATTGGGATACATGAGGTCCATCCAGTAACCGCTGTGGTACAGGTCCTCCTTGGTTAGAGTGGATACCCGGAACACGTTTTTATTGCAGAAAGTAACAGCTGGGAAGGACATGTTGTGAGCCCACACCATGTAGATCTTTGTGATCGCCGGGTAGGACATCAGGTAGAGGATTCGATTCCAGGACCAGGTGCACAGGAGACTGACGCAAAGAAAGAAGGCCATGATCCAGATGACTCGCTGGGGTTTGGACTTGTCTGGAGAGAAGACAAACTTCAAACCGTGGACTTTGGTCCTCATTATGAACGCCACTGTGATCTTTTTCCATGATGGTTTACATGAGCTGGACTCAGTGGTTTGAAGAGGGGTCTCTTGGGCATCAGTTTGTTTGTGTTGCCCCAGGGCAACTGATTCGGGTGTTGTTGCTTCACCCATAATCACTTCTGTCAAGACAGGCGCGTCTTTACCAAATACAGTTTCTTAGTAGCCCACCCTGAACATCCTCAATTTACACACTGTCTTTCTCCATCTCCAGGTTTATGTATCACAAATCCAGGTAGCAGCGACAGGAGTCCTAACGTGCAGCCGTCCCACTGTTCAGGCTGGAAAATGATTTTCCGTAAAGATATAAACAAAGGAATTGAGCTCCTTGGGGGAGGTAAAAATTGATTTACATAATGATTCCTTTATGAGACAAAAACAGCTGAATCACTCCATTAACAAAAACCATCAAGCGTTACCCTCACCAGTCCTTCATCAATGGATAAATGGACGTGATAATTGCAGATGTAAGCGACGACTTCACTCCCACAGGCAATCACTTTGAAAATCCGGAGAGGCTTACCCCTGTTGCTCAGATCTTTCACTCCTCCATCTCCCTCTCCAGTGGCAGACAATACTTGCAGATTTCGGTGGATTCTCTCTTTGTGCAGTAGCTGCCCAGAACTCAACTCCTCCCTTTTTCCACAGATTGAAGAGATGCTTTTTAGTCTGTTGACTTGCAGCCTGCAGAAGGGAATATAAAGCTTGTTGCCCCCCTACTCACACTCTCTCTACAGTCGAATGGAGAATGAGGTGGAGCCAGTGGATGAAATTGTTTTCCTCCGGTGATGAAGTAGACCTCCAATGGTACAGAGAGGCGGGCGGGAAGGTATCAATCAAATTAGAAATAATTGTAATGAAGAAATTCTGGCACAGAAAAACGATGAAGGCTGATGTTCTTTAATGTTTCAGAATCCGCAGCTTTCTCCTGGATCAATATATCTTTATATTTAATAAGTGAGGGGAGACAGCTAGTTGGAGAAAAACACAGCCAAACCCCCTCTAAATGTGCAGTTCAGTTTGTAGTTCTCCTTTTCATGTCAAATATTATTTCACAAATGCAGTGTAATGAGGGCTGACATTGTGCTGCATGCAGATGTAGCTCTGGCTGATATTAAAGGTGCTTTGCTCCAATTATGTGAGACTATCAGAGCACTCTGCTCTGCAGAAGGCTCAGCCTCATACTGAGAGTGTTTTTTTCGTTCCGTTAGCTGGAATCTTTTCTGTGATGTGAGTATTGGCTGAGTAGACTGATCACAGCTGTGGTGACATATGGTTGTAAATAATGATCCTTCATAGTGGAAAATAGCCAGTATGTTGATTACTGTGTGTACTTGGAGAATACGGCACTAATTGCAAGTTTACCTGGAATAAATTGTAATAAAATAATTAGATTTTGACGCTTAAATATAACAGAAAAAGGTGGGATTGACTCACTTCAAACACTTTTTTTATCATCTAAAAAGTGGGCTGCGTCCATATAGCAGTGCGACCAATATACCATCATAAAATGCAGAGAGAGACATTTTACTGCGTTAAGGTATTTTCCCCTGACGATGGCGCTATAATGTAGCTAAAGCTTTGTCAACGGCATGCGCCATCATGATCGCCAGTGCAGCTGCCACACTCAACGTTACTGTAGGCTAAGCACCAGTAGCTAGCAGGATTGCAGACTCAACTTTTATTAATAAATAGCAATAGAAAACCTTTTTCCCTCTGGGATATCCCCAAAAGCAGATTGTGTCTTATATTCCGGTGCCGCTTATATTACAGATTTTACGGTAGTTATAAAAATTGAGCATGTGAAAAATGAATTTTACTTCAGAGGAATAATTCAGCATTTTGAGAAATGAACTCCTTGCTGAGAGAAGATTGCATCACTATCATACGTGTACGCTAAATTTGAAACTAAAGCTAGCAGACTGTTAGCTTAGCATAGAATTAGCATCATGCAAACGTGAGTTCCCACTCAGTCCAATAGCCAGCAAACCTGCATCAAAATAATAACTAATCGATCTGTTGTGCCTTTTTATTGGCTGCATCATTTATTTATTTAACGTTTATTTGTATAGGGACAAGTATGACCGATGCCACACACTACAGCATTTATAGCAGTGGCTAATTTGCAATGCCCGTCCCTAGATGGACCTTTAAAACACATGAAATGAACAACAAACACACAAGAAACAGAACTAAACAGACTCCACAGCAATAAAACAGATAGAACAATACAGGATGCAAAATATCCTACAATAAAAAAATGACTGTACTGTGCTATAAATGCCCAGTCTTTTTTAAACAAACAGTGGCACAATATGATTTCCTTTAATCAAACCCAAAGATGAGTTAATACTTAAATAGAAGAACGTGTGATTAATGTTGTCGGATGTTTTCATTTCGAGCTGAAGACTTTATTAATGACATGTTTGTAAAGACTACACAGTGATTCAGTTCTGTGGCTTACTACTTTAAAAACGTAACCGATTTTTCTGCATCAGGAAAATACCAAAAGGTCAAACTGTAGCCTGGATGTAATTATGCGCTTGGAGTCCTCTGTTCCTACCAGCACCTTTGTTATTTAACTTCGATGAAAACATCATTATTGAGGAGATTATGAAAACGGGAAATCTAATTACAGCCAACACTATCAATAAATAACTAAACGAGAGGGGGTGCACTGTGCGGAGCAGTTATCTCGGTGTCTAACAGTGTGATAACATTTCCGAACGTGTGCATACTGGAAAATAAAGAGGAGCCAAAGTAACAGGTTCAGTCATGTGGTAATGGTTATTTTCCCTCTGTGCGTTTTCTGGGCTTTCGGGCTGCAAAACAACTGAATTAATTGCCGGCATCCAGCTCCCCCAACAGCTACTGTATGTCATGTCTGCACCACGCCTATTTTTCCTGCCTTCCAGACAAGACGGATGCCGGCGATTACTTTCTTTGTAGGCTAATGCTCCAACCTTTTCTGTTCTGCGAAACAACAGGGTGGGCTTTTTTTTAATTGCAGAATAAAGCGTTTTGTTAGGATGCGATCCAATCAAAGGGAATAATAGGCTCTTGCTTGATAACTGGGATTCAGGCTTCATAAGAAAGCATAACAAAGAGGAGAAAAACACTAATGTAGCATGAGCGGCAGGCGAGTAAATAAGTCCAACAATAGCCCCTTATCAGACTTATAGCTGGTTTGTCCGCTCACTGACCAGCTGCATTGATTTCCTTTGGCCCTGGTTTCTTTGGAAACATGTCAATAGATATCAGGCACATTTAACTGGTGAGTTAAATGCCCCAGCTCATTTGTGCTATACGAGCCCAGTGGAGGCGTGAGGGGGCGGCTCTCCTGCTCTCTGAATCGTCAGCAGTTTGGCCAAAGCTCAATTTCATTACTCCCAGCTGCAGGGGTTACACACGGCCAATGCATGACCACCATCATTACTCTTTTGAACATGTGCTTTCCGTCTCTGACTGCAGCTGGACTTTAACGTCAGCCTTTCACTGTGTGCTACATTTAAGCAGGAGGACGAATATTTTAGGTTTGATTGTCTGATTAGAGCCATCACTTTATATCTTTCATTTTACATTTTAATCACTCAATTTACGTTCTTTTGGTTTTGTTTGTGCTTCAGTGAGACTGGCTCCTTCTCTCTATCTGTGTTCTGTCTCTGTGCTTACATCTTTTTCTGTGGCCAAGTTTCTCTCCCTACAACTTTATCCCTCTGAGATAACTTAATTAAATAAAGGTTACAAACGATTAACTGATTAGTGAATTTAAAGAAGACTTCTATCAGCTCTTTAAGTCATTTATCTGACAAAATTAGTTTCAGTGTCTCAGTAGTGAAGATTTTCAGTCCTTTCTGTCTTAAACTTTAACTGATTGATTTTTCTGGCCACCTGGGGGCGGCAGAAACAAGCTGCAAACACAACATTGACATAATGTCACCTTAAGTTGATACTGATTGTGTTAGAAATCAGTTGTTTACTTTGACATCGACGAAGACACAGATTACGTCTTCAGCGGGCCAAAATAGAGAGCACAGCAACAATTCAAAGAGACTGATGTAAAAGGTAACGGCCCACACTTAATAACTTTTCTACCATAACAGACAAATCGCTTTACAATTCTGCCCCTAATTCATCCATTCACAAACACTCACTCAAGTAAGGATTGGAGCACAGCTGCCATGCAAGACGCCGGCCTGCCCATCAGGAGTAACTGAATATACAACATGAGGTTCTATAGAAAGCCTCCTCTACTTGTGAAAAACTGTAAACCGTCATGCATACCAAATGTGGAGCCATCATGTGAAACCCTTAAACCTGCATCTATCCATTGTGGCAACAAGCTCTGTAAACACGACATAGAAAAAAACACATTAGCAAATAGACGACTATTTACACATCCAGCAGACACTGGGCTACGTTAGCATTCATTCTCTCCTTCTAGCTCTGTTTTAGCTCCTGAGATCAATATTTATCTCTTTAACTGTTAAAACTGGTCAGGGACTGTTTGCAGGGCAGGAAGTGCACAGAGATGTTAGAGCTTTTTGTTGCAATCAGCTGCCTGCTGCTCGAGGCAATGATTAAGATAATGAAAGTGAACCAAAGGAGTTGCAGGCAGGGTGCGAAGTACAGGGGGTCTAGGGGGGTCCGAGATTGACACTTGAGACCCCCTGAAAGCCTCAACAGCAACATTTTAGGGGGGTCTCTAGAAAAGTCTTTAAAAAATTATTTGTCACTCGTCACTAAAAATGTATTTAAAAGCTTACAAATTGCAAAACATGTTTTCACAAATATCAATAGCCAACAGAAAAAGGCCTTCCTCCAAGGAAGTTGCAAATGGTCCGCAATCCATGAGCAGTGTAGAGAACCCAACGTTACCTCGTACACACTGAAAACCTGCGGATTTGTTTTTGCTTCGACTTACACTAAATATGAAAAACATGTCAAAGACAAAACAGAGTTGATTACTTGCAGACTTTGCAAGCTTGGTGATGTGCATGCAACACTTGTATATCCTAGCTGATTGCCATGGCTTATTTCGCACACTGGTTGAAAAAAAAAATTGTCTCTACAAGTGACTCTTCTGATGTTTGTTCACTGCTAATATAAATACTTGGATGAGAGCAGCTTTAAGTAATTAGAGAAGTCTTACCTGTGTATGTTATCAGCTAAATCAACGATGTGCTGTGGTATGGATGAAAAACAAGCCAGATAATAACTGTGCATCTTTGGCTGCACATTCATTTTTTATTCACCCACAATATGAGACGTTGACTGAAACAACAAAGCTTTAGTATGCGGTGTTATGTTGTCTCATTATGTTCTTCTGCACTGAACTGCAGTGTTTTAGAACGTTTGTACTATTGCTAACACTTTAGTGCGGCTCTACTTAAAATCTACTTGTGAAATCATATCACAGAATCATTAATTTAATTAAAAATAAACCCTCCAAGACCACGCTGCAATCACTCCAGCATATAAAGCGCTCCAGGCAGAGGTAATGATTTTTCTTCTCTGTCGTGATGCTCTCCTCCTTATTGAAAACACATTTCTGCTGCTCAGACACTTCCATTGTTATCTTTCAGGGGATGCAAACACATTTCATCTTTGTCTCAGTATTCAAGCATGTAATTAGAGGATCACGGTGTAATAAAATTTGCCAAATTGAAACGAGCGGCCGGTTGATCGCTCTTTAAAGGGAGGGAAGAGTGGAAACAGTTTGAAAGATGTATTTCTCAGATTTGCACATTTATTGGCCGGCTTTAAGACTGAGCCGGGTGATCTCGGAGTCTGTCAGGGAGTGACACTAACCATCCTCTGCTTTCATGTCAAAGCCAAGCTGAACCCCCGAGGTCTCATTAGAGGAGGAGCACAGTTTTGACTGGGTAAAGGAGAAGAGCTCCTTCAAGGGCCAGTGAGGATGTTCAACACCAAATGAAATCCTGGCAGCAATTAGATGCACATCAGAAACCTGCGCGGCACAGACAGGGCAGGGACGGACATGAAGGGAATAAAGGCCACTTCTAACGTTAACATGCAGCTACTGTGGAGCTAAACCCTGAAGAAGGATGACAGAATTATGACTTATGAGTTATCTAAATTGTTCCTAAGTGGAAGTAGTTTTTTTTATTTGCCGAGTAAATCTGTGCATTTTGATGAGAGTTGTATTGTATCTCAGCCTCAGTGGGTTATCGTGATATGTTAATTTTACACCAGAAGAGCTTGACGGTCTCTGCAGTTATCAGCATCAATGGCAATTGTCCAAAGTGGTAAATTGACTGTACTTATATCGGGCTTTTCTAGTCTTTCGACCACTCAAAGCGCCTCAACACTACACAGTCACAGTCATACCCCTTTCCCATCTAAAATTAGCCCGTTGACACAGGTTTTTCAGACCCGGGTATAGATGCCCATTGTCTCTGTTCCCATTGCCAGTGGAGTATCCTGCTATCGGCCTCTTTTCTGCTGCGTCACTGACTGACTCCACAAATGCGCCTGAAACAGGCTTCGTAAACAGTGAAGATGTTACGGTGGTTAGATCTTTATAGTCTGTTTATTAAACTCGGCGCCGACAAATTTGGAACGATGTTCGAGCGCTGCTCGGACAGAGACGGCCGGAATTTGTAGCTGAGATGACGAGGAGTCGCAGAAGTTACAGACAGAGCATAGCAACGCATCGGGTAGGAGATTAGCATGTCGACACAGGTTTTGTGTTCCCATCAATGCCGATTGGAGCCGATGCGATAATTACCCGGGTCTACTGCAGAGTCATTTGACCCGGAGTGTTAGCGGGCAATTTGACCAGAGGGGAAACGGATTCACACTCACCCTTTCACACATTCACAGTTCAACATGCGGACTGTAGCAGTCAGGGATCAAACCCCAAACCTTGCGATTGAGAGACGACCAAGTTTTGGTTGTCAGTAAAAATCCAATATTGTTCATGCTACTATGTTCTGACATCTTAAAATGATTTGTTAATTGAGAGAGAAATCAATCAATATCTGACTGTTAACTGAACATACATAGAGATCTGCCAATTATTTTCTATATTGAATAATTTATCGTTTCTTCTGAAATTGAAAGAAAAGAGAGAAAAATGTCAATGACAATTTCCTCTAAATGCCTCAATTCAATTCAACATTACAAACAAATCAATGAATTGACTTTTCAATTAAGCTACAATGCATGTTGTCCTTTTGTTGGCTTTATATTGTATTTTACATAGACAGTAATGTGATTGTTGACTTCATAGATCTGTTCAGTAAATTCAATTTCGTCCAAATAAACCGACAAATAAACAGCCAGTGAAATGTATGCAGCAGTATCCAGTATATATGGGAATGCATGGCGTTCTGTAATAAATAAACCCTATTTGTTTCATACAGGGAAAATATATAATGTATTCCACACTGACTTACTGAAGCGTGAGTGCAGGATTCCTCGTGGACTTACTCGATATGCACTATGTCACCCTCAGATTCACATGAAAACCTCACAGCCGGACTCCCCGAGACCTGAAATCAAAGGCCGGAGACGGGGCGGAGACTTCCTGTGTCTCACAGTGATTTAAGTTGACCGAACACATGCAGATCCGGAGGAGACAGACGGTGCAGAGAGCCAAAACATTTACAAACGGGGATGTCACTCTGGCGGACGGGCAGCTTCTTTAGCAGAGGGAGACATCTTGTGGCCTGCCTCTAAATGAAACAAACCTCTCACTGCTCGGAAAGAAAAACAGCCTCTGTATGCTGTACGTGTAACGCAAGGGAAGCAAGAATGGATTTTTCAGCTAAGAGCAGCTTATACTTTGAAATACCTCATATAAAATTAATCAAAGGAGGGACACATTGGCTTGTACTTTGTGAGGAAATTAAATAAATTAACCCCAAAGCTGTTTTAGAGGGGAGGACGTCCACTGTTCATTTTACCGATCAGAAAAACACCCTTTGTTTTCTAAGACTTCAAAGTTCTGTTCTGCTGCTTCGTGTTGCTCTTTTGAAATCTACAGTAATCGTGAGCATGTCTGACACAGCAGCACATGTACAGTAAGTGCATCCCACCCTGGCAGACCAGGCGGAGTGCAGATGCAGCCTGTATCAATGAGAAACAGATGCTGCTGGCTGCACTTGTCGTCTTCTTCCCTTGTTACATTTCAGGCAGAACCCACCGCAAGTTGCGCTGTCACTCAAGCTTTCAGTCGGTAGCCTGCAGTCACACTTTGATAAACTCCCCCCTCAAATTTCTGTCGCTGCTACTTTCATTTGCAAGGATAATCTCGTTTTTTTTAAGTTCTCATCTTGTTTGCTCAGCTGGAGGCTTTTGGTATCCGTTCCTGAATCCATTTCGCCGGCTTGCCCAGAAATTAAGCAAACTAAGCACTTGCCAGCGGCCTAAAAGTGCCATGGAGTAACAGCATTCCGTCAGGAGTTTCTCCTGTGTCAGGTGAACATTTTATGAATGCAAATCGCAGCACTAAACATCCGCGGGGGCGACACGGATTATCTCTTTCTGGAATTCAAATTAATGTCCTCCCAGGATCTAAATGTAAAGGATTTCTCAGCGCTTCAAAGTGGATTACATCATCGCTCAAACTTCCCCATAATAATTATTTACCGCTCGCACCTGACTTCCCGTGTCCAATGATTTGTGGTGGAATCTCAGTTTACCAGCAGGAAGAAAGCAACACAATACTTAAGGCGGTGCGAGGCTAAGAGAGCAGGATACAAGTCCCATGAGCCATTAGTGGAAACAGGAGCTAAATATGGGCCTGAGAGGTCATTTAATGGACATGTGATATGAAAGCATGACTCATTCTTTCCCTTCTCATTATATAGTTAAAATTTGATCAACTGGATAGCACATGCTTCTATTTGATAATCACACAATGCCAGAAGGCTTGTAATCCATAACATAACATAATGGCACTATTGGTTTTGGAAAGAGCCGCACTTGTGTTCGGTGTCTCCACCTAACAAGCTAATTAACTTAAGAGGTTCTGTCAACTGGCACCTCTAATGTCTGCCTCTGGTGGTATCTGCTCCCCAATGTGCAAGTCAGCAGAAAGCATCCTGAGCAGCGTCCCCGCTATGAATTCCTTCACTATTCCTCTTCAGGGCCATTGATCGAAGTGCCGATACTGCACTTACAGTAACAGTGGCTCCCACGCCGGCCTTTACTGACACTGAGTAATGGAACAAACACATTACGTTTTCGCTATTTGGCCTGTCATCCACCGCTCGCCGCCTCAGATTTGTTTATTTCATTGTTTGCGCCGTGGAGCTTTATTTCATCTCTCCCCTCCCCTTTCATGCTCTAGGCAGCACTGTAATTTTGTGCTCCTTCACACACCTCTTCCCTTCATCTCTCCTAATGCCTCCAGTTGTGCTCGGCGGCGCTGGCTCGGCTCCAAAGCGGGCTGAATCACAATGATGGTGTCAGTCCTCGGCTGAGTCCCAGTCCCACCTCAATCTGAGCACGGCACAGCTTCCTTTTCCCTCTCTCTCTCTCGCTCTCTCTCTCTTTTGTTTCCACTTTGTCAAAGCTCTGCCCTTCAACTCTCTCTCATGCTCCTCTCTATCTCTCTTGTATAAGCCACTACTCTTCTGTCTGTTTTGCTATCTCTGACGCTGCCTATTTTCCGCCGCTGTCTGCAGCCGGAGTCATTGTTTCTGAACAGGTCTAACACTCAATCCTGACATCTACTTCCTTTGCACACCTCTTTTATTTTCTCTGACCTCTAAAGTTGATTTCAGACTTCCTGACGACACTGCAGTGGATGAAACACCACATCCTGCTTCGGGTTTGGCAGCCCCTTAAACAAATCCCCGAACACCGCAGACAGACCATAATGTAATATTTAAACGGCCTCAGCTTTGGTTTCAACATCCCTAACAGGAAGTTCAATTACAACACACAGGATCAACAGTAAGGGGATAAATAGGCTCGAATTAAGTCTCTGCATTGGCTGTAGCGCTGAGCCGCTCATCGATTGAAACGATATTACGCCAGCTTCAGCATGCATCCTGCATACACACACTGACAGATGATTTATTCGGTCGGAGCCAATCTTGCGGGTTTAATCCAGAGCAGTGAGCTGGGCTGTGTTGGGTTGCTTACGCTTTTGAGTATTAATGAGGCAATCAATCACACGCCGGTGCACAGACAGCGTGTGAGGCAACAAGATGGAGGCAAGAGATTAATTTAGATAATTAAATCAAGCCTCCACTTAGAGACTTTTTTCTGCCCGTCATTTGTGCTGAAATCTGAACGTGTTTTTCTTGAAAACATAACACGGAGCAGAGAACTCGATCTGGCTTGCAAAGACGTTTCTTTTATGTGAAGGTTTGCAGAATCACAAAAATCCTTCAGTGTAATCTGAAGCAAGCTTATTACCACGGTTCACTCGCACATTGATACGGGGACATTCAAGGCTATGCTCCTGTATATATTTATAGCACTGGTAGAAAAATTCCAGCATCCACCATCTGCCATCCTTTTAATATCTGAGACTCGTTCTCCTCCAGTGAATTACGGCATCCTCCTCCCCCCCCCCAAAAAAATACTTCATTACTTTCTGCAGAGGGAATAATTGCACTTGGGGGCTCTGATATTTCCTCTCCAAGATTTCTCAATACCACTGCACCCATCTCCAGCTCATTAGTTGAAGCATCTGGTCTTTCCTGTCACTGTCGGCATGCGCAGCTTCTTCAGCCAGTGGTTTTTTTTTCCGTGCGGCTTTGACACAAAAATGCACATTCAGGGATATCACACACACACACAAATGTGCAGTCACGCACACACAACATTTAAGCACCCTCTGTTAAACAGCAGTAAGGGTTTTCAATAGGGAAAGATAACTGTTTATTCTAATGTCACATTGAAAAGCAGAACTCTGCAGAGCCATTTCAATTATTTTATGCATATTTCCTCCGATATTTCCACACGCAGAGAGCTAATTGTCAGATGTTGTCTAGACCTTGCGTGAGTCATCTCGCGGTGATGTTGCTGAAGTATATAATGGGTATGTTTAATTCCATCGTTTCTCATCTTCTGTGAGAGGACCTGCCTCCGAGCCTCCCACGGTAAGATCAGCAGGCCGATGAGGGGGGGGATTCAGGCAGCGCCATGAATCTTTAATTAGTCCCCTCTATACTTAGGCCCTCAGAGCGTCTCCAGTTTCTGACATTTAGCTGAAATTTGCCCTTTGTGTGCGTGAATGAGAAAGCGCCAAGGTCACCTGACTGACCACAGAGATATCAAAATCCGCCTTTATAAGCTTACACGGGCTGTTTTGTTTTTGGAGTCGCGGCCGCAGTCTGACGCACCATTTTCACACTAAAGTTTGGCGCTCCTCTTATCAGACATGTCCAATTTGTTGTGGATTGAAAAGGCAAATTTTCACTCACCATTGTCTCTCACACAAAATAATAACACTACCGCCACTGAAGAACTACTAAGTAATTAGTTTAAATCATTTGCCTCACGTTCACTGCTGCTGGTTCTCAAAGGAACTGTGCCGCATGACGGGCCCATCTTGGTGCTTGGCTTTCATCACTCAAATCAATGGCCCATTTCATCGAAATACAATCCTTCCCCTGTCTCTGCGGCAGGACGATTACATTCCATTCAGATTCTGCTGACATGATTTTATCTCATTGGTAGAAGGGTGGAAAAATGAGGAGCAAAAATGGGATTTCACAAGAAAGAAAGCGTCTCGAATAGAGAAAACTAACCTCTTGGTTCAAAGTGACATTGTTCTGTTTTTGTGACATTCAGTGCTTTTATTTGTGTGAGCTAGAAAAAAAACATTTTGGGCCATTTGCTAATCTGCAGATCATCTTTCTTTTGAGGTATTTACTGAGAAAAACAATAACGTATTAGGAACTGTACTGGTCTTGAAAACAGCATATGTCTGCTTCATAATGCATGATGCATGATGTCAGCAGAGATTTGTTGAACCATATGGCACCTCGGTAGTTTACATCTTTCAGAGGACGCTTTTCAGGAAGTTACTCTCATTTCTCCGTCAAGAAAAATGACTAATAATCCTTGTCACAAAATACAGAACCGGACAAAGTACAAACATTTGCATTACCATAAAAGGGCAGGAAATATCTGCCTGCTTTTGGTGCCGGCTCTTGTAAACACAGATAAAGCTCTGCTTTATTAGAATTCCTCAGAAATGTTTCCTGTCTTACACCCCCGTACCTGTTGTTTCCCCTAAAGCTACTTAATCTTTCCGCAAACATGCTGTCGATTATTTAAAAATGGAGGATTATGGGACATTACTGGGACAATTAAGAAATGACAAAATCATTTGAATGAAGCGACGTCTCTTTCACTGAATATCTGATGTGAATGTGTGACCCGTCATGACAGTGCTTTTATTTGTATAAAGAAGCAGTCTCTTAAAGCAGATCTCTGCTCTAATGTCTCCTGGTGTACAAAAAACATAAACTGCCTCATATTTCATTTCACCACAGGCAGAAGAAAGCCTCGAATCGTAGCATCATAATGACTAAATAGCTCACAGTTGCAGGTGTTGTTGCCAAAGGCTTCTGCATGAGATCAAATCTTACTTTGAAGTTTTTTAAATTGAATATGTTCAACTCCTTTAATCTGATACCTATTTTTAGGTTTTCTAATAAATATTGAGTCCCGATATTTAATAATTCTGCTTTTATCCTACTGAGAAAATCTGAAATATTTAAGGCAGAACTTCTTCGCTCTCTCACAGCTGAGTTCACCACCTAATGATCAGTGATTTTCCTACAATGATTCTGACGCAGTTTTCACCCGAAGCTGAACCCCCAGAAGGAGCCATACTTACTGTAGTAAAGTTCTCCGGACCACAATCCTTGCCTCTATATTTGCAGTCAAGCAACATTTCATCTATGTTGTGGCTAGTCCTCTGCACAAACTCCAGCATGTTGAAGGTCTTGCTGGGAAAAAACTTGCTGTTGTCCGTGGGCTTCCCCAAAGCGGCCATGAAGTCATCAAAGTCACCTTGCTCCACGCCCAAAAGCCCGGCCATCCAGAAGATGTCATTCCTAATTATCTGGGACTTTCTGAAGCTGTTGTAGTTGCAGAGGGTGATGGCGGGGAAGTACATGGAGGGGCTGTCCATTTCATCCAGGATGGTGACATGGGGGTACTGGTAGTACTCGATCACACGGTCGGCCACTTGGTAGAGGAAGATGGAAAGCGAGGAGCTGAATGCGGCGGCCCAAAGCAGCCGTCGGATGGTCACTCCACCGGGCAGGAAGATGTGGCTGAGGCCGTGGAGGGTGCAGTTGGCCCCGAACACTGTGATGTCCGACGGCGGACGTGGGGCTTCTTCCTCTGGGGCTCCCATTTTTCAAGAGTCTCAAAGTGGATGTCTGTGCTGGGTGTTGTCTTGCTGCAGTGGTGACCCGCTGGATACTGGTGTTAACAGGGCGGTTCAGCAAAACTAAATGTACAAGAGAGGCTGGACGAGACGGGGTCCGGTTTCCTCTTGGCACCCGAGGGAGAGGAAGGGGTTGGATATCTGGAGCTGGGAAGTGGCGATGGACTGTTATATCAACCAATCCTCGTGGAGAACTTAGAGGGCACTTTGGATTGTGGCGATCTGGTTTCATTTGGGAAGTAAGACCTGATCCCACAGCGGCTAGTGGAGGATGGATCAGAGAAGGGATACACCAACAAGGCAAAGATGAAAACTGAAACATATTCAATTTAGCGACCTCTAACGTGAACTAATTCTTGTCTTTTTTTGTAACAATAAAGGGAAGGTTTCTGGAGACACGTCCATTTATGTTGGAATAATAACTTGTCCAACTTGTCGGGCTTTATTGTTGCAACTTTAGAAGAATTCACTGCTATTTAATGAGGAAGATACCGAATCAAAGCCCATTAGAGACATCATTAATGTGCGGCCACAAAGCTAAAAACAAGCCGGTTCTCTTTGGTTCCTGAAAAGTTGACATTTAGCAGATACAAAATGTCACCAATTCCCCATTAGCATCACATTTAGTTACAGCAGCGCACACAAAGCTCAAGCTGCCATGTACAACCCCAATAATCTATTGTTAGCCACCGAGACGCTGCACTGGGGGGGAAGGTTTAGTGCTTCCCTTAATGAAACCTTGACGGACGTAGTTGTGAAAGGCCAGAGAATTACTCATTCATGCAAACCATTAAGCTTATTACAGCTGGATTCAAACCTGGCAGCCTTCTTAGTCACACACTCACATTTATAACCGTCATCCCTCCTGAACATGTGCGTTTCTTGATATGATTACTCATAATGTAATGACATAAGTCACTCTCCAGATATAAGGCAGGCATTATTTACTGTATGTACTGTTTCTATAACCATTAAAATGATTAACCACACAGGTTTGAGTCACCGCACCCACAGCTGATCCCTATAAGTTTGCAGCTCACATCATCTTCTATCTTGCTGCAGCCTCCCTATCATGTGTTTTGTAACAGCATTAAATATTAATGCCTTCTCCTGCATACATTTCAACTCACGGACAGAGGTTTATATTCGCAGAGCGCAGGCCTGAGGTTATTTCAGTGCATCCTGATAAGTATCAGTCTCGACTGAAATTGATTTGCTCAGAGCAGCATTCATTTTAAATGAAGTTAATAAGTTAACCGGTGTTAGGAGCCAGGAAAAGAGCTCAGCCACACCTCTAATCGGCTGTCACAACTACTTAAAACATACCTCTTTAACCGTTAGTCTTACATTTGTTTACCCACCCATCAGTCTCTCTTCATCAACCGCGCCTCTTCCCTCTTACATTTATCCACTTCTCTAACCTCCTGCACATCCATCCCTCCTCTCTTCCCCTCCTTAAATCAATTCTATACCTACCTCTCCAAGTTTTATTTCCTTCAGATACTGTCATTGCTGATTTTCCTCGGGCTGTGTTGCTTTAATCGATGTCTGTGCAATGACAATTTGAAAGGGCTCAGTCGCAGTGATTAACCTACAAAGAATTATCACCTCAATCTGCACCTCTTGTTTACTTTTCTGAGCTTTATTTACAGATAGCTGGAACTATCCGATGGACATATTGGAGCATTTTTGAGCATTCATTCTGTTTACACAGACACAACTCCAGATTAATGTTATTGCTTGATGTGGAAATGGACAACTATTAAGTTATTTATATCAACATGGAAGTTTATGATATGTCAATTTAAACAAACCTTTTCTCTGCTGCCCTCGATTGCCCGAATACAGAAGTAACTGCAGATTTAACCTCGTTTATCAGATTGCACTGATCTTTAAAGGGCCAGTTCGCCGATTTTTAATCTCAGTCCTATCATGCTATTATCGGGAGCTAATGACATTATGGTAGGAAAAAAATACAATTTCGCTCTGTGCCTTTGGAGGACGCAATCGCTTCTCCAATGGGCCCTGGAAAACCTCCGCCAGACTACATAAGAGGCATCATCTGGTGGAGGCCAGGGAGCTTGCAAAACTACACTTCCTCAATCTAGGACGCTGCCTCCGATGTCATGTCTCGTTCAAAATCGTCAGGTTGAAATATAGACTGCAGACCTGAAGATTTTTTAGACGATCCACCGGTATATTCTCGTCGTATTTCGGATTCTGTACCGCTCTGAGCCATTGCCTGCAGCGATCAATGAAGACTGGAAAACAGTAGTATTTCACTCCAGCGTCTCTCACTGGGCCGTTCCTTTCAGAGGGAGGGACGCAATGCATTCTGGGTGTTGTAGGAATGTAGAATGGGCGAAACCACGAGCTGTTTGATTTCAAAATTCAAATATTATTGCTTCTATCGATAACAGAGAACACCAGCTTTGACTGACAGAGGCTTTTTGCTGCTTTAAGGTTATTGATGTGCATTTCATTACTTTCAAAAAGTGGATTCTTTGTACTGTATGTAAAGCTTAAAACTGCATTTAGCTTAAAGCAACTTTGGGGCAGCCAAACTGTGAACACAACATTGATTCATTGAAACCTAAAAGAATGCAGAGTGGAATGTTTTATTAAACTACTCAATGGAGCAACAATCGCACAATTTAGCGTTAATTGGCATAAAATTGTCCTGTTAAAGAACCCACAATGGATGTTAAGTCCAATATTGACTTTTGTTTAAGCGCAATTTCTCTCATTTAAACTGCAAAACTCTTCTTCATTTCACACAGTTATTCCCTCTGTTTGTGTGTCCGCCAAAACAGCAGCAAGGCTGCAGAGAGCAGTGAGAGTGGACCAAAACAAAGGTCTGAAAGTAGCTAAGACACTCCAGAGAGCAGAGAGGAACTGCAGGGGGTCATCTGTGGGGTCATCTGTACTAATGCTCCTCTTCACAAAACATGCAGTCTTTCATTCATTGTTAATGAAAATATATTGATTAGAGCAGCTTTAACAGCTGTAACATTACCAACAGGGCTGTCATTGTCATTAGACACTGACTCAGATTTCCATCAATGAATTCACACCGGTGAGAAAAGGATTCATGTCATACGTTCCTACATACTGAATAATGCTTATATCCTTTAAAGCTTTCACACTTGCCCCATATATTATTGTTTGACAAGCTTTAAATGCATTGATTTAATATGAAGAAAAAAAGCACTACACTACAAAGGCTGCAGAATGCTTGTACGCAAAGTGACACTAAAGGGATGCATGCAGCATGTCTTACTTTAAAGGAAGCCCAGTTAAAGAGGAAAAAATGCAATATTCCACAGTGTTCATAATTCTTCTCCTGGATCTGCAACAAAAACATAATCACTTGTTCCTTGGCTGATGTCCTACTGAAACGTTGCACCAAATGTCTTTAAAATCTGTTTACTATTGGAGATAACCTAATAAACTAACAGAGGAGGGCACAGAGAGAAAATATACACCGACCTTCTTGGCAATATTAGTAAGTCCATGAACAAGTTCAGGAACTGTATGCCAAAGCTGCAGCATGCCTTCAGCTGAGAATTGGGCGCTGCTTTGGAAGAAAGCAGACGTTTGACTTTATTAAGGTACTTTCTAAAAGAAACTACAGCGACCTCCCAATCAGCAAATATGTAAAGTAACAGTGAAAAGTCATTCAGACAAATTCAGAGACAAAACACAAATGCAGCTTTTCACACTTTAGCTTCTTCCATGCAGTCTGTGGAGGCGTTAAGTAGTTGTCTTTGTTTATGTGTAAGTAGATTCATTCAAAAATATTTCACTATGCTCACAGTTCACTGAGCACTGATGCTGTGCTGGAACTTTCTGTGAACAGCTGTTCACTGTCACCTACAGGAAAAAGTGAGTAATCTGTCTTCAACTACTGCAAATAGAAAAGTGGTCAAAGCAACTTCCTGTAATTAATAGACACACTCTGACTAAAGTGCAAACCACTACACAGTCAATACACTGTGGAGTTTTTCCATGCGCTTTAAGTTGGGTGTACTTGTAAATGCACTGCCGTAAGAAATCAGACATTCAGTACATCTCGGCTCCTCTGTGCCCCGAAAAACACTTTCTTCTGCTCTACAGTGAGAAGAAGCCGAGGCTGCATTCACACGTGTCGAGATTACTGATGTCTTCGCAGACCAAGTGCTCTTTCTCATCAGCCACTTTGTATCCCGACTGTGTGGAGAATGTCAGAGTTAGCCTGCTGCGTCTGACGGAGGACATGTTACGGGGGTGGCGACAAGAATGACATTTCCATAATGCTGGAAGGTCTTTAGGTTTCAACCTGTCCCTCTGCACATCTCACCGGCACCCTTAACATCCAAATGCTAGGTTTACGAAGAGATTAAAATGTTGATTCTTTGGTGATATAAAACTTGGCCTCAACAGCAGGGGGGTCAGAGGAGGTCAGAACAGAACGGTGTCCTCGCAGCTGGGAGGGATAAACAGTCGAGCAGAATAAACTTCAACTGAAGGAGATTTTATCCAACTTTCTCCCAGCTGACAGTTTTTCCTAATACTTTTCACCACATGTAGAGAGGGCCTTTCATGTGTTTCCAGCATCAAACTGGAGAAAATGAGACAAGTTTAAAAGTGCTGAGCTGACATATAAACGTAAAGACACATCTCACATCAATAAGCGTTACTGAGATAATGACCAACAGGGACGCAAATAAACTCATTAACATGCAGGCATGCAGCAGGAGGCTGGGATTCACTTCAAAATGCTTTTAAACTCCAGACCCAAGAACTCCTCACTCTTTAGATTCAAGGTTCAAATAACTATTAATTTCATTCACCAGCCATCACTGACAAATGCTAAATAAAGAATAACTGTGATGTATGCACAACTGTCCAATTTTCTGTCGCTTTTTAAGCACAGCAAACTGGGCAAACTCCATCTTCTGAGACAGTAGATTCAGCCCAATGACTGTATATAAAGATGGACGACGTGTCTCCATGATAGGCGCTGCCATCTTGCAATGGTGACGTCATTTGGAGCCAGAGTTGTGCAGTAGAGATAGCCACTTCTGCTAACCAAAACTCACACTTAACTTACCGGGGGGAAAAAACGTCAAAGATCCCGCACATCAGGGTGTTTAACAGCAGAACAGCTTCTTGTGTTGGTCTGAGGTTAACGTTCACAGATACGGAAACTTCACTGACTGTAGTGATTGTTTTAGTTACGTTTCCTCTCACCGTACGTCTTCTACTCTGCTAATCCAGAACTCATCGGCTGCAGGCGCCGTATTTGTCAACAGAGCTGTCAATCATCCTTTTTACAGCATCAGATTACTAATTAAAACTAAAATTAACTCTTGGACATAAATCAGCATGATAAGAACTAACTATAATGACAGAAACCATGTTTGAGAAAAATGTATTTGGCGTGTATTTTGATTTTATAGTTTGTCTCATGTCCCATCTGTTAACATGGAGGAGGCGGGCTTTATGACCTATACTGCAGCCAGTCAGCAGGGGGCGCTCCAAATGTTTTGGCTTCACTTTTAGGGAGCTGCCATTTCGTCCATCTTTTTATACAGTCTATGATTCAGCTCCATGTTCCTCCATATCTCACTGTCTGAAAGTTTTCATTATAGATTTATCTGCTGGTTAGTTTCTTAATGTATTGTAGCTTTTATTCTATGACCTGTACATCAATAACCACCACTTTGAGGCCAAGCCAGGGTCAAATTGTATATTGTGTCCGACCAACAACTACAAAGACATTTAATTTGCTATCACAGAGGGCTTTCATTCAAAAACATTAAACAAATATTCATTTCTAAGAAGCTGAAAACTTTTTGGTTTTTTTTTCTGCTTATAAAAAGACCCTAAAGTTCAAGCGGTTGATACCAATCAATTAAGTGAGTCACCGTTTTAGCTGAAAGCTCTAGAAAATCCAGTTTACTGACCTTTAATAAGGACTTTCTTTTTTGTAGCAGACAGAATTGATTGCCGGGGATTAGCAACTTCATTTTGTGCCAACATTTAATGTAAATGTCAGTTTCTTCCACAAACGAAAACTCTCCTCAAAACCATCATCAAAGACAGGCTATGTTGAGATAACATCTCTTTCTACCCACACCCTGTTTGCACTTGCCTCATAACTGTATTACAGTTATAACACATTTGGTATATTTCTTTCAAATCACTGATAAGTCTCTGTTACACAATTTAATACCAGCGCAGTATCTTCCGCTATCCTTCCACTCCTCCACTCTCACTTCATGAAAGCAGATCTTTAATGCCACTGAGCAAATCTGGGACTTCAGTGAATGTAGACTGCAGCTGGTTTCTCTTGTGCAAAGAAGGAAATTGGAAACGAATAAAGAGGAAGTTCAATATTCAGTAGTGACCCTAACACACAACACGGCATCCTTGATTAATTGCGTATCACGCCAGCAAAGGGAAAACGCTTTAGCTGTTGTTTGCACCAGTTTTGAATACAGTGGATTTCCTGTTCACGCAGCATGTTCTGTGATGTTCCATGTCAGAATCCCTCCCCTGTTTGATTTAATGCCTAATGCCACGCTTGACAGTTATTCATCACGACTTTATACAGCTGCCAAAGTAATCACACACGGTATAAAAGGCAGAAAAGCTTCACTGCGAGTACTTCAAAGAACCTTTCAAAAATTAATTTCTGTCCATCTAAGACGGCAATTAGCTGCAAGTCCTGTTCAGAGGAATAAAAGGTGACGTATCCACCATCCATTGAACAGAGCGGTGTGGAAACAACACTCTTGAGGGGGAAAAGTTGAATCTGAAATGAAATTCATACACCGCCCGTGTCTTGGCACACCGCAGAGACCTTGAATCTTCAAAGAAAGAACTTTTTAGAAATACATAAAAGTCATTTTACAGGTTTCTCCTGGTTTCGGGGAACATTGCTGAACCACCTCGTCCACGGAACCAATATAATATGATTTAGGACGAGTGAGTCCACATTTGTCAGTGTCAAACATTATCTGCAACAAAAAATGGAGACAAGTAGTCTAATCTGTGATGTCATTATGAGACGGACCTTTAAGTCTGAGGGATGGCCGACTGCTCCACATCGAAGGCGGCGTGAGAACAACCCTGAAACGTTCTAGGAAAGCACTTTAACACGCTGATTTTGTAGATGGAGCGTAAATCTAAATGTCCACTGTAAAAGTGAATTAATGGATACTGTTAGCAGTACCTTGGATGATCTTTGACTTGAGATAATGAACACTTTCTCCCAGGCTATCCAGGTAATAAAGGCTCTGGTGTGAATTTGCTGACTTAGTGGAAGTTTTATAATGTGGTCTTGTTGGAGCTTTTATTCTGAAATCAATGCTGTTTCCATTTAGGATTGGAAGCCTTTTAACCAAAGCAGACATCTGCAGTAGGGATGCACCAATCGGACTTTTTAAGCCCTGATACAGATACCGGAGCTTTGGGCATTGGCAGATACCAAACACCAATCCAATACCAGTGTTTAAATATTAAGCTGTATGCCTTCCTGTATGGGGGGACTCCTTTTATGTGTATTATAACATCAAACTTGTTTCCTGCTTTCTTACCTTTATAAAACAAAATTAAACAACTTTGCAGATAGCAGCAAGCACGAAAAACCTCCCAAAGGCTGATACTTAAAGGTATGATAAGTAAGATTTTGCTAGAAAAATAAAATATAGACTTTTACAAATATAATATAATATAAATCATCACTTAGGGGCCTGTGTGTTGGTGAGTGTCTTCCCTCTGCATCTATTCTTTTGTTTTGCTTTGCACGGGACGTTTTCAGGAGGGGCGCTGTTGTGGTTCCCCGAGCCAATCACAGCGTATAGGTGAGTGTGGGAGTGGTTCAAATTCGCAACTGGGCCCCATTCAGACCGGCGAACATGGCGAAAGAGCGATGCAGAGTTGGCCATCTTTCTGTTGGACAGGTAGGTGCCTCAAACCGGGTTGGACAAGCTAACTGGCTATTAGCATGCTACTGTGAGCTTCAGGTGATGAAGAGGCCAGGAGGAAGGGCCCAGTTTGAATGTGTTGTTGACAAAATGCAAGAAAAAAATCCTACTTATTATACCTTTAATCTCCCTCTATGCAGGGAGGGTCGGGTTAGGGATAGGCTTCTACTTCCTTTGAGTAAAATAAAAGCCTGGTGTCCTTGTAATGCAGGACGTAGTATGCACATAGATATTGCCCCATTGTCAGGATATCTAATCCAGCTATTTGAGTCAGTATTGATGTACCAATATCCGACATCAGTATCGGCTCAGGACATCCCTGATCTGCAGGAAATTACAGAGTCATTCACAAGTGTCATAGTACAGCCAAGATGTCCTCCTAAACTCGTTTAACAGAAAGATGTAAGGCAGTCCCACTTGATGAAGTCTCTTTTGTCTTTGGTTTGATAGAAATGTCTGGATACAAAATGTAGAGATGGGTAACAAAATAAAGGTTAAAACTTGATTCTTACAGTGATGGGACCTGGTGGCTCTGTAATACTGTCGGGGGAATGTGCTTGGATGGTTTGGGTCCGCTTGCCCCTTTACAGGGAGGGTCACAGGAATCAATACAAAGTTGTTCTGAGTGATCACCTTCATCCTACAAAGAAATATTTCTAGACTCATGGGAGTGGACTCTCCAAGATGGCAATGAACCCATCAATAGGGCATGAGGATTCACCGAAAGGTTTAATGGGTATTAAATCGATATGAATAGTTTGTTCTGGCCTTTGCCGTCACAAGATCTCAACCCAATAGAGCACCAAAGTGAGGTTCTGGACCAATGTGTTAAACAGCTCTCTCCACCACCTTTCCTTTCAGCATGTGGTGGCCTTACTTAGCTATCCGAGGTCACGGAAACAACAAATGTGAAGGCTGGATTAAAGCCTATTTGAAGACAGGCTATGAATCCCAGTGGCCGAGCTGTAATTCAACATCTTGTCCGAGTGTTCACTGAAAAGCAACATCCCAGCAGACTGAGTCAGGTCCCCTATGCTACATTCAACCAGTCAGGGCTCATTATACAATAATGACCTGCTCTCTTGGCACGATTACAGTTATCAAGATGGCAACACACTGCAAAACACTCCCTACAATATACTGCTTCGGATAATGAAAACAAACCACATTAAAGCCACATCAGAAACAACTGGTGATGATGACAACTGGGAAAATGTATTGTCGGCAGGAATGAACAGAAAGATACTAGTTCCCAGAATTAAACAGACATTGTGTTAACAGTTAAGAGTGCAACCTTGAACAGCAGTCAACCAATGACAGCTTTAATACTGGCCCTCTTGATTAATATTGTTGGTTATCTTTTTTTTTTTTTAAATGTTGTGAAAAGTATAAACTAGTATAAACCCAAAGCGCCTGATGTCAGCTGTTCTTAAAGCACTGATACCGTTTGCTTTATTTGTCTTTAGCCACCATGAAATATAGCTTATTCTTTAAATCTAGCTAGCAACCAAACAAGAATGCTCGATAGAATGTTCCTCCAGTTGGTCATACCTTCTATTCTGTGCAATAAAAGCAAAGCAAGGTATACAAACTGCAGGGAAAATGTAAACAATACATGTTGGAAAAGAGTGAACTACAGTAAGAAATAAGAACATTTAGAACTTGTCGTGGACAGTAGCTATGCTCTTAAGTCACTCCTTGGCTGCGTCCCAATTCAGGGGCTGCATCCTTTGAAGAACATATATGAAGGTCTTATTCCTTTAGATGCAGCCGACAAATGCGTCCTCCTTTTCCCAGGCAACGAAGCATCCTGGCGCATCCTTCGCAGCCCAACGTGTCCTGAGATTTATAGTGCGCCACTTCAAACAAGATGGCGGAATCTTAAAAGGCCAACCTGTTGCTAGGCGACAGGAGCAGCATTTGGTGACACAAGGTTAAGGGCGGGAACAGCTGGATGGGAAACAGGAAGTCCTCAGAAGATCAGACCGTCTGATTTTCAGTTCGGCTCTACACAGGCTGCCAATGACTCATCCTTTGTAGGCCGCGTCCTTCAAAGGATGCAGCCCCTGAATTGAGACACAGCACTTGACTGAACAAACTCCATCTGCTGATGAAGAGTAGGAGCTGCTTAACAAACACACTATTCTTTATCCGTAAAAGCTCTTTTTACTAATGAATCCTGATGAAATCCATGAAGTGTTTGTAGTGCAGTTGATTGATGGAATCCATTACATCTTTTATTATCACTCATCATCACAGTTAAGTAGTCTGATCCCTTTGGTCAATATGAGACGTTTCAGAGAGGAGTGCTGATTTAATATTAAACAGACTGAGGAGTATTTAGGCAGCTCTTCAGCATAATGTCCTCCCAGCCTGCCCTGACTTTGCACGGCTGTACAAAGTCAGCTAACTGGATTAACAATGACAGCGGAAAAGAGGCACCGGACAGCACTCGTCAATAACGAATTACTCCCTCTTCTCATTTATGCCTGGGTGTAAAGTTTGCATTGAGAACTCAAGCTTGCTTCCGATTCACTCCCACAGCCATTAATTACAGCGGCTATAAATCGCCGCAGACCAATTAATACACTACAAGACGGAGCTTGATTGTTTTGATAGCTGTCTGAAGGACGTCTGGAAAATGAAACAAAGGATGAAGGAGGAATAACTGTGCGGGTTGTTACAGCCCTGGAGTGCTGGCTGGTCCTGTTTGCTGTCGGCTCCCTCAGGGAGATTGGCAGGAAGTCCATCAGCTGACACCTGTGCTGGCTGGATCCTCAGCTTTATAAGCTGGAGGAGGAAGTCAGTCACTCTCTCCCTCTCCTGGTATTTGGATGTTTATTTTGGGTTGTTTTTACTGCTTTTGTACATTGCAAAATATTTCCCACTGTGTCAGTGCAGACGGTAAGTAAACAACTGGACGTGACTGAGTTATATTTCCGTGAAATTAAGACAAGAGGAGACATTTCTGTTTGGCAGCAAAGAGGAACGTCTTAAAGTTAATGCTCAGCTTAATTCCAGGCTGTAAAGACAAAAGGCCATGTTGAAAATCTTAATGGAGATTGGCTCCCAAGCCACACTGTGACAATAAGTAAATCATTTCTTTTTATATCTGAAATAAAAAGTGTGACTTACAGATTTCAAACTGATAGAATATTTGGAGAAGGTCTTTGATGCCCACCAGCAGGATGGAGCATCTTTAACAGACTCCATACAGGTCTTTCAAAAATGACTACTGAACTGAAACCACATCTGAATGCTGCTGCTAGTGTTGAGTAACCTCACAACCCTGTGTCCTCATAATTATATTGTCTCATTACATTAATAAATTCCAAGGAATAGCTGTGTTTAATATTGCCAGTGGCATGTGTTTTCCAATCTATGCTCTTTTAACGCGCAGGCTTCTTCGGGTGGTGGGTTTGGGCGGGTGGTGAGCGTGTAACGACTTTAATGCTGGAGAGCAGAGTTAATATCCTGCATCCTGCGTGTGGTCGGGTTTAGGCTCCCACAATTCTTTGCTTAAGATGAGGGAAAGATTGTGGTTGGAACAATTTCCCAACATCCAATATCTTTACTCTGGCTTCTAGCAAGACCAGAATCAACACTACAGCTGATTATAAGTAGTACAAATAAAATACATTGACCGTATTTTTTTTGCTGATACATTTAATATGAATGTTTTATCTGGATGTTACTCTCAAGACAATTGTACTGCTGCAAATTTGTACAGTAGTATAAACATAATTTTTTATCTCTCTTGACCTCAGCTTCGAGTTATTCATAGAATAGATTTAACAGGCCCCAGAGGTCTTTAGGAAGCAGGCTGCTCGTGAAGCCAAGCTACACAATAAAGATGCATTCAGCTGCTCCTCGCCTCACACATTCTTAAAGGATAACTTCGATATTTTAAAACCTGGGCCCTATTTTTACAAATTTGGGGGTCAAAATGACTCATTGGAACAAAAACTTTTGGAATTGGTCCACTAGATGGCCTCCCACTGCAGGTGCGATACAGCCGAAATGGCTCCAACATAAGGGCAACTGCGCCCGATCAAAGTACGTCCACTAAAACTGCTTGTTTTTGCCACTGACAGGCTCAGATTGTTACTTCAGAGGGTGAATTGGCTGCCTGCGGGGGACATCTACTGGACCGATTCCAAAAGTTTCTGTTTGTTTATTTTGTTTTGTGAGTCATTTCGACCCCCAAATTTGTAAAAATAGGGCCCAGGTTTAAAAATACCAAAGGTATCCTTTAAAGAGGGGATATTATGCTGTTTCACATTTTAAGACATATATATAATGTTACAATGTCCAGACTAAATGTGGGTGAAGTTTCAAATCTGTAGGTAAAAGTATGTTGGCTGCAGGCTGCTGTGAACACCAGGTTTCACACAGTTTTTTTCTACACGCTGCACTTTGTGACATCACAAAGCAGCAGGCTTCGGAGAGCTAGCCAATCAGAAGAAAGCGGGTTTGCAGGGGGCGGGGTTTCTTAAAGGGACAGAGCTGACTGAGTGGTGCAGGCAGAGGCTGTATGAGGGCCTGCACAGAGCACCAGTGTGAGAAAAATGTAACTGTAAATTATGCTAAGCTACTCCACAGGTATCACAGAGTGAAAGATGAAGCTTGATATCACCATAATACCCCCCCTTTAATGTGACCCAACTTTAACATCTAAATGAACTACACTGCTCATTTGTGCATTTATTCATTTTATGTACCACTTATTCCTTGTATTGAAAGCCTGTCTGTTTCTGCAACAACTGCACTGAACATTTTATTTCATTTTGTAGTTTCATTTACTCAGTTTCCTATAAACTTTTTTCCTCTATGTTTAGAAACAAATAACCTTTTTCATTTACATACTGGAGATTACCACGATGGATTAATAAAGCTTTATAAACCCATGTGTGGTCTCCTCTGAGCTGTGCCGTGAACAAACACTGAAACCAATTACCTTCTTTCTGTACCTCTGACAGGCAACTTTAAGCCGGGACTAAACAAATGGGCACATGGGTCAGCTCGGGAATCAATGGAATTAAAGTCTGTATTTATACCTAATGCCTGAATCTTTCCTTATTACATCTGACCGCTCGGTGTAGCAGCCAACTGTCATCAGGCTGCAGGCTCCAGTTAACTAATCAGGCTATCTGGGGCCCGTAATGGCTGCGTATGAAGCATGAGGAATTCAATTAAAATGGGCAAGTAAACATTCACTCAGCTACAACCTGCGACATTAATCCATGGGAACGACCTGCTGGGCCCTACTTCCCTTATTACCATGGGATTAACTGCATCAGTCTCTCTGATGGTTAACAGAGCAGGACAGAGGCGAGGACACCGACACTTCTACTTAAGAAACATTTCATACACTTCAGCAGTGTTTTAAAAATTAATCTTTAGTTTCTGAGACAACTTTTTGAGATATAAAATGAAACACAACAGGGACGAGTGGACATGATCTGCAGAGATAAACAACAGTACATGACCTCTCCTGCTGTACTGTTACTCTGTAATTACCTTTACTTCTTCGCAGCTTTTTCTGGCCTTCAACTCTGCAGCTGATGTTGACAGAACCTGTCTATAAAGCTCTGTAAAGAGTGAAGAACAACTTTTCATCTGAGCAATGCAGAAGCGTTTCTTCCCTGTCTGCAGGTGGAAAAAAACATTTTGTCAGTTGCTTCAGGGCCCCATGATTTTCTTTTGGGGAGTGGGGGGCGAACATACAGTACCAGGGCCCTTTGTGTTGTGTTCTATTCTCAGCAGATTTTTTTTTTTTTCTTTTCGGACCCTTTGGCAGAAAGAAAAGTGAGAGGTTTCCATTATCCTTTCAGCTGCCTCCTTAACAAGCTCTCCTGTGTGCCTCAGAGCTATGCTGCACATCTCCACTGTTCATCCACCAAGAGCTCGCTACCGACAGAGTCCCCACAAACCCGCTTCACCCCCCCCGGGGTAAGTACAGTCTTGAAAAAAGCCTGTCCCTGCTTCTCCAACAGAGAGAGACTTTTTAAAATTCAACAGATGAATCGCCTGCATGCGTCTGTGAAAAACATGCGGGTGTATCCTGGAGCAATGATGCCAAACGCTTGCTGATATATCTGAAGAAAGGCATTAAATGATTTGTGCTCCCAACGCTCTGTGTTTGACATTTCTCCCAGTCAATTAAGTTATCTATTTGGTCATGACTGCAAAACTAAATGTCAGTCTGTGCACTGAGAGAGTGAAAAAATGGTTTCAAAGAATCCTTTCCTGCCTTGATTTCATTAATAGAGGCTGGCAGCAGGTGGCAATGTTTATTTAGCCAGAGATACAGTATTGTACAAAAGAGCTCCTGTCTGAAACACTTATTTTTCTCATCCTTTTATTATGTTATGCAAAAATAATTGGTTTCTAACTCTTGCAATTATTCTTAACATCTGCTCATGTCCTCTAAATTGAAATTATAACTTGAAAAAAGCGTTATTATTTCTACTATTATCCAACCATCCATTATCTATACCGCTTATCCTGTTCAGGTTGGCCAGTGGGGGCTGGAGCCTATCCCAGCTGTCATCGGGCGAGAGGTGAGGTACACCCTGGACTGATCTGGTCAGTCACAGGGCTGACACATACAGACAACCTTTTACGCTCACACTCACACCTACGGGCAATTTTAGAGACACCAATGAACCTAACAAGCATGTGTTTGGACTGTGGGAGGAAGCCGGAGTACCCGGAGGGAAACAAACGCACACACGGGGAGAACATGCTAACTCCACACAGAAAGGCCCACTACGAACGAACCAGGATTCGAACCAGGAACCATCTAGCTGTGAGGCGACAGCGTTTGTAGGGGGCGGGGTTTCTTAAAGGGACAGAGCTGACTGAGTGGTGCAGGCAGAAGCTGTGTGAGGGCCTGCACAGAGCACCTGTGTGAGACTGTAAATTATGCTAAGCTACTCCACCGGTATCGAAGAGTGAAATATGAAGCTTGATATTACCATAATACCCCCCCTTTAATGTGACCCAACTTTAACATCTAAATGAACTACACTGCTCATTTGTGCATTTATTTATTTTATGTAGCACTTATTCCTTAAAAGCCTGTCTGTTTCTGGAACAAACACACTGAACATTTTATTTCATTTTGTAGTTTCATTAGCTCATTTTCCTATAAACTTTTTTCCTCTATGTTTAGAAACAAATAACCTTTTTCATTTACATACTGGAGATTACCACGATGGATTAATAAAGCTTTATAAACCCATGTGTGGTCTCCTCTGAGCTGTGCCGTGAACAAACACTGAAACCAATTACCTTCTTTCTGTACCTCTGACAGGCAACTTTAAGCCGGGACTAAACAAATGGGCACATGGGTCAGCTCGGGAATCAATGGAATTAAAGTCTGTATTTATACCTAATGCCTGAATCTTTCCTTATTACATCTGAAAGCTCGGTCAGGTTGGCCAGTGGGGGCTGGAGCCTATCCCAGCCGTCATTGGGCGAGAGGTGGGGTACACCCTGGACTGATCTGCAGTCAGTCACAGGGCTGACACATACAGACAACCTTTTCCGCTCACATTCATGCCTACGGGCAATTTAGAGACACCAATGAACCTAGCAAGCATGTGTTTGGACTGTGGAAGGAAGCTGGAGTACCCAGAGGGAAACAAACGCACACACGAGGAGAACATGCTAACTCCACACAGAAAGGCCCACTATGTCCGAACCAGGATTCAAACCAGGAACCCTCTAGCTGTGAGGCGACAGTGCTAACCACTGTTACACTGTCAGTATTAAGTTCATCTGGACAGCATTATTTTGAGAGGTGTTTTGTATGTTTTGCCCTTCGTTTTGACTGACAGGAGGGAGGTTAAAGCACACATACAATGAACTACAAGCTTAGTAATAAACTAAGGCTGTCACTTTTCCCAAAACTAGTTTGAACGAATTCAACGTGAAATAGAATTCGTCTGAATTATATGGAACAGTACATACAGAGCTTCTGGGGTTCATTGGTGTGGAGATGATCAGTTCTGTAGCACTGTCGTATACCAGAAGCGTAGCTCTGTTTTGAGAAGAGCTAAGTGCGTGAGAGTGAGAATGTAAGTGTGTGCGCACGGGTTACGTGAAACAGCGGAAGAGCCGAGAAAAGAGTGATCGGTAGCTGTGTACACAACAGAACTAATGTACAGTTTAGGTATGCTGCTGCCGTATTAAAGTGACGGGAGTTAGCCCCGAAGCTAGCTACAGCTTCGGCCCTGGAGCAGAACAACAATAAGTCTCCCTTGTGCTTTCTGACTACGGTCGGGACGCTGAAGCAGGAAAGGTTAACAGCGGCTTGGCTCGTTAGTTTCCTCCATTGGTTTGTAGCAGGCAGCGAATTACATACAAGGCACACTACTTTAAACGTGATAGCATTCTGCAACTCTGGAAAGCAGATAATTGATTTGTTCGTGGGCAAGCGTTTTTCATTCGATCACACCATTACAGTTCAAACTATTAATATTTTACCAGGTTCGAACGATATATCGAATCTTGACAGCCCTATAATAAACAAAGTTGAATAACAACACAATACTAAAAGCTTTCACAAGAAAAATGTTCCTACAAGCTTCGAGAAGGAAGAGTACGTGGCAGAGCTGTTGTAATAGACTGATATATTTGTATTTATATTGGTATATAGAATAGCATTGTTCAGGCTAATAAAGTCACAGAGGAGTTTTTTAATTCAGTCCCATTCCAGTGTACCTGAGCATGGATAAACTCCATACACATCATGGATGCAGCTGGCATTGAAAGACATACACGTAACTCAGCGGTCTGTGTTGCATACTTAAAACTTATGAGTCAACTTAGACCTTGGGAAAAGGTAATGAAGTGATAAATATTGTGCAGGTAAATCTTAATAACCCTGAGTGAACACGAAGGCACACACACACACACACACCTAAGAAACATTGAGTCTTCCATCATAGAGCAACTACTGAGCCACAAATCATTCTGTTAGCGTAGACAAACAAGCTATTTATCTAACCTCGTCCAGATTAGGTCTCGACGGAGACTTGTGAAGTCTGTGTCTGTGAAATTTCATTTTATTCATTCTCATGGATGTCACATTCAGGCGATTTCATTTCAAAATGTTTTAAGCCATCAAACAAAATATATTCATATGATTTCACAGCCGCACATAAATAAATGATGGCCGTCATTCATCTTGTTCTGAAGCGTCTAAGAAAGCTGATTTATCTAATGTGAGGCAAAATGTATCCCCGTGTAAAATATTAGATTTGTGCCAAAGGGCAAAAAAACCACAATAAGTGCTTCTAAGTAGTTGGACTAGAAGGACTCTCATACATTTGTGACACCTGAGAATTTCAATTTAATTTGAGTTCACTGGTGTGAGAGATTACGGAGAGTCTGGGTGCCTGTGAGAGGCGCTGGTACATGGCGGCGGAAGGGGACTTGGCTTTCCACCTATTACACTCAAGCCTGCATGACCAATAGCATACAGGGAGGCAAACAAGTCTGTCCAGCCATGATAAATGCTCTTAGGGCAGATCTGTGAGTGACAGAGAAGCTGCTGCCGTTTGGCCTCATGAACACGGTCTATAATTCAGGCACAATAATTTCCTCTTACACTGCGATCAAATCTAGTGAACTGTGAGAGAAGGAAATGATAGGAGCCAGGTCTACATGACATATAATAGCTACATCCTGTCCTATCTGCATTGATTTACCGGTGTAATCAGGGCAGTTAAGAGGCAATTATGCACATAATCATTGGTATCTATACAGTATGCAGTGTCTTTGTGAGGAAAACACATGCTCCATCAGTCAGCACCTATAGAAGAGCTGTTGATTTTAGTGATCAGCCAGGCTTTGGAGCTCTTTTCGCCCCCTCGCACTGATAATACAGTATGTGTGCAGCCATGTGTTAACACGGTGTGAGCAGAGAAACACAGGATTGAGTCTGTTTTAATGCAGCCCGGTCCAGTGATGGGCATGTTTTGATGGATGGGAAGGGATGACTTTGGTTTCAGGGCTGCAGCTTTTTAATTTGTGAAGGATCATTAGCCGAAGACGGCTCCTGCTTGTAGCTGTGGGGGGCGGGGAATCGAATAGATGCAGCACAAAGAGGTAGCTCTTCATCCATCTAGTTACTGTTGTAGCTTCTCACAGCTGGTAGGAGGAGGATATTATTCATGCATTACAATGCAACGTAAAAAAAAACAAAAGAAAAACACACCACTGTAAGCTGTACGTGGTGGGTCTCAGCATGAAGAATACCATTCTGTTTGAATTATGTGGCTTTTGAAATACACAGGAATACCGAGTGAGCTTGAGTCAAGCACTATATATCCTGGACTTGTCATCCAATCCCCCTCCCACACACATCGCTGTGTGTGTGGGCGCCGAGTGTCAGGCTGGGGTCTCACTTACTGCCGCAGTCACTATGTAAAGTAAATTCATATATGCAAACAGTGTACACAACTGATTCAGATTTGCCCACGGGGTAAAAATAGATGTCCAAGTTCCAGCACAAACACAACTACAGCACAGATAATGGCTTCATCATCAGGTTCATTTACCGCTGATATGGTCACAGTGACATCAAGCAATCAGGAAGTCCAGACATGATAGCATAGGGGCTAATGAGTGTTCAGTATGTTTTCTGTGATGTTGTTCTGCCTGCCTGAGAGACTCAGGCTAAAATACTATAATTTCATACAGTTCTCACACCCAAAGGTGCTGTTTTCTACAGTTAAGTAGGAGTTAAAGAAGCATTTTCCTTATGCATCCTGTGTTTTAACGGATAAATGCTCTGCAGCAGTGAATGTGCTGGTTTTTTTTTTTACTCATGCCCACTCATATGCTGCCTTTTGATTCCCCCCCCCAAATCAATTGAAAGGAAACAATACAATGAAGTGCCCGAGGCAAACCACTCATTCTATTGAACACATGTCCACATTGTGATTGCTCCAGGAGATTGAGTGTAATCATAGCATACCAACATTTCCGTTTTCTTTTCTCTCACGGACACTAAAAACAATAATGAAAAGGATCAAATTCTTTCAGGTGTTAAATTTAAAAATGTAAATCAATTTGTGTACAATGGAAAAGATAACTCAATTTACTGCTTTAAGAAAAATATATCTTCAATTATCTGTACTCATCCCTTTCTACTGAAGGTGTGTAAGCTCGCTGCAGATGGTTGACTGTTTGCCTTCATCTGAGCGTCGAATTTGTTTCTTTTTCTTTGGATTTTCACTTATTTTTTCTGTAGTCATCCATCTTTTCTTTGTCTAGTTAGGGCTGGGTATCGATAAGGATTTCGATTCGATTCCGATTCACAAGGTACCGATTTGATTCAATTTCCAATCCAATCTGATTTGATATTGATTTTGTCAGGGGTATTTCAGTTACAATATGCTCCTCTAACCTGGTGCATTATCAAAATGTTTAATGTTAACAATAAGAATTGACCCCAAAGAAGTTTATGTACTTTTTATTTAACAAACACACAGCAGTCAACACAATATTAACAATTTCATGAATTAGACGGATTATGAACTTTTTTTCCAGTTTCAGATTTTTAGTCTGAACATCTGGCTCATGGTTTTGATTAAACGAACTGGGGTTCAACTTGCACGAGATTTGAGAGTTATAGGGAAAGGCATACTGTATAATAATACGCCGAAAATACACTCGCGGCCAAAGCCGACGCTAACAGAGAGTAACATAAACATCAGTGCAAAACTAACTTACATATTCATGAACGCACACACGGTAAAAAAGAGTTGGCGATCAGTGATGTCTCCGTAGTAAAGTGCAGTAAACAAGTCTGGGCATGTCTCCCTCACTGCCGTGTTATGGGGGGGGATGCGTTGAGTCATGCTGCGTTCAGGAGCGCTCAGAAAGTTGAGTGATCAGCCAAGTGACCTTTTTTACAATTAAAATTGACTCAAATTGGAAAAATCGATTTTCTAAACCCAGCTCTAGCCACAGTAGATTACTGTTTACTCACAACACTTGCTGAGACCAGAAAAGCAGCCGTATAGCTCCGCCTACCCTCTCTGGCAGACCAACCACTGCTGGGTGATGAAAATGCGTCACTTACTGGGTGCCACTTGTGATTTTTTCAGTGAAAGTCGCACCAGACACCCAGTCCATAATTCTATATACTGCAAATGCAAAGGCTTTCATCAGTGGGCCATAGGATCAATCACCATTATGTTTCCTCATTCTGCAGTAGATAGTGACTTAACAGACATTTATTTATATGAAAATCTTCCAGATTATTACTTTAATTTTTACTTTAAAGAATGTCACTTTATTAGAAAAGAAAAAAACAACACTATATTAATGAGGAAGGCAATGGCCACCACCTTATTAAGCTTATACTGTTTATCTTCTCTACAAATCAGGTTCTGACTGTATGTGTCAGACAGATCCACAGGAAAGGGCGATGAAGCAGTTTGCTAATTAGCATAAGACATTTATGTTATTAATTGAGAGGGAGGTATCAACCCCTGTCATGTAGTTTTGCCATCCAGCCTTCAGCGTTAAGGCTCCGTAATAAAAACCCAGTGTGCTATTTATAGAAACATGTCGATGGGCAGGTTGGTAATTTAAAGCTGCGTAGTGCAGGGACCCGTGGAGGAGATTTACTACGGCTGTTTCTTAAAGATTTTCTCTGCAAAGCAAAAAGGGAGGGGTTTTCCTGTGTCAGTCAGATTTGATGTAAGTGGGGAAATATGACGGTGAGTAAGAAGGAAGGTAGTGAAGTGAAAAGGTGTATGAATGAGTGGTGAATATTAATGGTTTTGACCGCCTTTAACAGCACACAGAGGCGACATTTAATGAGAGATAATGCAGCTTTAAAGAGAACGTGCCTGAGCAGTGGTGGCATGGAGACTATTGCAGATAAGATAGAATTCACCCCCCTCACCCACAACCCGAGTCCCTTGTATTGTTTTTCTCTGAACACTGCAGCCGAAGGTTATTACTTAGAGCCCAACATGTGACACGTCTGTATTTATCACTCTCTGTCCATCTGTGGCCTCTCCTCTTACAGGTCTCCTCTGGGGAGAGGAGGGTGTGCGGCTCGGGTTCAGCTTGGCAAGATTGGGATCGTTCAATGTCCTCCTGGATCCATATTGATGTATCAGAAAAAATGTCATGGTCATTTTTTTACTGTTATTTTGTGGATCTGCTGTTTGGTATAGGCCACATCTATTGCATGTCTGGTTATTCACTGCAAAAGGCCAATTTTTGTGGGAGTTATTCCCACCTGAACAGAGGGTCTATGGGCTAAAAGGTGTGGACAGATTGTGAGGCCCCTAAATTTGACCTGCCTTGAGGGATGCTGTGGTGCTGTCAACGTCAAAATGTCTTTGGGATTTTCAAGAATCCTCCACTCTATGACCTTTTTATTCTTACAACATGATATATTCAATTAAGATATTCATGAGTTCCCCCCTGTCGATAACTTCCACCACAAAGTGATTATGCAAAATTCATGATTCATTAACTTAACAGCAGAATATTCCTTGCTCTGTCTCTGCCATAAACTACCAGTTCCTGCCTTTTCATCTACTTAACTTATCAACTTTAAGCCGCCATCTCTCACTGCTCCAGGCATCCGTATAATGAACATCTAATCTTGTCATCATTAGCTTAATTATGCTAACAGCATGATCATGCCTTCACCTGGAAATGAATGGATTTTATCATGTTGGTAGATAACTAGTCGCAATCATATGATCGCATCACTTTCAGTCTCATCACACCAAAAATTAATTCCTGGTTGTTGATTAAATATTCTACACAAGATATTCGTCTCACTGAACCTGTCAGTGAGCCCCATGACTCCCTTTTCCTCCTTTTTTCATATGAGTAATGTTTCACTGGATGGTGGCTGCTGCAGACTATTTGCATAGCTTCAGAAGACTTGTGTTCCCTGGCAGACAGGCAGAGGAGCGACACTGTATCAGTGGATCACTGCACAGTTAACCATCCTTCTGGGTAACTGTACAAAGGAGCATGCGAGATGTATTCAGCTGCTGTTGCATTCAGTTCTTTGCTCGTCGCCTGGCTGAACTCTGACTTAGGATACACATGACTCACCAGTTAACTGACAGTCACCATAACGGATGTCTCACTCTCACCAAACTTAAAAAGAAGAAAGCGCTGACGTTTTTCACATGCCACAAAACACTGCCAGAGTGTGACTAACAAAGCACAATGGAAGAAATTATTAGGAAATTAAAATTGGTGTTTGTCATTAATATTAAATGTTACATAATTAAAGCGCAGCCTAACAATGTGTTAGAGCTTGAATAATTCATGTTTACATATATTTATAAAAGAGGGTTGATTTAGAGTGCTACAATACTATGCTGATGGGGGAAACTGCAGAGATCAGACTGCATGCGACTTTGTCGCGCACTTCTGAGACGGAGCATACACATCACAACTTATTCACAGACTCTAACTCTTGTGCTCACTATAGACTGGGAACATTTGAAATTTATGGTGTAAAAGAGGGACTAATTCACCAGGGCTGTTCCCAATTCAGAGAGTCAAAAATCTTTTTCTTGTTCAATATACAAATATTTGTCATCATTTAAAGGAGCAGTTCGCCTCTGGAAAAAGGCACAGTCAGTCAAAGCTGGTGTTCTCTGTAATCGATAGAAGCAATAATATTTGAAATTGGTGCCAGTTTGAGGTTAAGCCTATTCTACATTCCTTCGAATAGTACTACTATTACTATTTCAATAAGTTAATTCTTACTTTCTGGTCTAATTCTGTTGGATGGGTTTTTGCCTTCGATTACCGTGGCAATGACTGTAGCTTGGAAGCATTCAGGTCAGCCCTAATAAAAAGAGCATCAAAGAGACTTTTTAACGTTGTATTTACTGGTATTAATTACTGGGTTCAATAGTTTTTATGAGCCTCTTCAGGTCATCGACTTTTAGGTGGCAGCCCTGATTTACTCTAAAAACATATATCTGTCCATGTGGTGGAGAATCATACTGTAAAACACGCAAACCAGTAAAGTAGGTCTGTGCTGTGTAAATCTTACAAATGACTTATTCCTTATAATTAATAAAAACAGTCAATTAATAGGGTTGTAAGGTTGTGCCTGTCCTGGTTCACGATGCTTGACTAGTTAACTCATCACTATCATAAAAGCAGCCATAGCACAGATTACTAGCTGCAGAATTCCCCACGTTTTGCCGCTGGGTGAATCAAACACAGCAGGCTCACACCACAGCCGGGGGCAAAATCCTGACATCCCTTATATTGAGTGCAATGGGTTAGGTGCAATATACCGCAGGCTATTTATACCAAGTACAGAAGCAATTTTTCTTCCTGCGCAAAGCCAGTTCTCTCTATTTTTGCTTTTTTATTTGCCAAAATATTACACATTCTAGTTGTAAAATTTGGTGCAAATTCGTGTATTCATGCTCGCAGGCGTTGGTTTGTTTGATTTATGAACTTTCATTCATGAAACGATCCCACACACGCACAGAACTAATACGATGTGTGGTGGATAGGCTGCATTCAGAGAGCATGCTGTTTGAAAAGTTGCACGGTTAATATAGATGTTCAATCAAGGCTGCGACTGTATGTCAGACTGCCTGTGAACCTGAGTAATGGCTGCCTCTCTGAATGGCTTCATCAGCGGACGCAGGGACGTTTGGCTGCTTTCTCTTGATCATTACATCTCTCTTTATGCTCTTTTGATGTTTATGTTGTAAAACGTCTATGATATTGACACAGTATCGTATTGACATTGAGGCAAATCGCATTTCGCTTCATAACAGTTTAGTAAAGCATCTCCGAATGATGCATTCCGTCCTTTCTGCACGGCTAATGCTTCTGTCTGGCTTTATCTGTCTGTGTGTTTCTCTCTGATTATTCTCATTACAGTCAGCGCCGTCAAGAGCAAAGAGGTCATTACAAATGGCAACACTAAAGGATTAGTTTAAGACTCAAAAATGCTGACCCCACTCATATTGCAGGATGTAAAGTTCTGATGCAAATCCACTTGATGCTGGAGATTACATTTCCTCTAAACCAACAGGAATCTGTGGGTAATCTGTAATAAATCCTCTGTGGAGCTCCGTGGCTGCCAATTATAAGACAGGCTCTTCATATCACAAACAAACGAAGGCAGAGAAATGTTAAAATCAGGCATTATTAGGGCTGAAGTAGAGATGTTTTTCTGTCGTCGGTGAAAAGATCCTTGAACTTTCACTCAATAATGAGCCCCAGAGCAGCGTCTGTACCCTGAGGTTTCATCGCAGCACAGCCTTGGCATAGTTAATGAACACCCACCAATTGAAAACATATCAGTACATATCTAAATGTAAACTTTTATGAATATTCTTGTCGAAGGCATTGCTGTTATTTAAACCTCATTACAGTCATCGTTTGAGCAGCACCAGAGAAATTATTTTTTGAGCCCTTTCTAATTATGAGGCTAGTCTCGTCGCGTCTTGCCGACTCACTCAGCATTCATGATTGAAGGTTCAGCAAAGAATGGAAGCACATTTTCTGATACAACCTAATATGGTGCATCCATTTGTTCCCTTGTATTGAGGGAGAGCGGCGGTTTAATCAGGTCTGGTTTAATTAAATGTTGAAATTTAACATTCAGAGTGATTGGGGCGGGGGGAGAAGTATTTCATTCTTGCTTTTTTTTTTTGTCTAGAACCGAGCGAGAAGAGGTTTGAGGTGTGTCTACAGAAATGCAAAAGTCCTGCTTCAGTGGAGCAGAAATCTTAAGCCAGGAAGTTCTGTTCACTTCAATCTTTGCTGCAGACATACATTTCTGGAATTTTCCACTGCGCCACACACCCTGATTTAAATGCCAAGCTCCATACACGTCATTTTACGTGAAATGCAACTTGATACTAATACTTGTGCATAGGAAACAAGGGGTCAGTATTGACGTGTCAAAAGCTGAGGTCTTTTAATTTAGAGAGTATGTCTGGAGCTGAAAAGTCCTGTTATAAAATCACAAAGCTTATGTTTTTATGGGCTGTGTAAATAACCAGTTCAAGTGACCAAAGACATAAAATTGTTATAGCTAGCTTAAACTTTGATTAAATGAAAAGGAATGAAAACTTTACTGACTAAAAATGCATCAACAACAATTTTGACAATCTGTTATTTCTTAAAACCACATAAAGGATTTTTTTGGCAACTGAACAAGCTGTAAACAAAACATTGACATACTACAACCTCATGAAGCTGATGTGACAAACGTATCAACGTAGCAAAATTAGCATAAAAGGAACCCAGAGTTCACTTGCCTTTTAGCTCTGCTTTCATCTCAACCAAAGCCTAAAGGAAATATCTAGATTTTTAGCAGATAGATTACAGCTAGTCTAACTTTGTCCACCTATAGGTTGTTGCTGCGCAGGTAGCGTGAAGTGGGCTGTGAACAGCCGCCAGGTATTGTTTGAAACGAGCGTAATAACGGTGGAGAAAGTAAACCAAAACAGTGAGCTCTAATATACTTAAATACTCACGAGGGCGTAGGAGAATTGATTATTCCCTTATGCTCATTGTATTGCTACAAAGTCATCTGAAACATTGTTTGAATAAAATGTTATTAGCCCTTTGAACACTGCGATTCCGCCTCAGCGCTGTAACAAAGCTCTGCCGTCATGCAGCCTTTGCCTTTTTACATTGGACCAAGCAACGGCGCCATAAAGCCGCCCCAGTGTGTGTTTACACAGTGTTCCAGCGTTGCAGAAGGTGCACATGCTTCAATACACACACACGCCACTGTTACTGCCCACGATGCACTTTACATAGAAGACGGAGCGTAACATAGGCGTAAAAATCTGTAATGAACTGGCAGTGTAAAAAGGGGCTATTGGCTCCTTAAGTGTCAGAATTAGCTGCTGTTGTTATTAGAGATAGACCAATATGGTTTTTTCAGGGCCGATACCGATTATTAGTAGTCGAGGAGGCCGATAACCGATATTTGAAGCCGATATTCATTTGCAGTAAAAAGTAATAATGAAAATATTGGCTTCAAAATTTTGAATAGTACAAACTCCAACACTTAACTTTGTTTAAATGCCTTTAAGCATATGCATCGGAGCCAAAATAACCCAGTTTTAAATTGATCTCTTATCGGCCGTCGGATTAAAAAAAACAAAAAAAGGCCGATGCAGATATGCGTCAAAATGCCGAATATCGGCGCCGATAATCGGTCTATCCCTAGTTGTTATTATGTGATTCTAAATGAATTTTTGACTGACAAATAGGGGTGGGACAAAATATCGATATTTCGTCGCCCTGGCTCGTGCGATAAAATAATCAATAGGTTGATGCCAAATAACGATGTTTTAATTAAAAAAAAAAATTCCACTCTAAACAGATTTTCCTGCCAATCTGACTCACCACATCACCTCATCACTGTTTCATCTCACAGTATTCGGACATCTTTTTAGGGCATTTTGTGATGTTGTTTGTTGATCTGTCATCATGTGATTGTCTCAGAGTCGCTGTATCATGATATTATCGTTATCGTGGGCAACATATCGCGTATTGTATCATGAGTTACCCTGCGATTCCCATGCCTACTGACAGATGAGCAATTTTAAGACTTGGTCCAATGAAAGTTGTTATTGTTTCTAAGCAATATTTTTGACATTTCAAAGTCCAAATGTTGATTATTTTCCAATAACATGACAAATCAGCCATTACTTAGATTAAAAACAGCTTAGTATCGGTATCATGACAGAGCACAGAAAAGGAATGATCTGTGCTCATCTGTGATAAAAGTAGTAGTGCTGGGATCAACTTGCACAAAGCTACTGTAGGCACCACCAAATCCACAGCATAGAGAAGGCAGCCATCATATATTTTTAATGACCAGCTGTTCTGAGCTGTCAGTGGTCATAAGTTGCAGTACTTGTCAGCATTGTACCATAGGTGTCTTGGTAATGCAACTTACATTTTTTAAAAGCGTACTGCAGAAAACAAAAGGTGCAACAATTCATAATCAGTGAGGATAACAATCACATCATGAAGCTCAGGCCTGCCAAACAGAACACGATCAGCCTGTATGATACACACCGGCTGTAATCAGCCACAGAGTCGAGATTTACAGACGTTTACCATGAGAGAAGCCACATATCAAACCACACCAGCATGTGACTAACCAGTTCTTTCATAAGGTAGACCACAGAGAGCGGATTCACAGCCAGACTACTTATTTTCCAGGCGGATGAGCGCTGAATCATATGCCGTGTATAAGGAAGTCTCTAAAGCTGTTGATCAGGTGTTTGAGTTAAATCATGCTGAGGGAAAAAAATATCAGTGAGGAGGAGGAGGAGGATGACTCAATGCACCTTCCAGGGTAATGAAGCTGATGCACAAACGCAGGTCTTGACATGCAAATGAGGATGAGGATGAACATTCTGGATGATCATAAATGGGTATTTTTCAGCGTGCCATCATGGATTCTCCACCTTTTAAAGCAGCAAAAGAAATAAGCGGTCCCACCCCGCGTTCTACGACATCTCAGCATGAAGCTCCATCTTCATTCCTGCACTGCTCGGTCACACGTAATGGAATAACACTGACAGGATTTAGTTCAAACAACATCCTTTTTCATTCATTCACTTAACTTGATGTCTTTCAGTTCAGGTTGAGTGGAACATGTCATATCTACAGCGCTACAGACTAACTTTTGCCATTAGGACTACTGATTATAATTAAGTTCATGCTTTTTCTACTTTTTGAAACATTTTCTTCTTTTCTTCATGTTTACCGTTTGTTAAATGTCATTGACCTGACTCTCTCTTTACTCACTCTAGTGAGAAACAAACCAGTTATGTTGTTTTTTAAACAGCTCAGTATTCACTCTATAACCTTGAAAATGGTACTTTTGCTTTTTATATTTTTTATTTTCCAAAGAAATCCCCTCTTACTTGTGTACCATACTTACTATATAGTGTTTTCTAACTGAGCAACTGAAGCACAGGCATGAACCTTCCATAACGTAATATAGTCAATAAGCCATGTATGTTTGTTCACCTATGCCTCGCAAAGCTGTCGCTGCAGACTTGTGCAGCTTGTCTTGTGCATAGTCTGTATAAAAAGATGGACGACATGACAGCTCCTGAATCCAAAACATTTCAAACTCCTCCTGCAGACTGGCTGCAGTATAGGTCATATAGGTATAAAGCCCGCCTCCACCATGTTAACAGATGTTTCTGTTATCATGCTGATTTATGTCCAAGAGTTAATTTTTTAGGTTTAGTTTGGACTAGCTATTTGATGCAATAAAAAGGGTCTAACACCATGATTGACAGCTCTTGACTAGAACGGCTCCTGCAGCTGATTAGCAGAGTAGAGGAGGAACAGCGAGAGGAAAGATATCCAACACGAGCAGTGCGCCTTCCATATCCATGAATATCTGCTTCACAGCAACACAAGGAGCAGTTCTGCTGCAGACTGAGCCGACCTGAAGGCTTTCTTTTCAGCAAGTTAAATGTGTGTTTTGGTTAGCGGGAGGGCGGTACATTAATACCGCCACTCCACCAGACGATCTCTACTGCACAGGCTCCAAATGAGCAAGATGGCAGCGCCTGCCACAGGGGTACTTTGGCTTCACTTTTGTACAATGAGAGGAGGTGGAGAAGTGGCGTTCATCTTTATATACAGTCATTGGTCTTGTGCAGGATGTCCAATTTCCTGCAAGTGACAACTCCCTTCGACCAATCAGTGATCTGCAGTGTTTCCATGTCGCCTTTTAGTATTGGCTGAGCTTGTTTGGACCCTAAAACAACAGTGCCAGGTATCAGGTACTTTCAAGGATACCAATACTGGTCCTTTGATAATGAATACTTACCAATACAATTCATTTTATTTAATTATTGTCAACAAAATAAAAGCCAATATTTGTTAAACGTGTAAGTTTCTACATCTTTGGCATTTTAAACCCAGTTAATATACACAGAAAAGGTGCAATACATGAATCTGCATGTGTTTAAAGATAAACAGGAAAGAACTTGAGGTCTTAAAAACAGCCGACTCGATAATTCCATCTGATTTTGGCTGCTTTGAGTTGCTTTTCCCTCCCCAGAGTTTTCACATCCTTCCCCAATTAAATGAGTGTTAGAAATCCCAGCTGAAAGAGCCCATTTGAATCTCAGAGAGGACTTGTGTGAAATCTCCACGAGGCAGATCCAAGAATTGTTTTAACACTGCAAACATAACAGCAAAAATCTGGAGTAGGAAGCACTTATCACAGACATTTAGCCCTTGTTTTTAAACTTCACAGTTGTAAATTACAGATTATGGCTCCAGTTTGTTGATCCGTGGGTGTGATTCTGCCTTATCATACCCTCCATAATGGCTGCAAACTCATAGTAATAGTAGCAGTCCAGAGCCGTTATCTCCCATTTAAAGAGTGAAAACAGAGCTGTAATACTGTTTACTTCACCCTGAGGACAGAGGAGTTTACATTAGTTGTTGGTTACACTTACATTCACTGCCGAATGTCAGGGCAGGAAACAAGAAGATTTGAAAATGTCACAGCTCCGTGCAGAATGAGGTGTCAGAAGGTGGCTTAAGTACCTGGGATGATTTTCTGGTACATTCTCTGTTAGTCCAAGCATGGCATAAATAAAGATGTAAAGTGAAGCTCATTTCGATGCTAATTCAAACAAACATTGGCCAAGCCTTCAAAGTCCGCCTCGTGTAATGCCGTTCCACGTTGCATAGAAGATAAGAGTCTTGTTTTCCGAGGGTGTTCATGGCCACAGTAGTGAGTGAACTGTCACAGCCAGGTTTCACTGAAACTTACGAATCAATCAGCTCCCGAGCTCTCTCAAGCATTAAATGATCGCTGAGCAAAAACATGCATTCTGAAAATACCTTTCCCTGCTGTGAATTTTAACTTTGTTTTCCAGTTTCACGGGTAGGAAAATATGAGCAATGCATTTCAGAATCAGAACTCTGACCTGAACAACTTAAACTCGTCATCCAGGAAGAACCACTTCTCTTTAACATACTGTGCACTTTAAAGCTGTGTTCCTTTCAGTAATGGGCCCACCATACATGCATTAATGCAGAGGCTCAGGTAATGGTCAGGTAACAGTTACAGGGTCAGAGTGACTGTTCCCTGCTTAAAATGAGTAAGTGTATCTAGTGTTGACAGACGTCAGTAAGGCATGAAATGAGCCATCCCTGTGGAGGCGTCTCTGCAGCAGTGCACAGCAGGTACCTGCATTTTTCAGCCTGCTTTAGTTAATCCAGAGACTCTGTAGCTTTTCTGCACTAAACTACAAATAATCAACGATACTTTGATAAATATTAGGGCTGAACGATAAATCTTTAAACCATCACAACTGCGATGTGAACATGTGCAATAGTCACATCGCAGGACGTGCAATAGTGAGGCAAAAATGTTTTGTTGCAAAAGGAAAACGCACCATTTTCTGGTTTTCCACAACTTATCTACAATAAAAGTCTGTCTGAAATCACATTAGTGCTTCACCAGAGCACAGAGTGAAGTGAGTGCTGCACTGTAGAGTCTGTGTCACCTGCCTCTAAACTGCAAACCTGCACGTAATGCTGCTGCCGTTACAGATAATGTCACAGCTGGATGATGAAGGGTTTCAGTTTCACAAAGTGGCTTTTTAGTGTGTGTATTCCCGTTATCAGCTGCACCTCATCCTGGTGCTCTTTAACGCTGTGGACACATAAGCGGACCGGTCACAGAGCGGATGAGTGTTTACTTTTAGCGGCTACACCTGCGGTGCACACACCGCGTGAGGTTGTGTGTGTCGACAGGAAGTAGGAGACGGTAAGCTTTCATTTCCGAAAGTTACTGTCACTGCGCTTGTCACACAGATTTTTAAATGTCACACATTTTTTTAACCTTTTTGCCTTTATTGTATTGGATAGCTGGACATAGATAGGGAAATATGGGGAGAAGAAAGTGGGGGATGACACGCACCAAATGATCAGTGGACCGGGAGTTGAACCTGCGATCAGTGCAACGAGGACTGTAGCCTCTGTAAATGTTGCGCCTGCTCTACCAACTGAGCTAGATCTGCACCCAGTCACACGGATTAAACATACACTGCCTGGCCAAAAAAAAAGTCACACACTCTAATATTTCGTTGGACTGCCTTTAGCTTTGATTCACATATTCTCCGTGGCATCGTTTTGATTAGCTTACGCAATGTCACAACATTCATTTCCATCCAAGATCTTGTATTGATGATGGGAGAGTCGGGCCAATGCATCAAGTCTTCTCCAGCCAAAGATGCTCAATGGTGTTAAGGTCTGGACTCTGTGGTGGCCAATCCATGTGTGAAAATGATGTCTCATGCTCCCTGAACCACTCTTTCACAATTTGTGCCCGATGAATTGTGGCAAGGAGGAACATCTTTTCCAAGACCACAGGATATGTCTTCCGACATGGTTGTTTAGGAAATGAGAAGCTACTCACTGCATCAGTAAGGGTTAAATAACTGTATATTTTAAAAAGAAATGTGTTTCTCCACCGGTACTTTTTCATAAGGGTGTCAGAGGCTGTGAACATAGCGTGGTAAAAGTAGGGGAGATAGAAGAAAATAGACTTCAAAGTCCCAAAATGTATAAAGCATTATTGTTAATTGTTTATATGTACATGAAAACTGTGCGTTTATCTGGTATAAAATGTTTTTTGAATATCGCAATAAATATCGCAGAAAGAAAAGAATCGCAATGTTCGTTTTTTCCAAAATTCGTGCAGCCCTAATAAATATGTACTTTTAAACCTAATCTTTCACCAGCTGCTTGCTTCTAATAACTAGAAGAACGCTACTGACGTCTACCCAGATGATAACCTTTAAGTATTGATATGACTTTTCAAATTTTTCAAAGTGTTTCTACTCTAAAGATTAGATTTACAAGGTAACGTGTGTTTGCCAAAAGTTTCATAATAGCCATTATTAGGGATGCATGATATTGGATTTTTTTGCTGATATCCGATATTTTCCAACCCTTTTTGCCGATTTTAATACTGATATATTTGGCACATTTTTTTCCCAACTAATTGCAGAGAGCAGCAAGTCTCCCCTGTAGTGGAATTGATATCATGTCTACTCTTATTGGAGTGGCCCACTGGCAGATTCTTGAGATGGGCGATTAAATTTATAGTGTTGAATGAAAGAGATTTGGCCGCTCCTCGCATGACCGATGCTGAACACAAAGTTGCTGTCTGTTTCAGAAACTTTGAAAAACTGCCATAACGCAGACGTCTTGCACCCTTCTTCACGCTTGACAGAGTTAATGTCGTAACATTACGTCAAGCTTTTTTAGGTAATCATCGAGCATTTAGGCATAACTAAAGTGTTGTTTTATCGGAGGAAAATATCGGCTGAAAAATTGGCCAATGCCGATATTTCATATTCAAGCGATAATCTGCAGATAATATTGTGCATCCCTAGCCACAATAGAATAAGCACGTGAAAAGCTACTCTGGCAAAATTGTCCCTGTCACTATTGGCTAAAGATGAAAGGCATGAACATGTTTCAACACTGCTCTTATAAAAGTAGCGAGGAGGAGCAAGAGGTTAAATAGGGGATGAGTTGGTGTCAGTATGAAGCAAAGGTAGATATTATGTTGACTTCAAACTGGATCCGAAATTGAACCTGCTATTCAAGCGCAAACCTACACACCTTGATTTTGCATCTTTGCATGTATCAAATGTGGGCGTGTGGGTAATAATGATAACTGCACAGAGCGCTGACATCTTCGTTCTTCACTCTCTCTTACCTTTCATCTCTAAATTCTAGCGGGGGATCATCAAAATGACTAACCTGGAGTGGAAAAACAGAACAATAACTTCTGCCATTTCCCTAAAGCCAAACCACCAAAACAAGCCCCTCAAGTCATAATGAGGAGCAGAACTGTGATGGGAAACAACTGTGAAGCCACTGTGTGAGTGGGAAACGCGGGCCAGCTGCTCACTAGATCAGCTTCAGCAGGGGTATCTCGCTCCATCACCACCGCTTCAGTGAACACATCACATAGACGGAGAGAGGCTGCATCAATCAAACACCACGCCACAGGGAACTTGGGCTCTCGTCCCCTCGGGAAAACTTTGGAGACAGTGTCGAAACGCAACAAAATATCAACAAATGAGCCTTGGGTTAGAGAACATTTTGAGTGTGGAAAGTTAGAGAAAATATATATACAGACTCCCCGCTGATACCGATGAGTGCACTTTGTTCCCATGCTTAAAAAGTAGGTACTTGCTAAAAGAGGAAAACAGAATATCCAGAGAGGGTGGGGATGAAACGTAAGAGAGAAGGGAGGAAGCATTAGAACAAACAAGTCCTTGTTTCTTTCCAACAGGCTTTGGGGAGAAAAAAAGACAAAATTAAGAGGAGCAGAGGGCTACATGCCAAATGTGGAGGATATAATGATTAAGGAGATGTGAGCTGCATGCTTGTTTCTTCTGAAGAGAGCTGGAGGTAAAGTATAGAGCCAAATAATTAAATCCAATCAAACCAGCAGGCATCACCAAGCCCTTTCTGATGTTCGCACTGCTGCAGAGCAAGCTTTAACTCCCAATTGTTGCCCACCGCTCTCCTTTTTTCAGTGCTGTCTCACAGTGCAAGAGCATTGTGGGTTTTGTGCTGACAAAATCAAACATGTTTGGATATCGCGAAATGTCTGAGGGGGATCAAAAAGTAGATCAGGAGGCCTCTCTTCTCGGCAACAACTTAAAGAACCGTTCCAGCGTGACTTCAGATTTTCCTTTGACACAGTTTCTTTTTTATGTTTTTGCCTGCCTTCGGTATTAAAGTTGAAGTTGACATTTGAATTCACCTCACTTCATGTGCGAGGACATATACACCCCAGTATAATGATGCAGCATCGTATTTTTGTACTTTTCAAAAGGAGGATAAACTTTGTGCTCGGCCTCTGACGGAGAACTGCGAGCCGGGGTTACAAGATTCCGTCTCATTTCTTGTCATACCTTTCATGCCTGCTGTTTCAATACTGCATATAAATCCTGTTCAGAATATCTGAATTTAATCAAGACGAGTTTCACCACTGGAACAAGAAGCAGAAAAATGGTGATCTCTGGGGTTCATCACCCTCTGTCGATGCAAAGGACAAGCAGCAAAAATGATAAATGGGGAGCAATCTGAATTAGATGCCACTTGTTTTATATTCAGCACAGAGGTAGTCAGCTGGGACCCATTACTGCATGAGTACCATTTACCAAATTAAGACATATTGTGTTTCTGTCAGTTATGTATCTTAATAAGCTAAATAAAAGCATTAAATGTAGCACAATGCAATTCAAACAGACTGGGAATAAGTAGGAGTATCTCTGAGAATAAGTCACCAGAAGGCTCTAAAAAAATCCTTCTCACACGATAGACACAAAATGCTCTTAAAGCAGGTCTGACTTCAGACTACTGAGCGGGGCTCAAGTTTAACCGACTTCAAACAGCAACGGATTTAAGGCATACATCCCTTAACCCCTGTCTGTCATGCGCTCTCATGCACACGCACACACAAACACTAACACCACCCCGGCCTCATAAAATAATTAAAGGCGATAATGATGGCACAGGCCTGAATGCTAAATGACTTCCCTCCTTTATTTTCCGAGACCAGCCCGAGCTTCCTTTTAACTCCAGGGGAGGAAAGAGTGACGGTTCAAACGCTCCGATGCAGACTTTATAGAAAGGTTGGATTCTGATGTAAATGCTCTGATGGTATGTGTGTGTGTGTTTTAAATGCTGTGTGCATATGGGTGTGGGAGGCTGCGTTGTGTATTTGTGCGTCTCTCTCTCTCTCTCTCGGCGTACAAACGGGTGGGTGGATAAGTGCATGCATGGGAAGGTGTTTCTGTGTGTCAGTGTGAATCTGTTTGTACACACAAACGTTTATTTGCTCTTCCAGGTCTTGTGTTGAATGTTCAGTGGGCTGACTTTGACCTTTCAGCACCGTCCAGAGCTGCAAACAGGGAGAAGATCATGACAGCTCTGACCGAGATCAATTCCCTCATTTCCCCCATGATGCTCCCCTGGGTTCCCTGCTCGGCCCTTTCCCCTCCAGACTAATACAGAATTAATTGACCTCTTGCAATACGAAGCTTCCCTGCTGTAAGCTTAACCCCATAATCAAAGGTATAATGAAGTGGCTGATAATCAATTAAAGCAGCCCTAGCTTTGTTAATACGACAGGCCTCAGACGAGTAGATAATCGTTATGTCTGTAATAGGAGGCCACGACTCACTGCTTCTGACTGTGTCCACAGAAAACAATGGCTGACAGAATCACAACACACCTGACTTGAAACCCTCCTTACATCTACATTCCTGTACTCCTACACCGAAATGACATCAATGCATGAGGCTCAAAGGGAATGTAGAGAGTGAAGGACTCATTTCAGTCTGGTTTTGTATTTCAAAAAGAGCTTTACTGTTGTTTTCTCTAACAACTAAATTGCAGATATTCTGTTGGTCAGTTTACCTTATTGGTGAACAGATTTTAGAGCATTTTTCGACTTATTTTGTCATTGGGTTCTTAGGACCCAGTCATTGTTATAATATAATCTTATGATTGTTAAGCTATGTTTGGAGTTTTTTTCTATATATATATATGCATGTGATGCTTTGCTGTAGTAGGCATCTAGTTGCTGCTGATATCTCAGATTTTTTAGGGTTTTTAAATATGTCAGGTGTTGTGCTCACTGATGGCCGCCTCTGTTGGATTCCCCATTGAAAAACAAATTAGCCAATCAGAGCGTTGCAGGAGTGGGAAGTCAGGTTCCTGTGCCACAACGAGAAAAAAGGCAGAATTGAGAACGATGCAGCTGCACAAGTTAACAGGTTTGCTGGTATATATGGTATATTTATCAGTGTTCTCATGATTTTCACGTGATTTCACAAATCTGAAAAAGCTTCCATTTGATACTTTTATTGTTTTGATTATTTTGTTCTAAACTTTGTAATGTCTCATGTGAGTGAATAATTCTGTCCATATTTAAGATCCATGGCCCTTGGATTGTTTTCATCTTTGTGATCACTAAATCACCAATGTTTATGTCTCATATAGACAGTTCAACAGTGTTTAAAAAGTGTCTGAAAAATTATTCAACTAATACTTTATATACTAACATTTCGTAAAAGTTTAGTGTTAGTCATTTTCTTGGAGTTATTTGTTTATTCTATTAAAACTACTTGGTTTATATTCTTTCCTTATCTGTGTGCCACTTTATTTCTTTTTAAACTTTAGCTATTGTACAATGATTTAATATTCAATTAAGATTAATTATTAAAACATTTAAGATTTAATTATAAAAAAGTTGGATTAAAAATTGTAATTTGCAATGTATTTTTATTTGATTGTTCTAATCAAACCCGGGGGAGACCTGCGATAAACCGTTCAGGCGTTTGGCCTCTCGAACACCTCTGTTCTTTATAGGATTCTGCTTGTGTTTTCTTTGTATGCTATTAAATAAATCAAGACAAGAGTTTAACTTAAACTTACAATTGTGCAGCACTTGGGCAACACGAGTGTCCACAAAAAGCTGTTAACTGTTACGAGTACTCATAAAATAAGAGTATCCATCTCAACTGCAGTTAATACTTTGCATTTGGCTTCAAACCAAGACAAACAAACGTAAACACTATTAAATATAATAGACTGAAATAACCCTATCAAAACGTCCCTGCTAAAACGGTATCCATTAAGCAGCACAAAATTATAGCGTATTCACATTTGTCCTTCACAGCAGCATTACTGTGATGTGATGGAACTGGCTATGGTTGATAATGGCGCCCCTGTCAAACCTGTTTGCATTAATAATGAGCTCACCCACCTTTCCTCCACCCTATCAGCTGTTCATCCAGTTAAGGAGGATAAACAAACCTCAGTCTGACAACACACACACGACCTTTGAAACTTCAGCTTTGCGTCAGCTGACCAACTGTCACTCCGTCTCATTGAACTCCGGCTGATATTTTCAGGCACCTGGAAATCTTCGGCCGAGGGAGACATTAAAAGATTCAACACAAGCGTTTTAATACCTCTGCTGTTTACAGAGGCTAAGTCAATATTCCACTTGGCTTTATCTAAACTTGCTGAATGCCTCTGGCTGATTGATAGTGCTATTTTATCTACTGAAAGCAATTCGAGCCACCCCAAGGTGCACAGAATCTGGACTCAAGGACGGTTAGGTGACGAGCCCTGGAAACGAAATTACAACAGATTTAGCTTTCTGAATTCTGTGCACAGGTAACAGCTGTCAGTTGGCGAAATAATCCCTTACACTTTTATGAAATCCCGCTTAATAGATTCCCATGCACATGCAGACAAATCTCTCTCAGCTGTCAGGCTGGTAATATCAGAAGGAAAGTAATAATAATACAAAATATAAAAAGTGTTTTTCAATTTCCTTTCTGCAGAGCAACAAAATAACAACAGAATGTCTGTATTCAAATTATGGTCTGCTCAACTTCACAGTTACATCTTGGGGGGCGGGGTTTTATGCTAATTTCATATTTCACTCTGTGATACATGTGGCGTACCTGAGCATAATTTACACTTGAAAAAATCCTAATTTTTCTCAGGAAGTGTGCTCTCTGCAGGCCCTCATACAGCCTCTGCCTGAAACGACTCAGTCAGCTCTGTCCCTTTAAGAAATCCCGCCCCTACAAGCCCGCTTTCTTCTGATTGGCCAACTTGACGATCAGAGCCGTTGTGAAAAAAATATCCAGACTGGCAGACTGAGCTGCTGGGTGGGTGTGTCCTTGAACTGTGCCAGTGGCAGGAAGTTCTGCTGTGCCTCAGGCAGATGCCCAAATATAGAGTTCCTTCACTTTGTGACATCACAAAGTCTGGAGAAGTCTGTCTGAAACGAGCATTCACAGCAGCCTGCAGACAGACTTTTTTAGCAGGGGATTACTCCAACATACTTTTACCTACAGATTTGATACTTAACCCACTTTTAGTTTGGACATCCAACATTGTAACATTATATATATATATATATATATATATATATATATATAATGTGACACAACATAATACCCCCTCTTTAAAACTAAAATACAAAGCTGCCCTTCAGCTGCTGTCAGTTCTGAGAAGAGACATATTAAGGATGTAGTGGAAGTGGCAATGAAATTGGCTGCCACAAGAAATGCCAATTTGCTCATGTGTAAGCAGAGAATAAACACAGTAACATCATGGAGACATCTGAGAGGATGATCTAAAGACAGGTTCCTTCTTAAGACTGGCTGGCATGCTTGCCCACCGTGCTCCTCTCATCCTCTAAAGAACCTGTTTTCTTGTTTTTCAGTCACGATTGCCAGCTACAGATCACACTCCCATCCCATCTAGAAGTGTAATCTATTTTGGTTATATCATAAAGTGTCACTGAATGAAAAGCAGACAAAGCTTTTAAGTTGGTAGTGGCAAGAAGGATCCGTTTGATTCAGGGTTTTAACGGATGGAGACGTGACGTAAACAGCGAGGGAGAGAACATGAGAAAATAAACTGACTGTGTGAAACTCAGATTACCTGGTTGTGTGTACACATCTTTATCCTCATTAAATTATAAGTATTATTTACACCTTGTTATGTTTTCTACAGTGGAATTTCTTTACTTTAAGCTCCATATTAAGCATGCATATTTAGGCAGAACATAAACACAATAATGTAGTTGCAGATATTACAACAATTATATATGTTGAGTAATGCAGAGCCTTAGTAACTTCTCCTAAAAGGGCATATTTTATATAACGTGCAAAGTGGGTTTTTTTGTTTAGGAGGAAGGGATGAAGTGTAACCTCTACACTCAGTATCATACATTTCAACAACAGAGCTAACTGCACCCAGAGTTCACTTTACAGAAACTCATGACCCTGAACACCTCACCACATGTCCCACGTCTCCTCCACTCATTAAGCCATAGATCTTGAAAAACTTGCTTGTGCAGGAGCTTTGTATCCTCTCCCATCATCGCTTTAACAAACTGCCCCATAACAGTGAACTATTTTTGGTTAAACCGTTTTGAAAAGCTCCCCTGACATTTTGTGTGTATGAATCATCAATGTTTCTTACTCCCTTTTTGTTGTAAAGGCAGTGAACAAGCAGTATCTGTACATTAGTCTGTCTCCGGCTGTCTGTCGCTCTCTGTTTACGGTTTCTCTCTTCCTCCATCCATCATCAAAGCGTTGACAGCAGTCGTGAGCTATCCCACTACTGTGTGATCAGGCATTACGATTTCATCCTGTGCGTCAGCAAAAGTAGAACAACGAAAGAGCTTGTACACTATTTGCTCTCGTAGCAATTAGCCGAGCGCCCTGCCGCGCTAACTGCTTTACACGTCTAAACTCCACAGTTAAAGACTGCTGACAAAATATTTCCCCTCATGAGAAACATTAACCTAAACAGTGGCTGTAATTCTGCAAGGTGTCACATTACAGCTACAAAAGTAACAGAAACCTCAATCAGAGCTCGACTGATATGGGCTTTTTGAGACTGATACCGATACTGATTTTAGATGGTAGAAAGGAACAGTCTACCAATATGACTGCGAAAGTGAATTTGGACATTAACGTTGAATAAAATAACTTCACAATAATCTACATGAACAAGCCAATATAGGTTTAAAAAAAGGGGGGAAAAAACAGCCATGTTGGTCCAAATTCTTGTTTGTCAAATTGCCGTTTAGGTCAGTTTGCGGCAGCGGCTCCTTGAACAGAGCTGCTCCATTGTTTTTGCAAAGTTAAAGCCATCCAACCCGTTAGGACACCTTGCAAGTTATTAACCTTCTTCCTCAGTGAGGCGGCTTCTCAGGGCTGGTTTGATCCTGTTCTGGAGCCAGAATCCACGCTCTGCAGCCACACACGACACGGGAATTGCGTTTGCAATCTTTGCCAGCTGTCCACAGTTGGGTGGATTTCCTCGAAATCCCGGATGATAGTTTCACAGGCTGTGTGGAATTTCAGCCCGGCATAGCCACGCAGCGTTGTCATCATCTCTGCCGAGTACCGAGATGCATATGATGGGTCGCACTGTGTCTGTCTCCACCTGTCCATCTCTCAATGTTTTAACAGTGCAGGCAAAGGCTGTATATATTTAAGCACTCTTGGGTACACGTCTTTTAATTAACACAATCCCTATTTAATATGGCATTGTTCATTTTTAATTGCTTATCTACTTGGCATATTTCCCACCGGAGATTTTGGCCGTTGATATCTTTATCTGCCGGACAACTGCAAGTGACACCGGCGAAAAGCCGATAGATACCGGCTAACGTAAACCCTGGTGATGATGTCACACATTTCAGGGCATATCTGAAAAGTTAGACACCACATGTCAGTGACAGGCCTATATCGGCCCATAAATATCAGCTCACAGATATATCTGTCAGGCCCTACTTTCAATGGAGACAAAAAAACTATTTACTCAAAGTATAAATACTGTTGAAAAGGTTTTCTTCTGATGTGTTTGATTTATTTATGCTCAGCACACTTCAGTATTTTAGCAACACAAAGCAAAATCTCATCATCAGCCTACAAAAGGTGAAGCGGTCAGTCCAGCTCCCTGCCAAAGAGCTGGCAGGGAATGGAGCCCGAAACAGCTGCAGTGTGGCCTTGTAATATACTCAGAAAAAAACAACCGTCTGAATGTCTAACAGACTCAACCGCTATGAGATATTTTGATATGACTGTACACCTGAGTGGTTTGCAAGCGTTTTCAGTTTTTAAGGCGTCACTGGCTCAGTCTCTGCCTGAGGGCTGCAGCAACAACAATCAACAACAGACACACTCGGTAGAAGAAAGAGCCTTACACTCAGCCAGTCACATCGGGTAGACTCACACACTGCACAGAAGCTTTTAGCAGAACACATTCGGTAGGTCGACTGTAGCTTTCATATCATATGTACTGTATTTAACACGCCTACAGAATTTCTGTAACTTTGAATTCAGAACGCAGCAGGCGAAAATGTACTGATGCAGAACTGGCCCCACAGGAGAAGTCAGCTCCTCATCTCCTACTGTAGAGTCACTATTTGACTGTGAAAAAGCAATTTCGGGGAGCATATATGCAATAGACTTGACTCTTTAACCCAGTGTAAATCTGTGACTGACACTGTGGAAATATTTGGTGTCACCGATTGTAGTTATATTGATAAAAAGGCTTGTGGGGAGATAAATCCCTTTGCTCATACATCAACAACTGAGGCAGCTCCTCTCTGCCCTTTTGAATCCCATGCAGCTCTCACCTCCGGGAACGTGATGCTGGAATTGACAACATTTATGCGTCTCTTGTGTGCAGGCAAATAAAGCCGACTGATTTGTTATAAAGCACTTTTCTGTACACCAACGAACATTCAGGTTTTTACACTCATATTAATAGAATATTTTTTGAGCCATCTTTCCACAGCCGTACCAAATGTTCATCTTGTACAGTAGAAAGCAAATGCCCCTGAAACATTACCACTTGACCGTGAAAACTCCTCACTCCTCGTAAAGCACAGTTTGAACCGTGCAGCGGGACTTGAGGAACCTTCCAGAAATCAAAACAAAAAGCCCCCTGACACAGCGGGGTCACTGACTCAAAGAATGTCTCGGCGCTCTGTAAACAGAGCGAACCCTCAGGTCGGGCTGACAGAACAGATGCAACCATTACCGCGCCTCGCTGTGTCACAACCTCACACAAATCTCTCCCCTGCACCACAGCCAGATGGGAACGTGTGCAGAACGCGTTAAACTGCAGTGACACTAGGATTCGACTGTCTTTGCGTGAGTGAGAAGAAATCAAACACGCACGAGCATACAGTGGTGCTGCGATTGCTACTGTTCGAAATGTAATCAGTAAAGCTTGGAGCTCTTGTATTCCTCTTTGCCATATCCACTATTTTAATTCTGTTCCTAATCCCACCTTCAGAGGCGCAGGTAATTACATATGTCCAACACCAGTCCACACTTCAATATATAGAGAGAGTGAGAGATAAAAAAGCTCCAGCATCTCTGCACTCTGTCTCCGTTTGTGCTTGACTACAACACAAAAGGAACAATGCAGCAGCCTCGTCGTGTGCTCACTCGTGTTGCTTTCTCTCTGACAGTGTTCTCGGACAATGAATGTACGCAGATCCGATGAGGTACCCTGGGATTCTCACACCCACTGTGTGCTCTATGGCTCATTTCTGATTCCTGAACACATGACAAAGGGCTTGAGGCACAGTGGATCGAGCTGGATATTGATTTCTGTGACAATGCAGTAGTGTTTGCAGTTTGAGCGCATTGGGAGTAAAAATAGAACAATTATTAATAGATTAGTAGGCTTGATAAAGGCATAGGATAGGATAAAGGCATCACTCCATGGGGAAAAAAACAACGTACATCCCTAAAGACTTTTATCTGGAACGATTTGTTTGAAATGTGAGGTACATAAAGACCTTTATTAGGCACCCAGCTACTACATTAATCAAGCAAGTGTGCTTTCGGTGCTTAGATCCAGCTGAGGCTCGCTGGAAAGCTGATTGTCATGGCTCTGTGATGGATTGTGTGTGTACTGTGTTCCCCGAGTAAGAAGCTGCGCTCCCCGGGCCGGGCCAGCCCCAGTGGCACACAGCCATGAGAAATTAGCTGAGTGTGCCCAACATTTTTCTGCCTTGACATGTATCCGCAGATCAACTCCGGTCAACATAGCACACAGTCTGGGCAGGGAGGAGAAGCGCGGAGTGTGTGACTCATCGTTCCTTCTGGTAACTACGGATGTATCTCCTCATCCAGCTGCTTCCTAATATCTGCCTGAGAGAAATTACAGCGTATCCCACAACTAATCTGTATACAGATGAGAACTAGAAGTCCCGCCTCACAGTTGTATGCCTCCAACCAGTCATGTAGCAGCTTACATACAGCAGTGGACTACAGCTTTGCTCTTCTGAGTCTGTCCTCTTCCAGGTTTGGATGGTGAGGCGGGGGTCTGTTTGGTGACACGTTGGTGACACGTTGGTGACAGGTCTATTGTAGAGGAACTCTGATTTTGCTGTTAAAATTGAGGACACTGTGAAGCCAGGTGGACAGTCACAATATCCAAGCATCTTAGAAGCAATTGTGGAAGTATTTTGGACAATCCAATTCTTTAAAATTTGGCTTTGACTGATTTCCCTAATGTGTTTCCATTCATGCCCAAAAAGACAACACTGTTTGAACACAAAGTTATAGCCATGACAGTCGGCTATGCTTCAAATATCAATGTTTTTGCAAAGAAGTTGCAAATTGTAAAATGTGGGTGCTTCACACAGATCTTCCACCTAGCCGCAGAGTTAGTTTCTGACAACAATCTCCCCTTCTGTTCCCGGTTAATGTCATTTAGTAATGGCCAGAAATGTGGTTTTTCAGAGCACTATGATGTTACTTTTTAGTTGACCTTTCGACCTTTTTAGATCTAAATGTTACTGCTAGGGCTGTGACGGTAATACATTTTTCTAAACGCGGTGAATCACTAACACCCCCTTACGGTTTGACAATTACGACAATGTTTTGGTTATTTCACTAGAGCACTTCCCAAAGACGATAAAACATCATCGACATGAGTGAACACAGCATGAGCGGTGGAAACACCACTCTATTAATCCTTAATTGCTGAAATGAAATCCGTGGTGACGGGCTAGTTGTCGTTGTAGCGGCTAAACTAGCATGTTGCGAGACTGCACGCGGGCTCGTCTGGGCCAATTAGATGCGCAGAGGTTTGAAACAGCGGTGCTCTGACAGCAAGGTTTCTTTTACTGATTGTTGGGACTTTGTTGTTCACAATGTATTGTTCTGTATGGAAAGATGAGGTGCTTCCCTGTAACGCATGGATAAAGAGTTTACTGCGTCCCTTTAGAATTGAATGCGCCAGAGACACAGGATGCATACCTAGCAACATCACTGGGTCTATGAAAAAATAGCGGTCATGCGGTTACCGTCACAACCCTAGTTACTGCTTTGTTATTTTATAAGAGATTTGTTTTTTATTTGTCACCGTTAGCTAGACCACAAAAATGAGAAAAGACTAGCACCAACACTGTAGATGTCTTTTCTGTGTTAGCGTCGAAGAGAGAGGATGTTCTTGACTGCTGAAGACCAACAAAAGTACAACCACAGTGTCGCATAATCTCATGCTTCATCAACATGAGTAAACTAAACTGCCAATTATGTTTCATAGCAGTCAGTAGACTCAGAACTGTGCAAGAGAGTAAGGGGCTTAAACGAGGGCAATTGTTATTGTTCATTTGATTACGAAATCATTTTTAAATGGCTTAATGTCTGAGGATGAGAGATTTCATTAAAATAATGAATAAAAACTCTGATTAATAAGTTATCAGAGCTTCACTTACCTCAGTCAGAACATTTCAAATTAGCTTCATTAGATTTCAACTGAATTCTTCTTGAATAAATCGTGAATCATCAGCAACAGTTGGCAGGGCAGGAGTTTGTGCTGCAGCCCCTGACAACAGCCTTGTCACCTCTAAGCATACGGCTAATGGGCTGCATTCTCACTAAAGACAGCAGAGCAAATTACAAACACAAATCAAGAGCATGCTTTTAACATGCCGCCGATGAAGGCAACCTGCTTTGGGGCGATGACTGTTTGATACAGGCAAATGTTATGGCTGTTTAAATATCACACGCGATTTGTATTCACCAGCCGCACGAGCCTAAAAAGAGGCGAAACATTGGTAGGCGGAGGGGAGGAGAGCGGGGTTTGTGCTTGCAACGCCTTGGTGCTCGGCGTTTGCTGAATCAATGAGATAAACATGAGGGCTGTGAATGTCAGAGTTCACATCTACAAGATTGAAGACTTAAATTTGGTCACTGGCGACTGCTCTTAGGGAATATTCCATTTAAAAAGGTCAGCCTCAGCCCTCCTCACGCTGAATAACTAAATGTCTGTGTGTGGCTGCAGCCTTCTGAATCAAAAGCAGAAAATTGACTTGCCTTTGCCTTTGTTTAATAAAAACACCCATTTCTGGAAAGCACAGAAGATTGTTTTGCCAACAACAACAAATGTCCCTTCCTATACGGTAAATCTTTCTAGCTACTAAGTGGTTGAATTTAGATTTATAACAGACCTTTTGATTTAGAAAAGAAAGTCTCTTGATAAGTGCAAAGCGCTCCATCAATGACTTTCTTAATTGGCCAACTCATTTTAGGGAATGGACCTAAAAGTAAACAATTAATTTTCTGCTTATTCAATCGCACGTAAACAAAGAAGATTAGCTAAACACTTGGCACTGGTGTTCGCTTATTCACACAAGTCGTTGCCAGGGTGCTTGCTGAGGTCTGATGGTGGGACTACAGCTTCATAAGCAAACCTGGCCGCCTTACGGATGTGTCTCTGGCTGGGATTAGACGTACAACAGGAGACCAGGTGGCAGTGCAGTAGGAGGCTCTTGGCAGGAGGCGGTTTTATGAGACTGGAGGGGAGGAGAATGTTATCCTGCTGGCTGAGGGAGACGTTTCTCCCCCCCCCCCCCCCCCCCGGTACAAGCCGAGCACCCTTCTGCCAGAACATGCCGGTGGCGTGTGGGACTCTCACCAAGTCTGGAAGGGAGAAGCTGAACTTCAGAATTATCAAGTTTGGTACTTCGATTTTAAAGACACTATATGATTTTATTTTGTATCTTACATGTCCAAGATATAGATTTTTCTCTAAATAAAGTTCTATGAAATATTTTTGATCTGCATAAGGGTTTTTACAATCTATTCCTAACAGGTATGTTCCAGGAGCAATTCTGTGCTTTACAGCATGTGACAGATGTTAGAACTATGAGCAGCTACATTGCGTGCATAATAAGAAGCACTCAGACCTTAGCATGATCAGCAATAACCATCAAGTCTAAGCACAGCAGATGATAAAAAAACAGGAAAAGTACATCACATTATTGTGATCTTCACTGACTAAAAATGCAGTGAAGATGCACCATAGCAGTGATAATAGGGTGTCTTAAACCCCTTTCCCACCAAAATTAGCGTGCACGTTTTTCATGCCTGGGAAGACACGCTTATAGTTGGCCATTGTCTCTTTTCCCATTGCCAGTGGAGTATCCTGCTTTCAGTCTCATTTCTGCTGCATCAGCGTCTGACGGCACAAATGCGGCGCAAATAGGGTTAGTAAAAAGTTAAAATGTTACGGTGGTTAGGTCTCTATTGTATCTATTACTCATTCAGGCTGTGTATGAAACTCAGAGAGGACAATTTTGGAACGATGTTCGAGCGCTGCTCGGACGGAGACGGGCGGAATTTGTAGCTGAGATGACAAGGAGTCGCAGAAGTTACCGATGTAGCATAGCATCGCATCGGGTAGCAGATTAGCGTCTCGACCCGGGTTTTGTGTTCCCATCAATGCCGATCAGAGCCGAGGCGATAATTACCCGGGTCTACTGCAGAGTCATTTGACCCGGGTCTGTGCTGATCGTAGCCTTTCCCATTAAGCAAAAAAGCCGGGTGTTAGCGGGTTTTTTGACCAGTGGGAAAACGGCTAGAGATGGGACCTCAATAAAGCATACAGAGAAGACTGTATAGTGTATTCACAGCTATAATTAATACTCTGGCACTAATATCACACATAGTGTTCACAGTAATGTTTTGGTGTCAGGCCCAGTGCTGCCTTCATGTGCCAAACATGTCAGAGAACGTGCCCTCACACCCACATGAGAGACAAGAACATGGCATTTTTCACATTGGCTTTGGCTTGCAGACGAGAGAGGAAATTGCTCTTGTAAATGAGATTGGGTGTGGGCTGTCGAAGAAGGAGGTAGAGGGCATGAGTTTGAGTGAAATCCTCTTTAAAAGGACTGGAGGGAAGATAGTCCGCGACAAGCCTGAATGAGGACGGACCTAACCTGGCAAATTAGGAGGAGCAGCAGTCTAAATAAGCATTGCCCTGCTGAGACACTGACTGACGCAGAAACTGAATAGCACACACTTCTTTCAAGCATTATCTGCCTGAAACTTATTTTGTTCCCTACTTTCCCATTGTAGAGGCAGAGCCTTTTTACACTCCAATTTTAAATCGGAGTGGAGATTTTTTTGTATTTCCTCTGAGATTTATTCAGCAGTCTGAAGTCTGTCCAAAGCATTGTGAAGCATCCATGTGTGATGTCCCAAAAGTCCCCAGTTGGAATCTGTCGTTCCCAAACATCATGTGGGTAGATTCCCATGGATCTAGCTAATCTGCTTATGTCTTCCATTTCCATTGTTCAACTAATTTCATCATTTTTTACTCTTTTAATAATTCATGTTGGAAGATGATCTAACTGATGAAATCAACCCATGTGAAACTGTAAACACAGCGGCATCTGCAATGACAACAAGGCAATTATAGTGCTCGGAAATAAGAATTACTGTGCCAATAACCATGGCTGTGTAGCTACAGAGTGGTACAGTGTGTCTGTAACATTTACAGCAGTATAGTAAATAAACTTGTGGTGAAATATCACTCGCCAACAGCAAACTGAAGACAATTATTGCACCCATAATGAGTTCATTATGATAATGAAAGAGCCAAGGCTGATTTCCTATTCTGCATCTTAAACGCTTGTATTAGGTTCTCCACTAGCAATTTAGATTAGCAAACACGGGCACAAAAATGCACTGAGCAGAGATAAGACATTGGTGTTTGCTGCAGAACACACAGAGGTTACAAAACACTGGCATCAAAATAGACGCTGGAATGATCCAGATGAACACTACAAAGACTGTTTGGAAAGTGACACATTTTGTTGTGCTGGCTCTGTTCTCCTGGGGCTGGCTTCACACGGATATTTTAGACTAATGGCCCGGTAGAACTGGATTTTGAGACTCCGAAAATGATGTATCGGCCAATAGGAACTTTTTAAAGACAGACGCATAACCTTGATACAGAACCTTTAGATTTATGATCTGTTTTTCAACCCCTACTAAACAGGACATTTCACTGTCAAGAAGTTATTAGTGCTCTCTGGTGGACAAGGTATGTAGTGGAGACTCATTTAACATTTCCCTTAAGTATGAGTTTTCATAGGACGCAGTAACATATTTGAAATATACATAAAATGAAGGCATGAAATCTGTCGTTTATGTTTGCCAAAGCAAGAGGCCCTCATGCAAGTCACTTCGTACAGATTTTAAGTGAGTGGGAGGATGTAGATGCTCAGTGAGCGATGTTTTTTAGCATTGAAAAAAAGTATTTTTTAGCCCAGACTACACGGCCAATTAGTCCTAATGAAGACAATAAAGTAGGAAAAATGCTTTGAGCAAGGGATGAATTTAGACCCCAAATGGTGACTTTTCAGAGATGTAAGCCATAGTAAGGCTTGGTATTGTAAGGATTAAGTACAAGTACAAATGCCAGTATCAGATACAAGTAAAGTACGTAACTAAAGTACAAGTGATGACTTTTAGCTTTTCAGTTAATGGTTCAGTAGGTAACATTATTAAAACTAACTTTTAGTCATACTTGCTCAAACTGTCACTTTAAACATGCAGCATGTAAGAGAGAATCATTTTCCTATGGCTCCTCCTACTGCTCCTAATGGCATTTGCAAGAATCCAACGCTCCCGAAACACAACAACCAATCAGAGCCGAGCGGTCTCTCAGGCTGCTGTCAATCACACGCTGCGCAGCACCACTCTTCCGTGCATGCCTACATGGTCAAGCTCGATTTCTTCAGTGTGCGCAGCGTCAGCCGGTTTGTGTCCACAAAGGCTTAAAAACAACCAACAGGAATGAAATAATTGCCCATCCCTCCATTGCCAACTACGGCTTCCACTACAAAGACTGTTACACTGAAGAAGAGAAATGAGGAAAAGCTGCGAAAAAGAAAGAGTTGGACCGAGACTGAACCAAAACCAGAGTAAACATCAGAGCGGCCTTTCCGAGGTGGAGAGAGCTACGGGACCTGACAGGATAAAAAAGCGATGCTGACTTAGACAGTTCTGCTTGACGGGTAATTACCCCAGCTTCATTTCTGCTGTCTTTGTTTCCACATTGCTAAGATGTCTGCATTTACTGTGACGTTGTGTTACGCTGGTGTTGCAGTCGGGCTAACGCTAGCTTGTTCTCAATGCGGCTGCTGTTTAGCGTTGTTTCATGGCGGTGTGGCTGAAAATATCTCTGTGAAGTGTCCAGGCAGTGTGACCGTTTCAGACTTTCTCCTGATAGTTCTGTGTGCCTGTGCTCTCACGGCTAAATGTTCTCAACATCAGTGTTACTGCTTAGTTGGCGCTGTTTTTTCCACAGTCTCTGTTAGCAAACTAGGTGCTGGTGGTTTTCCCAAACAGAATTTGCTGTACATTACCATTCACAGCCAAAACAGTGATTTCCGCTGGTTTGATGTGTATCTGCTTCGATAGTGTTGGTGGTGTAATACAACGGCTACGGTTGTTGTCATTTCGCATTTTTACCAGTGTGTCCACCATATTGTACACCTGGCTTCTTCAGTGGCTGTGGTTACTAGCCTGCACGTGCATCACAGCCTCCTCTGCGGATAGGGCTTTGGAGGCAGGACTGAGCGCCGTGGAGAGGGGGGGGGGGGGGGGGGGGACCTGGAGTGATCTTTCAAATTTTGAAGCAAAGTCCGCTCTCTTCTCCATCTTACCTACTGCAGCTTTAATGACCTACACATCCACACAGGTGTCTTCAGCAAGTGTGAAAGGGACTTATGACTGAAGACGATCTAGCCTCTGGGAATGACGGCCAACTTAACAGGTATTCCCATGTAGCCAGCAGTTAGTGATACAGGCAAAGACTTCCTTTTCAGCATGCTGGTCATTGTTGTAGGCCGACTAGCAACTTGAGAAGTGATAATGGAGTTGAAATTGAGATACAAATAATATAAAGCTAAATTGATGAGAGTCGATGATTTGCATCATAGGCGATGCTTCCAAGTCTATCGCTCTCCACACAGATATTTTTCCCGCATACAACCAATGCAACACTAGAGGAAGAAACTGACACTACGAATGGAAACTAGAACTATTTCACAACCAAAAACATCATATGCATTACATTAACTAGGTTTTTTATCTTGTTTTACACCTAGTTCTTCAGGGACAAAAAGTTTTTTGTTCAAAATGTGGGAATTTCTTTCTCAATTCAAATCTTTGGACACACATCACCAGCCTGTGTGCCTTGGATGCTGTGGTGATGCATCGGTGTCAGTAACTGTGTACACGGGTGACGCGGCTTTCCGACACACAATCGTGAGACATGGAGATGCATCATCTGCCGCTTCAGCCTGTCAGGTCACAGTGCAGAAGTCCTGCACTGCACCCGGCAAACTAACTCGCTCTTGATTTGATGTTGCAGCGGCGAAAAAGACTTCTCACTTGTCCGCACTTTTTGGGATTCAATATTTAAGAGCCTTGAAATGTGGCATTTATTAAGTCCAGCTCTATTGTCCTAAAATAGAGCGATTGTGTATAAACATGCTAGTGCTGCCATTCTGGATGTGAACTTCCTAAAACACCATAACAAACTGAGATTCAACATTTTCCTCAGGGATATAATTTGATTTCAAACACAATTCGCTGGAGTCGAGGAAAGCTACTGAAAGTTGTCACCACACACAAGGGCCAAACTGTACACAGGATGCTGGTGCGTAAGTGTTAATGACTAAGCTAGTCCTCATGCCCTGGCTGGACAAAACACCCCCAAACATAACCCGGTTGAATAATAGAGCCTTCTGTAAGATCTGTGACTTGGTGTGAGTCACAATTTGTTCTTTCTCCTTCAAAATGAGGCACAATAGTGTATAGTGCCGTATGTGCCGACTGTAAACAAACGGGTTGCTCTTGAAAGCATTGGGGGAAAAAACAGAATGACAATGAATCACTGATCATTCATTTGCAATTCTTTACATAAATTCATGACCTGGTCGTTGCTCATCCTCAGCTTGCAACATGCGAATGAGTTTGCCTCTCCCGTCATTAGCCTCTGTGAGACAAGCACCACCTCTCAGTGAGAAGTTTGAAACAGCACTGAGCAGGAAAGCAGATAATAAAGCATGGACGCTGCTATCTGCTTTAATTTATATGCAAGCAGAGAGTGATCTGCCTCGAGCGTGTTAGGCCTGACTAAGCAGAGTGAGGGAGACATTGACTTGTCTGCAGAGAGCCTTCCCACGACCCACTGAAGAGAAACGCATCTCCTTCAGCTCCGGGTATCGTACATTGACGTAAGGCAACTCTAATGTGTTTGCGAGAACATCCCAACATGCTCTTGACTTGACCTCGCGGTTATCACATGGCATCGGCGAACATTGACCATTTCTTGCCAAGTCGCAGCATTATCAAGAAACTACATCTGGGGAATATATAGCCTCAAACCAGCTATTAGAGAGAGCTGCTTCAGCTACCAAAGCAGCAGTTTCTTAGTAACAATTACTGTTTTAAGTGTTCAGTGTGAAGTGTCTTCAAAAAGGAATGTTCCCCCGTGGCTGTCAGACTCCTAATAGACTTTATCGACAGATATGAGGGAGAGGCAGACGGAGAGGAAGAAACAAAAGAGGGGATGAAGCAGCCATGAGGACAGCGTTAGAGAGAAAGAGAGATTCCCATGGCTTTCTGTGCGACATAAATTATCTGACTGCTGCGTTTGTTAAATCCAGAGAGGATGTTGAAAATACATTGCATTATATTAGCAATTGCTGTATTCTGAGGCACCCAATAATCCAGAAAATAACTGTTATTTTATAGGAGAACATTTCAAAACAAAGCGATTCAAAGCACTGGCATTTACAGGCAACGTGACTGAGAGGGGTCTGAGCTAATGCTGACATAAACGCTTGTTCTGTTTGTTTTACTGACATCATATATTTTTGTTCAGACGATCCTGAGCTGTGGATTGTGTCGTCTTGGTCAAAGCGTGAATCAGCAGCAGCAAAGGTTTACTAATCCGCACATACAGAGGCAGAGACGGCAGACAGGAAGGCAGGAACTGTGCTGCAGAATAGAGACACTTTGAGATAAGCGCAGTTACAGAAAATGCAAACCAGATGAGTCACCACTCCTCCTCGCACGTATCAGAACAACACTTTTCAGGTAAGGTCATTACAATTACAGATAACAATACAGTGGTGGGATTCAGTGCCGTGCAAACAGTGCGATTGTGTTGCACTATCTCCTGCAGGTTTTGCAGTTCTGTCAATGTCCTCCTCACAACCCCTCCAGCTCACTAAGTGGGAGCATTGGTCCTCATTTGTTGTGCTTTTGTTGAAACCGCTGCAAAGATTGGCATGTTGGTGACACAGACACTGCCTCATTCACGGAGCTTTCTCAATATTAGCAGGAGAGCAAGCAGAGGGAGCGCATTCACAGCACCTACGGCACATTTCTGGCTTCGTCTGCAATAACGCAAAGCCCACATTCGATTGCCCTCCATTAAAATCCCCAGGTGGTATGCAGGCTCCAATCACAGCCATTAATAAATGAGAGCCATTGTCTTTTTGAATAACACCAAACTCTGAACTCAGCCCGAGTCACATTTGGATATCCATGACAACAGTCAATTTAGCACTTTTGACGGGTGTGACCATGAATACACACTTGGCATTTCAGTGTCCGCATGGCAACTACCGAGCAGCTTAAAAAAAAACACAAGCAAACACACACAGGAGTCGAAGCTTTACAATCCAAAAATGTGTTTCTGGTGAGACTCCTGTCCCCAGCGAAACCATTATTTTATATCCTCCAGTTCCACGGCCATAATGAGCCTCAGGGGAGCGCAGTGATAACAAGCAGCTCCAGCAAAGGAAGACAGGGAGGCTAATAAATTGGGACTTGTTACAGTTGTCAACGTGTTGATCAATAACCAAACAAGTGTACACAGGAAACTTTGTGCAGCAACATTCAGTGTTAGCTGTGAAATATTTAAATGTAGAGTAACTAAAGAGGGCTGTTACTTAGAAAGAGTGAGACCTAGCATGCTGTTCATTCACATTAATGCAAACTGTTTTACACAAATCAATCAGAGGGAAAACAGCTTGTGCGAGGTAGCGTGTACAGAGAGGTTACAAACTACACGGAAATGTGAATAAATAAATGTAGTTTTTCTAACAAGGTTTACTAAGGTCATCCTCTTTGATGCTTTCGTTTTTTCCCAGCGATCAGAACAAAAGTGAAAGAACTGCATATAACAGTTTAACATATAACTTTTAACTTCAGTGTCCAACTTGTGTCCGAAGAGCACATGGAACAGAACAAATATGATGATCTTTGATTAAGATGGAGTAAAATAATGTACTAACTCTTTACACAACGTTAAATGTGTGAACAAAATATAAACAAATTTAATATATGAATTAATACAATAACTGCTGTGATATTTAAGAATGACTAACTTTACTAGGTCATGAATTAAATAATTCTTTAGCTGGAATCAGTCTATTTAGGATGACGTCAGTCTTGTTCGTTTCGACACGCAGCTTCTTTAACAGCGAGCCTCCTTCACATGCGGCTCAGCTGCCGCTGTGAAAACGAGGACGCAGACAAAAAACTCATTTGAGCGACTTTGTAAATCGTGCAGCTCATGGTGATTGTCAACAGAGTGGCCCCTTTCCCACTGGTTAAAAAACCCGCTAACAACCGGCTTTTTTGCTAAGTGGGAAAGGTTACAATCGGCATTCAGATCCGGGTAAAATGACTCTGCAGTAGACCCGGGTAATTATCGCCTCGGCTGTTATTGGCATTGATTGGAACACAAAACCCGTGTCAACACGCTAATCCCGCCCCCCTCTCTGGCGCGATGCTATGCTCCATCTGTAAATTCTGTGACTCCTCGTCATCTCAGCTACAAATTCGGCCCGTCTCCGTCCCAGCAGCGCTCGAACATCGTTGCAAATTTGTCGGCGCCGAGTTTGATAAACAGACTGAATGAGTAATAGATACGATAAAGACCTAACCACCGTAACGTCTTCACTGTTTACTAACCCTGTCTCCGGTGCGTTTGTGACGTCAGGCTGCGACGCAGCAGAAAAGAGACCGAAAGGAGGAAACTCCACTGGCAATGGGAAAATAGACAATAGGCATTTATAAGTGGGTCTTCCCAGGTCTGAAAGGCCCGCGGTATGTGGGCAGGACAAGCCTCTGTGTGCAGTTACAGCACAGGTGTAGGTGTGTGGGGAAAAATAACTTGAGAAGCAAGATGAGCAGATTAAAGTAGTTTGTGAGCAAACACTACAATATAGCGGAGAATGAAGGAAATACGGTATAACCTTCTTTAATAGGAGAACTGTTTCATTTAAAATATCAATATAAAAAAAAAATTATGTAAAAGATTTATTTCACTTCAGTTCAGTCCAGTTGGTTTAGGCACGCTAGTAACTGACAGCTCGCCTAAGTGTGACTTTTGAGTTGCCATGACAGCCAGAGAACTATTTTTGTATTGCTTATGATTGTTACTGTTACTACATTTACTGTTAACGGTTGTTACTGTAGGAAGAGGACCACAGCCCTTAACCCCAGTTACAACCCCCCTTCGAGAGGCACAATATCAGATACACTAATAAAGGCATGTCTTTATGTACCAAATAATGGAGAGTAGTATCGATAAGAGTATTGATAAGTATCGGTATCGATAAGCAGTATAAATACAATCTTAACGATACACATCCCTACATACTACATGTCTAAATATAAGACTTTTTTCTGATCTCATTGTGCTCATGCTCCAATATTGATTCTCTGAAAAGTGCCTACTTCAGTATGTGGTTATGGTCACTGATCCAATATATTGATCAGCAGGGTGATGAGATGCCATTCTGCTGTCTACATGGTCAAACACTAGTGATCCACTGTGTTGAACATAAAGGACACTCTGGACCAAACACAAAGGGGACATAAGACAGAGGATGAAGGACTGATGTTAAGCGCAGGAAGAGAGCCATCGCACCTCAAGAGCCGGTTAGATGAGTCGGGTAATTGTGCTGAACGTTGAGTAATGCAATTCCTGATAACAGCATAAGAGCATGTCTCACAGACGACTGCCATGGCAACAGACCGGCCCAAGGTAGCAAGGGGCTCGATTTTATTTCAGTTCACACAGAAATGAGAAAACAGGCTGATGATGAACCCAAATATGACACGGTGATCTGTTTAAGCAGATAATGTTAAAGCAGGTTACTGTGTGTGTTTAGACACAGATGTGATGAAACACAGGCTTGAAATATACATTTCATGTGAATGGATAGAAACTTGGGAATAACAGATTTAATTGCTTTTGTTTCTCTTTAAATTGTAGCTTTTGTGTCATAAGTAAGTCTTGATATAATCAGTCACAACAATTACCTGTTTATTCATAGGCAGTGCTCTGTAATTAACAATTCCAGTTTCAGACAGATAAATGGTGTATTTGATGGTCTGGAAAATCAGTTGCTAACTGGTGTGTAATAAGACCTCGGCTGGACCCAGTATTGGGAGACAAGAATAATTATGATACAATGAGTTTTCAAAGGGCAGCCTCTGTACTGCCTTGTCAATGCAATGATTTTCCCTTCGGCTACATCCTTTGAAATCTTGGGAGCTACCAGGATGGAGATCAGTTAAAACAATACAGGCAAGACGGGTTGTTGAATCATGAGATATTCCACAGAGACCCAGCGGAAAATGTACAGTTTAAATGCCTTTTTTTTCCTCCAAGATGAGTCGAATCATCAATTAAATAATTCTGCTTCAATTTTTTAAGCCATGATCATTTAAGATTTGTTTTTAAATACATACCAAACATTCTCCAGCTTCTTAAATGTGAATATTTTCTGGTTTTCTAAGTCTTCTTTGAGACTAAAGACAGATTGGTCAATAATTAAACTAAAAATGTGCTGAAGCCTTTGTCAGTTCTCAGCACCAAACAACTGGTGGAGTCCAATAATGAAATGTCAAAAATCACACACATATAAAAGCTGTGGCTGCTGTGCTGCTTAGAATGAGTCTGCCACTTCCCTTGGATGAATGAGGCTTTAATAAATGAATACAGCCCAACATTCATCTAAAAATCACTCCTGGCATCAGTGTACCAAACACAAATTCAAATGTCAGCCCAGATGGTTTCGCACAGAGGAGGCTGAGGCGTGCTGGAGTGGTATGTTACTCTCGTAGCAGAGGTGTGACCTTCTGTCTGGCCATTGACCGCGGGCCATCACATCATCGAACAGCTCTGTGTCTGTAACTGCGGCATGTTCTGTGACTGCAGACTATAACAGTGTATAGAAAGAAAAGCTTACAAAGCCTATTGGGGATAGTATCTCTATTTCAGGCTACAACACTAGAAGATTGGTTTTTGGCATGTACTGAAGTGTTTGAGGGCTGTTGACCTACTATCTATAGCCCCTTTTACACACGCACTGCTGACAATTTCCAGAATATTTCAAGACAGTCTGCCCCTGACATTTTCAAGAGTTGCCCTTTTACATGTCTCTCAGAGCGGGAGATTTTCCCTGTCGGACGGGGTAGGATAGGCAGGACATGATGTTAAAAGTATGCTGAGGCTTAGTCATTTGGTCATACCCTTGCTGTTCCCTGCAACAGACAAACAATTTCCGTTGTCGGTCCTCACAGCCAGAACCTCCTGAATCTCTTTGTCTCTCCAATGTGCAGACATCTTTGCTCTTGTCGTCTTGTTAATGATCCTTCTTCTTCAACCTCACACCGCTCACATGATATATAAACGGCATTAATCCGCCCATTCGCTGGCGTTGAATATTACTGACTATTACCGTAAAAGCCTGAATATAGATCGCACCAGAATATAAGACGCAGTCTGTTTTTGGGGGTGTCACAGAGGGAAAAAGGTTTTCTAAAGCTATTTATTAATAAAAAGGTGTATACATGTTATTTCAACACTATTTTCATTTATTTTCATTTAAAATACATTCAAAACACACACAAATTTAGGCCTACCATCTGTTTTTCGCCATGTCGAGTTTGCAATCCTGGTAGCTACCGGTGCAGTAGCTAGCATTAGTTGGCAGCCGACAGTAACGTTGATTCTTGTGAGGATGGTGGCTGCAATGGTGATCATGACGGTACATGTCCGTGACGAAGCGATCAAGTTAGTTTTCCTCGCTTAAAACAGTGAGAAAAACAGCACTGCTGCATATTGTAAATAGGAGACATTGTAGCAGCTCGGACCTGAACACAGTTTAATCCGGATATGTGGAGACACCCAGGAGTCACTACTAAGCAACTAGATAGCGCCATCGTCTCGGTGAAATACCATTATACCTCTCTGCATTTTATACTGGTATATTGGTCGCACCGGTATATAGGAGGCAGCCAACTTTTCTATCGAAAAAATTTATTAAAAGTGCATCTTATGCACCAAATTATACTGAACCTGCTGCGTTCACACATCGGCTTACACTGACTTCTTTCGGACATTGTACTAGGCGGCTGGACGGATAAAGTCTGCAAAAAGTCAGGGTGAAAAATTCGGCCTTTTGCGTTCACACATGCAGCCCACAAAGACAATGTCTGGAAATGTTCAGGAGCGCTCTGCATGTGTGAAAGGGGCTTATTACTCAGTGTATTTCAGCTGACACTGTGAAAGGCAGCACCCATGATGCTATACAATATGCAACACACAAGCTGTAAGAATAAAAGCGCATTTAACTCCAATCCGTGTCTGAAGTAAAGGGATGTGCTGGGTTTAGCACACAGACCTCAAATTACCACAAATTAAAGGATTTTGAAACATAATTGTATTGGCCTCGGTTGTGCCAAGGGACAAACGAAAGGGACAAATCATGACGGAGCACAGTTTGTACCAAGAGCAAACTAAGTGGGTTTAATGAAGAAAAAAGGAGCAAGTGTTAAGCTCAGAGGCACACACCAATCTCTGTAAGATTAGTTTCAGTACCAACGAGACTCCAAGCCATCTCATATCTCACAGCAGACAAACAACATGGAACTTCTTTAGTGTTTATCTTTGTAGGAAGTTAGGAAATTCGGTTATTCCTACATAATTATTATTATTAATACAAGACTTGACCTCATGTTTCCCATGAATAAACTTGAGCAGACATAACAGAGCTGTACAACATAGAGAAACATCTTAACATTGTGGGCTTTATATGAAGTATTCCAGTAGATAAATAAAGCAGCACAGCCTTTTAATGTAAATGAATTAATCACTGCAGCCCTGTGTATGATGGCGCGGCGCAGGTTACAATCAAGGTAATGACAGGTGAAATGATCTCCAGCACAACTGTGTTTGTGTTATTAGTGGTTTAAATGAACTAAAATGTAAGGAACTAAAACAGACGGCCTGTTTTCAAGCTCTGGGCAAATTTTGTTGGGAATTAATAAACATTCTGAACATGTAGGAGGCAGAATCAATTTACCCGCAGACATATTCATTTGTGCTTCCTCATTGTGTTGTTGTACTTTAATGGAAAAACCAGTCATGCAAATAGAAGGTGAAAATGGGCTTGTTTTGCAAAAGCGACATCTTTGTCAGATTATGTCTGTTGTTCGATACATGCAAGTCAAGAGCGTAAATTAAACTTGATTAACCTTTGCTTGTAGTATAAAAGGCTGTGTGCTCACAATGACACTGCATTGATCTTGGAATAATTTTATCAAGTGGTATTTTTTTTTAATTTATAACAATAACAGTCTCAAGACGACTGAGTGGATCATATGCTGCTTTTAATTTCCAAATATAAAGGAGGCAGAGGACCAATGCAAAATATCCACTTTAAACAGCAGTTCTGATGATTTGATCTTCATCATTTGGACACCTGAGAAAATACATTTTACTTTTTAAATAATGGAGAATTAAATTTTCATTGTCTCTTGATCTTTGAAGACCCTTTTTATTCTCATTTTAACAAGTTAATAGTTTGAGCAGTCTGTGTTCATTGTCCCATCAGCAAATGCATCCACTATACAGACATTAGCTGTTTGCTAGCTATTAGAGCAGCCAACAACAAACAGAGTCAGAGTTTTATCTGCCAATTCTAGCTGAACACAAACGTTTAAAGATGAACCAAAATACAAATTTGCTCTGTACATATATCACTATGTAAGCTATAAAGATTCTTTCTTGTGCTATACAGCTATGGCTTTTATGAACATTTTAATTACCTTAGTAAATGTTATAATGTTACAATTTCATGTAGCAGACGCTTCTGTCCAAAGTGACATCTGAGAGTTAATACAACACAAGCGAGGATCAAGACAGGAGGGAACAAAGTCAGTTAGTGCCAACAAACAGCTTCAAGTGCGATTGGACACAGGTGCCAAAAGGCAGTGCACAGGGTGTAAAGACGCAGATTTTACATATCGTCATTATCAACAACATCAACAAGGTCAATATCATCATTATCAATAGCATCAATATCATTAAAGTGATAAGCTCCAAGATTTTCATTCAAATAAATGTCTGTTAAGTCACTATCTATCGCTGAATGAGGTAACACAATGGTGACTGAGCCTATGGCCCACTGATGAAAGCCTTTGCATTTGCAGAGTTACAGACTGGGTGTCTGTGGCGACTTGCGCGGAAAAAATCACAAGCAGCGCCCAGTTAGTGACGCGTTTTCCATCACCCAGCAGTGGTTGGTCTGCCAGAGAGGGTAGGCGGAGCTAAGGAGCTGCTTTTCTGGTCTCTGCAAGTGTTGCGAGTAAACAGTAATCTACTATGGCTGAACAAACAAAGAAAAGATCGGTGAGGACAGATACAACTTCAAAAATAAGCGACCGTCAGTGAGGAAAATCAAGGAGTTACAACCGGAGCCAACCATGGACGTCACACACGCAACACTGTTTGGATATCTGGGAAATGTGCTCCCGCAATTACCATTTATCGCCATAGGTGCCGCCAAAAAGAACGAAACTGAGATTTTCTGACTGACTTTAAGTGCAGAGGTGTTCACGAAAGAGCTGAGTCTAGTTATATTATATATATAGTTCTATTCCCATATTTGTTAGTAAGACTGCTGCTATGGCACTAATTACCAATGCTGTGATAATAAGTACAATATTAAGTTTGCTTATACCACCCACCTCTCTTTCACACTGAGGTCTAAAGCAAGAGAAAGTAACACCTGTCACAGCAACACGAGAACACAGAGGTCATGGCTGTAATTATTCCTATTATTTTGTAGTGATGAGAAAGAATAATAAGCTTGTTTTTGTGTGATTACAATGATCTCCACATAATGGAAACTGTCATGCAGTAATAATCCCAGACTATTGACAATTCCTGTTAGGGGATTTCTTTTTGTGTAATCTTAAGCCACTACAGACTAACGTTTTAATTACTACAGGACAGTATTTGTCCCTATATGAATATTTTAAGGGTATAACAGCTGACTTGTCGTTTGGCCGCAGCAGCGGTAGCCTGTAATAACTTATGCGGTTATCTGCTGATGTCAAATGTGAGCAGTGACATAAGGCAATCTCAGGCAGAGATTAGACTCATTCCACAAACCCTGGCGTGAATGCAGATGAGAGTAGCCAGCTTAGGTTGAGGGAAATGACAACTGCTGCAGTCAGGTTGGACAGATTCAGCCTTCCTGACACTGAAAGCCAGTCAAATGCCTGTCATAGTGCAAACATGTTACTGCTGATGTTGGCCCGGTTAGGAGATTAAAATAAGACCTGCTCCTGTGAATTTACCTGTCAGTCACCAATAATCTTATTATTGATTTAGATTTGATGTTTAATGCCCATACAAAATAGACTCTTTAAATAAGATGGGGAAGCATGCCACACAAAACTTCTTACTTCTAACCAGCAAGCTTGTGAGATCAAGGTCACTTTCCCAGCGTGTTCAGTCTGTAGTCATTGCTGTAGAGATATCTTGGCAAGTAGTACTGTTTGCTTTATTTTTGTTGTGCATGTGCACATTAGCCTGCTACTAGTGTTTAACCTCTGTGGATTCTTTCTGAACTCTTCAGTGAAGCTTCAGTGTCGGTATGACAGTGAGAGAAGGGAGTTTAACCCTTAAGAAAGTGCTCCTCCCTGGGGACGTACATCGCCTAGATTGAAGGTTCTGCCTTGATGGCTAAAGTCAGATATTGCCCTTGATGTTATGATGTTTTGTTTGCTCACCTTCTTCCATGGTATCATACATGTATTTTTAGATCTGGTTTGATACTTATGAATGAAACAATGGTAGAGAAAAATAGGTCCATTCTCCTTCCTGTATCCACTCTTCTGCCTCTAAGACACACTGTTATATATTGCACATGCACACATTTTCTCACCCTCTGAGTCTTTGCCATGCTGTACTCTAAGTAAAGAAGACCCCAGTGCTACAGGTAAGGTTGTAAACATTAACAGTTCGGATCCACGCTAAGTAACTTAAAGGTCTTGTAATTTGTCACACTGAGGACTGTAGCGATTTCAGCTTTAAAACGTGTCCAACAGTAAAAGTGACAAAGGGCCCACTATTTCTAACAAGGACACATGCTGTTCCCTCTGAGCGCACACTTCAAAGTGCAGCAAAATTGCTCTGCTCCATTTTTACCAATGAAGTCGAGCATGTACAAACTGTTGCTTAGAACTGCGGTTAGACTATCACCATTAATGTTGGCAGGTTTAATGTGTATATAAGCTGACATTTACAAGGCGTGTCTGACATAATATGTCGACTTGCCCACAGATATTTTTTAAAGACCAAAATTTGCGGGGTATCTCTTTGATTAAATACTTAGTCTTGACATTTGCCCTCAAACAAAATAACTCATCATACTTGAGTACTTACAAATGATAAAAGTGCGAGATCAAGTGAGTCAAATGTCTTTAATCCAGTAAATGTTGGTGCAAATTCCTTAAAATCACTTAATCACAGAAAGAGCTAGGAGATATCTGATCTTGTTAGATTTGAAAAATATATATAACGACCGCTGGTTACTTAAAAAAAAAAAAAGGAACACACCGGAGCTCTATTTGTGGAATATATATGTATTTATATATTTAAAGGTAAAAGCTCACTCTCATTCTCTCATGTGACAACACGCCCACCCCGCTGAGCTAACGCCGACAGCATCACGGTTACCTTTGCGCTACCATGCTAACCGCCAGTTACCTTGTCCTACCCGGTTTGAGGCACCTACCTCTCCAACAGAAAGAAGGCCAACTCTGCATCGCTCTTTCGCCATGTTCACCGGTCTGAATGGGGCCGAGTGGCTAATTTGAACCACTCCCACACTCACCTATACGCTGTGATTGGCTCAGGGAACCACAACAGCGCCTTTCCTGAAAACGTCCCGTGCAAAGCAAAGCAACAGAATAGATGCAGAGGGAAGAGTCTCACAAGAGCCTGCACGCACTTACCAACACACATAGAGGCCCATAAGTGATGATTTATATTATATTATATTTGTAAAAGTCTATATTTTATTTTTCTTAGAAAATCCTACTTATTACCTTTAAGATGTCTTGCTTTTCAAATATGCCAATGTTCCCTTCTATCCCACCTCTCTCTGTTCTTCAGTTTATACAGAACACGTCTGCTACACTCTGCTAAGTTCTCCCAACTCATCACCTCCTGAGAAACTCATAAAACATTATTCAGTGGAGCGTCTTGTTCTCTTCGTTCCTGACCTTCTCCTATGTTGCTTCCATTCACCGTGTTCACATATCAAATGCTGTTGCAGAGCAGCTGTTAGACACATTAATGTACTTTTTACGAAACCTGATCAGCTTAATGATGCAAATTTAAAGACTACTTGTTCCCACCAGCTGAATTGTGAGGATAGCTTTGTTTTAAAAAGTCAGCCCACATACCCACTTAACAAAACCAAATGACTACAGTGGGCTCACACAGAAGCTGCTGGAGGAGTTTGTGGATTCTGCGTTATACTGCAGGAAAATGTTTTACATGGGAAGTAGCTTTGCGAAGTGTTGTTACATGCACTGTGTACATCCATGTATGTGTACATAAGGCTCCATTTAACAGTGTCAGCTGCCATGTTCCTGACTGCAGGCATGCCTCTGTGTATTGTGTCTGTTTATGTACACATGGTAAAGAGATTTGTAAACAAACGTCTGAGCAAGTGCATCGATTGCACCCCGACTGGTACTGGATTTTAGAAGCCGATGCCAATGTATGGCAGCACAAACATCCCAGCAACAATACATGGATCTGTCTGATAGAAGTCATAGCACCAAAAGAACTTAACAAATTACCTTTTAAGCTGTTCTTAATAAGGGTATTGAAAAAAATCGATTCATGTCAGAAATAAATGTTCAACATCAACCAGTTTACGCATAGTAAACCCGCTGCATGCATTGTTTGCCATGTACAATTTCCAGCTTCCGTTGTACACAGTTTCAGCGAGGAGTGTGTAGGTCCTGGCTAGTCTGTAGTGCTGATTACGTTAGCTAGCTCTCGGCGTCGGTAATGTACGGGGAAAGCCCTGACCAACGCCAACAGAATAGCTCTTACCTGCAATGTGTGGACCTCTCGAGCCACCCAGTACATTGGTGACATTCACCGCTCACTGCATCACAGATGCATCACAGATGCATCGCGGATGCAACGTGTGAACGTGAATCTGCAGTTGTCCACACGCAAGCTGAAAATCGAGGACTCAAAGAGCTGTCGAGCATTATTGTGCGATTGTTTTGAGAAACATACAAAATCGAGTTCAACAGTATTATCTGTGTAAAGATATTTTAAATGCCATGTTTCTGATAAATACAGAGGTAGCTGGTCTTATATAAGTATTTCTTATTTCGCATAACTTGAACTGGTTTTTTTTTTAAATGTTACAGTTGAAATCAAGTACTAAACAATGTTTTATTTTTGCAAGTTAAAGAAAGTAATACATCGTCTTTGTCTTAAGTTTGCCTCTGTGTATTTACATCAAATATAACAGCTGCATAATCTTGAACACATTCTACTGTGCTTTAATGTCATATAATAATTTGCCACTGCAGTTTTCTTAGCAAAAAGCAGACTGGAGTAAATCCTGAAATAGGCACCTCTTTGTGATAAATAGGGCATTGATTGTGAATCGGGAATCGTTTTGAATCGAGAATCGATTTTGGATCGAATCGTGACCTTAAGAATCTAAATCAAATCCAATTGTGAGATATTGAAAGATTTACACCCCTAGCACTTATTCCTTTTTTATGAATTTAAGCATATATAACCAATATATACTTTCAGGCAGCTGTTGTTGGCGGAAAACGCTTTGATGCTCTGAAAAAATTGGCTGTATATAACCCGTCAAGCATTTAACTGCAGATGGACAAAGTCGGTGACTAGCTGGGGAAGCTTACGAGACGAGTATTTTAAGATGGAGACCAAAGTGGAGACCAAAGCATAGCAACAGGAGAGGGAATATCTGACTTTCAGCTGTCAGTTGGCCAGAAACATGACTGCAAATGCATGCTCGATTTGCTGTGTGTCTGTTGGGTGTGAAAATACGCACCATGTCCATAACTAATTTATGTGGCAGTGTCAATATTGTGTTTTCAGTTTGATCCCCTGCCACCAAGTAAAAAAAAAGATAAATCCATTAACGCTGCTTGAATGATAGCTCTTTCTGCATAGGTTCCAGGGCCTTGGCAGTGCTACACTCAACAAATTCAACCGTTATTAATGATATTAGTTACAGCAGTGTTTGTCAGATCAACATGTCCTCTGTGGGAAACATCTCCTGGCTGATGATCATAATCTTGTGTTTTAAAGTATTCTACATTGTATTATCATAGACTTGGGACCAAGATATTTTTCACAGGGCTTCCCACGGCTAATCATTATTGTTATTATTAACAGAATCTGCATCACCATCTGCTGAACTGTGATAATTTACTCTGCCAGGCTCTGAGTGTTATCAACAAAAGGACCTGCTCTGCAAACAATAAAATGATGACTGTTGTAGATTAAGTGTGTTTTACTGCACTACGTTCTATAATTTGCGCCACTCAGACGACGTATCCACCACTCATACAGTGCCTATGATAACAGAACATTATTAGGGATATAGACATATATCGTCTGGCCCTGGCATTGAAAGGCTTGGAGGGAAAATGAGCTTTAAAATAAGGACGTCTGCCTAAAAACATATATAAATATGTAGATCCACATGTCGCATTGTGTCAGTGGAAGCCTCTCTATCTGTAGCCATGTTTCATCCCCTTGGCACCTGCTGTCATCTGGATGATAAGATGAAAGACAACTCACATCTTAAAAGAGTGAACTTCAGCAAAATGTGATGATGAATACTGATTTTACAAACTCTGGAAGAAATGGACAGAAATGAAGCCCAGAGGGACTTGTCAGGACCTGTCAGGACTTAAGAACGCAGCGCTACATCCACACCATCAGATTATGATAATGATCCGCTTGTTCACTTGTAGGTGCGGCCCAGCATCGACTGAGGTGCCATTTACATACAGTGTTAGTCATAGGCTACACATGCAGTCTCTCAGACACATGGCAAGTCAATAAATACATATTAATAAAGGTCGTTTTGTTGACAGGAACAAAGCCACCATAAAATGTTAATCGGCTGTAAAAACAAGTCTAATCCTCAATAAATTAGGCTAAACTACTTAGGTGGATTACTGCTGATAATGTGGTAAATGTCACAATTAAAATACAGCTAATGATCTTCAAATAAGAACAGCCTTAGTGGAGGACTCGGGATGTAGACGCGATGGAAAGCAGCTTTTGTGAGATTTGTGGAGAAGAGTTGAACTCTGAGTCACTTCAGACATCAGAGAGTCATTTTCTACATCTCGCAGAAGAGATTGTGTTAAATGTTTCATCATTCTGAAGAGTAAACTCACTGTGGGAAAATTTCAAGCAAAAGAATCCAGAGGTCTCGGGATATATTCATCTGAAAAAGACCATGATGTACTAAAAAGATAACAACTGACTGGAATAAATGCTGATTTTAAAAATTGAAACAGCTCGAGCTGACCTGAGAGCTGCCAAGAGCGCTAGAAAGCCGAGCGACAAGTTTAAGTGTCTTTTTTGAATTGAGGTAAAATAAAGCCCTTAAAGAAAAGTCTAAATTAAACATATGAAACATGAAATTATTAAAAGGGATTACAGTGGTTAATGTAATTAGAATGACAAAGTCTTCCCTTGCCCAGCCTTCCATTACAATGCAAAACATTCTGAATGCTTTGTTTCCCAAATGCATCATAACCCAGACTTAATGGAATTCTTCCTTCATTTATTCAAGGTCAAAGCTCAACCCTCCCACAGTCCTTTGCATTGTAAATCTTCCTCTCAACACGTCTGCGGGGGAAGTGAGTAATTGAAAGAAATATCAGGGTACTGCCAATGAATATAGATGTTGTGTTTGGAAAAGAAAACAACATAAACACCTGTAAGTAGATTAAAAAACGACCTGCTATATTAGAAACCTGCCTTGGTTCAGTGTTTCCTGCTCGAGATTTCTTATAAGAAATAAGTCGCAAAGCAGGTTATGAACTCACTTAATCTACTGGTGAGCAAGCCTCTGTGTTTGCAGTTAGTTGTGTGAGATTATTATCAGGTAACAAACACACAGCTAGATAGATATGGTAGACTGGCACTTATCCAAGTCCTGACAGACACATTTCTGCCCACTGAGAACATAATGCAGCCTGGTGTGGCGCTGCTTTAACCACTCCATCAGAACAACACTACAATGATGGATGGGTATCAACAAGACTGATCAATTCTGATGCCAGTAATTACAGCCAGGTCAAAGGTCACAGTTTGATGGAGCACCAAACAAAAACAAGTAAACATCCCGCAAACAGAACCGTTTCTACCGGCTCATTCGACACTGCAAGCATTTTCAATCAAGCAATACAACAGCAATTAGATTCCCATGGATGATTTGTCTCTCAAGACACTCTTCAGCGCCGCTTACAAATAAACATGTAAATGGATGTTCCCATTTCACAATATTTGTGACACAATTTGAAACAGAAATTAGATTGAAAAGCAAAATTAAATTAGTGTTTTATCTCCTCCAATAGCAGAGAAGTGTTTTGATCAACTGTAAAGATTTCAGAGGCAGTCACTTAAAAACTGTCCGTCCGCTGGGATTTCTTTCGGAGTTGATTAAAGATACTACATAGATAAGAAATCTTATTTCCGAGAGTGAAGAGGCTCAACTGAGAGATAAGTGTTACTCCGTCAGACCAGCACTTTAAGAGATGGGATATAGGACACAGACACAGTGAGAATAATAAAATGTCTTAAAATAAGAGTAGGAAAGGAAACAGAAACAAGTGATATTGCAGTGCTGCCCATCCCTAGGCTGCATCTTTATTATGTTTTCCTTCTTGGCCAATGCACAGTACTCTTGTTTAAATAAAATAACAGGCGATCCAGTGTTAGCCAAGAAAATCTTTGTCTACTGCTTTTTTGCGTCTGTATTTCACTTTAATAAAATGGGCTAATAGTAATGAAACAGCCTGATTAAACCCAAACTATTACTCCTGGATTGGATAGCAGTAAGTTTGGAGAGCACAGGTTGCATGGCAGGTAAATTGCTGGGAGCAATTTCAGATGAATTAATGTGACCTAACAGCAAAACAGAAATATATAAACTTTCTTAGTTTGTATTTTTCATGATGCATGAAGCAAGGCTCCTTTTACTTTAGGGGTGTTTCTTTTCAGTGAAATTAGAAAAACACAATCCTTTTCATTACTTCCTGTGTAAATGCCACTTAAAAAAAGATACAGCCACATAACCAGCCACAGTTTCCATATAGACTCAGCAGCAACAATTGGGTGTGTTAAGATCTTTTTAAGGATATGTGCTCTGGTGTCCCCAAAATCCAAGGCATGAATCTACTATGGGATCCATTTTTTGTTAATGTATCTATTTCAAATTACATATTATTCCATCATGAAATGGGTATGTATTATCAGCTATGTACAATGTTCAATGAACGAGGATTCATTGCTAACATAACAAACCAAAAGTAACCATTTACAGTTGGTAAATGTAAACCCGAGTGAACTTCATTCATACTGTGCGGTGAATGAAGAGTTATGCTTGATTGGATACGAACGGAGAGTAGAATGAATCAAAGCGTGCAGAATGACTGCTGGGTAATAACTCTCTTCTGAATGAAGTCTTCAATGATCTTTGTAGAAGTATCGCTTTTGTTAAGACGTTCGAAATGCACGAAAAACATGACGCCAAAAGTCGTCTGAAACAGATCCTTTGGAAACAGTGCTGTTGAGAATTTGAACGATCAGAATACTGAAGATGACAACAGAAAGCATGGTGACCCCAAACACATAACAGAGCAATAATCGCTTTGATTTGAAGAATGTTATTAAAGCATCTGTCAGATTTGGTTTGTCGAGCTTCAATCTTCTTTTTTAACCTCAGTAACGTCTCAGGAATAAAGTGTTTCCTAACAACATACAAAAATGATTTCCCTCTTCTTGGAAGACACGCTAGTCAGATCACCAAGCAAGTCAGTATTTGGCAGTAAATCCTTGCATCATTTCACCTTACGACCTGACCCATGTCGCAAGTTTTATGCACTCTTTGTCCTCCGCAAAGCACAAGCATCAACTACAGTCCACAATGCAACAACTACAACAACAGCTTTTAGAAGTATTGCCAGTGCTTTAGAAAACTACCCCAACATTAACACTCGACTATTGCATTAAAGCCAAGCATGAATTGGTCAAGCAACATTAAGAAATCAAGCTCATATGAACAGGACAGTCTGTCAGCTCTGACAGGACACACAACAGCAAACATACTGTGCAGAGCTATTAGAGATAAGAGAGCATGTGTGCTTGAATACTCACTGTGGTGAAGTTCACTGGATAGCAATCCTCTCCTCGGAATGTGCACTGCAGAAGCATGTCGTTGATGTCATGACCCGTGCGGTTATAGAAATCAGTCATGTTGAACAGTTTGGGCTTGAAGTTCTGGAAGTTTGCCTTATCCTTTAGGGCAGCCAGCACTTCAGGCTCAGCCAAGTGTGGGTTGGCTATTTGGTAGTTATTATTGAGGAGGGCCAGCAGCTCCCCCACATGATAGAGGTCATTTCTGGTGATTCTGGAGAAGCGGAACTCATTGAGGTTACAGAAGGTAACGGAGGGGAAGGTGAGGTTTGTCGCTGCCACCTCGTCCAGCTTGGTGACGTGAGGATACTCCAGGTAATATGATACTCGATCCATGCAGACCAGCATCAGTAAGCATAGTGAACCCAGGAAGGAGAGAGTCCAAAGAAAGCGACGGAATGTCATGTGCCCATAGGCGAATATGTGACTCATGCCATGTAGGGTGGATATGTTAGCAAAAGCTTGCAGGTTGGAGGGCCTGATGCTTTCAATGCTTTCCTCTGAGCTTCCTTTCATGGCTGTAGAGTGATGCTCAATACTGTCTCCCCAAGAACTTCAGGTTAAAGACTTTGCTTAGCAACAGCAACAGAAGAATCCAACCGGCAGTGCTGTTTGGCACACTGCTGCTTTATTCCCCACAGAAGTGGTTATGTTCTCAATAAAAAGCTACCTTAAAATGGTTGTCAGTCTCTGTAACAGTTTTCTTTTCATTACAAGTCACCTTCCAGTGGTTGTCAGCTGTTCCTTTAGTCCCAGGTCCCCCCTTTTCCTTTCACACTGCTATTTTATTATCTCCAAAAGCTGTCTCTCTCACTCCCTGCTCAGCTGTCCTTTGTAGCGGCACCAAACACAATGACAGCTCCAGAAACACCCACTTCTACCAAAACGCAATGCCTCCTGATTCCTGAGTGGTGTGAAAAGGGACAAGAATACAAGGGACAAGAAAAGAGGGAAGAACAGAGAGAATAGCAGACGTAAGGATAGAGGCGAGAGATGAGAGGCGGGAGGGGGGGCTGCAATGAAAAGGGCTAGCGTTTGGAGAGAGGTGCTAAGCCTCAGCAGTCAATGGGACCCTTCCTCCTCTAATCGGAGAGAATGCCTCTACATCGCTGTGATAATGGGATGCAATGGTTTTGTGAATGGAGGTAATAAAGAGAGAAAAGGCTCACTGGTCCCTCGCTGCCACCTTCCTTATTTTCACGTGTCTCTTTGGTTCTTCTCTTTTCTTCCAGAAATGAAAATGGGGGGGGGGTCAGAGACCTCCGACCAGCCCACCACTGTGCTTGACAACCGGCGTTCACAGCTTCCGCGGGTCCCACTTCCTCATTTGCACAGATCCTCAGTTAATAGGGAAGACCACCTCTTGATGCTATATGGTCACCCCCCACCGGCATAACCAGTAAAGCCGCTTCGAGACCTCCAGCTTTAAGTCCGGTTAACATACAGATTTATATTCTGCCGTGTGGAGCCTTTCACTCTCTTTTTCGCTTCCTCTCTCTCTCTCTCTCTCTCTCTCTCTCTCTCTCTCCCACCACTCCCCCATTTCTTGCTCTCTCTCTCTCTCTCTCTCTCTCTCTCTCTCTTTCAGTCTCGCTCTCTCTCCCTCTTCCTCTTTAGTAGTCAGGATCCATCCCACTGCTGAATGGCTGCTTTGCCTGTGTGTCTTTGCTCACAGGGGAAGTCTCTCAATCTGGACACCACCTTCAATGTGTTATTATCCTCTAATCGGCTCCAACAGTTTCCGCCGCGCACATGATGGATTGCATACAAGAATTCCACAGGTTGCATTTCTATTACATTCATGTATGTGAAGGAGTTTATTAAGATGGCCACATTTAACCTTTTCATAACAATGCAAATGTGCCAAGTAGGAAGAAAATATCCCCCAAACCATGTGGTGAAATGTGCTCATCATTATTAGACATGATTAATTAATCTTAATAAATCATAGACATGGGTTAAAAGGTGCATCTGTCTCTGTAGCTCCAAGTGATAATAATCAGAAAAGTGTTTTACAGTCTCGGTTATGGTTAGCTGTGTGTGGCTATGACAGTTTCAGGCTTGACCACTAATGGGGTGGGTAATTTTATAGGGGTTAAAATTTAACCACACAGTTTCTGAAAAGCCTTTTCGTTTCTCCTCGGACCCAACAAGATTATCTCTCATTGGCCATCCGGGGATGTCTCATTATCATAACAATAGGTGAACTCCCGAGGATATGGCCGTAGCCCTTGAGGATTCAATCAATAGTCTGCCCTAGTAACCAAACACAGAGACCATAGCAACCATTTGACACAACGCTATAGAGGTATGCAATGTAGATAAAACTACATAAGCCATTTCAGTCGTAAACTCCAGAGGAATGCAATGTCAACCGTACATTGTCACAGACGAGATGCAATTTAAAAAACTGCTCACAGAGGCAAATGCAACATGACGCCTGAAGTGATGGACTATTGTGGTTTTGAATCCACAGATCACAATCTGCGAACCCGTCAGGGAATACCGAGACTGAAAACAGGTCTACCAGAACAATGTCTGTGGTATTGCACTTTCAAAACTTCAACGCTCAAGATGAGTACAAGCTAAAATCGCAACAGGAAAGAGCCACTTTTAAAAACTTGTTATTAAACAACCCCATAGAGAAAAACAATACTTTTTCCTCGCCGTGTCATCGACTTGATTTAGACGTTTGACTCAGGGCTAGCTAATCCCTTCTGCTTCTTTAGGATATATAAAATTCAGCTGCACTCTTTTGTACTCGCAGTCAGAACTGATAATGATTCATGTGCTAAAAAACACTTAAGAGTGATGGATGATGCAGAGCCCACTTAACATATGAGACCTTCACTGAGTTTTAATATGTCTTCATTCACAAACGGTGCCAGGTAAGTCAATGTTGCTGACAGCCGCTGACAAACTGCAAATCCTTCACAAAGGAGTCACCTCTGAGTCACTGAGAGAGACTTGGCTCAAGTTTTAAGATAACATAGTCCTCTACAATGAGGATAAAGCCCAACATGCATTAATTAAAGAGAGTTAAATAGGTACTAGGGAATGTATGCTGAAGTGGTGTTTGGTGAAAAGACAACCACAGTATACGAGCCAACATCAGCTACTGTGTCTAAGTTCTGCAGCAGGTTTACAGGATGGTGGATGTGCAAAGATTTGACTTTACCTCACCTAATGTGTCTATGATATTAATAGTGCTGTCAGAACTAACCTCATCCTTCTTATGAGAATATTGTAGGTGATTATAAGTGAAATCCTGTGGCTCCAGTGATAAAACTCAAACACATAAAAGTTAATTGTGATTAATTACTGAATTAATTTCACCCAGATTTTCTTCATTGTAGCTTCATCTGCGTCTGGCAATTCAATTTCCACATTCAGTGATGTAATGCAAATACTCACCGCGCTGCATGTATTTGCATTCCGTTTACATTTTGGCAATGTTGTCCTGCGTAAAGATTAGCAAATTTAAACTCTTAATTCATACTGACAGGCATGCCTGTTGTTGTAGATTGCAGGATGAAAGTGGTGGACTTTTCTACAGTAATTGGCTTTCAAGTGGATGGTAGAATGCACAGCATAATGCAGTGAATATTAATAAGCAGGGGCAATACTGAGGCAATTCCAAGCACTGCACTCTGTTTTTTTAGGGGGAGAGGAGGCTTTGAATTTAGCTTTTATTATGAAATCATGTTTGGAAAAAAATGACAGGCCTGAAACACCTCTGCTCATAGACTAGCGCTAGTCTGTTTCTCCACAACTAGCTTGTAAATGTACACGTTAGCTAGTCCAGATATGTTTATAAGAGCAACTTAACATTGTAAAGAATGCTGGTAGACCCTAATGTAATCCAGACAAGAGTAAAGAGCCTTAACTATTTATAATAACAAGTCACAGCAATGATTGAAATAAATCAGCTCAATAAAGCACTTAGTAAATTTGGCTCATAACCGCATACTATGCTCTCCCTTTGATATATAATAAATGCTACCCTTTTAGTTTACAGCTCAGCCAAGTGTAGCATAGAAATTAATAAATAACTATTTTCTTTGCCTATTTATCCACAAAATATTTATCTTGGAAAATGCATATTCAAATATTGGCCAGGAATGATCCACAGTCACCAACAATGTGAGTCATACCTGTCGTGCTGCATGTCTGTTGTCATCAAATACGGGTTGCAAAAGCTTTGTAATAATAAACAAGTTTAACCTGATCTGATCAGCAAGCATCATAATTGAGTGAAAACATTACCACAGCACAGTTTCCACTCTCACTATGTGGATCTAAATGATGTTGGATATTAAGTAATGTGCTGTAATTACTACATTTCAGCAAAAATTCCCATGACAAGCAAACCGCCCTGATATGATGTAGAGCTAAAAGGAGCAATTACCGTAAGTCACTCTTTGTGATGCCCGAATTATGCAGATTTGGCAAATACCTCAGCTGTTAGGAACTAAACCCTGCAGTAAAGCAGTCGACATTTAAGAGCACATACATCATCGAGTTAAAGAAGCAGCAGCAGAGATGCAACGCTGCACTGAGCGGAGCAATGCCAGTGTGAAAGAGCAGAAATATAACCTGAACTACAGTCTGAACACAGTGAGACCCTTTACTACCCCAGCCTCATGTTTTTGTACTATATACAATGTTGAGAAGCACATGCAGAAGCACATCGCAACCAGATCAAAGTCAATGATTAGAACTGTTTGAGTTAAATGCAAAAATGTTTATGTTATCCTCAAGTCTGCAGTGTTTAGATGTGTGTAGCCTAAATTTGAAATAAAAAAACTACTTTTTTTGTTCATAGTGGTAGTACGCACCGCAGATAATGTTCCTGACCCTTTTTTATCTGGATCACAGACAATTCTTTTATGGCCAAGATAAACTAAATGTTTTGTTTGTGCAAAAGGCTTCTGAATTACGCATTCAGTAAGGGATAAAAAATAAGACAAAGGACAAAATGAGAACAAAAACACTGAGACATTTTGGACAAAATGCACTTCTCAAGCAACGTGAAAATTTAAAAGTCAATATAAGCAGCTACGGTTGATTATAGGTGATTGAACCACTTGCTGTTGTACATGCTGGTAGTTGTAGTTATAATTAACCCCAACTAAGTATATTGATGGTCAATTTGCCAGAGTTAAAAATAAAGAATGTTCCTCAAAACATCTGTGGCAATATAAAAAACAAACACACAGAAACTGAAAGAGGCTGCGCTGTGTGTTGTCAACAATCTGACCATATGAAACGTATAACTGTTCAGGGATTTAGATACAATACATTGCAATATTTACCAATACTTTGAGCAAGGGGACATATAGATTTTTTTAATTCCTAATGACTAACTTTAAGTAACTGTCCTTGTATAAAGAACACATCAACATACTGTAAGCATAAAATATGTGGAAGTTTTTTTCTGCAATCAGAACAATGAATTGTGCCTTGCGACATTCGACATCATAGCACTATGAAAAATAAAAACTTTTATGCATTTATACTATCTATCTTAACACACTGATACTTTTAAAATCACAAGAGTGTTAATGAGAACTGAAACGTAATCAGAAGAGAGGATATTACAATAGCCAAGAGTATCTGTATCTTCTTACTTCCCCAGTGCTGTCCTTGTCTCCCTTTTTTCAATTTAATAAGCAAAATTATACAGCTCTATAATTTGCTTGTGCGTGGATAAGGGCTGGGCAATATGACAGTATATTTCGTTAAAACAATATGAAAATGTCTATCGTCTATGTCTAATGTCTATGGCTTTTTGAATTTATTCATAGGACAGCCGAAGAGAGACAGGAAATGTGGGGAGCAGAGAGTGGGGGATGCCAAATGGATCGGAAGACCGGAAGTCGAACCTGAGATCAGTGCGACGAGGACTGTAGCCTCTATACTTGGGGCTCTACCAACCGAGCCAAACCAGCGCCCCAGCTATACGGCTATTTTTACGGAATTTTGACAACACTTTACGTTCTAATCCTTGCGAACCATAGACCATTAATTCACACAGGATTATCCAACAATAGGCTTTACCATGTGGTTATTTCATATAGACCAATTATATGTTTAATGACCAGAAAGCATGATATATCGTGATATAGGATATTGGCCATATCGCCCAGCACTAGTGTGAATATGTCCAAAGAACCCAAAACTAGAATATTTGTACATGAAACTGAAGCTACTTCAATCACTGCAGGTATCAAACTAAGCTTTGTTTTATTTTCGGCAAGGTGTGTAGCTTATGAGAACAAACATTAACATAGCCTTTAGCAATATGTTGATATGACAAGCTGTGATAAACATAACAGCCAACATTTTCCCTTTTCTGGGGCTGTCAGACAGACGTGGCCAGGCAGCAGATGTGCGCACACACTCACCTCTTTTCCACTTTCCCGTCTTCTCTTCACAGATGGAACAAGCAAACAGCAGAAATCTGCCAGACAACAGAGAAAAAGATGGCTTTCAAAATACATCCAACCAATGGCTGCTATTCAGGTGCTGCAAATGACCTTGCATAAACGCTGCCTCAGATAAGAGCCTATTCATTTGTAACCTACTGCTCAATATCTGTTGAGCACTTTCGGAGAACACAAGTGAGAGGAGATGAAAGAGTCCAAGACCATGGACACAGGGTCGGCTATGTATGATGAAGAGATTTAGCACTAATTACATATTGAAGTTGTCACAGCTTAGTGTCATTCATCAATACAAATGTACCATTTCTTTATAAAGAAAGAAAGAAAAGTGGAGGATAACACAGGGTCAGTGAAGTTTTAAAGCAAAAGCCTTAATGAAAAACCTGAACACAAATAATATGGATGCTTCTTTTGCTCTGCTGCTCTTACACAGTTGTTTAGTGTGTAAAACATGACATATAGATATATGCCTCCTTATGTCTTGTTTGATGAAAGATTAGAACACTCAGAGCTGTTTGCCTTAACTTTACTTTATATTTACTCCACACTCTACAACCTAAATACCCCACTTGATAGTGTGAGTGTTGTTGCAGCACAGTTATCATGTTGCATGCTCGCCTATTATAAAGAGTTTCTATGGTATGAATGCATCTCAAAATTGTGTGAAACCTCAGTAGGATAATTAAAGCCAATATAACTGTGCCGAGCTTTTATAGGATAGTAATGAATGAGCATGATTAAGCGCTTTATCATTATAAGAGACGTGTTTGTGTGGTGACAGGTATAATTTCTGGTCTCATCAATGGATCCAGATCTCGCCAATAAAACAGATGAAATGTCTAGCATATACAGTGCACACATGGGACAAGTTAGAAACATCTTTGAACTTAGTTTGTGGCTATAAACTTGAAATAAAAACAGATAACATTGTAGGGTTTGGGGAATAAAACAGCCTAAGGATAAAAAAAAAAAAAAAAAAGGATATTTCACAGAGTCAGTATATATTCATCCCTCAAATCTGGACATAGCTTGTTCTCAAATATGCTTTGAAATACTTATGAACAATTGTAAACTGTGAGCCAATTAAGATGTTAAAACTCTTCATCCTAAATAAAAGAAAAGAATGAAAATACTAGCCTGAAGAAACATTTTATCCCAAATATACCCTATTACCAAATACTACCACCACTCAGTATTTATATTCACAAGGTAATTGTAGCCTAAATTGTACAGTGTAATGAGAGGATATGTTGAGAATATAATTTGCTAGAGAAACTAAAAACCAATCATGAGTATACATAGTTTAAATACTGCTTGGCCTCTGCAGTTATTGCCAATTTGGAGATTGTTTAGACACTAAATAGTTTGTGCTCTAAGTAACTACAGTCTGAATTAAAATGATAAGGATTTAACATAGCGCTCTGCGAGCATAAGAAAGCTTCAAGACTACACATTAATCATGAAAAATTCCCAAACATATCTGCATTTTGTCCGACTGCTACACACTAAATCAGACAAAATCACACTGGGGCTTTTGGGGCTGGGGTTCTGGGGCCAGCTTTAATCCAGCCTTGCTCATAATACCATACATTTTTCATAAGCACAGCCTCAGTGTTCATTCATCTATCTGAAAACAGCCCAGGCCTACATGCAGATCAAGAGTGAGCCTACTGAAATATTGAAAGTGACAACAAATGCAGCTCACAACTGTTTTCCTGTAAATGTTATGGTATCTAAATACACCCTTAGGTCTAAAATATCTCGCAAACTACAAGCAATATGGAAGATTACAACGGATTTCAGTTGAATATACCTCAAGTATGCAACCACACAAATAAGATTTCAAGCAGCCTGAAAACTGGTGCAAGTGCGCCACCAAGAGGACGCCACTATTATGTGCAATGGTGCAACCTTGTAGTAGTATCTATAAACTATATACATTTATCACATTACGACCGGTCAGCGCAAGACTCAAATACGTCAACAAAACCAAGACCTCAATAAAAACCTAACAGGTTTGAGAAGCCTTTTGGCTACAATTTTATTCATACTTGAATATTATTCAATACAGTTTTCTTAAATCTGACGCGCAACTTTGTCCCTGTAAAAATGAAGCAGGTGATTTTAATCAGTGACTAATTAACGTACGCTTCTTAAACAGCTGTGCGCGAGCCAGAAAACCAGGATAATTATTCCTAAAGTACTTCTACAGCATTTGACATTACTTATTATCGTCAGAGTTAGCGTATTTGACAAGGTTTCAAAAATGACTAATGATATATCTAAAAGAAAGGGGAAGAGTTCAACTGAGAAAAAGGCGAAAAGAAAGGGTAAAAGACGGGAGACTTACGCGATGTACATCTATAAAGTTATGAAACAGGTGGGTCAAAAAGCGCGAGGTGTGTTAACTGCTTCGGTCTTAAATATAACTAACAACCGTTTCCCTATACCTTCAAAAGGTTCATCCGGACACGGGGATTTCCAGCAGAGCTATGAGCATCATGAACTCCTTCGTGAACGACCTGTTTGAGAGGATTGCCACGGAAGCGTCCCGGCTGGCTCAGTACAATAAACGCTCCACCATCACCAGCAGAGAGGTGCAAACTGCAGTGAGACTGCTGCTGCCCGGGGAGCTGGCTAAACACGCCGTGTCTGAAGGCACCAAAGCTGTCACCAAGTACACCAGCTCCAAATGAAGACTTCAACACATACCGAGTTGTTATGACTAAGCTTTCAAACCTGTACACATGTGGCTTTGTAAGCTGGTTCTTTCAATAAATGCATTAAAAAAAATGCTTTTTTTTTCTTCATTTACAGTCCTCCCTTTTTCTACCACAGGGAAAATCCGTAACGCCTAATTATTACCACTAGATGGAGTAATTGTACATCTGTCATATTACAACAATAATGACTCCGTCTTTGACATGGAGGCCAAGAAATCTGAGCATGAAAATGATGTCAACGCCACTCGCATATGTAGGATACATGTTGAAAAAACAACAGCTATGAAATGTTCGTATTTGTAAAAAGGCACCCGAACTGTTATTTGGCGAAAATAGACTGTACAAATTGTAAATAATTGTGTAAATAAAAGGAAATTATAGGATATCTCTTAGCAAGCCTCAAAGTCAGTCAAGTCCACATCTTCATCTTCCTATTCTTTATCTCAGCTGGTTTGCATTTATATCATATAACTGATTGCACGCAGTCAGCATTACAAAGACAGTATGGTAAAGGATTAAAACAGTTGTTACTCTATAGTCGATACTTATTTTATGGCCTAGTAGTGCATACTAGTCAGTGGCCACATTTTTACCAGATGGAAATATTATTTGTCGAAAGCACAATTTTGTTGAATTGTGGTTTGACAGGGGTTGAATTTAAATATAATTACAGAAAACGTCTGTCATCCACTTTGTTTTGAATCCTCACGTGTATATAATTATATACTTCTGTCAAACCAAAAAGAGAAACACCTGCGTTACTCTGGCACAAATATGCCACAGGTGCAGACAAACGGGGGCGGCGATGTTAACTGATAACAAACCGGAGCTAATGCTGCGTTCATGGCAACTGCAATTTTTCTAGTCGGAGGTCTGAAAAATGCTGCGTTCAAGACTTCACACTTCGGAAGTCGGAAATTTCTACTGGGAAGTTCTCGAGTTCCCAATTGTCTGGAACGCAGCATAAGTCGAAGCTTAGTTACTACGGGTAAACTAGCAATTAAGCTAATCTCATATATATTTCATCCGGTTTTATCATGCTATCTCCTGAATGTACTCCAATACATTTTAGAGACCTGCAAAACAACGGCAATTCAACTAGAATAACGGTAAATATGCATCAAGTGTTCTGTCTGAATGAAAATCATCAGCTACAGCTAGCTAGCTAGCTAGCATGCTATCAAACCTAGACCGTTATCTTACTTCGTCGTCATAGAAACTCCATGTAGTTTTAGCAATGATAATGACAGTCGTTAAGCCAGAGGTAGCATGCTGCTCACACACTAACACGCCGAGTTTTGAACAACAAAAACAGTCGTTTGACATTACTTACCGATGTTTTGAAGACATTTTAGATTCCTCGAAGTCTTATCCAGCAACAAAAAGTAGAAACAAACAAAGTAGATTTTCCGCGTGTAACAAGTGGGGGAAAAAAAGGGCGGGGGGGTGAAAAACTTGTTTCTGTAGTTGCCATTGTCCATACAAAGATGGCAGCCGGATAGTAATTTCCTGCCCCTTTGCTAGGCAACAAAAATATATAAATTGGTACTTGACGTTAACTGGGCAATAAATATGTTGAAAAATATCGATTTATTGTGAAAACTAAAAACACTAAAACTAAAACAGTTTTGAAGATATATGTTCCTCAAAACAGCCACAACACAAGACACTGGTTGAAAAATTTAAGTTAACTAGCTGTTTATAAGGAATTTAATGTTTAAAAACAAAAATGGTAAATGTTGTTTAAAGAAGTGTAACTTTAATCATCTTTTAGCCTATCTCACAGGTGAAAACTGTAGAATATAAAAATATATACAAGGTTATCTGTGTATCTCAAGCAATCTTGGCATAGCTTTGACTGATGAAGACATAGTAGTGTCAAAACCTTAGTGTGTTTGCACTAATTAAAGCTGCAAATTGTTCAGTTTGCTCCAGCTTTTTCCTTGTAAAGTGTGTTTAATATTCTTATTTCAAAAGACAACACTGTTATGTTTTCAAAGTAATGTTTTAACCTCTAATGCATTCATTCAAACCTTGACGAGATCCTTGATTCAGTTAGCTTTTAAATGGACATTTGCTCTTTATAAAGTGACACGGGAAATAATGTAACAATGTATCCTTGTTATGTATTCTAATCAGGCCTTTAAAAGACGACACTGTCAACTGAATAGTACTTGATTACAAGATAATGACACCAGCGTTTGCACCAGTCCAATCTGCATAAAATGCAGGAACTGATAAAGGTCTCTCTAATTAGGATGGTGTTTACATCAGGCTTTACATACACCTATTAGGCGACCCTTGTCAACATCCTACAAAGCCGGGCTCACTGCAATAATGCACTTGATGTGACTCCCACCACTGACTGTTATTGTTGAGATACCCATTTTAGATGTTTCCCAGTATTCTTGGTAATGATACGAAATCTAAAGATGTTATTATGAGGGTGATACAGTCTTTGATGGCAGTGACTTTGTTCGTGATTATCATGGCCATTTAGGTTTTGTATCTTGCACCCTTCCCCATATCCCCTCTCATGCCCATGCCAAGTGGTAGTCATTGCTGTCTCCTTTAGGCAGACTGCTATGAACACATTATGGATGGGTGCATTAGTGAGTGATGCAGAGCCCGGGCTGGCTTGCCTTGTTTTCATGTGAGAGTGCATCATTAGAAAATGTTCCACTTGGCAGGGAAGCGCGTATTAACTGCAACCGCAATGAAATGAGGTTGTGATAGATGGTTAAAGTTATACAGGACTATTAGGTTGAAATATGAACCTCTCAATTGTCATGATGAAACAGAGGGCTATTTGCGTGGTGATCAGTGCATTGAGAGACAATTGGAATCTGCAAAGACCGATACAATACATTAAAGGTAGTAGGCTCAGAGCTGAGAGAGTACAGAAAAAGTAATCACGCTGCCTCTGAGTAGTTTGGAGCTACTGTTCAATTCAAGGCTCTATAAATTCATTTAGGTTTTCCACCAACATCTCGAGCATTGTGATGAGACCTGGGGGAGATTTGCAAACAGGGCACCTTGTCTAAACCCTGTAGTGGACTCTGATGAGCTATACATATGGAAGTTAGCCACTGTTGATCGGTTATAAAAGGCACTTTAATGGCCTCTCAGACTTAAAGCAGACGGTGTTTATTAACCTTAAGTGTTCTTATGGAGTGTCGGAGTCAATAAGATGTTGAGAATTTAATCAGAACCAGAGGACAAATGCATAAAACAGCAACTAGCTTCTGGTAGATAATGTCACTAGCCATTTGAACATGCTCATTAGCTTTTACTGGAATACAAACTAAAAACTATATTTCCCTTTAGCTTCCTTGATGTGAGCTGAAATGTGTAAAATGCATTTTAATTGCTCTTACAGGACCAGAATTGCCCATTTGCCAGACATGCTGTGGCCTCCTCAGATAGGAATAGCAATAAGTAACACAGGAAATCATTATTATAAGAAACACCTGATGGATAATTATGTGATCTGATGTCCTGGCAACAATCTCTGCAAACTTAGACTTTCTTGGGGTGCACTGACTCTGCTTTAGTCTAACAACAGATCCAATCGCAAATCCATTAGCATTTAATATTACTGTAATTACTGTGTACATTTCATTATGTTCTCAGTATATTAAATGACTGCTCAGCGTGGAGGGAGGGCTATAGTTTAATCTCTTTCTGTATTACTGTGTGCCACAGTACTCAAAACAGCATTAAGAGGCACATAATCAGAGGGAACTAATTGCCTATGATTGCATAAATGAAGTGCCTCGCTCTCATCAGGGCCGCTGCTGATGTCCAGCCTTTCACCGCCTTGAGAAGGGAAGGCAGTTGACCACAATGCAGAAAACCTTGGAGAGACAGCTACTGGTGGGTAATGTGAGGAAACCAAAAGATTTAATATGTCCACGGGGGGCTGTGAGGGCAGGGGGTGTTACTACTGCTGATGCTTTTTTGTTGCCATCAGAGTTGCCTCCGCTTCACAGAGGGAAAAAAATAAAAAAAGGAACACGAATGCCCACCATTTGAGAAATGAATTTATCGAAGTCGCTGTCTTTTTCCCCATTAGTAAGTGTTTAGTTCAGCGTTTTAAATAATTGCGTTACCAGGAATGATATTTAAAATACATTTGGGAGTCAATGAGGCGGGAAAGTGCCTACATGTTTTGCTGATGACACCCGGGCCATTTGGAAGACATCAAAGTAGAGAGGAGGTAGCCCAGATGCATATTATAAACTCATTATGTATATCATTTAAAAGGATGTACTCCAGCCGCAAAAACAATATTCCTAGTCTCTCTCTGGTAATGTGTGTTTTCAAAGTTGAAACTCTTACTCGCCTTCAGTTTAATGTGGCATCTATTACCAAACTGTAACATAAAATAAATGACCTTGATTTCCATACCAGAACAGTCGTTAAGGTATAGATGAGATGCAGCGATGCTTCTGCGTTTTCAAATGGGAAAGAAGGTAAAACCTATGTTCAAATGCCACGTATTTCTCCTCCTGTGGTGCAGACGTTGTTTTCCTCTGAGCTTACAGGCATCTTTAACACAGAGGTGGATAAACAGACATTAAAATATGTGCATTTTTGATACATTGTGCATCAAATAAAGCCAATTGTAACCAGTTTCCATATAAAATAGGTAATTCTGCGGCATCCTCACAGCCCATCCTTGGTGTCTAGAGAGTAAACAGATTCAATCAGTTTTGCCACTGGGTAAAATTTCCACAAGCACTGGAAAATGGCGGTCCATCAGTCAAAAGAGATGTTTGTCAGTAGCTTAGCGAGTAGGCTTAAGAGGCTTAATTATGCGCCGTCCCTCCGCCATCAGAACACTACACGTGGGGCAGAGTGACACAGCGGTTGCCAGTCATTCAGCCTAATGTTCTAATGCAGGGAGCCGTGTGGATACAGAAAATCCATTAAGGCTGTTGGGGAAAAAAAACACAACGCAGAAAAAGAGATTTTGCAAACATGTACTCACAGGGGCTTACAAACAGGCCGTTCTTATTTGCTCTTTTTCTGAGACCAAATTTGACCTTAAAAGTTGCACAAATGTTTGAGTCAGCCGTTAAGTTTTTACTTGGTCATCTTGTTTTTGAAGTTAAAGACTAGGTATTATGCTGTTTCACATTTTAAGACATATATATAATTTTATAATGTTGGATGTCCATGCTAAATGTGGGTGAAGTTTCAAATCTGAAGGTAAAAAAAAAATACTTTTACCTTAGAGTAATATCCTGCTAAAAAAGTGAACGCCAGGTTTCAGACAGTTTTTTCTCCACGTTGTGACTTCGCAAAGTGCAGCCTCAGCAGGCTTCAGAGACCTGGCCAATCAGAAGAAAGCGGGATTGTAGGGGCGGGATTTCTTAAAGGGACAGAGCTGAGTCATTTCAGCCAGAGGCTGTATGAGGGCCTGCACAGAGCACCAGTGTGAGAAAAATGATGAGTCTTTTTTACTGTAAGTTATGCTAAGCTACTCTACAGGTGGCACAGAGTGAAATATGAACCTTGACATTAGCATAACACCCCCCCCTTTAAACAGTGAAATCCCTGTTGTTAAAGGTTTATTATCTACTCATAAACTATGACATCATAAAAATACAAGCAAACATTCATAATGCAACAACCTCCCCTCTCTATGGACTTAACCTGCTATGTACATTTAGAGTAGAAGATGTGGATACAGACTTAATAAAACTGGAAAAAGAAGTTTTTCTATGTGCAACTTTAAAATCTGTAAAAGTAATGTTACCTTTATTATTTAAGACAGCTAAGCTTCAATTGCTGTTGATTAAAAGGGTGATTAATATATGTTAATCACACCAATAGCAGCATGTATTTAGTTGCTCACGTGAGTTCTTATGATATTTGATACTTGCAGCCTGACAGAAACACTTCGCGACTGAAACTTTCCTGGAGGCAAACAGGAGAGGCTCAAGTGGCTGCATGTGAGGCATAAAAATAGCATTAGTTGTCACACCGCTGGGAGGGTCTCATACTGAATATCAAAACAACTCTGTGAACCAACCCTGCGAACAGCCGGCAGGCACATAGTGGACATCAGCCAGACAGAGCGAAACAACAACAGAAACAGAGAGAGAGGCCTTTCAAATAGTCTCTCTCACTCTATCGTACACATCTTACACGACCGCTGTTCCCTGTGAGAGCCGAGACATCCAGCATGTCGCAAGGCAGCTTTGTCTTCACGCCCATGGCCTTGCGCTCTCTTGAACTTGACCAGGACATGCTGGAGCGACACAAGTACAAGAAGCAGCTGGCTTCCCATCACCTCAATAGCTATCTGCTGAAGAAGGAGGCCAGAGACGGGGCACTGCTGAGGACCCACACTGTCCGGCCTGCAGCCGTCTGCCAGGATGTGGTCGTCCAAAACGCCCTGTATACAGGAGACCTGGAGGCCACGCAGCGGCTCTTTCCTCGAGGATCCACGGCGAACCTCATCATTGAACCACAAGGAGGGGAGATGCGCTGGGTCGCCACAGGAGAAGGTAGGAGACGACATTTGTCCTCATTAGGAATTAATTTAGAAAACTTTTATGATTTGGCACAGCATGGTAGCTTATAGTATTTCCTGGAGATTAGCATACGGAAGTGTGAATCAATGCTTTAAAGGGATTTAAATATGCAGCTAAAAGCAACGTGTAACTGGTGCATCTCACTGTGAGGCAGTATTTGAAGACACAGTAATGCCATATTTATAGAAACAGACCACGAGGCAATATTTATGGGCACCATCACATGTCCGCCACACAATAAAACTGGATTACATTGTGGCCTTTCACAAAGGACAACCTGCATGCTTCATTTTGGTTCTGCAGAGTGCTAATATTTAGAGTCAGTTTTGGCTTGGCTGGTCTTGTAATTATTGTCCCATACCCCAAATTAAAATTTTGCATGAATAATAATGGACCTTTGCAATACTGGATTTTACTTAAGGCATTCTATTTTCCAGAACAATGTGTTTCTCCCTGAAATTTATTGAATGCAAAAAAGCATTGTTTGTTAACTTCAGCAGATTAGCTGAATCAGTGTGCAGGTGACATGTAACATCATTGGCTCCCATATCACTGCTCTGGCAAGGTTCACCGGGTCAACCAAAAGATCACATATCACCTCCCTGAAATAGCCCCGTGTGCACAAACAACCAAGCATAAGCGCTTATTTCCTCCAAGAGAAAACACCCTTAGTTAAGCTTTAAAATATACAAAAGCTAGCTGCAGTATGGCTTATGTAGCACCTAAGTTTAAGTGGCACAAACAGAAGAAGTACCGCAACGACGTGATCGCCACAGCCAAGGCCACCGGCTGTGTCCTGCAGTTCTGGAACTCTCTGCTTGTTGGCGACGACCTGACTGTTCTAAGCATCGTGGACGACGACGAGTATTGCTACCTTATCGACGCCATTTATGACACCAGCAACATAGAGGAGTGGAAGAACTTCAGGTTTAACTACAGAGGCCTGAGTAGGTTTATCAGAGCTTTGGTTTTATACGGTCTACTACAGGGTATCAGGGTCTTTTATTGAGTACTTTTAGTCATGCAAACAGTAGTACTTTGGATTACTTATATCTGTCATGTCTGCTGATACTATGCTCAAAGGTGACTGCATGCCAATGTTTCTCCCTTCTTGCAGGACTGTGGTCTCTGAGTTATGAGCAGGAGCTGACCACGCCGCTTCACATCACCGCTGGTCGAGGCTTCACAGAGTGCCTGAGGCTCCTGCTGCAGCGCGGGGCAAATGTAGACCTGGCACCAGGGGGCACCACTGCTCTGCATGAGTCCTGTGAAAACTGCCAGCCAGAGTGCACAAAGCTGCTGCTGATCCACGGCGCCAACGCCAATGCCGTCTCTGAAGAGGGCCTAATGCCTTTACACTGTTGTACAAGCCCTAAATCTCTTGAGTGAGTAAATCGGAACATAACTGGAAACTGTAATCCCTCGTGTGTGTAAAGTAGAAAAAACTAGTATGAATGCAGGTGCTTTAATTTAGTGATTCTCAACTTAAGGTACTTGTGCCCCAAGGGGTTCTTCCAGAGGGTATGTAGAAGGCATAGCTGGAGCAGCAGTACCCTAAGAGGAGAGTCAACAAGTCAGTTGTAGCAAACTTTTAACCTAAAACTGGTTAAAAATGTGTTGTAGCTGTCACAAGCTACTGGACCAAGTTAGACTACCTGCAAAGCCCCTGAATGTTTTGGATTGAGGTTGCATTAATTAAAGGGCCAGTTCGCCGATTTTTAACCTCAGTCCTATCATGTTATTATGGGGCGCTAATGCTATTATGGTAGAAGAAAAATGCAATTTACTCTGTGCCTTTGGAGGACGCTATCCTTCTCCAATGGGCCCTGGAAAACCTCCGCCAGATGACGTAAAACACGTCATCTGGTGGAGGCCAGGGAGCTCGCAAAACTACACTTCCTCAATCTAAGACGCCCGCCTCCGATGTCATGTCTCGTTCAAAATCGTCAGGTTTGAAATGTAGACTGCGGACCCCAAGATTTTTTTAGACGATCCACCGTTATATATTATTGTCATATTTTGGATTCTGTACTGCTCTGAGCCATCGCCTGCATCAATCAATGCCCTTGACTGGTAAACTGTAGTATTTCACTCCAGCGTCTCTCACTGCACGCCGGGTGTTGTAGGAATGTAGAATGGGCCAAACTACGAGCTGTTTGTACAACTTTCTCCACAGCTATGGCGCCAATTTCAAATCATATTGCTTCTATCGATTACAGAGAACACCAGCTTTGACTGACGGTGGCTTTTTCCAGGGGAGACTTGCTCCTTTAACTCAACTTTTTATAAGAGGAAGACTTTGTTGTTAAAAATCAGTAAACTGCAATATCTATCTACAGTTAGTGCTAACGTTAGCTTACATTAGCCACCAATAGCAACTTTTCATGCTCGACCAAATAAGGCTGTAGCAGCAAAAACCCTGTTTGGACTAAAATGAGCAAGGTCGTATTTATTGCTTTTGCTATTTCTAAGAGTGACGCAGTCTCGCTTTAAGACTATCGGCTCCGGATGAGTGCATGAAAGCTACCATGCTGGTAACCAGAGTAGGCTAGGTAATTAGCTAAAAGTGATTAAATATGAAGCTCCTGCAACCAAAACATTCCAGATCATTGAAAAATGATTATTTTAAATAATTAATGGTGCTAAATAACATTTGGTTTAAACTTAAATTAACACATTTATAGAATAGAGTTTGGTGTTGATAAAGAGGTACTTGAACTTGTTGGATATAACTGTGACTTAAACAAAAATGGCTTACTACTGCTGACAACTCTTTACATGTAATTCTGTCTGCAGATGTGCCAAGTATCTCCTCCAGTATGGTGCAGCAATCAACGGTCGCAGTGTAGATGAAGATGACACTCCCTTACACGCAGCAGCCAGGAACGGCCTCCCGGACCACATCGAGCTCTACCTGCGTTACGGAGCCGCTGTGGACAAAAAGAACGCTGAGGGTCTCACGCCCCTGAACGCTGCTTGTTCACAGCCCCAGGAGCTGCAGGAACTTCAGGATTACTTCAAGGTGTGCCAGATGCTGCTGGTGGCCGGGGCCGACATCCACACCATGGACCAGGACAAACACAACCCTCTGCACATGGCGTGTAAGAACGTCAACCCAGATGTGGTGGATCTGCTGCTGGCTTACGGTGCCTGTGTTAACGACATGGACTACGGTGGTGAAGCTCCCATGCACAACATCCTGAAGGTGGTCTGCTACAAGGTTTCCCATCAGCCTGAGAGGATCGTCCGTGCTCTGCTCAACCACGGCTCCATCCGGGTGTGGCCTGGAGCTCTGCCTGTGGTAAGAAATCAAAACATACACGTTACCTAAAATAGCTAAAGAAAAAAGAGTGTACATGCAGTCTTTAGGGGCTAAATAATTCCAGATTGGTTTGTAGCAGGAAGCTGTATTTGCACTGTGAAGCAATTATTCATCAAGGTGGCTCATTTAGCCTAATTAGCAAGTTCTGCACATGTAACACCTTGAAAGTCTTGAAACACTTCCTTGGAATATTCCAGACTTCACAACTTCACAATTCAAATCATTCCCGTCTCATGACACGACGTGAAGTGTTGCACTCTCCGCGGGGAACAGACTACAACTATCAGTGAACCCACGTGCACACGACAAAATGCCTGCTTCCTAATTAGGCAAGTGTTAATAGGAGATTAATTAGCACTAATTGCATAATTTCCAGTTAAACCCCTGGAGGGAAGACCAATCTGTTCATTTCACAAGTGTTTAATTACTTTATTTCTGCAGTTCTATGGAGTCGCAGGCTCGCTCATGAACTTAAATGATGATTATATGGATGTGATTGCTCTGCTCTGTGTTGTTTCTTGTAGGTTCTGAAGCACTGCTCTGTGTCTCCACGCACCATCGAGGTTCTCCTGAACGACTACAGTCACCTCAAAGTCACAGACACCTGGGTGGAGTCTGTGTCACCCGAGGTGTTCAAGGCAAGCTTGTTAAATGATTTATTCATGAGTGAGATTTAACTAATGTGACTGTTGTTTATATTGTACCACTATTTAATTTCTTTAACTGGCATTGTTTAATATATATTTGTTGTATTTTAACCTCCTTCAACTTTAGGATCACGCACATATAATCTGAGATACATAAGGCCTTTAAATACTAAATAAATCAAACAAAAACATCTTATTCATTAGACAAATTATATCAGATCTCATTGAATTAATCTCACGTGTATCTGTGTTTTTTTAAATCCGAACAGGAGCACAAAGTCTTCTACGAGTCCGTCTTCTCTCTGGCGATGACTCCTCGCTCCCTGCAGCACCTGGCACGCTGCAGGCTCAGGAAGTACCTGGACAGCCGCGTGCACGAGGTGGTCCCTAAAATGGATCTGCCCACCTTCATAAAGAACTACCTGCTGCTGGAGTACAGAGGTTACATCCACTGAAAGCACTTTGTGGAGGCTTTAGTCAGCATGGGTGCAGACATGTGAGAAAGAAGCAGCCCCTTCAACATAAAATCATCACGGTTAAAAGAGTGACAATCAACCAAAGATCTACACACCAGCACGTTTCATATTTAGAACATGTTTTTCGACCTTTCAGGAGGAAGAAGCAGCTGTTTTATTCAGCTTTAAGCACAGTTACGTTTGATGTTGCACCACAAGAGGGCGCAATAGGCTAGAGTTGATGTGGTGTGAAGCAGGTATGCAATTGTGTTTTATATTGTATTTATTTTTATTATGAAAGATTTTTTGTATTCTGAACTCGACAGTATAGAGGCTCAGATGGTTGTATTTTTATACATTAAAGTTATTGTAGTTTGATGTTTATTCCTATAGTGATGATGTGCTGTCCTTTGAGGATTGTTATAAAATATTTGCATAAATAATTACTGCCACCGATGTGAGTTTCATTAGGAGTTTTATATCAAAAATAAGCCTGATATATAAATAAAATCTCCCACCTTGGCGACGTGGTCTAGAAATTGTTGTTATTTTTTCCTGTTGTCTGACATTTTCTCTCCTTTTATCCCCCTTATTCTCTCACGCTTCGGCTTGTAGCCTGCTGTTTTTGTGTCGTTTCTTTATTTTTTTTTGTCTGGAAGAAGAAAAATAATTACAAAAATTCTGTTTTAAAAAATCTGATTCAGCTTTTGTTTTTAAACACACGTTTAAAAGGGTTAGCAGCAAATTCAACATTTAAAAGGAGTTACAACTCCATTAAGTCGTGTTGAATATCAACTTATATTTTCTACTGTGAACACGATATTCCAGTATTTTTTTCTTCTTCAAATATTAACGACAAGCTTTGTCAAATTAGCGAAACGAGAGGCAGAAAAACGACAAGAGTTCAGTGAGTTACACCTGTCTGTCTCTCGCATCAGTTTTTTTTTTAATGCACGTTGTGTTGGAGGCATCGTGGTCACATTTAGCAAAATGACATATATCTCCAGAATTAATTTCCTTATATTTAACAAGGTTTTAATCTTTGGACAATTAAAATATAGAGCTTATTTTGTTTTAACAGGCATTTTTATTAACCCCTATTAAGGGTGCGTGTATTAAACCATTTTTGCAAGAGAGAAAATAGTTCCAAATGATGACTATTCTACATGATTGTAAATTTCATTTGGTCACTGCGACTAATAAAAAGTGTAAAGAGGACCTTTGTAACCTCAGAATCGCTCCTTAAAAGGATGGTTTCATTGGATCAAACCGGGCTGCTGCTGCTGCTGCTGCTGCTGGAGTCACTTGCAATTATAAGAATTAGCCCGGCCTGGCCCTCCGCCGCTAATCAGAGCCGCTGGTGATATGTTTATGTCCTCGTGCAATCAGACGACCGGTTGGAGAGCCCGGGCACCCAGGACTCAATAGGGCTAATCATCATCAGTTCCCATTCCCATTTAAAAGGTGAAATGATCTGCGATTAAACCAGTGCTTAAAGGAGAGAGAAAAGTGATTTTTTTTTCTGCACATGCATTTTTGATCAGGGATGATTTGTGTCTCCTTAAACGCGTCAGAGACAGTGTGTTATTTGATCTATAAAAAAGCTTTAGGATTTAGATGTCAGATTAACGGTAAAGTTAATAATTCACATCTTTTTAAATAATTCCCCCGAGTTCAAACTAAGTGACATCACTTCGATTTGACTTTGGCCACAGTGTGTCCACGCTGCAGTTGACCTCGCATAAAGCTCTTTTATCGGGATCTAATTTCGCGCAGAGTATCTCTCTCCAGGGAACAATTGTTGCAGCACTTCTTTTTCTCCCGAAGCCGCCGAACGCATTGTTTTTATCCGCGGAGAAAGGGCCAGAGAGCGGAGAAACATCTGCCTCCCCTCCCTCCTCACTCTGATGCCCATCGGCCCCAATATTCCAACAAAAGGCGCCGTTGTTTTACGCTGTCCCTTGAATCCAGAGTAATTACTTATCATCAATCAAAATTAATAATAGCTGATTGGGTTGGTGTGGTCAACGATTATAGAAGGGGAAGGGCTGGAGCAGTCTCTCACACCGTTTTGCAGTCAATGGTGAACCTGGCAAAAGAGGAGGAGGAGGGCTGGAGGGGGGGGGCGACCCGTCTATTTGGTCTCCACTGGGAAACTACCGCCTCTCAAGACGGCCAAAAAGTCAGAGGCTGAATAAGGAAATGAAGCGTAATTTGAGGAAGATGGATGAGCCCCCAGGGAAACACCCCCTTTTCATTCCTCTTGTATTGCAGATGATAACCAATGCGCTCTCGCCCTCTCTCTCTCTCCCTGCGCACACACACACACACACACACACACACACACACACACAAGGTCCCTGGGAGAGGGGCGGAGGCAGGAGTTGGTAGATAGATACAGAGAGCGTGTGTTTATGTCTCAGTGTGTGACAAATAAGAGGGAAAAGGTAGCGCAGGGGCTCACAACAAAGCGCAGGCAGAGAGCAGAGAACCGGAGAAGCAGAAGCAGTCCACTCACTCCCAGGGATGACAACACGGCGGAGGATCTACTTTCTCTCCACTCCTTTGCTCTGAAAGTTTTACGCGTCGCCGAGGGAAAAAGAGGACACCTGCTTTCCAAGTTTCCACCAAATAAAAAGTGTTTGCCTGCAAAAATGCAGAGACCAGGCGGCCAAGGGACGGCGTTCTCAATCGACTCCCTCATAGGGACCCCTCAGCCCCGACCGGGACACCTGCTCTACACGGGCTACCCCATGTTCATGCCGTACAGACCTCTGGTTATCCCGCAAGCTTTATCCCACTCGCCTTTATCGTCTGGGATACCTCCTCTCGCGCCTCTGGCCTCTTTTGCGGGACGCCTCACTAACACGTTCTGTGCCAGTCTGGGACAGGGGGTGCCATCCATGGTCGCGCTCACCACCACCATGCCGAGTTTCTCGGATCCACCGGACAGTTTCTACCCGCCACAAGAGCTCCCAGGCCCGCGTTTGAGCGCAGCAGATCCCGGAACGAGGAGGCAGGAGAGTCCGCACTCCGAGGAGCTGCACAGCCGGGACAAGGGCTCCGAGCTGCTCAACTTCTCGGAAACTTTTCAAACAATATCAGGTTAGCACGCTTTTACTACTTGTTTGTCGTATTTTATCGAATTCAAACCTCAGAGCTGTTGCGTAAAAGTGACCACTGTGCGTAAAAATGCGTAAAAGTAGAGTTAGTTGGTGTCCGGACTCAGAGAATAATTAAAACGAAAGTTAAAGTTGTTACATCAATTTTGTTGCTGGGTAGCATATTAAATATTGATGATACACGATGTATCTACATTTTGTGGGATGTAGCCTGATGACAGTGGAGCTGTAAAGTCTGTTTTTCCAGGTACATCAATTTCATACGAACAGGCCGTACTTTCAATTATTTCTAAATTGTTCCTCATATAATTCTAATGATATTAAATTGGAGAGTTGCTGAACCACATTTCAAAACTTCAGCTGTTGGTTTTGTTTAGGAGAAGGTGGAATCTGTTCCAAGTAGCTAAAACAGCTAAAAACGTGTATAGCAACACACTGTATACACACACACACACACACACACACTGCAGCTGTAATAGACACATTTACACAGATAATGTTGCTAGATGTAAAACATATTTCTTAGGAGTTTTTCAGAAGTTTTTCTTGGTTATTATCTCTATTATCTCTACAAGTCTGCTAAAAGAAGCAATGACTGATGTCTAGTGTTGTGAGACATTGCGTAATGCTTGCTTCTGGCCTTTTGGCTCATAAACAAGTGACCTAATGAGAATTTCTTTGCTCCTTTTTAACATATTAGGTGAGACCAAACTGTACAGCTCAGACGACGAGAAGCTGGACCTAAAATCCGCAGACACCGCGTGCAGTGACCGCGAGGACAGCTCCGCGGACAGCGAGAACGAAAGTTTCTCTGACGGGAACAACTGCGGCTCCCTGACCCAGAAGAGCAAACTAAAGACCGGCTCTCAGGAGGCGCTGCCCCCCGGCAGCTCCGCGGGGAAGAGCCGGAGGAGACGAACAGCTTTCACCAGCGAGCAGCTGCTCGAACTGGAAAAGGAGTTTCACTGTAAAAAGTACCTTTCTCTGACTGAACGCTCGCAGATCGCGCACGCGCTTAAACTGAGCGAGGTGCAGGTGAAGATCTGGTTTCAGAACCGCAGGGCCAAGTGGAAACGGATCAAAGCCGGCAACGTGAACAACCGGTCAGGAGAGCCGGTGAGAAACCCCAAAATAGTGGTCCCCATCCCCGTGCACGTCAACAGGTTCGCGGTGAGGAGTCAGCACCAACAGATAGAGCAGGGGACCCGGCCGTGAACTCATAGACACACCACAGATATTCAAAATAAAAAACACTTACATGTTGAACGCATGAAGCACAAAAAGGAGGAGTCGATTATTTTGTCTGAGAGGTGAGACGGAGCAGAGGAGAGGATCAAATATTCTGCAACAAGCTGTCCTTTTTATTTATTCTGCTGTGAATATGTACATATAAATGGGTAACACTGGTACAAATGGGCACTATGAGATGAGACTGTAAAGATTTTTTAAGTATTTATATGTTCTGTTGTGCATGTCCTCATTTGGTGAAGCTGCATTTTCGTTTTGTGTTTGGTACAATTTGTTGAGCACATTTGCATGTAAAGACGGTTTGACATTTTGTTCGGTGACTGATCGATCCACCTTTGACAGCTGTTTGTGAAAAAAAAAAGAAGATGTGAAGGAAATAATGACCAAACAAGGGACACGTGTAAAATATATTGACCTAATAAATCGCTTTATACGAACGTTTGAATCCAGATTGAATCTTTATTGTTCAGAGAGGAGTAACAATGTTTTTTTAAATGTCTGGGAATCATTTTGTGTGGTTAGAATGAAAAATGTGGCCTTTTAATCCAACAGCAGCAAACAAACTGCAGTCAGGCGGTTATTTGTACATTATTGAGGGGGAAAAAAATACTTAAAATTAATATTTTTTATCTTTAATTTTATGATTTGAACATTTTAAAATAATTTCAAAATGTATAAATGCATCTCTGAAAAACAATGGGATACTTTTATTATAAATATTTAAAGGGCTTCTGCGTTGATACTTTAAAACTTTAACATTTTACGTCGTTACGTCATTGCTGCGTTTGCGCATTTGTTGGTTTTAATCTTTTAGAGTTACAAAATTACTTTTTGTTTTAACCCGGAAACACCAGGAAATGTTTAAGGGCCCCTTTTTTTTTTAAAAGAGAAAAATACCATGAGTGATTGATTTGTCTTCAGGAGGCCATGTGGTCTCAGCTGATGGAGCCTCGTTAGACTGAACACATTCAACACTCTGTAATGAACTGGTCTGTCAGTCACTGCTGAGGGAATACAAACCCACAGCAGCTCTCACTAACCTGAGAGAGAGACGCGAAATTATTTTGGTGAAATAATAAAAATGGCGTGTGGGAATATGAATCATAACAGGAAGTGAATTAATAAACAAGCTTAAAATTGAATTTAGAAACCATTAGGCCATGTTATCACACAATACTTTAGTTTAATAATGCTTTTTTCTTTACAGAACTAATTTATAATGAGAATTTATTTGATAGTTATCTAAATATAGACACCTGTAGATATTTTTTTTAGAAGTGAAATGTGTTTATGGGAGAATATTTGATGCATTTCATCAGCGTAAAAGGTGATTCATATAGCTTTAAAAGAATTCACAATATATTTGCAGAATTATTCTGCAAGACTAAAAGGACAAACAAACATGACAGCGTTCGAGGCCCAGCTTCAACACTTAGATGGGGATGTAAATGTCAGAGCAGCAGAGTTAGAACAAACTGCACACACAATAATGTCTGGCCTCACAGCTATACGATTACAGGAAGCTGGTGTTTTTGTACAAACTTTCATATATGCATGCCTCTCTCTGGCTTTCTCTGAGGTGTTTCCAGAAAAGGCTCATGTTGGAATAATTTCACTTCAGCTCAGATGAGAGAAGGTGATTGGTTTTTCCAAAATAGACCGAGGCCTGGAGCATGTTTCACCTAATGCAGCAGCACCTGTTGAACTATGACGGCAGGGCAGGGTTTTTCAAATATTTCATTAGTATTAATATTTTATTCAATTAACCAGCCTGCTTCTTAGGACATATTTAGCCAAAATATGGTGTTTTTCTATTCTTGACTCTTAATTCACACGTTGATCTCAGTGTGACCTCAGAGACATTTCATGACCCGGGCACCATGAGTAAACTTTATTCCGCCGTCCACCTCATACATCAAGACTGTGACACTTGGATGGGGATTGAAGGAGTGATGGTGGTGTGAGGGAGCAGTCAGTGGAAGTTTTATTATGGTCCAGCAGCTGACTAATGCAGACGGTCACTTCCACGACGTTGTGCCAGAGTGCAAACGGCTATTTCAGAGTTTATGAGCTGCAGGGCGGAGACGCGACACGGCTCGGGCACTAAGGTCACGGCTGTTGTTGGTATACTGGAGATCCTGAAAATGGGACTATTTTATTCAACTTTTATTTTTGTTTAATTACGACTTAAAGAAGGGACATGTTACCACATTTACTCATCTAAAAGACTGTCGCTTTATTTGGATGTTAAGGATTTTGTGTTTATTTAAACGGCCTACTTCGGAACAGGTAAACACACACACAGTAACACACACCTTGAACTTGTTTTCTTTCCCTTTAAATCTGATTACCACCTCTCATTTTGGCAACATTGTCTCTATTAAATCCCTGCCAATAAAGTTTATTGAATTGAATTGAATTGTAAATACCTTTATGAGTAAATATAGTAATTAATCTTACTGAACACCTCCAGACAGTGTCTGTATCTCTCTGCTATTTAAACCACAGATTGAAATATCAGAAGTTCTCTACAGCAAAGACATTAAACCGTTTCCACATTCCCACCTGGAGAGAGAGAGAGAGAGAAGAGGAGGGAGGAAGAGTAAAACGAGGGACCTCATTACTTCCTGGTTGTATGTGCTCAGGCTGCTCCTTGTCGACTGCAGGCCTGACTTCTTGGGAGGGTCCGGACGGCGGCGGCTGCAGTGATGTATGGGCAGATGCATCAAATCGCACAAGATAAACAAGCGATGAGTTTCATCAGGGCCATCATAGCTTTAATTTGGCTGCCTAATGAGTCAGATCTAGTGGCGGAGATAAGAGTTGTCAGAGGCCCGGCTCTAATGAATTTCTTGCCACTTGTAATCAAGGTTGCCTGTCTGAGGGGGGATGATTAATGGAACCCTGGAGGATTCCCTCGGCCCTCAGCCTTCATTACAGCTAATGCATTCTCAGGCAAATTAACAGAGAAATGCAGGCAAAAGCCAACGGGGAAGAGGAGAGGAAGAGAGAGGGGAAGGGGAGAACGGGAGAGAGGGATGGGAAGGGAGCGTTTATGTAAGACAAAAGGGGAGAGAGAGGAGGATGAGAAGGTGGGGATGAAGCAGGCAGGAGAGAAAAAAGAGGCAGGGATAAGCTGAAATCGTCTGATTAGCGAGAGGTTCAAGGATATGGAAATTAAAGAGGAGACGAGGGTTTGGGTCAGTCGGAGAGGGCAGGGGGCAACATGGATGTACTGGTCAGACATGATGGAGCTGAAATTGATAAATGGTTGTTCACGTCTGGAGGGAGAGATGGTCAGATGGAGGGAGCAGAGTGGATGTAATTACAGCTTAAAGAGGTTAAGAGGGTGAAGGGAGGAGGAAAAAAAACGGGGAGCAACTGCATCCCGTCCAAATGAAGACACGAGCACGTGAGACAAACCACCTTAAAGCGACATTTGTGTAATGACCGGGCACGTCTGTTAAAGTGGCCCGTAGCCAAGCAGCTCCTACATGTTATGGAAATATGATTTTAATGTTTGCAAATATGGTCTCGTCAGGTCTTTGTGTAGCCATCCATCAGCCTCAGACCCACCTCTGCAATCTTGGAGGCAATTTGTCTGAGAGGAGGTGGGCGGCAGAGAGCCCTCCTCACTGTTTAGCAGGCCCTGATGAAATATCAAAACACACAGCGGCGCGAGCGAGCGCTCAGACACAACACAACAAACACGAGTGGCCGGGAGGTGTGTGAGGCACGGCGATAAATAACAGGACACATGCTTTTGGTTAAATGTGTCACCTGATGGAGAATTAATGTGATTCAGTCTATTTTATTTAAGCACAGACTTAAAATGTGGATATTTAAAGTCTGTGAGGAACCGGGTTCTTACTCAAAGCAGGTATAATCAATAATTTTATATCACCAAGGGTCATGATAATAGATTTATGTGAAAGAAGCTGTCAGTAGAAGTAGTTTGCATCAGACCTGAACGTCTAGAGCATTTTTAGCATCTTTTATGTCATTGCTTTGTTTTGTTTATGGGTCACATTCTCTCATTAGAGTCGTGTCAAGCAGAAAGGAAAGCTTAAAAACTCCAGGCACGCTAGCTACAGTTAGCAACTGGTTGGTGAACATAGTGAATTTTGCAGCAAGTTGGTGGCGAACAAACTCTGAGCTAAAAGGAGAGTTTACATTGGACTTAGATTGCGGCACAAACACAACTACAAACTACACTTGGAGAGCGCAGACCTCTGCCAACACCAAAATTCCAGGCTTGTACGACAATCTTCAAGCGCCATACAGCTCTGGAAACATTCAAGAGACCACTCCAAATGTTCCTTAAATTATCTCTCTAAACGTCAAGGCCAGCCCAATCCGGATCTGAAAACCTCCTGAGTGTGATCAAGAGGAAGACCAACTGTAACAAGCTATCAAACAAAGCAGCATGCAGCTCCCATGTTTGTGGCATAACGTCACCTAACAGCCAAGGTGCATGAAAGCTGTCATTAAAAACCAGGTTATTCCAGCAAATGTTGATTGGTGAACTCCTCCTGAGTTAAAACATTAATGTTCTGTTGTTTAACAGTTGTTTTCTTGCATTATTAAAGCTCTGAAAAACATATTTTTGCATCTTTTGGTCATCTTAACCAGTTGTTATTTTCTGCAAATAAAAGACCTCACTGACAACATTTTATTTGGAAGTGGGAAGAAATATTGAATACAATAAAACACAAACCTATAAATAGTAGAACCAGAGAAGAACTTTTTTTGCAGTATATGTCTGGATACATTTCCAATATAATAATAATAATAATGCAATTTGTTATTACTTTTGCTTGTTTGTGAGTTGGATCCACTAATAATAGCTTGTTTATTACTTGGATCAAAATTTGCTGCCAAGAATAAAGGTTGTTTCTTTGCCCATTCTAGACCCCCCACAAAGCTTCATGAACATCCAGTACTTTTTCTTGAATCCTGCTTACAGACAGACAGACAGACAGACAGACAGACAGACAGACAGACAGACAGACAGACAGACAGACAGACAGACAGACAGACAGACAGACCGCAAAACATCCAAACTACTTGGTGGAGGTACTAAATGCTGATGTTGCTCCCTGCTGGATGTACTAACAGGCAACTGTTGCTAACAAATCTGAGACATTGAACTCATATCTTTTAAATGTATATTCTCATATTCTACATGGGTTTCACATTTCGGGGTGTTTATTGTTCACAGTGGAAAACTGCATAATTCTGTGTTTTTCCAGAATTACATTTTTTAAAAGTCCCCTCTGAAACGGGCCGTTCAGAACAGCTGCAGGTTTCTACGTAGAACCTTGCTTTCTCTAAAATCAACCAATCGTCATTTACCGTCGTTCACCTCAGGCTGCCTTCTTGCACTCGCTTGTAGTCAAGTCGCTGTCAAGATTTCAACTTACCATTCCGATACTTCCTGGTGATTCTGGCTCGTACATATAACGCCGAATAACCGATCCTAGAGCGGCCATGTTTTCTATAACTTTGGAGTGACAGTGCAGGATCGCAAACGTGGGGGAGGGGCTACGCGGTCACTCCAAATACTGTCAGCCAATCGTGGCGCAGGTCTAAGCTTTGAATGGCAAAACAGCTTGTTCGTTTCAGGAGGAAGGAGAGGCTCCAAATAATTTAACTAAAATATGTATAGTTTTTAAAAGGAAACAAACGTTATCAACATGATTCAAAAACACATTAGAATAATTAGCTAAAATATGTCCCCTTTAATAGGCAACTGCGGACACGTTTGACACATTGACTTTAAAAGGAATGATATGTCAAAGTTTGCAACTTGTTGCTGCTTCTCTAAAGTGGCCTACATATACATGTAGTAAAATAAGGTCAGAGTTCATTAGAGGTTTTAGCTTTATATCACATTGAATATGAATGAACAAAAGTTTTATCAATAGTTAAACAGTCAAATACAAAGTAATATGTCTGTTTGTGTATGTGGTTGATTCAGATTAAACAGTGACTGTGACCAAACAACCCACCAACTCTGTGACACCGTCATATTCTAAATGAGCCTCGCCCACTTTAAATCAGTGAGAAGAGTGCAGAGGAAGAAAGTAAGCTAACTGATAAGATACGTTTTCAGGCTCTTCAAGCGTGACCCAGTGCATTGTGGCTCCATGTCAGGCCCGCGCCGAGGGAGGAAGAGGAAACACTCGAAGATAAACCAGGTGATAAAGCTCAAACAATGGCGGCCAACAGAGAGAGGAAGGGGATGAAGATATGCTGAGACGAGATTAGCAGGAAATAAGAAGTGGATTAGTGAGGGTTTGACTCCTCTGAACACTGAGACCTTTCACTTTTCCCCACCGTGTTGTGCTGCCTGACACTAAGCCCGGCTCTTTATCTTAATCCTCTTTCAGCAACTGTCGGGGGGTCCCACAAGCAGGAAGTGGAGGGGTCGCTTTACTTACCTCAAACAAGGCTTGGTCGAGTCGTCTTGGATGAACAGGAGTGTTCCAGTGACGCTGAATTTCTCCGTGAAGTTTGATGACTGAACATGCAAAAAGGGGAAAAGGTGAAATGGAAGCACTTGTTGCAGTGATAGTGAGGCTTTTACTTTGAAAGGGAGTCTCACCTTGTCAGTTAAGCGGCAGCGGGTCATGTACAAGAAGCGGCAGGAAGCGTGATGGACGATGAACGAACAACACGTTGACAAGACAAATGTGTTGATTCCCTAAATGCAGGGAAGGCTACATCGTTTTATTTGAGTGTTTATTAATAGGTCAACAGTCAGCCAAGCATCCAAGCATACAACAAGTTACTCTTTAGCTTTTGCTTTGTTTCACGTTCTGAACGTAAAAGGAATTACAACAGGAAAATTAACTGGAACATAAACAAAAAACCAAAAAGATATTTACATACTGCATTATAAATATGTCAAATGTACATCATTATACACAAGTACCAAAGATGGTCGGTTAGTGTTGAGACCAAACTCAAAGTACCTTAAAAATATGCCTGAAGAGAAACAAAAACAACATATCAAAAAAATGGTTCATGGGGTCAAGGGGACTGTTGACCTAAAACCAGTTTAGTTTGTTTCTCTAGGAGGAGCTTCAGATAAAAGCATCAAGCTAATATGTACACTTCATCATGTGTTTAGAGGACGACAGGCAGGTTTCTAGTGTTTCTTTTAGAATCTACAGTATGTAAATAAGGGTTCAGGTAAGCACTATACACATCAAACTCCTCTCAGTAATCCTCTCGGACACTGAAATGTTGTTGGTCAAGTAGAAGTCAGAAATAAGGCCAGTACCACTGTACAGTACAAGTAAACACGAAGCTGTCTGGGTGAAGTTGTGGCAGGGTTCAGGATGTCTTGCTTTAATATTTTGGGAAATATGCTTATTTGCTTTCTTGCTGAGAGTTAGATGAGAAGATAGAAACCACTCTCATGCCTGTGCGTTAAGTATGGCGCTAGAGCGAGGAGGTGGTTAGCTTAGTTTAGCTAGCATAACCACAAGAAGTAGGGGGATAAAGTGAGCTTAGCTCTCTCTGCTCTTTTGTCTGCTAGATTAAAACATACCAAAAAAAGTTTGTGTGATAGATTTTTTACAAAAAAGGTAATTTAAAAATCACACTTTGTGTATTTAGAGGGGTTTGGGTCGCTCAACATTTAGCTAAATCATGCTAACAGTTTGTTAGGCTAGGCTAATCACCTGCTCTTTTTCTGTAGGGCACAGACATGAAAGTGTTAGCTATCTTGGGTTTGAAAAAGCTAATAAGCTAATCTCCTGGCTTTACAAACATCCTCTTTTAACCACAAGTTCATCCACCGCGGGTTCTGAAAACAAAAATACTGTAAAGGAACAAAAGAATAAGGTACCAAGTTTAAAACTTGCTCTGTAAACATACATCCTGCCTTTGTAAACCCATAAAATCAAGACGGTTTAAAAGCTTAAAAATGGCTGTTTTAAAAGGGAAAACACACTGTAGACATTGTGCCAACTCCACCTGAATTCGTTCCTTGCTCACGTCTTATTTACTATACAAATGAATTGGCTTATCATGTCTGCGGAACACTGTACATCTGTATTAATGCTAAGAGAGTCAAACTAATTAAACTTCCCTCTATAACCCTCTTTACTAATTTTAATCCCTAAATGTTGCTTCAACTTCCCTGCGTTTAGGCTGACAGGTTATCAGGACAGAGGAGGGCACGGAGGTTTAGGGCAAAGTAAAGTGTTGTTTTGACTTTAAACTTCAGAGTTAGTCCGTACTGTTCTTATAAGGATTAAGGTGAAGGAACAAGAACTACTTCTTTACAGAGGTCTGTACATTAAAACACAGTTATGTCCCCAACTCTTCTCTGCAGATGTCTTCTCTCCAGTGCCCTTTCTCCAATGTTTACAAAGAGAAATGCCCTGTTAACGGTTACAGACATAAGCACACACGTATCGTACAGTTATGTATGGATGCGCACACACACACACACACACACACACACCACCGTATATGTAATTCACAGCTACAAAAGAAGAAATGCTCCCAGGAGTATCGTTTTCAAAAAGGATCTTCCAGCAGGTTTATCGTTTGAAACTGTGAATCTACGTCAAACAATTAAAGACAATCTAGTCAATTGGAAAATCACTCCAACAAAGACATCGTAATGGTACAATTTCACTGTTTCAATCAAACCTTTGAATTTGAATGAATTCTGATTGAAGAGGCACCACTACAAAGCCATGTGGCTCAATGGTCATAAAACATTAGGCCCCTTAATTCCTTTGTCGTCGTGGACACTTTTGCTGGAGGATCGCGATAAGGGCGGCAAAGGAAATGACTCACTTTTACCAGACAGGAATTCTGCAATCAACTCCTTTATGACGCTCTGCACCCATTTTCTTGTGAATTAAGTATCTAAATCATTTGGACTCTTCAAGTATAATCGCTTTGCCTTTGTATACGAATGGTATGTCAAGAGTTTGATGGCTGTGTTGAAGACATGCATCATTACTAAAGCTGTAACAGCCACTGATATCATGGAAGATTTACTTTCTTTCCCTCATCACTGTTTTGTCACTTGTGAAACTATTCCTCACGGTTTTATGTTATTATGATCGGGCTTGGAAATTTAAAGGAACTTTCTCATTCTCGCTCATTATAAACTCGGTTCATGTCGCAGACGGGGAAGACATAAAAAGGAAATGTTCAAGCATTAAGGAAATGCTTTTCGTAGGGAAGGTATGAATGCCAAAGTGAGTCATTTGTTTGGTTGACGCTTAAAAAACAAAAAGCTTAAAGCTGATCGTGATCGTTTCAGACCAAGATTGAATGAATTTCACACACAAAACAAATAAAAAATAATATAAAACAAACAATGTACAATGTCCGAACCCCTAACGCCATTCCTTTCGGCGTATTGGAATATCAACGAGTCCATCACTCCTGACATCTCTCAGCTGGTACTGATTCTGGGTTACACAGTGTGACACAGAGGAGGAAGTACTGGGAACAGACAGAGGTGGAGGGGGTTTATTTTGTTTGTCTGCGGCTGGTCTTCGGCTCCTACATGATGCTGATGCTGCGGTTGAGCTCACACTGGGCGTTGTTGTTGTTGATGTTGGGGTTAGGGTTGGGGTTGCGGCGGCTCATGTTGGGCGTGGGCACGGACGTCAGGCTGCTCGTGTCGTTGGGGCAACCGTGCTGAAGTAAGATGTCGCCGCACTCCTGGCTGCCGGCTCGCCGCGCGTAGGACAGAGGTGTTTGGCCGCGAGCGTCCCGGCTCTTTACGTCCACTCCGTACTGTGGGGGAAAATGTCGGGTGTAAAAGGCACATCAGATATAAGAATGTACATATTTGGGGTGTCCATGCAATTATTAATTTCTAGTTGATATAAACAAACTCAGACCAAGATTGAATGAATTCCTGAAAAACATTTGAACAATGATTCTTTAATTTATATTGTTGAACCTTAAACTGCTTTAAAGTACTGAAGTTGTATGACGTCGGATGGAAATATCAAAAGAAGAGCAGATTTTCTATCTGCTGCTGGTCCCAACTCTTTATCTAAACTGTGGTTCATGATGATCTTTGGGCCCAAAAACCGAGGATAATATATTTGGCATCTGGATGTCTTCAAAGACATTCTTAAGATTCTGATCAAAACTTCCCACACAGCCGCATTTATTCACAGCCAACATGCTGCCAAAGTAGCTTTCATTCTTCTTGGAACTAGGTTTATTAGGACCTTGGGGGAATTGACATTCTACACTTGAACGTCACATTTACAGACTTAAATAAAGACTGTTGTCTGGATTAAAAGATGAATAAATAAATTATTCAACATTTTTCCACTGAGTTCTATTCCTTAGCGTGTGGAGAGGGCTTTTAATCAGCCTTTAATCAGCCATGTTGTGAAATAAATTTGTATTATTGCATAGATTCCCAGAACTTTCCAAGGGTTTTTCTCAGAAATAATCTCACACCAACTGTAGCTGAGTTAATTGTATTTATGGGCAGATACTGATTTCCAGGGGAATTTCCGTGATGAAATTTCTCCTATTAAATAAAACTTGCAGGAAGTATGATTAAAAAAGAAATACCAAATTATATAATATGTAAAGAGTCAAAGAAACAAGTTGTTGACCTTCTCTTCTATTAACTCTTCAAACACTGAATACCAACAATAACAATATTCATCCACCTCCAACTTTAACTTCAACTCACCCATATGAGCAGCTGTGTGATGACCACGTTGGCCATCGCGCAGGAGAGGTGCAGAGCGGTGCGTCCGTCTCCGTCCCCGTAGGTCTCGTTAACCTCCTCCTTGGTGCCGTGAGCCAGCAGCACCACAACCAACCTCAGGTCGTCCTCCACAACCGCCCGAAGCAGCTGCTGCCCCAGGGGCACGTCCGACTGGGGCAGTCCCACCACGAACAGCTTCTGCTCGTATTTGGCTCGGATCCAGCGCTCCTTCTCCTCCCTGGAGAGAAAGAAACGACAGGAAGCGAAATACAGGTCAGACAGGGTTAAACATGGTGAACATGCTACGAGCAGTTTGGCACAAAAGTTAAAGAACTTTCAGTGCATTTCTCATTATACAGAGGCAGTGATTTAAAGGCACCTCCATGTGCAAGGTGCAGACACACAAGGGAAGTATTAGAGTAATTGGCCTAAGAGACACACTGGTTTGAAGTGACATTTATAAATCATTAGAGCAAAGGAAAACCACAAGCAGCTACTATCACAGTGGGAAATAATACAGAGAGATTGGCTGCAGAGATGAGAGAATGCCAAAGGCTGTGACGCTTTGGGCAATATTCCACTTTTTAGTGATTATGGTCGACGGAGAGACGGTTAGAGCCCGGCCAGCTTTCTAAAGGTTACACATCTTGAACAGCGTGTCTGCTGCGGACAATGCAGGAAGGAGGGGGACGTGTTTTTATCAGCGCTGTCGGCTGTCAGTCTGAACTGGTGGATCCCCTCCACAAAAGAGGCAGTGTGTCTCCGAGCCCGCGTCTCCCTCGGGGTGGCTGGGCCCTGAGTCAGATCGATGGGGCTGAATGGCAGCCAGAGAGGGACGGTGGGATGAGGGGCTCCGTCACTCCGGTCTACAGCAGAGAAAAGAGACTGAGGGAAGGCTCCTTCCTCTATCAGGCAGAATTCTATCTATTGCTCTCCATCTTGACCCCCGTTTCATTCTCCGCCAACATACAAACTGCCCCAATAAGAAAGAGAGAAAAAAATCAATATCAATATGTGAATGACTGAGCATGCCCAGTGTGGCAGTAACCCTGTGACCCTGTCAGCCGCTGTGATAAGAGGAGCAGAAAGACGCTGTTGTTTGGATTTGCGGGTGAGTGACAGAGAGGAGAAGGTTTGTGCGGATAAGTTGAAGCGAGGACGCCGGTTAGAGTGACAAGGCCCTCGTGGGACTCACTATCAACGGACCAAGGCTCACGAGCAGCTACAAACTGACTGATAGGATGGTATTAAATTCTAATTTGTCTTAATCACATGGAAACAAACTCAAACAGAACAACTTCATTACCAAAATCATCCTTTTAAGAGGAGATTACAGATTATCAAATCTAACGTGTATATAAAATGTATAACCTGTAATATAATTTGGTCTCACACACACATTTGGGTTGATTTGATGGAGCTACTCCTGAGATTTCTGATTCCACCTCCATACAAGGGAGATAAATAGATTGCGTTAGTTATGTTGGCAGGTTTGTAAAATGGCATACAGCTGATGTTATTCTGTTTTCTATTTTCTATGAGTCTAATAAAAAAATCAATTCTCAATATTTTCTGATTTCCCTAAACTCACCAAGACTGAAAACTTAAATCCCCAGGAACATCCACAAATATGGGTTTTAAACTTATATAATAAAAACTCTATAATTTCCTTAAATATTTGGGCACTATTTGTTTTTTTCTAAATATAACTCACATGGGAGAAATAGTGCATTTGTCAGGGACTATTTCCACCTGCGGATGAAAGCACATTTGGCGCACTAGTAATCTCTATTTACAGATTCTGCATAGAAATATAGAACCTGCAGGCAGGGACGTGGACTTTAGGGACAGCAAGTCTGTTTGTAGTGCACTTGTAGTCCGAGTAATATTGACCAATCACGTAGCAGCAGGCTGCGGCGTATGCAGGAAAAACAGTCCATATAGAGAGCAAAAGCAGGCGAAGTGTATCGCGTCAATTCACTTGACGCTGTGTCACGAAAGCTGTTCAGATTTCCCGACTTCCTCGAATGCATCAGAAATGATCCGCGTTCAACAAAGGAGCATTGTAAAAGTTTTCTTCTCTTCTTGAGGACAGACCTGACAACCCTTCATTTTCACTTTTTACAAATGTGCATCACGATGCTAAAATGTCAGCAAAGGTAAGACCCGTTAATGTAAAACAAGACAACGGTTTCTTTTTCTGTAAACAATGCAGCACACGGAAAAGGAAGTCTGGACTGGAAGCCGTTTATCCCTAACCGCTGGCTACACGCCCGACATGTTCACTGTTATTCTCAGAGGCTATACCATCGTCAGACTATACCTGATGGCGTCTGAGATAGGTACACGAGAAAAGAAAGAGCAGCGGTGCAGCGCATGCAGGTTTGACTTTTGACAAACTACAGTGCCCATGTTCAGTGTAGTGAAGGAACATATTACTTGCAACATTGGGACTCGCTAATATGTTTTTAGAAGAAACAATAAAACTCTATGGCGAAGAGGAATAAAGGGAATCATGATTTAGCTACACAGACAATATTTCTTAGTGTCTTCTTTGTGGGTTTCTTCTTTGTTTCTTAGCGTCTACAAAAGCAGAAATATTGAATTTTACCAGCGTTATGTCTTAAATTTTCCAGAAACAATGTCCTGGTTATTCCGGAAAAACGCCACGAAAATCTAGAAATCCCGACAAAAAACAATCAGCACTGACAAACAGCTAGACTGAAATGATTTTCTTCTTTAATATCTGTGAAGTGACCTCGAGTATACCCCCAAGTGGCACAATTTCAATTACAGCAGCAGTTTTAACAATAGTAACCAGTTCACCATTAGTCACCCTCCTTTATTACCACCTTAGCGGCTAGGTGTGAGGGCGGCCAACTCACCACAGACAGCAACCATTTTCAGACTCATATGTCAGCTGCCAGGCTCACTTCACAGAGCAGTCTGTCTTACACAGAGGAGCCTGGCACCGGCCCAAACTAACGGGAGTTAAGGATGTGATGGAAGAGGAGCAGGTCTTTATCAGCGCTGAGCACAGATTGATAAACTGCGAAACACCACCAGAAGGTCATAAAGCAACTTAGTGCTCATCTTAAAATAGTCTTAAAGCAATCATAAGCATATGGGCACATTTTTGCCCCCATATGCTTAAACTCAGAGGGAGAACTCCTTTACACGGCTAACCCCTTAAGACAACCTTTTCTTTAGGATGAGGGTATTATGCTAGCAACAATACAGCCCTAATGGCAGGCAATTGCAGTGGCTCAGAGTTTTATGGTGTAAGACCTCCATCAATCCCTACTCAGTCATTATGTGTGGACAAGCCTGTTAGCAAATCAATTGGCCTTAGAAGCAGTGGACTGCTCAGAGCAGGAAGGGGCCGTCCCGCCCTCCCCTCCTATTTCCGGTGGACTCTTTGAAAACAACTTTTTTTTGTTTCACTGCTAAAGAGAATAATGTATCTCTACAAACTTTTAAACCCAGCGTAATCCTTTAGGCAAAAAAATCGACCGTCTTTAAGAAAAACCCGAGCGTGGTTAAAAAGCTGTTGTCCAAAGTTAGTTTGAGAAAGCTTGGCCGTGAATGAGATGCTGAATCTGTAGAGCCCAGTGAATTGATATGAGCTAAATGAGGCAGAAAGTTAGCACCAAGACGTGAAACAAAAAGGCTGAGGAGGAGAGCCATTAAGAAGACGTCAACATCTCAGAAAGGAGCCCTGAGGACACTTTGTTATCCTCCGCTACAAAATCAGCCCCCAAGACCTGCAGGGAAAAAGGCCTCGCTCACTGCTGATGCTGAGCTTTAAATTCAACCGCACGTCTTTTAATGCGCTCGACTTATACACAAAAATGAAAGGCAAGGCTGTGGTTTCTTAAAAAATTCCTAAGCTGCGGCCACTTGAAAGTCGGAGTGTGAAAGGAAGTGAAATGGTAATCCCGCCTCTGTCTTTTGTTTGAAAAAGAACAACAATCCAAACAGAGGTAGGGTTTAGACAGTCAGGGGGGAAACTGAGACCCTTGAAAAGGACACTTCCTCACCGCAGGAGGAAGAAAAATAAAATCAGCAGATTTAGCATGTCAAAGAGCGGGAGGGGAGGTGGAGAGGGAAAGGAGAGTGAATTTTCACAGCATGGGGGGATATTTAGGAAATTGAACTGATGGTTACTCTTACGTACACACACACACACACACACACACACACAAGACCAACAGACACTGATTTCCCCACCCTGCCTTGAGCACATACTTGTTCTAAATCTCTCTGTTGCTCAGGGGACAGAGGGGAGCTCAAGGTTCCCAATAAAAATGCCTGTGTCTCTTTTAACTAAAAAACAAGCCGGGTTTGCTTCGCCACAAATTTGCCTTTATTATTTCTCAACGCTGATAATCCTTGTTTAACTTCCTGTCCTTGAATTTAATGTGAATGAAACTTTGTGCAAACATCAACATGCTAACTGAGTTTAAAGTGGAAACGGGCTCCTGTCCAGAGCTGGTGTCCCCTTTCATTTGCCCACGCAGATCCCACCTAGATAAAGGCAGCCTTAACAGTAGAGAAAGGCCTCTTTTATAATTCTATTAGAGCTCTGTCCTTTCAGCGCTGCGTTGAGCAATGGATCCTGACCCTGACTTAATTAAGTGGCAAATGGCGGAATGATTCTCCTAAACCCAGCCCACGGAGTCAAGAACACATGACTGAATTCAAATAAAGAGGGACAAACAAGGATAATTAGTCAAGCCTGAAAGACAAAGGCGAACGGGAATTTATAAGAAGGGAAGGGAAACTGAGACGGCGGGGGTGGAGCCAGCGGTGGAGCAGCCCCAGAATGACCAATCTGACTGCCTGCAATAAAGGTGCATTGGTCCATAGGAAGAGGAGGATGTCCGTCCCACCACTCGCACATCTTTCAAACACACACTGAGTCCTCCTAAACAATCAAAGCCTCTCCGGCTCCTCCTACTCTTCCTACAGGATCCAAATTCACTGCGGACACATCAAATAGACGCAGTGAAGGGGAGAAATGGTGGTGGAGGTTTTGGATAGGGGGGTCTTGGGGTTTGACCAGCCTGAACAGACCTCGCAGTGGGGGTGGGCGGCTTGTATGGGACCGATTCCCATGCAGCCAGCGGCTTCACTTCCACAAACCGAGGGGAGGGAAGAGACAGGGAGCGAGGAAGAGGGACAGCAGCAGAAAGACAGAGAGGGGGCTAAGAGGGAAAACGACAGAGATGAAAAAAAGCGAACACAACAGGGAGAGAGAGCTGGGCCCCAAAGCATCAAAGGTTGCTAAGGGCGAGAAATGAAGGAGCAACACAGTAAACGCCGCAGCAGAAGTGCTAAATAATGCCCCCTATGGTTCAGCGGGTACAGTGTAGACATGTACGCTCGGCTCTGAGAATAACAGCTGCAGAAGAATTAAGACAAATATTTTTACAAGAGGAAAAGATGCCACTCTTTTTTTCCCCTTCCTCTTCTTGCAGAGCGTGGCCTGAACAGATGACCAGAATTCAAAAGGTTGTTGTGTGGAGCTCTATAGAGAGGCCAACAGGAGAGCATCTGGGTGCCGTAGGCAGGCAGAGGGATGAGTTGAATATATTGTGACATTAATGAGGTTGTCAGACTCCTCGTGATGGAGTGGCTGTGTTTTTGTGCCAGCAAGACTAACACCCTTAAATGCTCATGCTGTTAACCCCTGCTGAACCCTCGCCTCACATACAAAGCTGAGGGGACGATAACACATGCCCTGCTTATGTATGCAGCCTGCTGCACGTTCATACAGCATCTCGGCCACATAAAGGGACTGATCCTTTTTTACAAGAACTCTTGGCTGTGATTTTGTAATGCTAACAATATTTGAACTAAATTGCCCGGTAAAGTGGACTCTGCATTAATGAATCAGTCCTTCATCTACCTGGCTCTGAAATCCAGTGGCATGTGGGCAATTAGCGACTGTGGTACCACTTCTCCCACACAGGGCTAATTACTGACCTGTGGGTTTCATTTAGAGAGCGAGAGAGAGGGAGAGAGAGAGAGAGAGGGAGGCCATGGGAAGACCCAGTCATTCATTTGTCTTAATTAATTACTCTTCCTCCACGAGGGCTCCTGGCAAGGCCGGCTATTCTAAAAGCTCTTGTGAGAGTTGGCGTTTCAGCCCCCCTAACCTGTGAGTAGCCCTGAAGCTTTGCTCTGTCTTCTGGCGACGAACGTGGAAGACGGAGGCAGCTGTGGACACATCAAAGATCAGAAATGTAATGGCAGCAGCACCGATGTTGCAAACATGACAAAACAGCTCGGGAGGACGAGCCAAGATGCCGGTGTATCGGAGCAGAAGGGGTTAAAAGAGGCAGAAGGGGCCAGGTTTGGAGAGGTTAGCGGTGTGATTCATTTTTATTACCACGCAGCCCCTGCAGGCGGCAGGAGTGGCAAATTATTTCTGAAACAAAGTGGAGGGCTCTCATCAGAGCTATTACCTGCCTGTGGCCGAGGGCGGCGCGGAGCCTACAGAGGGTGACAGTGAGAGGCCCGCGTCAGTGAGGGATAGCCGTCCACATCCGTCCACGCTCCAGGACATCTCCCCCAAATGAGAACTGGAGTCTGTGTGTGCGTGTGTCTTTCACCGTGAGTGTGTGCACGCAAGTAGAAGATAGGGGTAAAGTTAGCTGTTGGACCTCCCCCACAGTATCCGTCAAAATAGTCTGCGGTGTTTTCTATCAGGAACATGCCAAGCAATTAGAGGTGACGTGCAAAACATGACGACTCCAAGGTGCTAATTAAAAGAACAACTGCCCTCCAATATGCTGACTGTAGAGATCAGCCACAATGCAGGGTGAGCTCTAATTTATTATGACACATCTAACTGTTGCCCAGCCAGGTCTGACTGCTGCTTTTACTGCAGGCTGGGCAGCTTTTCAATTACTTGTTGTTCTTACAGGGTTATACACTCCCTTATAGATCAGTTATTAGCCATAAAGAAGACCATCTTATCTTCTGGCTACAGACGATCTGGACTTAATTCAATCAGTTTTAAAGACACTTGCAGAAATACAAAAGCTTTTAATAAAGTTATCATCTCAAAGTTCTCAGTTTTGTTCTATTTGGCAGCACTTAACGGATATTATGGGCGCAATCCCACGAGATAACCAGACGTCCACTGTTGACTCCCTTTGTTACGGTTGTAACTCTTGATTTTCCTCGCTTTCCTTTTTAGACTGTTTGCCTTCATCTGAGCGTCGAATTTGTTTCTTTTTCTTCGGATTTTCACTTATTTTTGAAGTTGTATCTGTAGTCATCAATCTTTTCTTTGTTTGTTCAGCCATTTGTATAGGGACAAGTATGAAGCAGGTAAACCGCTGCCACACACTACAGCATTTATAGCCTCGGCTAATTTGCAATGCCAGTCCCTAGAAAATGCGTCACTAACTGGGCGCTGCTTGTGATTTTTTCCGCGCAAGTCGCCACAGACACCCAGTCTGTAATACTGCAAATGCAAAGGCTTTCATCAGCGGGCCATCGCTCAATCACCATTGTGTTACCTCATGCAGTGATAGAGACTTAACAGACATTTATTTAAGTGAAAATCTTCAAGATTATATCATTAATGTATTAAAAATATTTATAACTGCGTCAAAAAGGATGTTTAAGACCTGCAGATCCAAAATGTGTTGCTTTTAATGCCGTGCAACTGATATGAAAATCATAAAAAAATGATCTATAAGCCATTAATTAAATATATAAAGGGTAACTGAATAGAAATGCTTGCATTGATTCTTCTATAAGGTCTTTAAAGAGATGATCGGATGACTTGCATGTATAAACATGTGCACAGATATAAACATGCTTCCCATCCTGCTGCCTGTAATCAGTCTGATGTACACGGGTAATTTTTAGTGTTGCTCTGCGGCTCATCATACGACAAATCTTTATATTGTGTTCCTCCCATCCAGAATATCATAAGCTAAACCAATCTTGTGGATGAAAGCCTTTAAGTTAAATCTAAAAAATGCAAAGGGGTAAAACTAGTCTTGCAGGAGACATTCAATCAGACACTGAGTTGATATTCAGGTAGTTACTGAATCGTTTAGATTAGGTGTCACTAATGTTTAGTGGGACTCGGGAGCCACACACGGGCCTGCCTGGGTGCCATCACAAAGCTGCTGCATGTCACAGATGTGACACAATTAAAAGAATCCTCTTATATGGGCCTCGCTCATGATAAGAGGAGCAGACACAGACAGGGCAGACAGAGAGTCACGTCAGGATTTATGGTGTTAAAAGAAAGAAAAAAGTACAAGCCATTAAGTGGCTGTAATTCATCTTAAGCAAAATAATTTGATAGCAGCGTTTACCCCACAAGGGTACATTGTTCTATCAGCAACAAAATCATCAGCATCTCAATAACCAGTGGCCATATGTGATATTTACAACTGCTGTTTTTTTGTCTGAAGATTAGTTATGCTGCAAATGAGATTTATTGTTTGACAGTGAAAACTAATGGAGGTGCTGCTGCGGGATAAGATCGGATTTTTTAGACAATGAAGAACCTTCCTGCCCGAGGCGACGTGGGACTGACAGTGGTAGGGAGAGGAATCAACATCAATAATCTTTCATCAAGTCCACAGTGGAGCACTTTAGCACAGATAGCATTCAATAAATAACTGTAGGCCATCATTCAGTTCTGAACTGGCCGGAGAGCGAGGGGATGGATTCAGGAGGAGAAGGCCTGAGACTACAAGTGGAATGAGAAAAACAACCCAACACTGTTCTGAGGCAAACTGAAGGGACTGTTTAATACTCTCCCAGTATGTGCACATGAAAATGTCTGTCACAGTATAACGTACGGCCAGTAGGGATGTTGTTGCATACTGAATCTGCTCCATTGATTAAAAAAGGAAAACGTTCTTTATGCTTCTCACTTACACTGCTTCATCTCTCTTACATATACGTGCTCCTTATGTGCTGCAGTGCTCCAGGTTCCATAAAGTGTACTAGTCAAACTAATGCGAGGCTCTGCTTAGGACAGTATTGATTTGCTGAGGAACGTGAGGTTCTGGGTGATGAAACAAACAGGGTTACATGAATCACAGTCCACAAACTGAAACTATTTAAACTTTTGAATTACAATTAACTGAGGCTTTAACTGGTGATGTGTGTGGCATTAGTTAACATGCAACATATGTGACATACATACATAACTTATCCCTATACAAGTATCATAAATATCTTAGGTAAGTGATACAGGCCCTACCCGAAGAGCTACAAAGCCTCACTCTTAATTGTAGTTATTACAGGAAGGGGCAGCTTTATCATGTCTTATTTTGGTCTGAATAATGTGTCACAGTTCTTTCATTCTCTCAAAAGTAACTTTACTTTTTGGTATAGGGAAAAAATAAAAAGTGATGAAAATATGAGCAGGTTGAGGGACAGCCCACAGTACATAAATCAAGCCGGTGTGTCATCAAAGCTGAAATTTGGAAATGAACTGTATTGTTTCATTACTAACTGCCTACTAAATGTTCATAAAATGTAACAGTTTATAAAATGTAATAAATTAATTAACCAAAAAAGTTCACCCCCCACAACACCATGCCAAAAAGTCCTGTCGGTGAAACACCACTATTTTGTTTCATGAAATCTGTTTGACTCCCTGACAAAGGCATGTTGTCGAAACACGTCAGAGTTTGTTTTTGGGTTTAACATGACCATGCCGATACTATAAAGGCATTGTAATTGTTCAAAGAGAGTGCTTTGGAGTTTTCTTCTGTTTTATGGTGAAAATAATTAACCACCTGAAGTCCTCAGATCCCAAAGTGAAATCTTCCTATCGCTTGAATTTTGCAACTGAATGTTTAAAACCAAAAGATTTTCAATTTCAAAACTAAAAGAAAAGCATCAAATCCTACATTTACTGTAAACTGATGCCAGTTGTTTTTTTGATTGATGAATAAGTTGTTTGATTAATAAATCTTTTTTTTTTAAAAAGCTGTGAACCTAAATGTGACATCTTCAAACTGGTTCTTGTGTTCAAGGTCACAAAAACCCAACACATCCTGTATTTAGTTAAACTGCATTCATTTTAACTTCATATTGCCATATTTCCTTTGAAATTAACATAAACAAATAATCAATTGTCAAAAGAGTAGCTTAATTAATTCATTAACTTAATTGTGTTTCTTTCCATCCAGGGAGTAAATAGAAATGACACAAACATACCTGCTGCTGAAATTGTTAAAATGCATGTGCTGTTTTACTTCATCTGTGTGGTATCACATATGAGCCAGCGATATAACTCGGTCCTTTGGGATTGTAATTGTATCATATTTGTATTATATTTCTGGGCATAAGAGCGTTAGCAGTGGTTGTAGTCGTGGTACATAAAAAAACAATGTTCCTCTGTTTGTGTTTTTCTTTTTGTAACAAAGTTACAAAGCTGTGATGTTAAAACAGTCTAATGCCACCAGGGAGAGCCTACAGTCAGTCTTTGCTCTGACAGACAGAGTGATGACCCGGCCCTGTGTGATGGATATGTGACACGGCAGCTCGGGGCCCCAGGGCCTGGCTCTTGGGGTGGGGTTTAGCCATAATGGTGTGCTTAATTACCTGCACAGCCACACAGCAGGTCATTAGTCAGACTGGGACGCTAGGTCTCACCTGTCACCAAGAGATAAACAATCCTCCTACCAGATCTGGGAACCTCAGAGGGAAGGGAACTGAGAGTTGTTGGGGTAAGTTGGGGCGGGGCGGTTCGGGGTAAGTAGCAAAGGATGATTTAAGAGATGCTTTTTGAAAAGCTGCTTGTTTGGTTCCAAAAGGTGAAGTTAGTTTTAAACATTTCCTACTTAAGATTAAACTCTGTGTACATCTGGTTTCAGAATTGGTTTGTGCTCACGTGTCGAGAGACAAACTTCTTTCATGAATTATGGTTTCCAGGTTAACTTAGCGAAATGACAGAGGTGTAAGGCAACAGATTCTCCAGTTGAAACATAGATTTTATAGAAGAGACGGAGGGTTGTAGATGCTGCCAAAGTACTGATTAGAATAAAACAGTCATTGTGCCCAATGTGTACAGGGTGGACTCAAACATAAACCGATGTGCTCCTGGTTCAGCAGCCTGACATTTATGGACCCCTGGTGCTTCTTATGGAACATTTTCTTGTGTGAAGTGCCTGTGCTGCAAAGTAGGTGGCTAATAACCAGCAGCTAATGGAGAGAAAACAGCGTCGCCTCCTCGTTCTATAATCTCTGTGCGCTTCATTAAGCAGCACCTTCGTTTGAAGAAGGATGCTCACCTGGTGCTGTCGTTTCCTGGCTTGTTGTAGTTCTCCAAAGCGCCCTCCCACACACTGTTGGCCATGGCGTTACCGATGGCCGTCATCACCATGCTGAGCTCCACCGGCCAGTCGTCCAGGTCAAGGGAACGGACACGGGACAAGTGGGTGCCCAAGTTTCTGTGGATCCCGGAGCACTCGATGCACATCAAGGCACCCAGGTTCAGACTGGCCCAGTCTGGGTCTGCAGGATAGAAGACAAGGAAAACATTTATTAACACCCATAACTATAAAAGCATTTCAAATTATACCTAACAGGATATTTATGATAAGGTCCATATCTAACTTTTTATATCTCTGTCACCTTTCTAGAAATAAAGCTTTTTTAAATAATTGCACGGCATTCGAGCCTTCCAGAAATCATTTATTTTATGGTTCTAGCATTCGACTTGTATCTTTGCAGACTCTGCATGAGTTTTTGCAGTCTTACATTATTCAATATTCATTATTTTGTTTTGAGATAAACAAAGGGCAAAGATAGATTTTGCAGTATCAATAATGTGAAAGTGTTGAAGTCAACAAGGAAATGCCTTCAGAGGCAGTTCCTGCAAATGTCACAAGACATGAGCTACTGACGTCTCTAGCTTGTGGTCAGTGTTGAGGGTAATGCTTTACAAAGTAATCCGTTAGAGTACTCAGATTACTTTTTTGTTTCAACGAGTAGCGTAACCGTTACTGAAAAAAAAAAAGCCGTATTTCCCTTTTCCTTTTGTCGCCACAAAAAAAGAAAATCCCAGAAGCACTGTTTCTGTTTCTCTCCTACTTCTCGGCAGGTAGCTGTGTACCAGCAGAAGGTCAACACAGTTGTGTCAGTGCGCATGTGTAGCTAGCTAACTGAACGAGTGAGACGGCAGAGAGGACAGCGTGGAAATATTCGCATTATTTTTAACTTTTGGGGAAAGGGACAAGAACAACATGACGGTGAAATGTAAGTTGTGCCTGGAGGATCAGTGCTTGTCAGCTGCGAAGAGCTCAACTTCTGAAATAGCATCTGCTGCTCCGCAACACTGGTGGGACTAAGAGCCTCTGTTGTATTGTTGTCTTTGAAACAGCTGTGCCTAATACTGTATGCCTCTGCCCAGTTCACTGTCAGATTGTTAGCATAATAAAGAGCTGTAAAGGCTACTTCTTTCATTCCTGTTATGTGGCTGCAGAGTTACAGATTATGGGCTGTAAACGAGGCTGCAATGACGGTAGAGTCCATTCATTCAAATGTAGACGTACAGTAGGCTACACGTCGACCCGACAACGTAACTGACGTGTAACATCTAACGTGTTACTTTTCTCGGTAGGTAACTCAGTAAAGAAACGAGTTACTTTTAAAAGTAATGTTACTGAACACTGCTTGTGGTAACGTGGTGCAAATGGCTGATAACGTCTTAGTACGCTGTTTTATATAAGGCAAGTATGAAATATCTAAACAAACAAAGTTTTAATACCCTAGTATTTGGTGTATTGTCCCTGATGTTCCACTGTAAATATGCATGTTTGACTATGGATGCTTGTTTAAGCAGCCACAGTGGGTGCTGTTTAGCTGCACCTGATTTTTCTAGTACCATCAACAATGGCAGCGAGGCATCAAATCCAAATGTATGTCTGCAATTATTGGTTAAACAGTTGACTCAAACAGATCACCACCAAACTGACTTTCAAAGTGGCTCTTAAATGGTTCTTTTGAACTGCTGCACTACAAACTAGCCTGACTGGAGGGATTTCAATACACCTGGCTCAGTTGTTTGGCACCGTCTACAGATACTGTTGTCTAAATCTGTGTGTGTATTTTTGATGCAATATCCAGCTGTTGGCGGTGAAGAGTTCTACTCACTTGGAGCGTCACAGTCCACACAGAAGCTGTTCCCCCTCACGTTTCGTATGGACTGAATGGCCATTGCATCACTTTGGCTGCCTAACCGGGACTGTAAGAAACCAGGGAGAGAACAAGTCAGCAGGAACTAATCATTACAGGAGTTAGAGAAGGCAAACAATTATAGCTGGACTCAAATCATTGACAACCAGTGAGAAGAGGGAGGGATGGTTTTTCTTTTTTTCAAAGTGTTAGGAAAAGACTGAGGCAGGGAAAATATGAATATGAAAATGAGGCCGTGTCTCCCCAGCATGCTGACACAAGCCGTGTTCTATCTCTGATGTCTGTCAGTTCTAATAAGAGATCCCCCACACTGCGGTGCACCTGTCTGACAGCCTCCCACGTGTGACAGCTTGAAGTGGGTGAGGAGGGGCGGGGGAGGGTGAGGGAGCAGTACAGGTTGGAAAGAAGGGGGAAAGAGAGGAATGTAAATGAAGCAGCAAAATTGTAGGGTGATGACGACGCTGTGGTTGGATGATGATCTCCGATCCTGTGCAGCTTTAAAACGCTCACATGATCCACTGTACCTTGTTCTTTATGCTCTCACAGGACTGCAGGCTGGCAAAGATCTGGCTCTCTATCGCCTGGACCCACAGCTCCCTCTCCTCGTACGTAGAGGCTTCGAAGTTCCACGTCTGACCCGTCAACGACACAATGACGAACTCAAAGGAATCCTCTTGCTCTGGAAAACACAAAAGAGACAAAAAAATTGTTTAATCTGACACTGTTAACCATTTTTGTGATTCAACATTCAACAGTTCGGACGACTTAAGCATTTAACTTGCACTAATCCCAGAGTTATAAGACTCTAACATACAACAGAATGACTAATAGCAGTTAATTCCAATGATTTCCACTTCTTCTCTGAGACATGTTTCGTCTGCTTTTTACTACAGAGCCCAAAGGCATCAGGTTCTGTTGCCAAGGAGAAGAAAGCAATCTGAGCGTAAGCACATTCGAAGTGTTGTGAACAAAACCTGCCGCCATAGCTGCTGAACAAATCAAGGATTTACCCAGAATCTGAAAGTAAATCATTTATATCATCTACTTTCTCAACACTGTATACTTTAGCTTCCACTTGCTGTAGTTGAGGCGTGTCACGGAATGTAAGCTCAGCGATAGGATGTTTCATGTTAAATTGCACCTTGGGAGTTGTACTTAACTTTTACCTCATGGTATTTATGTACACAGGTGTGTACCTTTCGTTCAGTCTGCAGAATGCAGATGTTACCCTGTTTTAAAGAAGGATTAAACGGGAATGCTGAAGGAGTCCAGAGGAGCTGCAGGTTGTACACAATTGTCTACATGAAAAATGAATGGGACTTTTCTTCCCAGAGTCAGGAAACACTGGAAACCACTTTTTCCAGACTTTGCAAATCTATTCTCATTATCAATTACAGAATCTGTGTTTATTTTCTTGGTAGGTCAGCTTCAATCACTTCAGACCGAAGTGTTTGTGTCTGAGCTCTGACGCCAAAATTGAGGTATACATCTGTTGATTGCCCGTGTTTCTCTGGATGTCTTTTAACTGATCAGAACAAAATGTATTGTGGTTTAAAATAAACTATATAATCCTATAAAAAAGGATTTACTTATTTGTTTAACATAAACCCCAAAGCTAGAGATTTCATTAACATTTGAGTTACTTAAAGCTCCTGTGAGGAGTTTTTCACTGGTTATGAAACAGACTGAAATTAATTCTGATTACTCTGTATGACCTACCAAAGCAAACCAGACCATCAGCGACAAGATTGATTATTTCTATATAGTTATTTTTATAGCCTGAAACTGCTTGCGAGGGGCAGGTGTAAGACGAAGCGATTAACTGCACGCTGCCTTTGTTTACATTTTCCAAAAACTTACAGTGAGTGATACATGACTGTTAAAGAAAGCAGGATGAGATTTTTTGTTAAAAAACACCACTTAAGCACATAGAGGACAAAATCAGCAAAGAGATCAGAGGTACAGCTTTGTGCTCAAGGGTCAAAATCAACACAAACTGAATGTTCCTCACAGTTGCTATAAAAAAAACACAGTAATCTCTTCTAACGTCTTACTTTCACACGTATTCAGTGTAAACTACTGGTGCTGGCCTTTTGATATTTTGTCTTTCAGCCTCGTGGACAAAGCTAGAGTTTGGGTTCGGGTCCATGTTTAAATTGAATCCTTGTTCTTTTAGAATTTGTAAAGTATATTTTTGCCATTCTTTCTAATTCTACAGAAATCCTACAGAGCGCCTTGGATTACCTTTTGATGGGTAATTGAGTTGATTGAGTTCATTTTTGAACACCTGAAATAACCACAGCAGAACCGAAGTATCCAACTGTAACTGTATGTGATTACTACAAAGACCAAGCAGCACTTTTATTCCTTTGTCTTCATGATTTAAACATATTCTCCCATAATTCTGTTCATGAAAACAAGAGGACAATAACGCCTCCCATAAGGTTTTGTAAGTATCGGTGTAAAGCTCAGTACTCAACTTACTATGTCCAAATCAGCTAGATGTGTAAACAAACCTGAGTCCTAAATATATCTGGTTTTATTCTTATATGCAGCTTTTTGATTTTCTTTTTAAATGAAAACTCATTTCCTCTTTACACAGGCTTTGAATATCAGCCGTGTTCCCCCCCACGCCCCCCACTCTTTGTGTTTAACTAAGATTTATGAAAATGTCACCTGTCGTTTCCAAACAAGAGGTCTGACACGACATATGTTCCAACACATGCTGTAATGCGTCTGCTGTTCACAAGCAATTCATTAGCTGCGTACTGTACAATGTGGCTCCTGTAACATCTCTGGTCGGTGCACATGCTCGAGCTCATAGCCAAATGATTTGTAATTACCTAATTATGTCTATGCAAATAGTCTGCTCATTTGCATAAACCATGTTTGGAGGACTGGAGGCAAGTAGACACAAGGGGAATGTTTTTTTTTCCTGGGAAGCTTTGTCATTAATTTTTAATAGAAGAAACATTAAAAAAAAAGTTTAACATAGAAATAATTTACAATTCTAATGGCTGATGTTTGATGGATGAGGAGATGTTTCATTTTAAATTAACTTTAAATGGGTTATAAAATAAGATCATCAGAGAAATCATCAAATCAGAGTCATTTCTACACTTTATATTTAGAATCAATTCAGCCTCCTCGCTGCGAGAGCCAGACCTGTGCTGTTTAATGACAGATGTCTGACGGACGACACTAATGTAGCAGTCCCTGAGCCGCGGTGGAGGATCATCTCTTCGGGGTGAAAGCAATAATCCAATTAGCTCGACACCAACTTCAATTATCTGATTTAGTTTGTGGAATCGACTACAGGTCACAGAGAATCAATACGGGCTCGGGAGCATCTTTACTGAGACTAACTGAAAGAGTCTTCACATAGGTGTGACGTGTAGAAGCACTGTAGGCCATTACAATATAAAAATGGCTTTTTAATCGTATTAAAATGATCTTTAAAGAAACCTCAAAGTTAAAGAGACAACAGGAATATAATTGGTGCATATAATAAATAGAAAATAAGCTTGACTAATTGGAATAAATACAGTAGAAATCAAATTTTCCTTGTCCAATATAACTCCAGGTACAATAACTGATGCGTTCGGTAATATGTGGTTCAAACGCTGTTGTACTTGTGTTTTCATCTTTTTAAAAAACCTGAACAAAGCTAATTATTCTGTTGGCTGCCCAGGCAATAAATTGGAGGCATTAAAACACTTTCATTATGGAGATTAAAAAAGCGACGGATGGCTGGTTTCTTAAACTGATGAGTATACAAGGGAAAACAAATCTAATTCTCCATGCATAGTAATGCACACGCGGGACGTACTGTAGCCACTAAAGAGACAGAGGACCGTGTGGGGCAGGAATCTGTACGTGCGATACTGGTGAAGCTCCAGGATGCTGATATTACTTTTTAATGCAGACAACAGTGTGGCAATCCAGCTCCATAAGCGCAAGTAATTCAGCTCCATGTAAGCACGATGCTGGGGGTCAAGGTGGTCTTCTCAGGGACAGTAAATCTGAGCGTGAACAATGTGTCAAAGGTAACGCTGCTATCTTACAGGCACCTGCCATGATGAGCTTGTAAAAGAACCATTAGTGCTTCTGTTATTACTCAACGGCTGCAGTCAGCACACGGCGAGCAGAGGAGCGATCACCTTGTCACATTAACACGAGCATTAACCTCCTGACCAAATCTATCTGCGAGCCCACAATCAACAAGTTCTTGCCAATTAGAAATAAATTAACGCAGCTCAGCCAGTGGGCGGACAGCGAGGAACACAATTCAAAGCCAACGTAGGAGCCAACGGTGAGGAATGAGCCAAATATGATTTTCCTTAATTAACATGGCATAATAAAAAGGAAATTAGAGTATAATGGCCACAGAGGTACAAAGAGGAAGGAGCAGATAAAGATACAAATCTTCGTCCACCATTTACATGGATCATAAAACTCTTTGGGATCCTCTCAGTTACAGATGGTATTCATCAGATGCATGATGGCTTCTCGAGGCAACACAGCAGCACTTAAATAAGCAGAGTTCCCCAATTATGAATGATTGCTACAAGATACAAAAATAGATGGTAAATGGATTTCTTTTAAGCATCTGCTTGCAGAGGAAACGACTGTGACAAGTAACATTTTAAATAAAAACAACCTATGAAAAGGCTCTAATATATCAGTTGCTGTAAAGGTTTAAAGGGGACATACAGTAATTTAGCTAAGCAATCAATTTTTTATTATTCTAATGTGTTTTTAAATCACGTTGGTAAAGTTGGTTTCATTTTAAAAATTGTAAACATATTTTATTCAAATTATTTTTTTACGGAGCCTCTCCTTCCTCCTGAAACGAAGGCCGTTTTGCCATTCAAAGGTCAGACCTCAGCCACGATTGGCTGACAGCATTTGGAGTGACTGAGTAGCCCCTCCCCCACGTGTGCGATCCTGCACTGTCACTCCAAAGTTATAGAAAACATGGCCGCTCTAGGACCGGTTATCCGGCCTTAGATGTACGAGCCAGAATCACCAGGAGGTATCAGAATAGTAAGTTGAAATCTTGACAACGACTTGACTACAAGCTAGTGCAAGAAGGCAGCCTGAGGTGAGTGATGGTGAATGGCGATTGGTCGATTTCAGCAGAAGCAATGTTCTACGTAGAAACCTGCAGCTGTTCTGAACGGCCCGTTTCAGAGGCGACCTTTTTAAAAATGTGATTCTGGAAAAACACGGAATTATGCAGTTTTTACTTTTTCACTGTGAACGATAAAAAATGTGAAACCCATGCAGAATACGAGAATGTCCATTCAAAAGATATGGCCCCTTCAAACACATGCTTCCCACCCTTTGTCTTTGTGATCCCAATCAAAAGAAGCTTGTCATCTTGCAAAAGATGATTTTACCTTTAAATCTCTCAGACGGTTTCATTTTAAGGGCAAATGTCAAATGAAGAAAGGATCCAAAGAGGCCAGTTAATCAAACACTTCAAACACAGAACAGAACTTTCCAACCTCAATTTTCAGCTCACGTACACACAAATGTATCTTGTGATTAAAATACTGTGTATAAAGAAATAACTCCACCTCTCCCTTCTACAACAGTTAAGTTCTACTTGATGCATCAGTACTTACTTACCAATGATTCATTTCGTCTATGATTGTTTTGAAACTTTAAATACATTTAGCTGACAAAACATCTGTACATTCTCTCGAGAAGGCTTATTAAAGCTTTTTAAACTTGTTTAGTTGCTGTACATCACATCTTTATACCTCTTCGAGGTGTTAGTTTGACCTGAAAATCAAAGTGGAACATGAGAGAAAAGAGGGTGACCTGAGGACGGTGATTCCTCTATTGCTGTGCGTGTGCAGCAGATGCACCGCCGAGGACCTGTGGACCAGATTAGCACCTCAGGGGTTTAAAGCTGAGCCCAGCTGTGCTGTCTATATGGCAGACAGCCTCTATTCTGTCTAAGCCTCTCAAAGACCTCTGGAGATCGGTGTGACGAACCCTTAGAAAGGACTCACAACAGTCTTTCGCCTTGAGGACTCCCCTTTTTTTATCCATTTGTGTGAACACTTGGCTGAAATGATGACGAGGTGCAGAGGGGCACAAGGTGAGCTATTGTTTTGGTGTGTAGGACGCGTTGCGATGCGTCGTATGCATGCATCAGGCAGTCACTTAAAGAAGTGCTTGCCGTTCCCGTGAATTAACGAGCAGTTGGGAAGAACAGGCCAAGGCGGTGCCATCTGTAAATGTCACAGGCACTGCTTGCTCATTTTACACATCATTAAAGCCAATATTCCTAACCTGTATCAGAGCAATCAGGAGCAGGCCATTACTGCGACAGGGGCCCCAGGGGAACCACGACCAAACTCAGAAAGAAGAGAGCACGGAGGGAGAGAGAGATAGAGCACACTCTTTATCTATCTGACACACATACACACGCACGCTCGTGTACACACTTCTACACACTCTCACATGCACACGCGCAAACAAAACAAGGAGTGTAACACACCTTCCAACAATAAACAAACACATGAAATCAGCACCAATACCACTACCCTAATAGCTAGTGCATTTAACAACAGAGCAGAATGAAAACAGGGCCAATTATACATGTATCTGTGGGCAGTGTGTATGGAGCCCAAATGAGAATCTTGTTATTCCTTTCCCTCCATACTGAGGCGCTCAGAAAGCTAAGCCATTACAACAGCAGAGGCTCCAGGGACAGCTTTCGGAAATGAGAGCGAGTCGGGGAGTGACAAAACAAAGTATTGAGATAAACACCCACCATTAGCACAGGCAGTTAAACCTCCATTTCCTAATCCTCAGCTGGACTCCAGAGGATATTAACCCTTCGTTTACTAAGGTGCGGGACAGAAGCTTCTGGATTAAGTTGGACTGTTGATCAAAAACTGTTCTCAGTTATATATTGTGCAGGTTAACATGCAGCGTGAGCACAGAAAGACCACAATTTCTTATTCCAGTCATCTGTAGATGAGTCAGAACAGCACATACATATTCAGGATCTGTGTAGTGTGAGTCAGTCAAAGGCCACTAAGGAATTCAGAGGGCAGACGTCGGCTAATAAATAATAAATAAATGATCTCTCTCTGTCTTTATTTAGCCATGGTGCATACTCTATAGGTTAAATCGTAAGAATATATCATGGCCAATTCTGGTTATTGTAGTGAAATCATCCTCATTCTTCATCGTCCACTTACTAGTAGTTACCATGCCATTAATCTCTATTTACAGATTCTACAGAGAAATGTACAATTGTAGTCAGTGACGTGGATTTTAGGGACGGCAAGTGTTCTGGTTCCGTTTGTAGTACGCTTGTAGTCTGAGTAATATTAACCAATCACGTATCAGCAGGCTGCAGCGTATGCAGGAAAAACAGTCCGTGTGAAGAGCAAAAGCAGACGGAACATAATGCACTGTAATGACATCCCGGCTCCCATCAGCGGCTATCTGATGATGAGTTACCTTCTTACTAATCGTTATGAACAGACCTCTGCAGCAAGTTCAGCTAACAATCTGCTCTAGATCTAAAATTTATACTTGACGCGGTGTCACGCACACTGTTCAGCGTTCAGATTTCCCAACTTCCTCGAATGCATCAGAAATTAACATTTTTAAAAGTTGTTTTCTTCTCCTCTTGAGGACAGACCTGACAAAGCTTCATTTTTACTTTTTACAAATCTGCATCGTGATGTTGAAATTTCAGTAAACACAAGGCCCGTTAATTAAAGTACATCACAAGAAAAATTGTTTCTTATTCTGTAAACAATGCAGCATGCGGAAAAGGAAGTCTTGACTGGAAGTCGTTTATCGCTAACCGCTGGCTACACGCCCGCCATGTTCACTGTTATTCTCAGAGGCTATATCGTCGTCAAGATCACAGTGGACCCATATTTGATTATGATTCTCCCAAGCCAGATTCAGTGCTAAAATAATCATATCAAACTGCTCAATCTTCTGAGACATGATCAAAACATGCCGTTTAATATTTAGCCTGTTTCTGTTTATGCTACATTCTTCATATCCACATTTAAAGACAGTTATAGATCAGAGAATCTTGGTTGAAACAGTTCATGCACATGTGTTGAAACATGTAAATGTTTGCTGTACATGTATGCTAAGTCAAACATACATTTAAAGTCACATCTTTGCATTTACCCAGTGTTTCACAGACTACTGAGTGTACAATGATGTCATCATTTTGTTGCTAATGAGCAAATTACTTGTACTTTTTTATTTCTCCTGATTTCACCAGGGCATTAGCAGCTACTGTGACAATAAGCTAACATTAACACCCTCTACTTTACACATAAAAATAATTTCCCAATCCTCCTCTAACCGCTGATACAATCCAGTAGAGGAGTCCTCTCAACCACTTTAAAATCAATCAATTCAAACTGAAAAAATAAGTGTAGTTCATTAAAATCCATTATTGAATCTTTCATTAGAATAAGAGGTTCATAAACCAATTTAAGAAAAAATTGATTAAAAAGTGTAATTCATCAAAATAAATTGAAGTCCTTCACAATACTCGTTTGAGCATATTTGGGTTCATTATACCTCACAGAGCTGCAACTCTGCTCAAAATGTGTGTAAATCAGAACTGGTGATTGAGATGTAAATAAAGACACCTACATTTAAGGGACCTTAGTGAACACTTGGCTCTGATTCCTCTGACCTTAGCTTGAGTAAATATCTTCATCCATAAACCTGGAAGAATCATGTCCGAGCCTCTCGTCACAATTCCCCTCCATTCCTGCACCTCCCTCTCTGCTCACGTCGGACGAGCTCAAAAACCCCAAAAACAATGAGCATTTGATACACTTTCTTTAAAAGAGAAATACATTAATGATGCTCCCTGACAGTCTGCATTAATCAGAGGGGGCTCCCCCTGAACACAACTCTTTATCGGCCATCGATTTTCCAGTGGGTTTATGGCGAGCGACACACCGAGAAAGCTCGTCGCCGGGCGGCTGCTGGGAAACACATTACGGGGCTGTCAGTTGTCTCGCCATGCATCCTGCATCATTCTTTAAGCACATGAGAAGTTCATTACACTGCACAGCTCTGACAGTGCATACGATATTAGGGACTGTGTCCATTGTGCATATTCTAGGTAAGAGTGTAGCATTGGAGCCATAATAGAGGATTCATCCTTTACCTAAATATGGCTTTAAATTGATTAGAAAGAAATGCATTTTAAAGACAACACAAGTGTGCAAATAAAGCCTGCATCTAATAGTAAACTTCAGGTTACAAAGCATGATTTTCCCCCTCTTCAGCAGCCATTTAGAAGAGTCTCACTAAGTACTCTACTGTACCATATTTGGAAATGATAGTGCAGCAACAGTTTACTCCATCCTGCACGTCTCACGTTGACCAAAATGATTTCTCACCTTAAGACGCGCACGCTGTTTTGATTTATGATGCTTCACAACTACTAAAATTCAATTTCAGCCTGCATTGCACGCTTCTGATTGCCCCGTAAATGAGATAAACTGATGGCAATTTATTCAAGGATCCCACCTCTCCTCTCCTTTTTCCCTTTCCTTTTTCTCCTCCTCCTCCTCTTTTTCTGTTCTCTCAACAGGAGACACAACTCACATCCCAGACTCGGGTGAATCCAATATTTAAGCGGCGATACGTCTGTATTCCGGAGCATTCAGCAGAACAGACAAGGTGATGCTAATAGAAAACCTTGCAGAGAAGCACGGGAGAGATAGAAAACAATGTGCGTGTTCGATGACGTGAGAAACATTCTGAATGTGCCTCCTCCAGTCTTGATTACCCTTAGATTTCCTCCTCATGAAGTCCAGGAGCAATCTGACTTCAATTACTCCTGCGTGGGGCATTTATTGATGAGATTGGATGATGTTTGATAATGCCAGCCATCACTCACTCAAGACTTTAATGTGAGTGTGTAACTCTGCCTGGAGAGCCCCATTAACAGCTAAGTAATGTCAAATAAAACAGAAGTAATGGATACTGTACTAGAAAAGGGTGCTGGGAGTTCCTAGCCGACGTCTTTTGAACCTGGTCATCACAGTGAGATCTACAAAATGATCAAATCTGAGATTCACCAGTATTTTGAAGTGACCACAAACTTCTCCAACAACAAAAACACAACCACTTATCTCCGAGATGGAGCTGATGTTCCCTCTGAACAACAATGTGGTCAACAGACCCATTCAGACTTTAAAGAGAAGCTGTCAGAGACCATGATAAAAAAGTATAATGATTATAAATGCTTAGCCCCATTTAGGAGGCGTCAATGCCATTGTTGTTGTTATCCAGCGTATCAATCTTGTTGATTGATCATCCCGCTCTTGTGACATCGGTTTTATGGCCTCTGAAATGCGTCCCAGTGTTTTCACAATGCCATCCAATTAGGGTACTCCATTCATCATTGGGCTGGAGAATCATTATTAATTGGGTGGAGAGCCGACTGCCACTCCCCTGCTGAGGAGGGCCACGGCTTCTGGAGATCAGGCCATTCAGAGGATGGTGAAAGAAATGGGGGGCTGTGAGGGTGCACTGTGCAGGGGGGCCACGTAGAGATACTAAACTACACACCTTTATACACTCCACATAATACATGGTCTTTTTTTATAATGACTGTCAGTGTACGTTGAATTAAAAGTGTATGGCTGCTTGATGACCAGCTTTAATCTTTAACTTTAATAACTAGAAAAAACACACAAAATGTTTCTCTGTTCCAGTTTTTGCCCTCTAGTTGAGTACGGGCAGTTCCCTTGTACTGCGGTTTTGACATGACCTCCAGCTTTTGCCTGCTTAAGAGAGCTACATGACCGCTCTGATACATAAAGTATCATCTACTGCTTCGTTGCATCTACTAGTTGGGAGATGCACCAATGTTCAGGTTTGCACAATCCTCCACATCCCTCCCTCCTCTGTGCAGGCATTAGGACCAAAAAAAGAAAAAATACAAGTCGCTCGGCACCCCAAGGACGTGATCCCTCACTAGCTTCCAAACACCAAAATGTGTTTGTTGGTAAGAACAACCAGTTTTGCACACTAAACAAGGAGCTGAAACATCCCTCGGTTTTGCTCCGCTGTGCTGAACAAGGAAATGTAAAATAATTCAGATACATTTGGATGAGCAATGAGTATCTACATTAGCCTGGCTTAATCTATCCAAATTAAATGAAAACATTTCCCTAATTTGCACAAAATTAGCAAAAGAAAGAGCAAATTAATTCATGTTTCTGCTCACTAACATGAAGTGTGGTGGTTCATCTGTCAGGGGCCATTTTTGTCTTAATAGCAGAAGCTACAGCGGACATCCAAAATGACTAATACGTGACTACAGGTATTGGAATATTCGTCCAGCCAGGCAGCTGTGTATCCTGTGGATGATTTGCTTTCTTTTGTAAAAGTTTTGGGCATTTTTTAAACTGCAGAAGAGTGACTGTTGTACCTTCGTTGCCTGCAGATAAGCCGTCTGGCTTGGTGATGCCCGTGCTCTTTTTCCGTCTGTGCTTCTTGCGGTTGGCGTGCGGCGACGGAGGTGGCTCGAGTTTAGGACTGGTGGCGCTGCCCACACTGGGAGTCGCAGGATCGCTCATTCCATTAGCTGAAAAACAAACAGGAAACATAATTATCTATTAAATTAAAAAAAAGGGTATTTTCTTGTTTATTTTAGGTGTATCTCTGACTCAGCTCTAGCAGGATATGTAGAGTGATAAACTAAAGGGGGTACAATCTTCACTCAGTGGCACAAAAACAAAATGCATCTTTCCCTTTGTTTGGTCACCATTAAATGGGTTATAAGCTTTTCTTTAGATAAAAACTCTCCCAATGAATGACATGTGCAGTCAAGAAAACTACCTCTCATATTCACTTTGGAGACTTTTTGAATAAAGCAAGAATCAAAATGTTGTGTCAAACTTTAAAACCAACAAGAGGAAAATAAAGGCAACAACGGAAAGGAAGACAAATAAGGTTGATTGCATAATATTTATTGCTAGAATGAACTGTGATATAAAGATAAAGAAATAAAGATGGAGTGTGTGTCCAATTTAAAAATTAAAATGACTTGAAATAACAACTAGAAGTTGTTCTTGCAGAATGCTTCAGTATTATGTTTGCTCTAGACTCAGAATTTTGGGGCCTCAATGAGGACTGTTTATTAGTCCACTATTAATTGCATTCATTGCATTCAGCTAAAGCAGCAAGTCCAGCATAAAGACAGCAATGTACGACAGTGAAAACACAGCATCTGCATGCATCATGGGCAGAGTATAACAGGGAGACAGATTTGAAAAACATTAAACTATTGTTATAAATCAAATGTATGAATGCGTAAATGGTTGTGAAACGACACTGAGCAATGAATAATGAATGACATTATCCTCTTTATTGAAAGCTTCATGCAAAGTAGAGGCAGACTTGTCACATACTATAAATGTGTCTTTAAGAGTTGGAGATGGCTTTCAGTGCTCCAAAAGTAACTGCGTGGCTGCTGCATTAGACGGAGTGAAGGACAGGTATGGGGCTATCAGTGAACAAATGGTTACCTAAGTTAGCCTGCGGCAAAGCTCTCTATATGACTGTCTGAGAGTGACAGGGGGCTAAGAGCCGGCTTTGTTTCTTGTAAGTGATTTTATAAATGTGATATTAACCTGTGCTACCGTTGGGCAAAGGGATAGAGGGATGGGACGATAGGAGGGGGATGTCAGCTTGCCATCTTTCTGATTTCCTGACATTTGACATCACTTTCCCTTCTTTCCCCCTCCGGATGCCATTATGAATCTGGGAGCGGGGGCCAGGGGCCTGGGGGAAGCAGGGAGGGAGGGCCGGTAGATGGGCCCCATATTGCTCTCCTCTTACCACCCTGTGTGGTGCTGGCAGCCTCCTCCATTGTCTCCCATCAAAAGCTCATTGTAGTGTGGCAAACTCCATTCATTTCCCTGTGCACCGTCCCAGCCCCAGGGGTGGAGTGCAGGAGGACAAGGGGCTCAGGGATTATTGCTGTTGTCGTTGCCAGTTGCACATGCTATAATGTGCGGCACTGTGCCATTAGCCAGTGTACAACATTAGGCCTAATTCGGTCATTACCTTTAGGGAGATGGGGCTGTCTTGGAGGAGTAAGATGGGCTCAGCGGGGGACTGAAGATGCTAACGTGGGGGGAGAGAGGAGCTCAGAGGGCCCGGGGATGCATTGTTTGAGCGTGGGCAAAATATGGGAGACAACACCTGAGACACACACTGTTAGGTCTGTACTCAACTTAGAGATTAATGTCAATGAGAGGGGCCGTATACAAACAACGTCACAAATAGAGATTCATTTTAACCACTAGAATCTTTAATCTGTAAAAAAGACTATTAAGGGGTTCTTAAGGATTAGAAGACAAGTAAGAGCAAAGTCCTTAGAAAATAATAATAATACACATTAATAAACATAACTGGACTACATGCATTAAGCTCTGTGGTGCTTTGAATGGCAGCACGCAGCCACACATGTAGCAGCTCCTAGTCGAGGCGTCTGTTTCAATTTCCCTGCTCTCTTACAACAGCCCCCCTGAGACGAGTCATTAGCTGGCTCAGACAGCTGGGGGCACAGGGGTCCTCCGTGTGCCCCCCCTCCCTGCTTCCTCCTCCCTCTCCATCCCAGCGTCTGTCCCGCCAGCACGGCTCCGTATGGCGGGTGGAAGGCTTGAGCTCCAACCTGCCTCCGACGTGACAGCCAGCATTTGTTTAATGTCGCTTGAGGTTAAAGGGGAGGGCTGCCCCTCGGGGGCCCCAACCGTGTCATAAACACCTCTAATTATCAATTTCTGCCCCTAATGTTGTGGAAAATGACCCTGGCTCTGCTCATCCTGCACCTCCTGCACCTGAAACATATACAGGGCGATACACCTCCTTTAGCTTGCACAGATTAGGCTTTAAGAGGTCTGTAACATGAAGGTATGGGGGCTGGAAATGGAGAAAACTTCAGTGCAAATCACTGAGCAATAATGTACGGGCACATGCAATCAGATGGCTTTCTATAACTTAAAGCCTCCTGCCTTTAAGTTCAAATTACTAAACTAAGCAAGACTGTGAGAGTATGTTTCTTAAATTGAGAATAATGAAATTAGAATTGATTGATTCTGCATTCACTGTGGCATTATTAGCGAGCTGTTAGCGTGTACGAGGGCCATCAGGACCAGGCTGGTAATGTAGCACACTGGGGATCAGGAGTCTCTTTCCCACTCAGCCACCATCACCTGGGCAGCAGGAAAGGTATCAGCCTAACCTGTGATTACCGAGTATTACACTCCCACCACGGAGATGACAGTTTAAACATGCTTCAGGATGAAGACTATGGGTGAGACAAAGAGGGGGCTGCTAACAGCTTCCTGCCTTTACCAATGTCAAGCTGAGAATGAATGAGAATGAAAAAAAGGGTGAGAGAGAGAGAGAGAGAGAGAGAGAGGCAGAGGGGGGCGATGAAGAGGAGGGGAGTCATTTCATTGTTATTCAAGAGGCTCCGGGTGAGGAGCACTATGATTCCGCCAGGCCCCTTGACATGGCAGCCCTGCCTGTCCTCAATCAAAGCCAACGGCTGCAATTAATGGCAAAAATTAGAAACAATCACCGCCTCCCCCTTATTATCCTCAATTAGAGCGTACTAATCAAGGCCTGATCGCGCTCTGCTGCTCTCTCCAAACTAAATGTCAAACTTCATTACGGCCTGGCGTAGAAATCAAACGCCCTACATGCTATCACCCTCGCATCGGGAGGCCAAGGTATGAAATACAGTGCCACAGGAAAAGGCTATCTGTGCATTAACTACATGGGTCCTGAGATGCAAACTCAGGGGAGAAAAATAACACAGAACAGATCAGAGTGGAAGCATAACTTTAATATGTGCTATCGGTGGGCTAAATAATACTGTGCTTATTATTGCACAATTACCTATCTGTGATGATGTTTAGTGTTAAATCTTACAATGTAGAAAGTAAAAATAATGTTCTTTCCTTTCGGGCTGGAACAAACAATCATTTTCATTGTGCTGCAATCTCCTGAATACTTTCTCAATATGTTTTTTTGGTTCCAAAATTGGAAAAGTTGAGGTCATAATTTCCCAGAGCCTACGATGAAGTTGCTAGTTATAACAGTTTAAGCCCACAAAATATTTAATATACTATCATATCCGGCAAAGAAAAGAAACAAATCCTGAAACTATTCCTGTTAAATCTCACTATGAAATCAACTAATTGTTTCAGGAGAACTATTTATAAAGTACATTGTTCCATCAGGACAGATTACAGCCTAATATCCCTTTTCAAATTGTGTAAGCCATGGCATGTAAAACTTCTCAAAAATCAAGATACTGCCGATTTAATTACTGAATCATGAGGAACTACAGTAATCTTTTGCCTACGGGAATGTGACATCGCTCACACTTCGACCATGACTTAAGTCAGTGTCATCAGCGAGCCCGTCACATTGCTCAGACGTCTCTTTGAGCCTCTTGCTTTTAATTCAGCTCCAGAGAATGAGGTGTACACCAAGGAGAGCGGGATCTAAACAAGCACCCGGCGCATTAAGAATGGGTGTCTTTATGAATGCAAGCAATAGAAAAATTGGACCGGGATTTAATCAAAAATCTGCGCTCAATATTCAAGAGACGCTACAAGCTCTGCTTCTGCCTTTGCTCAATAGGTTTACAAATGAGGACATTCTTTAAATAATATGGAAATGGTTACCTGGCTAAGACGCATACATTCGCCACTGAATCATCAATCTGCTGTTTTTGCATCTCAGAATCACATTTTATGTTAACCTGCAACCTTCACCAAGGATAATGGAGTGATTGGGCTCGGTTCAAGTCAATTCAAATGGCAAAACATGAGCACCCTTCACTGTGGAACACCCTCTATTGATTATTGAAGGCACATTAGGATGAAAGATAAGAGGGCCGCGTTTCAATCAAGGTTTATGTTTTCGGATAGTCCAGTCACACAACGCAGACACATTTTGATTATTCAGATTCTTATATTTTTTAAAGAGATATAAAAGCAGGAGAAGACGTTACAAGCTTTAAACTGTCTGTCTGACTATGCTCTGATTACAGAGAAACTCCTTCCCAAGGACGAGCAGCATATCTATCATTTGACGCAATGTTTCCACTATTATTCTCAGCTCATTTGCCTCATTCGAGCTCATTTGTGGTTACCTTAAGAGTAGCATGAAAATAATTGAAGAAAATAGAATAATGGAGCAAATTGTGGATCTGATTTAGTTGAAGACTGGATGCTGGTTAATGAGCTATGTGAAAATGGAGGGCTTTTCAGTTTACCAAACATGAAAATGGGAAATTCAAGGCCTCCTTATTTTCGAAACAAAACGTTTAAGGACTCCATGTTTGTCCTCTGCAGACCGGCCGCCAAACGCACATCCTCAAACATCCAGTATGAAGCCTTTTCTCTTCCACACACACACACACACACACATTTTAATACAGATGCAAACACGATTCATGGAGAAAAAAAACTCACATACAAACACTTACAAAAAAAAATCAGAAAGAACACACACATACACATCACACACTCGCGCTCATTTATTTGAGGACCCCACGAATCTAAGTAATTCTGCTTTGGGCATGCTGCTGATGGGAGACAGGGGTAGGGGGTGATGGAAGTGCCTGCGTCCAGGCAGAATTGATCGTTTGGCAGCTCCAAATGAGAGACAGGCTTGTCTGCGGAACCACGAGGGCCGTGCAGTTGGACTCCAGCAGCGCTCGTAAAGTGCGCTCTTTAAACTGCCGGGGCCCCTGGGAGCCCATGGGGAGGGGGGGAGCCGCCGCCGTGCTAATGAGAACTACCAGAGTGCAAACATGCATGGAAATGACTGTTATTCTGTTGATGTGCATTTAAGTGCTTTTTTACTGCCAACCACAAAGAGAGGGAAATAACTGGTGATGAATGGTTCCCCCAAAAAGCATTCATTTTCCTCTTCGGAAGAAAAGAGAGGAAAACAGAGGAGGAGGGGAGGAGGGGGGATAAGAGTAAGATGGAAGGTAAAGACAGGATGGGGGGGGTTGTGGTGACATGCATGGTGAATATATTATCTTACTTCACCCAAGTACAGTGACAAGGTGCGATGTGACACAGAGGCATTAAGCAGAGTTGCATGGATGGCAGGAAGTTAACATTCCCTGTTCCTCTTGTGTTAACGCTGCGCTGCTTCTATCAAGGAGCAGCAGCCAAAAAGGTCACAGCGATCGCAGCCCTGATCACCTAATTATGAAAATGAGGCTTCTTCCACCTGTCTGAGAAACTCGGGAAATTACTCCATCACGCTGCATCCCTAGATCAGATTCGTTTTGTTTATATTTTTGGTACTAATATTAGACTCTTTGATTGCACTATGCATGGTGAAAGCGTTTAAGGTGGTGTAAATGTAGAAGTTCTTACGGGCTCCGCTCGTTGTACTGGTGTTGATGGCTTCATTCCACTGGTCTGCACTGGACACGGAGAAGGAGCGTTGGTGCATGCCATCCTTACTGCCGCCAAACACGGACGCGCCCGTCTGGAGGGATGTACTGCTGTTGGAGTGAGGAGCGCCTGGAATGAAAATAAAGTGACAGACACAAGAAGATTAATCGATGTCTCGTGTGTCCTTACAGCAGTTTGAATTCGAAACATAGCCTTGGAGGATTGTTTCATTTAAAACCAAAAGAACTCTGTTATCAGTGATAATGGTGTAATTGAGTTAACAGTTTTGTAGTTTCTACAGCGCTGCAACGCTGCTGCCATCTTATTTGTGCGCATCCCTCTGTCAAACAACTCACAGTCACACACACACACACACACAAAACCCTCTCCCTCCGCCTCTGCCTCTAATTAGCCCTTAATTAACAAGATACACTCTGAACGCTAATTATCTCGCCTCATCCCTCTGACTGCCACATCGATCTCCACTGGCGTCAGCAGGCGTTCTCTCCCTAACTTCCAATCAGGCGAGCCGCGGACGCCTGGCTCTCTTTACTAATTCATGGGTTAGGCTGCGCCATGTGGGGTCCTTCCCGACTGTTCGTGAGCAGTCGCTACAACACATGCTAACTACTCCGAGAAACTCATCGATACACTTCCAGTCACTTGACGTAAGTCAGATTACCTGCTTTGAAATGCATCAAAATGAATAGAATAAATAAATAAATTGTATGATTGTCTTAATTAAAAAGGAAACACTGCACTAATAAGAACATATTTTGAATAAACTACAAGAAAAGATTTTATTTGCCATTAGAAAAGTTAATTTTCACAGTATTTTTTTGACACAATAACCCTTTTACAGGCTGCACAGTTACATCCCTCTAAACAATACAATTCAAAGAGGTCTCACAGGCGTCGCTCTGACATTTACAGGTTAAATTTTCACAGGCTTTGTTTTTGAAAACAAACCATGTCCCAGATTTTCTCAACAATGCTTTCTCATCTTTTCAGGTATCACACATCAAGGCCTTTTATTCAATAATTACAAGAGAATATCAGTTTCTGATTGAGGTGACAATAACAGAAAATATAGAGTGTGGGTCGTGTATAAAGTAAACTAAGCGGCACGGGTGCTTGTTAGGATAATATGTCCTACTCATTATCTAGAGTAATAAGTGTATCAAATTCACATAATCATGTCTAATTAGTATCAGTAATTATCTTGTTGGGCCCAGGAATATTAATCTTCAGGTCCCAGAGGGGAGGGAGCAGAATCGCAGCAAGAAGGGGAGAGAGAGCGAGGGAATCATGCTGAGGAGCACCGACTAAATTAGCATGCTGAAATCAGAGCAGAGGAGGAGGAGAAGGAGGAGGAGGGAGGAGGAGGAGGGGGGAACAGAGCGGAGGAGTAGGGGTACTGAGAAGAAAATGTAAAACTTTGTTTTTTAAAAAGTGACGGATGAATGATACATAAAATCAGCTCATAAAGCTCTTTTGTTGCTCTTATTACGGAATTGAAAAAAGGGAATATTTACAAATGTGATTGTTTGAAATACAACAGGACTGTGTTGCATTGTGTTGCAAAGACCTAAAATGACACGTCTTAATGTTTAATCACCTCATTGTCTCGAGGTAATTCCTGATTTTCTACTATTATAATAAGATTTCTTTATTTCCAAAGTTTGACTCTTGTCTCCTCATAAAGGAGACAGGGAAAAAAAACTGTTAGATAACTACTCTGCAACTTAGATTGATATTTAAAATTCAACAATCAGGTCTAATTGTCAAATTGGATGCTAATGATGAATGAATTATACATGGCTGTATCCATTAGTCCCCAGAGACCACTCCTGCATAAAGGGGAGGATAATGTAATTACAGTGGAGAAATAATCAGCTTGTGGCATTAAAAGAGCACTGTAGTCTCAGCTCCAGCCAGGCCTGACTCCAGTGTGCTTTTCAGCTTCAGAGGAGGCAGCACTGCGGACTAACAGTGACCTGACGACGACGACTGACGTCCAAACGATTAGAATAAATACAGGGACACTTTAGTGATGACATTACTATAAATCATGAATTACTCAATTTCAATAAACTACATGTTTAAAATAATAAAAACTATGATACAAAAGGACTGTTAACAGTAGAGTGCAAACACATGATGTGATGTTTCAGAGGGATTTTGATGATTATCTGACATTTGCTGACACTAAACCCTAAGTTTGTCGATGGAGGTGAAGGTAAAAAAAAGTAACAAGATTTCTCTTCAAATACAAACTGAAGTGTAATTTCTTTGATTATCCATCTTTTCTGTGACTTCATCCTTCTATCCCACTACATATCAGAGGATCGTGTGTTTCTTTCTACCTCACTACATTGAATTAGCAGCTCAAGTTAGTAAATTATCAAATTAGTATTTTCCATACAAGTAAAATAATAGTTTTTATAAGAAATATCATCCATTTTTATACATTAACCTCCTCAAAATGGCATTAAGTAGTCAGAGTAAGTGTTATCAAGACAAGACAGAACACTAGCATGCTTTCTACATCTTTATGCATAAGTAATGATACTATATTTAAAGGAGGTCTTTAACTTTTAAGTATTTTTACATCATGATATGACTGCTGAATGCTTCTTGCAAGCAAAGGAAACTTTTAAAGTGACACTTTTCTCATCATTATCTCAGATAATTCTAGAATATTCCACTCTTAACTTTCTTATCAAAATTAACAAAAACTTTAAAGCACAAAACCACCATCATGAATATTTCTTCCCGACTGTGTCGTCATGTGTATAAAGAGATAACAAAAGCCATACAGTGTGTTCTGCAGGCTATCTGGGGCTCGCGTGTTAAGTAGAGGCGATGGATTAGCGGGGAGCAGCGCTGCCTTGCTTCTCATTTCTCTTTAGGCCGGGGCCCGTCAGTGGGTTGATGAGCCGTGACAAGGCCTGACCCCTCCGTGGAGTTGTTGCCATTATGTACAAGTAGCGGGATAATGAAGCATTCATGGTAATGTGGGCCGGGCAGCACATCATCTGCGGCTGTGTGTAATCCACCATCATCATTCTGACCAACACCCAGACACACGTCCCCCCCACCCGTCCTCCACCACTGATGCTGCTGCTGCTGCTGTCAGTCCCCCCCCCGCATGTTCATTACTGAGCATTATATGTTGTTCCTATACAAACTGTATGCAATAAATCAATAAACCTTTAGGTATGGAAATATATTTCTTTATTTTTGCACAAATGTAACATTATCTTCTTCTTCATTTAGGCCTTATAATGTGGTTTGTAGTGTCAGGATGATTGCAGACATTGCTAGCTTATAAGTGCTGGTATGTAAAGATGTTAGGACAGGATGGAAAGAGAGAGGAGTAGCTTAGCTAATTTAAACAACATGAAATTATGAAATTGGACGGCTTACAGTGCTGAAAAGTGGTTAAAATGTAGAACTGCTGCAAATGAAAAATCGAAGATTGAACTTTTATACAATTAAAAAAGTGTTCAAGGGCAGTTTTAAATTAGTTCAAAATTGATTGACTGAATGGTTGTATCTCTTCAGAATGGTGGTGTCATTCACAGAGTACTAGAGCTGATCTAATATTAAGAAAGGCAGCTAAAACAATACAGCTGGGAGTGTAACTATATAATAGTATAGTTTGCTAAATAACTGTCATGTTGGCACTGGGCAGGTCCTGCTGGTCACTGAGTGCTGCTTCTTCTCTGCTGTAGATGAGAGCAGGAGACAAATTGTGGTACAGGGCGAGGAGGGAATGAGCTAAACACTTCCACCTCTTCCTCATGCATCTCTCGCTCCCACAGGATTGATTCAAAGTGACTGGGCCCATTAATACTTTGATACAATGTATCTGTCGCCGGTGACACGGCAGGATGCGTGTTAACACGGAGGATCATATTTAAAATGGTTCCGCTCCGCACCCAGCAAAGGAATTAAACCTGGCCCGCTCGGCAAACTCGTGGGCGCATGCGTTCTCTCATTTACTCTCTGTCTCCTCAGCCTCTCCTCTTCATCTTCTCATCTCCCCCCCATCCTCTCCGCCCCCTCCTTCTCTTCGTCCCTATCCCTCTTCTCCCAGTGATTATAAAGGTCTTTAGATCTAAGGAATGAATGAATTACCAAAGGCACAGACAAGGCTTGTGATTTGGACGGCGTGAATGAAAAATTACCCCTTTGTTCCCTTCATCAATTGCACGTCTAATGAAATCAAAATCCCGATCACATAATCAGAAGAGGGTCCTCCACCCAGAGAGAGACCTGATGTGATTTGTAACCTTTCTTTTCCTAAGTGGAGATTAAGGCAAATCTCCCTCTCATTGTTCCCTGATGCACAAATGGATGGCAACAGAAAATCTTGGGAATTTGTCATTGAGGATTCTTTTTCCAACAAACAGGAGGAAACGACATTATTGGAGTAGAGAAAAAAGAATTACACGAGATAACAAACCAGTTGATGCTGTATCCGCCCAATCCGGTGTGACCCGTTTTTAACGGCTCTTTGTCTGCCCCAATGACTCCCCTCAACCCAGCGCTCAAGGTGAACAGTTTGAGAGTTTGAACAACCTCTATGCAACGTCCTCCGCTCTGTAAACTCCTACATCTTTCTGCTTTTGACTGATTAACCCGTTCAGCAGTGGCAGCACCTTGGCCAGGTTTAACAGTAACCTGCCTGGACAGTGCTAATGGTCCCTGCTGACCCGTCTTTGGCTCCGAACCCACTCTCGGCCAGTTAGCCTTAGCCTTAATGATGGAAACACAGTGCCCATTTCACAGCCGATGAAGGACCCCCGCCTCCCTCTGGGGATCGCTTTGCTAATTAGTATTAATTACTCTTAATCCTAACCCCTAAATCCAATCACTGGCTTCCCCTCTGTAAGCCTGCCAGACTCTGTGCAGCCTCCGGTGGCGCAGCTCGCTGGGAGAAGAGCTCTATTTTTAAACTTGAAAGGTGGAGAAACCCTGGCACGATGCTCAGGACCAAAGTGGTTTTCATCACCCTGACCCCTCCATACTACCATAACGGATGAAAAATAACTAGGTCAGTGTCACAGAGCGAAAACATAAACAAACTTATGTAGTATTTCCTTAAACATGGGCATAATGTTTAAACACAATATTTAATTCCCTGTTAAGTAATTAAGAGAATTAATAGATTTCTCACAGACGCTCATTAAGTCATCATTGTGTGTACTACGAGGCGGCTAATTTGCATGAAAGAAACATACCGTAAGTAGATAATTAACCTGTTGGGACTCATTTTTATGATTAATCACAAAGTGAGGACTTAGAAAATGAGTACAGTAATGACAGACTCATTGAGTAACCATTACACATCATACCTGTAATCGGTTTCCTCTTTAGGGGCGTACATGGTGTATAACATTACCTACCTTGTCCATCATTTCAATTTCAGGTAAATAATGTCATTATATTTATTATGTTAAAGTAATTAAAACTACAATATAAAATAAAAACGGAGCTTAGTTTAGAGTGTGTAATACAGAGGTCGGTAGGGAGGCAGCGATTGAGAAAATCAAGGCTGATACAGACACAGATGTTTGAAACAATTTTGCTGATGCCGATGTTTTTTTCAGTAACTGTAATTTTTGTAATTATTAATGCCCTCGTCTGGATAAGAGGCCAAAATTAACTTTAATTATAAAAAAATAAATGTATTCAGGCCTTCATCATACTCTTTGAGAAAGCATGAATTTAATCTTTCAAATTCCCAATATTAAATTCAAACTCTTTTTCCAAAAAATACCTGCCTGAAAAGCCTCTGTAGCCTGTTTTACAATCACCTGGTCATAGTACAAACATGTTTCAGTGCTTAAGTAGCCTAACAAAAATCTTTCTGAAAACATAAATACTTTTATGTAACAATTAAATTTACTGCACAGTTAAAGCATAAAAACATCGGCTACTGCCATGGGCGCATGCCACCTTATTTGCGGATGGGCCGATGTCTGTCAACACGACCGATACCGGCTGATTCTGATGTTCAGCTGATGCATCGGTGCATCCTTAGAGGTTTGAGGTTCTGGTGACTTCAACATGACGTGACTTTAAATAGGCCAGAGAGTTGACCGGCAAATTTTTCAAATATTGAATATTGTGATTTTATGACACTTTTACAGATTACAGTAAATTGTCTAAAGTTATGCCTGTATGACACAAATGTGCGCCATCTCTAATTAGTACACAAACTTTTGTTTTCACGTATTTAAGCACATATTTTGGCCTTTGGTTTGTTATTATGAGCTCTATGAAGGACTAGCAAAAAGCCTTGCTGTTATTAGTGTTTAAAAAGGCCTGATTATATACTCTCATTAGTGCAGCCACTTCCATAAAAACTTTATGCTATTTGACCACTTAAACAAGACTTACCTTAAAATTAAAACACTATACAAATTCATCATTAGCTCCAGTAGAACACTAAATAAAATTGTGTTTGTAAAGGTGTCATAAAGTGTAAAATAAACATCTAAAATTGTGCATCAATCTAGAAATTAAATGTGCCAAAGAAGTAGAGTTTTAGTTCTGACTCTGTTCTCTTGCCTTGTAATAAGGGCAGGACATCATACCTGTGTTTCCTATGCCCAGCTGCAAGGTGCTGCGGTCCTTTGTCAGCCCGTTGGTTTTGGGACTAGCCGTGGGGGCGACGGTGGCCACCGCTCTGGGGGGTCGCTTCCCGGGAATCTTGACTGTTGTCCTCAGCAGGTCTATCTCTTTCCCATGCACGTTCTGCATGTAGTCCTATGGAAGTGAATAAAAAAGGACATGAATAGGTGAGAATGGTAATGGTGACTATTAGTCTTAATATTTCCCTCGATTCAGACACTGATTATCCACAGTGGACCTGCGAGAATCCAGGAATTATGAAAGAAAAACAAATTAAAAGACTATTCAATTTCCGTCCCCATTAGTCACAACCCATCTCAGACCTTCCACTAGGGGTGTGTGATAGTGGAAAAATGATTGTAAAGCCATTATACATCACCTGTGCCCACGCCGCCTCTCCAAATAGCGAGATGTTAGGCTTAATGAATGCAAACAGTCTCATTCACTTTCAATTTGGGCATTTGATTTGGTTTAAAGCGACTACTGCCCAAATGTGGGAAGCCAAGGTGAAAATCATTGGGCTCAGCAGAAAAAGACCCAGAAAGAGGCGAGCTCGGCCTTTGCCGTCCCCCCACCGGCTCCTCTGCTTTATTACCGTGTCATAAAGCACTCATTTCTTTCCCAAGCCTCCTCGCTAATTACCCAGTGAGCGCTCTCATTTCATTTTATTGCTGGAATTAACAGCCAGATCGAAGCGTGCAAAGCTATTAAGATGTGTGATTAAGCCACATTCAATTAGTTTCTACAAACAATTTAATTGATGTAGCAGATAGAATTAACAGAAGGTGATTGTGTGGATGGCTTGGCTGACTGCGAAATTAAAGGTTCCCCTCTTCCACTCTCAGTCTGGCTCCCTCCCTCTTTCTTCCTCCCTCTCTCCTTCCCTCAATCTCTCTCTCTTTCCCCCTTTTCCCTTTCTTACTCCTTCTCTGCTCCGCTGCTCAAAATGAGCTCGAGCTGTTCCGGCGCTAATGCAACTGTCTCCCTTATTTCACCTCTCTCCGTAAGTCAACAGATTCATAGATTCATAGATTGCCCCTACGACCTGTAATAGCTGTAATGATCAAGAGATAGCCTGTTCAGTCAATTACATACATCACTGTAGCACAGCTCCGCTCTGCTAATAACCGCTTGTAAATTAAACCACTAACACACTGTCAGTGCAACAAGGCCACACACACAAGGTTCACGTCCAAGTGTTGGGCTTGTGCTCAAAGTTAGAGACAAGATGTTTCAAATATCTTTGCTTTTACGTCGCCTGAATTCCCCGATAATCTCAAACACAGAACTGGAAGAATCCGAGAGTGATGGGAGGATTTTCCGAGAGAGACGGGCATTTCTGACAGTGGCATCGGGCTCCTGAGCTGTCTGCTGCCAGCCAGCCGAGTGTTTAAGAGGTATTAGCGGCCCAGCAGGATTCTGACAAAGATGGATGTGGGAGGCTGGTCAGGCTCTGCTGCCATGCGGTGAGAACCATTATAAATACAAGCCAGCGTGGAGCCTGGGCGCGGCGGGCACGCAGCAGCGCAGCCATGTCTCCATTAGCCGACACCGGGGATGTGCACCACGGGGGGAGCAGAGATGACCACTAGGACACCCCGTTTCTTAATACTAAGCTTAAAGCCACAGGGTTAGCTAATATAGCTGTTATATACAGCGATATGTCTCTGTAGAAACATGAGCCTACAAGGTTGCAATCCAGTTTGCTAAAGCAGTGGTGGTAAATCTAATCGCATCGAGCGGTTAAAACGTCTTGCAGCACCCTCAAGTACAAACAGTGGTGTAACAAACACATTAAGACGATTGGAAAAGAAATGGGAGAGGAAATAAGAAGGAGGGGTTTGGACTTACATGTAAACTGGGGTGGTAAGTAAGGACGCCGTTATCGCACAGTGTGACATATTTCTTTTTCCACTCCTTGTTGAGGGATTTGCCACTTCGCTTCAGAAGGATTCCCTGTAAGAGACGAGACATCACGGTGAGCATCTGCTCCTCTCAGAGCAGCATGGTGGATGATATGAGCCATTATGGATGTTAACTACCATAAAACAGCGTTATTATTGTTATTACTGATTTGTTTCAGCAGCTACATTGAACATTTTCTTTGCGCTGAGTAACAAAGGAAACAAACATAATTTCAAGTCACAATTATGAACCAGTATGACATTTATTATTTGTAATTAAATCCCCTTTAACAATCATTTTTTATTGTAATTTCTTGGCTTTCATGATGTGTTAGTTTTTCTTTGGTGAATATTTAAAGGATCAAAATTGGCCACGTTCCTCCTGCACAGAGGCCCTTCAGTTAGAGAGACAGAGGGAGAGAGAGAGAGGGACAATCCAATTTGCCAGACCTCCTCCCTGCATTCATACACATAACATGCTGAACTCTGGAAGACCTCTCAATCCGGGGATTAGGGAGTGTGATCTCCCCTCTTCAAAGTCCACTCAGCTCTTATTCTTTTCTACTTTATCTTCTGGAGCCTTTTAGGGCCTCAGATGGTTTCCTTATCTGCTGAGTAAATCCACTGGTAAACAATGCAGTTCCTCTGCTGGAGGTGACCAAACGCTGCTGAGTGCAAGGGCCAGGAGGCTCTCCGGGGTTAAATAGCGAGGAGGGGCACGCTTAATTAGGGGATTAAGCCGGGGCAATGTTTGTGCTTTTACAGCCAGGGCTGGTGTGAGTGTGTGTGTGTGTGTGTGAGCCTAAAAAGGAGGGGGGTTAAAGGGGTAGTATTTTGCCAGCCAGGCCCATCCTGCAGGCTTTAATCCTAATTAACACATCAGGAAAAGCTGACCCTCGGTGACCTGGGCACCAGGCTGTTTGCCGACAATCAGCCTAATCCCGAGCCTGATTCATCCAGAGGGGGGGCAACTACTGCATGCTGGGACTCAAGACTTTGGTCTTCTTGGTATCTAATCAATATACCTGCTTGTTTATATTCTCGACAGAGCGGGACTTTTTCTTTAAATGTACCCCCAAAAAATCTTACACTTCTCTAATATTATAACAGTGTAACAAATATTATGTGGGGGGGAAAGTTGTCATATTTTGTTTAATTTTTGTCCAAATAAAAAGCAGTTGATAAAAAGTAAAAGTCTTGCAATTAAATTAAATCCAACTGTTATTTTTCACATAAGAAAGCCTCGGTTAACTCTTTCATAACTACTGACGCCTCTGTTGATTTCTCAGGAACAAACATTGTGTCCTTCAATCGATAAGTTGCTGACTGCCCAGACTCTTCTCAATTTAGTCAATAAAAGAACTGTAAACACTTTTCAAATGGCTCTCTAATCATACAAAGTAAATGATCCGGTCACAGGGCCTCCGGCAACTTTATAATGCATGTTTTACAAGCAAATATGTTGCTCATCTCGTGGCCTTACTGAAGCAGAAATAAATCTATACATGCAATCAGAGCGGAGCTTCGTATATTTATCAGAGCCGTGAAGCAGATCAATAAAGATACTGAGACAATAATGTGAAGTGTTTACACACGCCGACTAATTTTTCTGTTGTTTTATTTGATCAGTTGCTCGTTATGGCTGTGATATATCTTGTCACTTTCAGTAATTGGAAGCTTGACGAATGATGAGATAATTCATCATAATTGTGTAATCTACGCTGGAGTTCTTTATGTGATAGTTTGATGTCGGATGGTAACGTGTGTGGAGCCTTTCAGCACTGCCACACACACACCGTGCGCACACACACACACACACACACAGAGAAAGAGATGTTCAGCCTGTGCGACATAAGGAAACAGGCCGCTGGTCAGACGCGCTCTCTGTGTCCACACAATTGTGATATCTACACTGAGGAGATAGTGTCTTTCTCTTCTTTTGTCAGCCGACCAGGAGAAAAGCTGCATCCTGCCACTGTGGCTGACAGATAGGCCGGCCCTTTGTGACGGGCCGTGGAGGAGAAAAAAGTGTGTTGGTGTCTGTGTCGGGTGGGGGGGGTTGATGATGGGGCAAGAATGCAGTCACCGCTGAGAAGCTGTTGGCGGCTCCTCAGCAGTGACCGCATTGTTATCCCCACTCACTATTTTTATAGATGGGAGGGGGGTAGGTACAGAGGGAGAAGGAGAGGAGGGGGTCATGTGTAATTTGGCCCTACGGGGTGAGGGGGGACTGGTAATTAAGCACACATTGACACTTTGATCTCCTTGATTGTGCATTTGACTGGCCTGCAGATCAGGCAGTCATACCACAAACCCCCCTTCCATCCCTCCCTCCACACATCTGTAAAGCCACAACTCCAGCCCCCTTCCAAAATAAAAGCCTTTGTAGATAAAAACAGGGGGTGGCTTATCTTGTCAAAAGTTGCCATGATACTCGGGGAGACTGGCCCGGGACTTTAGAAGCGAGGCTCCACAGAGTGTATTGGGTAAGAATGGGGGAGTTTACAGTAAAGATTGCTCAGAGGGGATTCTTTCTAAGCTGTGGAAACCGACCTCCTGCTCACCTGCACTCATCAGATCAGGGAATTACACTAAACTACATAAAATGAGACTTTTACCAAGATTAAACAGGAATGAGATCTTTTCGTTTTACATTTTAGAAGAAGTTTTAAATGTTTATGTTGAGAGTATGTGAAGCTAATTAAACCCAGAGTTTAATTTTCTGTTGTGTTCATAAGTATGACTTTGATTTAAAAGAATTGTGACGACTTCATTCATTGCAATTTATAAAATCATGAACCCTTTCTACGTATTAGGTGAAAATATACCATCAGTGACAGACGGATCGACCGACAGATACTGTTTCTGTTAGACCAGTTTCCCCAAAGCGTTATTTTCTGATTGAGCGAGGGGGCTTGGAAGCGTCACCCTGTCATTATTCCAGCTGGACCGGAGTCTGGGCAATTTTCTACCAAAGGGAGTGAGAAGGTCTGGTTTATCATTTAAAAAAAAAAAAAAAGGACATTATCTTCTATCATTTGCAGGTAGAGAGGATAATATAAGGATGCTGACCCATTTTCAAAAGCCCTCATATAATCACGAGTGATTACTAATCAATGGGTCAATTACTTCTCCTTCGGTCACTGTCGGACCTTTAGAAATGATCCTCACTCAGATGTGTAATTCACTGATCCGTCTCTTAAAGCAATTCATGAAAATACACAAAAGATAAATCATAAAGAAGACCTTCAAAAATATTCGGGCAAATTCTTTAAGATGGGGAAAATATTCAGCTACACTTACATTTAGACGGCTGTGATATTAGTAAACCTGTATTTAGTATTTAATGTAATTATGTAATAAATTATTATTACATTACAAAATTGTGTAAAGAAAACTAGGCCATTGAGGAAGTCTGATGAAATTTTCCGCTCATTTAGCCGTCATAGTTGATAATCTGGACATGCATGTATTAACGTTTATGCAGAAATACCTCCCACACATTACCATTAGGAATAATTTTCACTGGGAGCAAACATTTTCATATTAAAGGTGTAACACATTATCCAAATGCAAGAGTGTTTAAAAAAAAGATCACAAGATTGGAATTATGTCTCCCAAATTAAACTACTTAAAATACATGGATTAACACGTCACAATAACACTAAAGACAACAACACTAATATTTTTTTCTGTAGCGCTTTGTTAGCATTGGAAGTGTTTGTAAACACACCATTAAAAAGGCCTGCATTTTCAATTATGGTCAATTGTGAAACACAAAATATATATAGTCATTATCCATGAAAGAGCTACTGAATCACACGTGAATTTACCTTTGATTTACCAGGGCAAAAATAAATCAATCGTACCTTTAAAACATCAAAAACAATATATATTTTATTTAAAAGGTGTGTGATTTACAACAAAAGAGACCTTTATTTGCTAATAATCGTTCTCATATTAAGTCTAAACCCCCAGACTTCCTCTCTCTTGCACCTCTGCTCAGCGATACTTGTACTAACATGAAGGTAGTTTGTTGTGTTGTAATGTGTCGCCATCTAGTGGTTAAAGTCATGCATGACTTTGCCCAAATCACACATCACTCTGCAGGCTATCCATCTTAATCTTTACAGTGCAGCATTTCAACGTTAAAGAGAAAATAATATCACAAAAAGGGAGCATACTTACCAGGGTGACTATGAGAAATGTAGGGTAAAAATGAGAAAAGCTGCTTACCTGTTTGATAGGTATGGCCCTTCCACTGCCTATGCTGTCTGTTTTACTGTCAACGCTCTTTGATTGTTCACTGGCTTTCCGTGACTGCAAGAAAACAAGAAAATCAGTCAGCAACTGAAGCGACACACCGACGGCACAGCAGAGAGGGAGTTGTGGGGTGTGAGGTGAGTTTTTGGGGCGTGTATGTTGGGGTGTGTGTGGGTGAGGGAGAGAGGAAGAGAGACTGGGGGTCAGAGGTGGGTGGTGAGGGTTTGTGTGTTGAGCATTTGCAGTATTTGTGGAGAAACTCGACGTTGCAAAATAAAAAGTCTCAAAAAGAAGCTCGAAATTAACAGACAAGCAGACCAGCGTAACAAACAGCAGTAACACCGACGTGCAAGTTAAAAAGAAAAAAAATCAAATAAGAGACCAAACCAAGACCACACTAGACACATCTCAACACAGAGGAGACCAAGGACGACCACACATTGAGTCATGACTCAGCCCTGAAACCCTTTCGGGGATCCTTTTCCTCTGTTTGAGACCCAGAGCGGGCCCTGAGCGGACCTGCAGACCAGCTGCTGCTATAGCAGCGTAGCTTCAGCTGTGCCTTTAGCATAGTAGCACTGATAGAGGCTTGTGCAGCCAGTTAATACATTTACAAGTTTATAAAAGGTTAAAGGGAGAGAAGGGAAAATGATTATTTTACAGGAGAGTTCAGTTAAAGTAGCTTTCTCCGATCTTTGACCTGTGAAACCTGGTGAAACATAAAATCACTTTGCAAACAATTTAAGAGTCAAAAAAGCAAGAAACGGTCAACATTTCATGTTTCTGGTCATGCCTGCGTTGGGAGAAAAAGTTAGACGGTAAAGATATTCTCAAAAGGTGAATCAAACACAAAAGAAAATTAACGTTCCCACCCCAGAACAAATAAAGAGATGAGATACAGGCAGGGACAGACATGAGTGTGTATGGTCTCACTCAGAACATGAGAGATGTCCAGTCACCAATGGAGAAGAGGTAGAGTCTGAGTTCAAGTAAACCAACTCTGGCGTTTATATTTTTTCCAACATTTTATTTTTTTTAATGATGACTTGTTTAGCTTCTATACAGACACCATACAAAGCAAGTCACAAATTCACTTCAAAATATTCAACAGATTGAGCCAAACATTGCAGTTCCCACAAAATATAGGATGGACAATAAAGGCATTATTTCATATACTCCTTATATGTATGTACTTTTTATAGAGTACCATTGTAAAATAAATACAATACAAGATATACAGCAGTCTATATTTTCGTCAATCCGTTCATGATAGAAAAGCGATTATGCAAGAGTTCATAATCTCTGTACCAAACCTAAATTAGGAAAAATGAAAATAAATAAGTGAATAAAAAAAACTGAATGTGCAAAAATAAATAACTTAAAATAAATAAAGGAAACAAACGTTAAGTTTAACTACATTCATACAAGTCGGTGCAACCCAGTTTCATTTGTTGGAAACTCTCAGTATAATATCTCTCAACCTGACTACCCTGGTTTTTATGAAGGCCTTCATAAAACTACCCAAAGTTACTCTGCTCTAAAATACCTCTTTAATAATACATTTAAACCACAATGTTAATTCATTCAATACTTCAATACTCCCTGGAAAAAAAGAAGGAATCAAACAACAACGGACCAAATGAATGTAGGAAAATCTAAAAGGAAGAACAAAAAACAACTTGGCACCTCTAGTCCTTGAGTCCTCATTTATGGCAAAAGGCAGTGTGATGTCATGTAAGGAAAGGTTGTGTCCTTTGGGTGGCTGGATAACAGTTCCAAGAGTGACTTGACTGTACAGCGTGTTTCTGTATGGGGTGTCTGAATGAGAGTTGGGGGGGATTGGGGGGGGGCTGGGATCGGAGGGGGGGGGGGGGGGGGGGGACTGGGGGGAAAGGGTGGACGGGGCATTTCCAGAAGAGTCCTTACAGTCTGTCTCACTTTGTGATATTCGACAGTCTACTCTGAGTGCGCTCAAACACTCAAATGGACTCAGCTTGAGGCTGCGTTACACGCAAAGTCCTACGGTTTCCTTATAGTGCAAGGTCTATGCATTACCCTCAATGCGAGAAAGCACCGAGGGTAAAGCAGTGACAAGCTGTTAGTCCTCAATAAATAATCTCTTCTCTATCAGGATTGGCAAAGCAGGGGGACTCTTTTTTTTTTTTTTTTTTTTAACCATCATGCTCTTCTAATTCGGAAGGAGTTGGAAAGCCCTTTTTGTTGAAGAAAGGTTGGAAACAGAAGCACAACTCTGCAAATATTGAAAAACAGTGTCAAATGGTTATTTTTTTGTTTGGTTTTTTTTTTTGGTTTTGTGTCATACGTGGAGATCGAGTAACAAGTCAAAGGACTAAAAACGTGATATGGGAAACACTAAATGGCGGACATTAATAAATGGACTAAATGAAGATGAACGAATGAGTTCGATGGAATTAAGTATAAAAAATGCCGTCATATTCGCTTCAACTCCTAAACGGTGTGCTTTTCAACACAAAAAGGGACGGACAGCCTGAAGACGTCAGGAACCCACAGACAGATTACAAAACAGATTGTTTAGAGTTATTGACCATGGAAGCACTAGGAAAGAATTATGTGTACTGTGCTGACACCTAGTGGCCGAGGACGGTAATGGCAAAAACTGGCTTGAAATGAGTGTGGTTGGTGAAATTGATTTGTGAGGGAGGTGAATAGATGGAGAGTGATAAGGTTTTCTGTAGTAAAGCTTTGAGTTTGATTTACTTAATTGAAAAAATCTGCCAAACAATGTTTCATTGAAAAAGATTCACTTCTTTTACGGGGCTTTTCTGCTCAACTATCTGATGTTTTTGTAATCAGACTCTTAAAAAAAGCTTTACAGTAATCATTTTACTCTGAATAAACTGCATTTTGCAAAAGGATATTTCTTAATTTCAAGAGTCCCAATGCCAGCGCCACAAATGTGACAAATATTACTATTAGATCTGATTACAACTGGATTCTTGCAGCAATTTTCTCCTTTGTAATATATCAACAAAATACCTTGTGTGTAATGACTAAAGTGAGTCTGTCCGAGCTTGTCAACTGATGACATTAAGGCATATTTTTTTCTTTCGATGAGTTCGTCTTTTGAATCTCACAGAATCAACATAAAGTGAACTACTTACAAGAGTGTTGAAAACATGACAGGCTTTCAGAATGGCCGCCTGCTGTTTGTAAGGACGTTTAGAGAACTGACACAGATTTATTTTGAAAAACGGACAAAGCTATGAAAGGGACATCCTCGATTTTTGATGCGTTGACGAAATATTTTCTCTTTTGTGGATTTGAAAAACGGCAAAAAAAGGTCGGCACTGCAAGTCTTCCTCTCCTGAGCCCATCGCACTCTTCAAGTGTCACTGAAGAAATGTCGTCATCGCCCCCGTTTACTTTCCTCCGCCTCTGCTTCCTTCTCCTCCTCCTCTCCTCCCTCACCCTCCCTCCTCCCACCCTCGGCTTGCTGCTCCTCAGAAGGTCATGAGCTGAAACTCCCGCTCGGCTTGCCACTCCGGCACCCACACTGGGTAGGTGGCGTGCTTCGGCATCTCCATGACGCGGACGGGGAGAGGCTCATTTCTCTGGTGGACATGGTTAGTCACTACCTAGCAGGGGGGAAGGGAGACAACAAGGGGAGCTAGCACACAGCCTGTACTGCTCGGAGGCCACAAAGCCTGCAGCTTCCACAGCAGCTGAGGTAACAGGGTGAAGGCAGGAGGAGGAATAGAGGAGGGGGCGGGGGAGGTAGATAGGGAGGTTAGAGAAGGAGTTAGTTAGAAAGAGATGGGGAGAGAAGAAGGCAGGAGGTAGGAGACAGGGGTCAAAGAGGTGAGGGGGAGGAAGACAGGTGGAGGAGGGTGGGAGTAATCTCAAATAGCCCGATCTGTGCCTCATAAAGTTCAAAGTTCAGGAGAAATAATAAAAAAAAACGTGGGAAATATCGAGATGGTTAAATCTCTGGAAACGCTGAGTTAGCTGCGAGTTTGAAAACACACTTTGGCTTTTATTTTGGAGGCCACAAACAGGCTCCTCCGTCAAATAATCTCACTGGTTTGAAGAATAACAAAACCATTTTTGGTAGAGTCTCTACAGACCTCCCTAAGCTTTAAGAGGCAGAGGTCGGGCTATGTGAGATTAGGAGAGGCTTAGCAGCAGAGAGGGAGGCTGGAGGAGAGAGGAGAGAAGGGGGGAGCAGGCTGGGTAGAGGAAGAGGGCAGAGGCTACAAGTAAAAAGACAAGCTTAGGACAGCTAAGGAAATTAGAGTGGTTAGTGAACACATATGCTATTGGTTAGAGAGAAAATACGACAGGACATGGGGTAGAGAGCAGGCAGACAGGGGCGGGGGGTTCTGGTGGTGTGGTAGTGAATCTCATTGATCGAGATCGGATTTTGGCCAGAGCAGAAGTAAGTGGGGCGATGACTGGGGAGTTATATCAGTGGCTGGATGAGCACTTCTATCAGGAGCTGGGGTGTTGTTGGAGGGTGGGGGCATGCGTTATTAGCAGCGTGTAAACAGGGCTTTGGCTGGCTCAGACTTTAAGTTTAGCTTGGTCAGGCAGGGCAGGGGAGGAGGGGTGGCATTGGCGGTTTGTTGCTGCCGTCTCTCCCCAAAAGGGAAATCACTGCAAAGAAAGGATCTAGTGAAAATAAGAGGGGTGGGGGAGGGAGGTCAAAGATTTAGACAGTACAAAGGGCCTAGTTTGTTATGGGTGAGATGAGAAACTTAATCCATGTGCATTTAGTACATCCAATTAGAAAAGAGAAAGGAAATGAGAAGAGTTGTTTCCACAGTGCTTATCTTTGATATTTGCTTTGAAAGATTTTTGGGGATCTTATATATATTTTCTATTAAGTCTTTTCTCCTTTGCCCATTGTGCTGTGTGAACAAGACGCTTCCTTTGCCTTCATGGGAGGCAGGAGAGGTGGCTGTGATGCATTTTGAGCTACCTGTCTCCCTCTGGTGGACAAAGTGTGCCTGGCAACATGCCTCCTAGTAATGTGAGTGGGTGTTGCTTTGCATCAGCTGTCGCATACTTACTGTGAAAATGTTGGAGCGGCGCTTTGACTGCTTGCGGATGGGCGTGGGCGTGTTGGAGGCAGCGATGGTCTCAATGCGCATCTCCCGCTGACTTATGCTGGGGGTGGAGGGAACAGAGGAGGAGTAGTCGCTGAACGCACCCCCACCATTGGCCGCCTGGGGAGCGAGAGAGATTAGGAGGAACCGAATCAGGAGAGAGGAAGGAGGAGGAGGGAGGAAGAAAGTCAGAGAGTCAGAAGGAGAGGGAATAATAACAATAAACAAGCAGGTGAATTTAGGACACAATCTTAATAATATCGGACATTGTATTGTTTTTCCCACACTGATAATAGACGTTCTAGTTCTGATTATCCTTAGAATTACATAAACGTCTTTATATAACAGCTTCCTTGATTATTGGGATCTTACCTGGTTAATGTGAACAGAGGGGATGGATGCAGCGGGGACTGATGAGTGGCTGGGAGAGTTAGGGAGAGATTTGCATGGACCAATCGAGAGCTGCTGCTTTTTCCTCATGGCCACAACCTTCTGGGCAACTGGAGAAGAAAGTAACAGATTGTTCACTAATCCTTTCAAGCTCCTCCTGATATAAATACTTGCAAAAGGAGAGATTTTTAGAGGACTGGTTCATAAAGCAAAGAGAACATAGAAACCAGAAAAATACATGTTTCTCTGCACAATAAAAACAATTAAATAATAAATGTCTGTAAGTCTTGATAGACTCTAGATATACCCAAAATAAGATGCTGAAATGATCTAGTTTTGAAAGAACATTATCAAAGATCAAACTGTAGAAAATATGTTTAATTGCTTCAGTAATTTCTTCAGTATTCTCTGGTTCTGTCTGAAGCAATAATATTTGAAATTGGCGCCATAGCTGTGGAGAAAGTAGTACAAACAGCTCGTGGTTTCGCCCATTCTAGTTTCCTACAACACCCAGCGTGCATTACGCCCCTCCCTCTGAAAGGAACGGCCCAGCGAGAGACGCTAAAGTGAAATACTACTGTTTCGCGTCACTGAATCCGAAATAAGACGAGAAAATACCGGTGGATTATCTAAAAAATCTTCAGGTCTGCAGCCTACATTTTTACCTGACGATTCTGAAAGAGACATGACATCGGAGGCGGGCGTCCTACATTGGGGAAGTGTAGTTTAGCGAGCTCCCTGGCCTCTGCCAGATGACATGTTTTTTGTAGTCTGGCGGAGGTTTTCCAGGGCCCATTGGAGAAGCGGATAGCGTCCTCCAAAGGCACAGAGTGAAACTGCATTTTTTGTCCCTACCATAATAGCATTAGCTCCCCGTAATAGCATGATAGGACTGAGGATGGCAATTGGCGAACTGGTCCTTTAAGCTGCTATTTTTCTTTGTAATTTATGAAAATAAATGAAATGCTTTTGCTACTTTCACTACAGCGGTCTTATGTCTGCAGGTTTACATGCATATACAGTCCTTATTGATTGCTGTAAACACAGAAAAAATATATTTTTCCTTTGTTATTTTCTAAATAAAAAACTAAGACTGCGCTAATCCAACAAAGCTCAAAAAAGTAAGCAAAGCTAATTCCAGGTATATGAGCACATTATCACAACCACCTCAGGCTGTTTGTTTTTCCAGTCAGGTAATAAACAACATACTGCAAGGTGGATTATACATATCTCCTGGGGGAAAAGCTTCTTCTATTTCCAGCAAAGTAATCACACAAAATAATACTTGCAGTATTTTTTGTTTTTCACTGTTCTCTTCAGAGTGATGGTAGCCAAATGGGACTGTTGTCACCTTCTGAACAACCTGATTCGCCATGCAATGGATGCAACCTGTCATATAATTCATGGCACAATAGAGAGGGGGACTTGATGGAGCAAGAGGGAGGGAGGGAAGGGAGGAAGGTGATGTTCACGGCTGCATGACGTGAATTAGCACTGAGGGAAAGAGAGATGATTTGAAGTTGTGATGACAGCTGGGACCATAACGCCCGGCTGCCTGCCGCAGCATGGCAAATAGAGAAAGAAGGCAGGAGTGATAGAGGGCGACTTCTGCAGGCAGCAAACACTCCTTCATCTCTTTCAATTATTTCAAATTGGGCTTCAGGAAGCAATTAAAGGCAGGGAGGGAAGACAACACGCCTGTGCATCAAGTCAATGAAATGCAGAGCGAAACGTTGCGTTACATATTCAGATGTTTTGTGAGGGGATGACAGGCTTTCAAAGAAACTGCAGCCCTAGGGGATAATGTGCCAGGGATGACGCTGCCAAGTTTCCAGATGACAGTTTCTGAAATCGGGGGAAACTCAGAGGTACTTTCAAGAGACATTGAGAGGGGATTCCACCATCTATGCACAGCTGAATATTAACTGGTCTCTGTATAGATCTCCACATTTGTCAGAAATGTTCCTTCCTGATTAGAGTTCTGTTGTTTTCTTGAATCTCAATTGATTCAATTTAAAATCCCTGTTGCAACAGTTATTGAAGTAAGGCCATTAGTCACTAAGTTTACTGCCAACATTAGATACTGAGCACACAGCATAAAGAATGCAAATGAACTGCTCTGCATATGAGTCAAGCATGCACTGGCATTCATGCATGTTGCCACCAAATAACTGTGGATCTATCCCCGAGTTAGAAAACTAAAATACAAGTGCTTTATAACCCAAATTCTACTTGTGATTAAGGTCGCACACAAAGTTACAAAGTTCTTGGCCTAAGATTATGGAGTCAACCTTATTTTTTCTCAGAGAACACAATTGATGAATTGCTGAATTACCTCTTTGTTTCGTGCTAAGACCTCATTCGAGCTCTAACAATTGACTTCATCTTCTCTAATCTATCATCTTCAAGCTACACCTTCTACTCCCACATCATCCAATTACACTTTTTTGGACACCCCTCTCACCGTCCTGGAAGACTCTCTCCACATTCAGGCCATAAGTGGAGCAGGTCTCGTAATATGTGCAGCGCTTCAGGTCGTTTGACAGCTTTCTGGCCCGCGAGTCATCGATCACTCTGGGGTTGGCAGCACTGATTGCATCTAAGAGAAGAGCGTAAGAACAGATCATATTCAAACGTTTAATCACAATGATAAGGATGGTGGTGTTCTGTTCTTTACATATACTTTATATAGTCTTTGTAATTTTGGATCTCTTGTTAATGAAAGAAATGTCTCCTCTAATCATATTTTCTTAGTGTCAAGACAATGTAAGACCATAGAGGACTTCCTGTGAGTAGTACTGTTGTGTGTAATGCCACTATGGAGGAAGCAATATCCTGACAAGACAAATATATCAGACGTAGGGCAGCACCTTGTGTTCCAACGAGGACCATGGGGACCTCAGCTGTGTTCCTGTAGCTGGATAAGCGCAAGAAGTAATTGTAGACCGTCTGGAAGCTGATCTCATCCTCCAGGCTGAAGACGAAAACCACCGCATCCACCCAGGCAGCAAACTGAGGACAGAGCAGAGGTGGTGTGTTGGAGCACTGTGAAATATGAGCTGCCTCGCAAGAGCGCAGGAACCTTCACACAACAGATTTCTTCTTTTTGGCTTCCATTTCACTTCTACTGTTCAGCTACTAATTAAAAGTCCCTCTCTACTGAAAAATGTGTTCCACTTATTGATTGCCTCTCTACCTAGATGTTTGAGCTTCAATGTGCGGAATAATGTAAGTGCAGAGTTAGACACTAGAAGAGGATTCACATTCAGCTTGTGAAAAATGTAACATTCACTGCTCACCTTAGAGTTGTACGTATCAGCAACTACTTGACATCCCCACTAATATAGAAAACAATCATGGTCCAAACTCCAGTGCATGAGAGTGTACTTTTCAACGAAAAAGGGGCGCTCTCTGTGCAGTATTTAAACCTTTGCAATATATAGTCAGTATATTCTTACAAGCATTTAGATAAGCAAACTCATAACCTTCTTTTAAGTACTCTTCAAACAGGAAGGGCTTTTATAGTTCATCTATTGTTTGCCTTGTTTCTATCCTACTTACGGTATAAAGGCTGAACATTTAATCTAAATTTTATCCAAATCGTAATATGGCGCAATATTTGTTAAAGGTAAAATGTGTCAAAATACCATTGTAATTTAAATATTGTGCTGCAGAGGTGTTCTGCTCTACACATCATACACAGACGTACGTTTCAAATATCTTTGTTTGGTACAGATCACCAGCAAAAAACACACCATAATAATTTTAATATGTTTTTTTTTTTTTTTTTAATGAATCTGAGAACAATTATGTAAAAATGATTCCCTTTAATAGCCCAAATCATATCCTATGATATCATAACCTGTTCTTACAATAGAGTCTGTTTCACCAGATCTTATATTCTATGTTTTTGGCTGTTTCCTGTTTTTATCCTGCATGTGTACCATTTGATCTTTTCCTTTCAAGTACTCTACAGCTGTGTTTTTAAAGTGTCATACAAATATCTATATTTATTATTGATAATATATTGTTATCATATTTTTTTTTTTTTCATTTACATGACTTTAGATTTAAATGGGGCAAACAGAACGGGAAAACAAATATCAAATTATTTTATTTTTTCTTGTAATGGGTCCTTTAATTTGGCTATGTTGTCACTTACATGCAATATTACTACTGTTAGGTGTCACAGGGCTTCTTTTGACTTCAGTTCACATAAAGAGACAGAAGGGGGCAGTGTAGCAACAGCCATAATACTGAGTGCCTTGTTTTCAGCCAAAGTAACAGCACAAGGGGGAAAGAATGTGAATGATTGAACGCTACTACTGCATCCTTATCCGTTTTCAGTATTCCCACTATCATCATAAAGTAGGAATCTTCGTATTTTCTGCGTCATCGACATTCATAATCTCCGCCTGGTCTTTATGATCGAACGGGGCACCGAGGTTTCCCTTGAGCGGAGGAAATCAATCCTAATCACCCTCCATTGTAGGAGAGAGGCTACGCGGAGCCCACAGTAGCACTAACAGTGACAATCAAGTGATAACTGTCCTCCTGTATTGCCCTCTTCTTCATTCAGCTTTCAAGTGTCACACAGACCCCCAAAGGGAATGAATGGCAAATCAAGCCTCAATGCCACAACTCTGCTCAGCCTCCCGTGAGCGCGAACATAATGGAGGCCTTTAATTATGGCACTAATTATACAGGCAGCTGACAACTGAGCTGAACTCTGTTTCTATTCCCTAATCTCACAGAGCGTAATGCAAGCGTAAAACGGAGCGTTGCCAAGCCAGGTATCGGAAGCTGCTAATAGAAATGCACGGTACGTTCACACTGAGCTTACCAGAAACCGTGTGAATGAAGCCGCAAGCAAGTCAGCTTGTATTCTCATTGGTCGAGGTTTGTTGGCTGAATCCGCTGATAAAATCAAATTATTACCACATCTATTTAGGTTTTGTTTACCTGAAGAGCTAAAACGAGAACACTGACATTTAGTTTACACATCCAGCAGACATGAAGCAACATTAGCATTCATGTATTCTTGTGTCTGACCAACAGACAAATTCAAGGTCTAATATGTACTCTCCTTTTAGCTATCTACCAGCTCTTTTCCAGAGGCAAATACCTTGCAGCTACTTCTTCACCATCTACCTGCTAACTTTACCTGTCTGCCGTTTGATGCAGACAGGTTGCTGCTGAAAGTTGTTATTAACCAGAACAGTCAAGCTTGGAGCCATGAAACCAAAACAATTAGCTGAAAGATGCTCTGTAGAGCAGAGTGGAACTGCAGAGAGAGCTGATAATGTGCTTTTGCATGTGTTGCCACTTTATACTTCACTCACTTTCTAAAACATTGTTGCTGTGCACATTTGCTGTGCAGACACTCATTCATTGCAGATTAAGACATAAAACATGATGCATTGATCCAGATTCAAACCACCCTTTAGTACATTGTATATAATGTTTTTAACAACTTGAAAGAGAGATCGTGCAGATACTATGCTGTCATGCAAAAGTGAATTTTAGAATTAAGCATTAACGGTTTGTCTTCAGACAATCCAGGCCTGATGAAGTTGTAGATTTCCTGTGTTTAGTACACTATAATTCTGTATGAGCTGCGAATCGGAGGTAAAAATTAAACATTTTCTGGTAAAAAAAAAGATCAAAAATAACTGAGGATAAATCCTGCGGTCTAGTCTGTCATAGAACAAGGCTGGATTACACTTCCTAAATTTACTTCCTCTGGAGTATCAGAATTTCATATGCATGCTCTCCTATAATAAACTAAATAGGGACTATTTGGAAGAAACAGCAGCTCCATTACTCTTCATATTTCACATAGTAATAGAACAATTAGATGCTGTATTGTCCCTTTGACCACCAAAATGATTTTGGCTGAGCTCCCTCATTGATCTGTTGCTGCCCTTTAAGTGCTTTCGGTGGAACTACCACAGAGTGCTGTCACAGCAGCTGGAAACAGTCCTGCCGAGAAGCAATGGTCCATCTCTAAACACTTCCTGTCTGCATGACAGTCTGACGCATCTTGCAGCTTTAAAATAAAGCAACTTTTTTTCTTACCTGCAATTCTGGAGGCCCTCCTTCATCTCGGATCAGAAGTAGGTAGCTCTGTCCATCCACCACTATTTCTTTCTTGAACCGCCCACCTGAGGAAGAGACATGTATTTAGAAGGTTTGCTCCAAGGTCATTCATATTACATGTGAAGTCAGGCCTAGTGCTGGAGCAGGATGCGATTGTAAAATTGTCTTAGGGTATAATAACTGAGCATCAGGGGTTCCCAGAGGAGAACAAGCCTGCAGATACATTTTACACTCATTAATTGTGATTGAATATCAAATCACAGCTTGACGTAAAAGTTTGACTAGATGTGTATAAGTTAAACTGCAGTTCTTCAATTTAGACCTGAATGTGTTGCTGTTGGGATCATATGCCGACAGGAAACCAGGTCTCTCTGGAGCCAATTATGTGGGCGAGAAATTGCCATTTAGCGTGTCTAATACACAGCTGCTGAGGGAACAAGTTCAGTGCCACTGCCACCCGTCCTGGAAAGGCTCAACTTTCACTTCACAAACATCATCAGACTGCATGTGTGGGTTCGGAGATTGGATTTTTACAGAATTATCAATATAACTCGGAACACTTTGAAATGAAATGATAAGAAATGTTGAATAATTAGAGCAAAGGAAGCCATGGGAGATCAAATCAGAGGCAGGAAAAACCTTGTCTTTGTTCTGAACTGGTTTGCCTCAGGTCACACCAAATCCACAGGATAGCAGTGAGGCGCTAACACTTAACCCCCATGCAGCCTTGACTTTCTCTCTCCTTTTCTGCATTTCTTTTCAAATACTAACGCATATTCCTTGCCGCTAGCAAAGCTGGCTGCAGATAAAGAGAAGGCCAATGGCAGAACTGCGCAGTAAATTAGATTCTGCATATCATTTGGATGGTTTGCGATCCTGTGGAGATTAAAAACATTCAAATGAGAAAGTAGTGAGGCTTGAGATGTCCCTGGGAGTGAAAACGGTGCCTTATGAATACAAATATATGGTAAAACCTATTGTACAAAATGTAATAACGAGCAAATTTGAGAAGGTCGAGGAATAATCATGAAATGTCTGAAGAAATAAATTATGCTGTAGACAGCAGATGTGCAGCCAGAGTAAAAGTGCACCTGTTACACTTCGCACATTTTCTGAGAGTTTCATAAGCAGACACGTTGGCTTAGATCTTCACATGATTACATAAGAGGGTGTCAGAGATCACGCTGTTCAACCGGTATATTAAGACCGACTGCTCTCACATCACAGAAGAGCTGTAAGGGCCATACAGCAAACTGGCCTGGTAATTTTTATAGGCGGACAGTATCCCTGTCTCAGCAGGCAATACATATCCACTTGAGCCATACTTCCACCCTGTTAAGTCCACTTCAGCCCGCTTGGCAAATAGGGGATTCTCCCAGCCTTTAGCACAGGCTCTTGAGGCTTGCTCGATGCTGGTTGTGTAACAGAGAGAGAGATTCACATACCTCCAGCCAGCTATTTTTTTTTTCCGAAACCAAAGTCACAGAGCTTTTGGAGATTCAGACAAAGGACTGAGAAACTATGTGTCTGTGTGTCTCTGAATCCTGTTTAAAAGGGGAAAAAAGATGAGGAGGATCTGGTTACACAGAGCGAAAGACTGGATCAAAACGGAGGAGAAAACCAGAGATTTATCAGAATACTGAGTTTGAACAGCTTGGCAGCATGAAAATACACCAGAACAGATTAGGGAAAGTCTCTGAAATCAGTATCTGTAATGAAAGCACACGGCTGTGGTGAAAACATGGATGGAATTTGAAGTAAACATTTCTGTTACATAATCATCCAGGATGCTGTTGTCTCTATTTAGAGAGGAGCCAATACAATGCATCCAAAGCAAAAAAAAGCCTGTGCGTGGATACAGGAGACAGACTGCTGTACTCTTCTGCGTTAAACACTTGTCTTCATCATGACGAAAAGTGATTATGAATCATTTAAATGTGCTTCTCGATCTCGCACAGAAAGAGGCGACTAATAACCTTGCAGACAGCCTACAGAGAGACAGTAAGTTGGTAGGCACGGTTAACACGCAGCAAGCATACTCTGCTTACACGGAGGCTTAGACCTTGACACAGAGCCACAATCCAACAGAGCTCCATCCGGTGTTGCTATGGCAACACACCCCAGTACCTTTTTTCAGATATCATAGCAAAAGCCCAGGAACAAAACACTGAAGAAACAGCCATCGCTGAACCTTCCTCTGCTGGGCAACGCGTTCTGCAATGTAAATACTCAAAGGTGGAGCGAAGCCAGCGTTAAAGCACATAAGAAACAAAGAGAGGCAGAGCAGCTGCTAATCACGAGACAGGTATGTTGTGTCACAACGGAAAGAAGGGACACATGCACATATCTGAGCAGACATGTTTCCTTGATTACAGCAACAACGCTCGTTCTGTTTTTCCAGCATTTCCACCATTGATTTCTCAAGGACTAATTAAGCTATGAGGATTTTTCTCCCTCGGTGCAGCAAAATGCCAGAAACTAATTATGCGCTTCATGTCTCATCCTCACTATAATTACACTAAAACGAAACACTGCAAACCCCTCAAAGATCATCAGTTAACTCCGGGTTTGCCAACATCTATGTGGATTTCTGAGAGGAGGACTTACCTCTCCGGCCACAAGGGGGCTTTCTCATTATGATTTCACTGATAAATTGAAGAATATCTGCTTTTCAAAGCTCAAAGAGTGAATTAAAAATGGTTTCTGTTCTGAGATAGACACTCCAGATCAGGGTACAAGATATTCAGGAAGTGAACTGTTTATTATTGCTATAAAAAACTTTCATTTACACTCCCAGAGAAATTATAGGGTTTAATTCAAACCTCATGTTTTAAAAGTGAGTCATCTTCACATGCCTAATTTAGTGGAAATGTTTTGCTGCGTTTTTATCTCACCAGTTTTGGTGGAGAAGTTAAAAGGAAATTTATGAATCGAAAGCATCCCAATATCAATTTTGGCATCCCAGGAGCTTGATATTATCTCCCACAGACCTCTAACAATCAAAATAAATAAGAAATGTACTATCACAAGGTACCATGCTTCAAGTAAATATCCTATTAAACCCAACCTATTATGGTCACCCGTCTGAGCGGTGCAGCAATCAGTTTTTTCTCATGAAAAACAAACAAAAACCAGCAGATTTCTGTATTATTTCAATTTCATTTTCATCAAGCTAATAAAAACAAATCTTCTGTTGAATGAAAATATTATCAGCCTCACACAAAGCCCAAGAAGCCTTGTTAAATTAGCAGCTCGACATTAAGGTCATAAGAGCCAGAGTAAACACTCTGTTCCATGAGTAACTGATCTGTTTATAATCACCTCCTGACCCACTCCTCCCACAGCAGACTCTTACCTTCAGGAGACTCCTCCTGCACATATGTGCCTGTCAAGTACCGGTGGACCAAGGCAGACTTCCCACTGGACAGGTTTCCCACAATGCCCTGCAAGGTCAAAAGCAAAACACTGTGATTATTACTGACAGGCATAACATGACAAGTACAAAGCACGAGCATATGTAGACTCAAAGGACCGTAATGGTGATCTGACTTCTAATTCTCAGCACACGGTCCTTTTACTTTGTGTTTGAGCAGCTTTAAATCGTGCTTAGCGAGTGCATACGCTGAGTGAGGCTCCAACATGTGGTTTAAAGCCTCAGAAGTACACAGATAGCTGATCGTTCTTTGAGATTAATTTGACTATCTGCTGTTACCAAGGGGAGGAATGAACCTTAAAGCTAAGTAATAAAGGTGGATTTGACGGGTAGCTCTGTGTAATTGTGTTTACTTCTTATTACAGCTAACAACGAAACATTGCAACAAGAGCATTGTTATGAAAACATTGCCAGTGGCAGTGTGAAAATAATAAAAGAAAAATTGCAGTTTATTTCATTCTAATGGTAGATGTTTGCCTGACAATTATTATATCTTAGTTGTACGAGTTTCCTTGAATGCATCACCGAGGAAAAGTATTCAAAATGTTCTCGCTCACAGCGGCACTACCATTAAAGCAATAAAGCAAAAGGCTCTCTTTGTGTTAGTTAATTACACAAAAAATGAATTTATGAGATTCTAAGTAACAAGAATTGATCCACAAAGAAAACATTATCCATCCATCCGTTATCTATACAACTTATCCTGTTCAGGAGGGGGCTGGAGCTGAACCCAGCTGTCATTGGGTGAGAGGCGAGGTGGCTGACAGAGAAAGACAACCTTTCACGCTCACACTCAAACCTTTCGGCAATTTAGAGTGACCAATAAACCTAACAACATGTCTTTGGACTGTGGGAGGAAGGAAGGGAGAGTATGTGGAGCGAACCCACGCATGCACGGGGAGAACATGCAAACTCCACTCAGAAGGGCCCCCTACGTCAGAACCACTGCAAGGAAATATGTCCATAAAAATGCAGTATTAGTGGAGCTGTACCATGCAAACTAGTGCAACTGTCACTCAAAATAGAAAGGTTTTTAACTCTTCACTGTGATAGATTGCCTCTCTATAAGTAGATATTAATTCCATAGTGGTGTGACCTAAAACAAACCGCCGCCTGTAAGAAAATCAAATAAAAAACTCATGCTATGCTTAGAAAACAGTGGGCAGTAATAAAAAAAGGTACATATGGTTTGAAGTTAATGATCAAATTCTTGAAAACCACAATATGGTCTTTCATGCAGCGAGGCTTTATGATGCTGAAACATTATGAGGAAAATCCTCGAACACACATCGGTTTGGTTGCAATCTTTCCTCCACTTCCTCTCCCTGGTGTCTAGACCAGACCTAACTGCAGCGCCTTCGGGGTGATGCATGGCAGAGGGTGGGCTGATGATGCCAGCATGTCTGGGAAGAACAAAGGCTGTAACATACTTCATCTCCTCCCACTTCTCCTCCTCCTCTTCTACCCACTATCGCCCTCTTCTTCTTCAGATCATTAGCGGGTGTTAAAGTCAGGTATGGTTCTAATTATAGGGAAGTTTGCGGCACAAGAGGGAAGATCTGTTTAAGGCCTTTTCCAGCCTACCCTCCTCTATAGCTGAAGTATATATAAATGTCATGAGGAACCCCAGTAGAATAAACTATGAATAAGCTGGAAGTTAGCAAAAGTTGTAGGCTGTGTGCTGCAAAAGCTGTGAGTCAACGAAAAATCGACTTTGAAAGCACCACTGAACCAGTGCTCCTGCTGTTTTAACTGTTGGGCTTTGTGACCTGCTGGTATATAGCCCTCATGAAAACAGAAAGCTGTATCAGCACTATTACAGTACAAAACTTTCACTCTTCTTTGTAGATGTGTGAGCTTGATCAGAATATAACAAAGAGTGAGAATGTGATGATCAAAAGATGGTAATAAAATAAGGTTTAGTTCCCATCAGAAAACTACAATAACAGAGGACGGCTCGCTGCTGGAGCAGATGTTTTCTCATCCTATCATCATTTCAACAAATCAGCAGGAAGTGGTTTGACCCCAAGTAAAACTGATTTTGCTATCATTTTTAAAAGCTTCTGGCTGAGACATACCTCTTTTCAGTTTGACCTTGTCACTGAACAGTGAGTGAATATTTTGAGAGGAATGATAGATATTTTCAGTCATTTAATTCAGGCTCTCCAGGTCCATTAAACAAACCCCCGTGTGGAAGCTGCCAATTAACACCTTAGAAACATAAAAAGGAAACAGATGCGTTTTAAGTGTTTGAAGCCAAGAAAGCAAGTTTGTCTTTGAGCTCCCTGTGAGTTTCCCCCTTTCTCTTTCCATTGAAGTTTCTTCCTTTGCAAGGTGCCACATCAATGAATCCACCTAACACGGAAGTATTATATCAACTGTCAGAATGGTGGAGTGCAGTTTTTCTTTATGGGTGCAAGGCATTAAAGCGTGTGAGGATGTTAGTTGTGCACTTGGCAGTGGCTGTGTGTGTGCTTTACTGGCGGGGTGGGATCAGACCCAGGATGTGTCACTAGTCTAGCCCAAAACTGTCACTCATCTCGCGTCCTACTGCAAGCCACCCGGCATCACCATGCCAACGCATCTCATTAAAAATCACCAGCTATGAGCCGGGGAAAAGTCCAGCCAGTCTCTCAAATGCTGCCTCTCATGTAAGATGCATGACCAGAATAATATGGACAGAAGAAGCTTCCCCACTGACATTTAAATCTATCAGTAAGATGAAACCTCAACACGGGGACTGTTAGGAATATTAAATGTTACTCACCACTTTCAGCTCTGGCACTGACCGACTCAATGTCCATTCCTGGCTGTTGACGAAAGAGTCTGAAAAGAAAAAGAGGAAAAAGAAATTAAGTCAAGCAGCATTGGAACATAATCGATCTGTTTGTGTCCCATTTGACCCCAGCTGCAGATACTGTGACAGAAACAGTATTTCCCATTGGATGAGAGCAAAGTTACAGCTTCTGTTTACAGACTATATGTAGTGAGTGCAACAAGTTTTATGATGGATTGTGCAGCCGCCACATAAATATGATAAATCACATCTACAGTCTGGTCAGGTACTCAGGTATTTCGACCGGCTGGTTTTAAGAAAAAACTTTCTAAAGGTGCTTTCCCACTGATCAAAAAACATGCTAACACTCGGCTTTTTTGCTTACTGGGAAAGGCTACAATCGGCATTCAGACCCGGGTCAAATGACTCTGCAGTAGACCCGGGTAATTATCGCCTCGGCTCTGATCAGCATTGATGGGAACACAAAATCTGTGTTGACACGCTAATCTCCTACACCTCTCCGGCGCAATGCTATACCCTGTCGGTAACTTCTGCGACTCCTCGTCATCTCAGCTACAAATTCCACCCGTCTCCGTCCAAGCACCGCTCGAACATCGATCCAAATTGATACAATACAATAAAGACGTTTGTGACATCAGATGGTGACGCAGCAAAAATGAGACCGAAAGAAGTCTACTCCACTGTCAATGGGAAAAGAGACGATCTGCATAAAGCGGGTCTTCCCGGGTCTTAAAAACCTGCGTCAACATGCTAATTTCAGTAGGAAAAGGGTATAACAGAATGTTTAGTGTCATTTTCTTCATTTGTATCCCTACTTCATATCTTATATCCTGCACACAGAAACTCTTCAGGTAACCAGCGGGATTTAGAAAAAGTTTTCGGAGTTTAATAAAGATTTGTGGGGTCATGTTGTATAAAGTTTTCTGAAGCTATATAAAACACTAAAGTGCCAAGGTGGAATTGTGAAACACCTATAGCAGGTATAACCCATGCAGGTCTTTCAATATAAGGTTTCAGCACCTCTGAACAGGATGTAATCCATTTTGTAAGACAGCCATTATCAGGCTTGATTCAACTCGTCTAGATTTCCAGTGACATTCGGAGACTTTGACGTGATAATCGTGCTTTGAAATAGGGCAGTGGGAAAAAGCACTTTGAAGAACAATACAAACTCACAAATAACAGCTCAACAAGCTGTGCCTGTTTCCCATAGAGAAGAAGTACAGAACAGAAGAAGTGTCATAACAGCTATTAGAACAAAGACCACCTTCCTGCTTTGGATCATGGCTTTCTCACAGTCTTAGCCCCCCAAGAAGCAGATACCATCTCTAATAAGGGAATGTAGACTCCCTGTCTCCAGGCAGCAAGGTGTGTAATACCAGGTGAACCCCCCAACGCTCCCTCCCCATGACTAAACCATAACAATTAAAGTGTACACACACCATACAGAGAGCTATCATTACAGTAAGCCTGTTATAGCAGCAATAGTGGTTACCCTTTGTGCTGAAGGCCGTTCTAATATACGAGAATGACAGCATAAATAGAAAGGTAACCACTGTCACTACAAGACACGTCTCTATTTTCTCTCCAAACTGCATACTAAAAGCATTTATGACTCATAGTTGAGGCGACCGGAGCCAAAAATTCCTTTACCCACTACAATTAGATTGAAAAGAACCGTCAGCTAAAATGTTTACTTATTTCTGACCTCCATTTACAAAGAGCCTCGTGCTGCTTTGGATGTCTCACTTGTTGTGGGTGAGGAGAAAAGTGCATCCCTAACAGAAGGGCCTTTCATTGAGCATTGTGTGAAGCGGAGCGGTCTTTAAACAGCACGCCTCATGTTAAGCCCTCTCTGTGTGGGTTTGACATGTCAGAACATGAGCGAAGACACCCATCTGATTCAGGGTTTTTTTTAGAACAGGAAAGTGAACGCGGGTCACAGCTCTCCGAGCCTATTTTGGATATGGATGTTGCCTTCTTTTCTGTGATTTCCTCTCATTTTGTACAGAGACACAGTCATAACTACCAATTAGACAAACACAGAAAGGTTCCAGTCTTTACCACTTGCTGCAGAAACCCAACATTAAGACAGAAGCAATGATTACCGAAATAAACATAAAACAACAGAGAGTAAAATTTAAAAATAAACAGAAATAAGAAATATGATGCACATGAGGCTTTTCTCATATTTTTAGGACACATTCAACAAAGGCTAAACCAGAAATAACTGAGCAGGAAAATCAAAGATCATCATAGAAAAGGAGTTTCTGACTGCTGACAAGTGCTGAATCCTGGAAATGCACACCCGTATTATTGACTATGACACCACTTGTGCTTTCAAGGATATAAAAACACTGAAAACAAGACAGGAGTTTTTACCTAACAATAAGCTTTTTTTTCACAACAATCAAGATATATGTCCTCTCATAGACACACCCATAACAAATTAAAGCATAGAGAACAAGCCCAACTTTTGCCATCCTTCGCGCACATACAGTAAAACCAGTTTGGTATCCTGCCAGAAAAAAAAAGCCATAATTGAATCCATGTGCTCTGTGTTACGTCATTCTTTAAAAATGAGCATCCCCACATTACTGTGTCCCAGAATGCCTATGGAAACAGAAAGCCCCAGCGTTTGTGTTGCTCAGAGCGGACACCAGTGTCTTTGTCTCTGCGAGGGGAAAACTGCGCTGCCAGCTTGTTTGTTAGGTTTTTCAGTTCACTGCTCATGTCTACTCTGATAAAAATGACCATAGTCTGAGGGTAGTGAAGCACAATCGCTCCCCCACTTATTCCGTTTCATGAGAAAATAAAATGCAAAGAGAGCAAAAGCCCTGTGCATATGGCTGTTTTCAGTGTGTGTGCACGTGCATGCGTTGGAGTATTTCTATGTGCAGTGAATCTGAAGTGGTTTTTGGAATTAGAGAGGACAACTTTGAGGTCTAAATTTCCACTCCAGCTCCAACTGACTTTCCGACCATACTTTCCCACCGTCATAAATTACAGAGCGAGAACATAGCTAGCAATTAGTATTTGTACTTCCCTTATTTGCCAACCTCATGACCAACCAACATCTCTTCTCGGACTGCTTTTATCATGTCCGTCTTGACAAAATGGTCCTGTATTATCTTCCTTTTTTACCAGCTATCCAGTGCCATTTACACACCTAACACCCCAGCCAGAGCTCTTTATTATCTCCGCTCTCCCGAGCTTCCAAACACCAACCTCTTATTTCTATTAAAAGAGGTTTAATGACAAACACAGTCGGCAGAGAACAAGGTAAAACCCCTATGCCATGCCAGTCTAACTTGGTCTGGATGGTGTGCTCTACTTAAAGCTCTGGTTCAAACAGGATTCTCATTTAACATGAGATTTGCAAATATTAAAAAAAAGGTTAACTGACTTAATTTGTAAAGACAAAAATGTGCCAGATTTCGCTCATCTTTTCTGTGAACACACTGAGGGAAACAATGAATCATGAATTAAAGGGAAAAAAAGGATACAACATGATGAAGGATCTACTAATTTTAGACCCATAATTCAAACAACAGTTTTTAGACTTGTTTGTAAAAAGCTAACTTTCTTGAACAGCAGGATGCTGGCTCACCTACTGAACCACGATCCAGACAAACAACATGTACCCAGACTGAGATTTGCAGTGGCAGATGCTCAAAAATGGTGTATATTCCATTATTAACAGATTTCCCTCTGCTCACGCACAGACTGTATCACTCAGGGATCCAGACATCTTGCTGTCTCCCCCTTTTCCCTGCAGCATGTGAGAGGGCATTATCACAGTGTTACCGTTTGTACCAATTTCATTGAAAGTAACTATTTGTCCTGAACATAATTACCTGCTGGGTTTTTGTTTCATCCACCTCTGCTGGAAGGAATGGAAGATTTTTTTTTCATTAATTTTCAATCTGTAGACTTTTAAGTAGACTTACTATTTTGAACTGCAAAGGAGGCTTGCAACAGGAAATTTTGTTGGAAGGAATTCGAAGGAAGTGGTATCAAATAAGACATAACGGGGAAGATGCAAAGGGAATTCCATCCTCATGAATACGTTTTTTGTCAGATTCGAGATGAAGGGAGATGGATCACACACATGGGGGATTTTCTTGAAATTGTTCATAGGTATTGGCAAGCCAAGGCAAGTCAGAATAAATACGCATCAGTGAGCACTCTTCTGTCTGCTGGATCTCTGACACCTTATACCGAAGCTTATTACAGAGTTCTATCTTCAGTCCCAGTATCTCAACATTCACCAGATAAGCAGACTGCAGACCACCTCATGACCAGCCACCCCTCCTCCAACCCAAAGATCCCCAGAGAGCCCCAATCTTAGCACATGGTTCACTGATCGCTCATGCCTCTACGGGCATGACAGAGTGGCTTTGTTCATCTACAGGTGGGGGTGGGGACACCGTCTGCACACCTCAAACCCCTCACTCCACATCTCCCTTCCCCCAAACATCTCTCACACACAAGATTTAGAGGTTATCATCAGGAAACACTTCAACACACATTTGTGTGTGTGTGTTTGGTTTAGAGCTGGGCTTCAGCTTTCTGGATCTAATTTAGGAGCAAACACTTAGGCAGGTAGCTACAGGCGCAGAGTCCCGCCCAGGGCATTGAACACCTAACTTTACTCAGGCTGATCGGCACACCTACATTCCTAATGCCTGACTGACTGACTCTGCAGTGGAGTAAGTGGACATATACCACTTGACACTGCACCACAGGAATAGGTGTCCTTGGCAACAGGTTGTGTGAGAAAACAAATAAAGCAACAAGGTTGACCTCAAGGGCCCATTATAAGCAAAATGCTAACACAAGAAAGAAATATCTGCTTTGCTTGCTCAAAGGTTAGCTTAATGAGAGTAAATACAGGAAATGTGCGACATGACATTAGAAGAAGTCATTAAGTTGTCATGGACACCTAATTAGGCCTCCACGCCAAATGTGTGAAATTGGAGTCTAGCAAACGTAGCAAATCACAGCTATGAATTCAGAAAGTTACAAATATTTGCATCTCTCTGCCTGTTCTTCAAGGCAACTGGACAAACACTCTCTGGTGTCAGAGTTAACCTTTAAACACAGTGCTGAAGTCGTCTTCCTTTCTCCCAATCATTAGAGCATGTAAGCCCTCTTAATTTAGCCCTGCTAGGCTGCCAAACGCATCCCCATTACAGCCACTAACTGCTATAATGCTACTGCTTTAAGATGCGTCTCTGTGCGGCCAACGGGCAGCATTATCAAAGCTCCCATGTCCTGTGACTGGGTAACACAGAGACAGTCCTGGGACTGTGTTATACTAGAGTTACACCCCTGTAAAGCAAGCCATTACAGTGTGCTCTTATCATGAAAAATGGTTGTTTCTTTTCCTTTACCTACCTTCTTCTTTACTGAACTTCACAAATCGTATGTATGGTTAACTATTCCTGTGTGAGGGCATACACACAGGCGGTTCACACATGAAAACACTGGAGAAAATATAGTACCCAAAATAGAAATTCCAAAGAACTCTCTGTAACCAGACTTTTCTGAATGCCATCCAAGCTCACAATTCCCCATGTGTTTTTCATTTGCCTGTCTTTCTAAAAAAAAGTGCACTTCCTTATTTGTCTTGAGCGGTAACGTTTTTTTTGCAGTTCAGGAAGGGCTACAAATGGAGAACAGAGCTGAGAAATAAATTCAGCAATCTCGCAGGTCTTACCTTGACCTTTGTGGGAGTCAATGCCTGCCAGAGTCACTATGGCGACTGGCTGTGACTTATTATTCCTGTCCAGAGGATTCTGGCTGGTGTCTTTGCTCTGGGGCTGCAGCGATTCACATTTGCCACTGTGTGGCTGCTCTTTCTTCCTGAAACGGTTGGTTATTAGCTGCCATATGCTAGGTTCTTCCTGAACTGGTTTGGAAGACAGTTTTGTTGGAAAGAGGGGTACCTCCATTACCTTGACCTTCCCCCTGCTGTGGTAATGAATGTACTGTACTCCCCCATCCTCAGTCGGATCACTGGAAGTTGAAAGTGTTCTTCCTGTGAGGTACGAAAAAGGCCTTGTTGGCATTGTTGTTTCCTCAGCCTCAGTATTATTAGTCCTAGAGCCATTCTTGAACTCCGTTTCAGACACTAAAGTAACTTTTTCCCGAGGCCGAGTCCTCCTGATACGCAGACTGAGGCTCCGTCTTAACGAGCTTAGTGTACTTTTTGGAGAATCAGATTTATTGGTTTTGGGAGAGGATTTAGCTTCTTTGTCACTTTCCCTCTCCTTGCTCTTATCTTGAGGTGCTTTGCCAAAAAGCCTCCAGCGGAAGCCCCCTTTGAGAAAGCCTCCTCCATCATTGCCTGTATGGCTGCCGCTCCTCTGGCTGTCTATCTCATCATCAGAGCCCCTCTTTCTCAGCTCCAGCACTGTCATACTGACAGGCCTGGGCTTCGAGCTCCTCTGGCGAACCCTGGGGGTCACCTCTGCAGGGACCAAAGGCCGCTGATCCACGACAGGATTGAGGCCATCGACAGCCCTCAACTCAGCCTTCCTGCTCCTGTACTGCTGGTTTTCTAAAATGCCTGCCCTCTTGAAGGAGTGCTGGTTCCGGGGCTCTGACAGGACTGGGCCTGAGCCTGAGCCTGCCAGCATGCACACACTGCTGGGCCTCCGCAGCCGTCTTTCTTGTTCAGGTTGAGAATCTGTTTGCTGCTTGATTGAGTCTCCATACATGCTCATCGTCTTCCTACCCAATGGGGCTCCATCCTGACGTGGCCTTCGCAACACGGCCCGTGGCAGAGAACTATGTCCTGCAACAGTGCCATGTTCCCCAAAGAAAAAGCCTTTCGTATGGGCAGTGACAGATCGTAATGTTGAGCTCCGAATGCGTTGCTCCTGGATGTCTGTCAGAGCAACTACCTCTGACACGTCTCTGTCTTGTTGTGAGGAGTTACTAGGGTTCTTACAGAGGTGTTTCAAAAACCTGTCTGTCTTCATTTTTCCCTCCACCTCCTGCAGCTCCTCCTCATTCTCCTCCACAACCACCTCCTGTCTTTGCCTTCTAGCTTTACCTGAGCAGCTCAGGGAGGGCCACCTGTCAAGTTCCTGCCTTGCCCTGCCCAGCCTGGGGCTGTTCTCCATTGGCAGTACACTAATCATCTCCTCTCCTGGCTGGCAGTTCTCCACCAGGGTGTGGGTGACCCGGCCCATTCCCAACCCTGACACTGCTGCATCTCCTTCTGTTTCTTTCAGGATTACAGAGATGTGGTAAACAGTTTTTCCCTGCTGTTGTTCGCCAATAGCTGTACTCCTTGGGGTCGCATCCACGGTCCCACTGCTCAGGAATAGCATGGCACTTCACTCAAACACCAAGACAAGAATGGAGCACAAACCAGTGTTCACATTCTGCCCAGGAGTTATAGAGCTCCCGCTCATAAAGTCCTTCATTTGAAGACTAAATTCCTATGCCAGGCATAATCCTTCACCTTTGACATGGGAAAAAAACTTCAAACAAGTCAGTGCAAAGCTTCGCTGCCACCTGCATCCTCTGGCTCCTTTACCCAGCACTCTCACACAGGCATTTAGATGGTAGCTGCCTTCTCTCCACACTTTGTTCTACCTGTTTTGCACAGGCAGACGAACAAAAGAAAAACAGGTTGTCCACTTCTTGTTTGGCAACAAAGCAATATCTGCTATTGCTAGAAAAGTTGTAACTTAAAAACCACTGAATCATCCTTCCTCTTTGGCAAGTTATGAACTGTGAGCAATCCTTGTTGTTGGCGGAGCAGACAAACCCCTTAATCTCTGAGCTCTTGCCATGCAGAGCATGAGGGAGTGAGTCTCTGTTTGAACTTTCAGCTGCCTTCCAACCCCCGGGACAGATGGAAAACAAGGAGTGGATCCCACAGGCATTAAACACGCCCTCCTGATTTCTGCAGAGCTGCGCATAGCCCCCAGAGACAAAAACAGACACTAGTGAATATGAGATTGGAGAGAACACTTAGCTGATTACACACTGCTGTAATCTTACAAGGCTTGCAGCTATGAATGGACACTTTGTGTTATTCTGACTGGCAAAACACAGAAGGGGGGCTACCTTCCACAAAGTTAAAATCAGAGTCAAACATAGCTACACTGCAAGGTGGCACACATTTCAGTCAGTATCTTTGATAAGGAAAATATTAAACCAACCAAAAAAAAAGAACACAGAACTTAAGAGACCACAAATGCAAATGTGAGCTTTTCTGGTAACATGGAGTATCCACAGAACTACACACCACACGGCCAGTGGCTGCCAGGCTCCCACTACACAGCCTACACACAGTGGGAGAGCTAGAGCTTAATGGACCAAACAGCCTTTACATTTTTCTCTTCCATTGCCTTGTTTTCTGAGGTTTGGTGCTCTAAAATGGAGCAGTCAAATGTAGGGCTATGTACTAGACCATAATCAAAATAAAGCCAGATTTTACCAGCCAATTCTGCAGCACCCTGCTTACAGCGAGGTTATGGCTAAAACACTGCCACCTTGTGGTCAGAAAAAGGAAAAAATTACGTGGTTGGAGATAATGAGAAAAAGTTTTCCCTGAGGTAACATTCACATAAATTAATGTTAAAATTAAAATGTATACACTTTGCCTGAACAATGTTTTTAAGCCCCCAAAACATTTGGATATTGAGAACTCTCATTTCCTGTATTTTAACACAAACCCCCAAACAAGCTGCGACCCAAATGTATCAGTCCTGCTTAAGAGGGGTTTTGGCAGAGAAAGCAGACTAACAAAATGGCCACACTGGATGCCCACTCTCAGACAGCATCACTATGGGAAATCCAGCATAAGCATGAAGCTGGAAGCTGCAGCATCACAACAGCTGTTTTTCCCCAGCAGTTGATTTAAAAGCGTCTTAAAAAAAAAAAAAATACAGCAGAGATGCTGATCATGTTCTCAGTTTGAAGGAAAAGTATGCTCCAAAATCACGTTAGTTTAGGCTAATCTGAATCAAGGCCTCTGCCATTTCATACCATTTACTGTACGTGAGTGCTGATATTTAAAGCATTTCTTGCTGCATTTTTTCCTTTTGTGTTCTTATCAACACACTGACTGGTGTTGGAATGAAAAAAATTAAAAACATTTCAGGTATTGTTCCAGGAAACCTACTGCTTTACTTCTTAATAACACTGCATCCACACATAGGCATGCACAATCAGGGAAATCTTGACATAAAACGCCAAGATGCCGTGACAGTGAAGTTAGAAGTCACGTAACGCTGTCAGAGCTCACTGCGCAGGCCTTTACCTGTATCAAGGAAGCAGGGGTTTGGAATGATCTCAGGCTCATCATAAAGCAAACAGTCTTTTTCATTCCACTGCAAGTGGTGGTGTCGATTTCGTCTGCGGCGTCCGAAGCACAGCAACATAGTCTACCTATCGCTGAGAAAGCCTTTTCCCTGTCTCTGAATACAACGACTCAGAAAACAGAAATCATCCAGGTGTCTTGAAATATCACGTTAGCCCAAACTGGTGGCAATGTTTTCATCCTTCTCTCCTCCTGAGTACAGTCTTGTTTTCCTTCTATTGGGCATTGTGGTGAATATCACCTTGAAGCTAAATTTTGCCATGTTAGTCCTTGGTTGCATTTGTCCAGCATGGCTACCAAAAAAAGACTCAGTTCCACCATGCTGTGTTCATGATGTGCCGTCCCCGCTGACAGGATAATGCAGTTACCAGTCTTGAGAAAGTGGCCCAGAGAAGTGTCTTGGTTCACTTGGAGTCATTTCCTGCTGGTAATTTGTAATCCAGGTGTTGGTTTAACAGGGTCCTACATAAGAAACACTGACAAGATTAAGGTTAATCCGCTGTCCTGTTGTCTTTGTTGCAGCTCGGTCCAGAGGAAACCTGCGCTGTGGTAAATCCTGAGAAATCAAAGTGCTGACACGGTAACAGAGCTTCTCTTGTGTGCCCCTCTCCCCTTCTCTGTCCCACAGCTACACGTTTCTCCCTCTTGTAACCGTATCTTAATGGAAGCTGGGAGGGTTTTTCAGCAAAACTGGATTTGCATGTTTTGAGGTTCTTGGATTACCCTCCGCCTCCGTATCTCTCTGTGTCTGTGTGTAAACATCTGCCTGATTGTGAGCAGATGTCATACTGCGATTGTTGGCCATTTATCTATTCATCTGTCACTGTCACAAATGTTGGTGTACTTTTGTTGCTTTTGCCAGCACGGCTTTGACCTTGTTTATTACTCACCTTTAACAACGTTCCAAGTCCTTACCGACTAAAATAAAGAGTTTCTTGTTTTTACCATAAAAACACAGTAACAAAAATATACTGGAATAAATTCATTTTTCAGCGTTAAAAAAAACATACCTGTGTGAATGCACCTCATACAACATATCCAAAGTAAATAGAATACAAACGGGGAGTTTTTGTTTTCGTTATGTAATGGAAAATAACACCCACATTTAATTCAGAGCAGGTACCTACTTGTAGTTTAATGGAAAAGTCATTACATTCCCTGATTAGATTGTCTGTATTTTTGCCTCATCTTCTTAATTAAATTCAATTAGGGCTTATGTTATTCAACATTACTGCATTTCAGCTGGGATAATTTGACGCAATATACATGACGCTTCCAGAGGGGGGCAGTCACATCACTATGATGCTGCATACTGATTTAGAGAGTAATTATTAAAAGCAATATATCCCCATAAGAAGTCAAAGTTTAAGCTAACTTTTGAAATGTAATCACCTCTCTCAGATATCTCCATGCTCCAGTTGCTTACAGTAAACCTGGGGAGAGTTAGAGTCTGAATCTTCACAGGATCATCAATTACCTTCAGGGCTTTAAGCAATTTCAGGGGTTGTTATACCTTTTGAATACATATTAGCACGAACCAGAGGAGAGATGCGTTTCAACGGCAGACATGACAGACGGTCAGCTCTGGTTTGTTTATATAAGGACATAGACACTATGCGCGACAAACGCTGGTGTTGTCTAGCAGATAGCATGATGCATCCGTGCCATATGAGTAAAGCCTACTAACCCCTCGTCCATATTAGAACATGAGTCAGTGTTAGGAAGACAGCCTTGCGCACATGTACACTCTTTCCGTTGAGACAGTTTGCTTTCTCTGGCAAAGAGGGTAACAGGAACAGTCGGTGAAGGCGGCTCCCTGACTTAGACGAAGCAGCGTGAGGCTGGTAGGTGGTTGCAGGCGAGCACTGCCTAATGTTTTGTGTCAATAAAGTGTTGTTGACCTCATTCACGCATACACAACAGCAGCACGACTAGTACCAGAGAAATATTCAGCATCCTCCAGTGTTGCAGAAGAGATGAAACCTCTGGTGTTATCTACTTTCTGATAGCATAAACACACACGTGTCATCTGAATTTTAAGAAGTGTTTGGTGACAGCTTTGCATGACAAATCAGAGTAAAAGCTTGCAGCAGTGACTCACATGGTTTAATGAGAACAAAGATCTTTGCGACTTTGCAAATGCATTGATGTAATGCTCCTAATATAGCCATGTGAATTTACATTATCATACTGCACAGGGAGCTTAGTGCAGGAAACTATACACATCTATTAGAAAGTGTCCTCGATTGAAAAGACGTCTGACCTCCTAGGACAGAGTCAGAAACAGTGATTAGCATCATCACAGAGCAGACACATGAGCTCTGAATTGCTAATCGACCCTGTGCCAGATTCTGCCTGAGGCTTCAACCGAACCAAATCACTCCTGATGCCATGTTTTGGTTTTCCAATTTAAGCTGGTTGCCAGCACAAACACAACTAGCCGTGCTAGACAAATGTTTAGACGCAGATCAAATAAATACTGGGAGAGAAGAGAAATGAGAATTCTCACTGAGCATATTTAGAAATACTATGTAGATATGGATCGAAACTACATGACCCAAAATCAATACCAAGTAAATCCTACATCACAGAGCCTTAATAAGAGAGTTAAAAATTATCAGCACCACAGACTCCCCAAGATCAGACTATGTTTTAAATATGCAGCAGCATATCTGCTTGCTATGCTGCAAGTTGCTTTGTTATGAATGAAAATGTATGTACGTGCTAAAACTTGGTGTTAAAGGTTTTCCCAGGGGACCGCTCATTAGAGCACTGGGAGAGGGCTTTAACCAAACGTACCAATATAAGTAAAATTAGGTTGGTTCATGACTCTATGAATGTCCTGGTCCACTAGCATATGAATTATTTATATGCAAGTTAAATGTCCTTACCCCCCTAATTATTTAACTACTTCAGATATATTCTTATACAAATATAGAGATACAGCAATATTCAGCTACATGCCTACTAGTGGCTCCTAATAAATGAAATCTTCATAATACAGAGACTTCCAGCATATCATATACAGAACATACAAAGCATGTGCAGCAAAGCAGTAGTTGAAGCTAACTCCCCATTTACTACAGTGCACTACATTTACATTCCGTCATTGTATGTGTGTAAGTGTGTGGATTCATAGTGGTTAAATGTATCCAATATAAAGTGTCCAAAAAAATGCTACAATGGAACAAAACATGCGTGTTTATGGCATGTACGCTTATAGATGTTCCAATACTATTTTTGCCTTCCTGATTTTGATACCTAGACTTTAATTGGCTGATACCAAGTACCCCTCTGATACTTGTGTAGTAAAAAAATATAGATATTATTGACGGAAAATCACTGATTGCTGATATTTTGCTAGCACTGACCAACATTCCACTCTCTGCTTGCGCCCCACTTTTTTGGGGGGGCTGGCTCATTGGTTATGGTAGCAGAGCGGCGTATTGAATGGCATAATTGCTTTTCAGGTACTGGTATCGGTATCAGAACACCTTTGTTCTAGCTACTTTCTGCCAACAATCCCATCATGCACTTCTCAGCAATTTGTAATGGGAATATGAATGTTGTGCATCTTGACAGTTTTCAGCAAATTGATGCTTAGTGCTCTATCACTAAATCAAAATATATTAATGAAATCATGTAAATCAACCAACCTGAATTATGTTTTTAGTCAATTAAATTGAAATAATTTATCAGTTAATCATCAATAAAACATGTTATCTGTTATGGTAACTACTTAAGCTAATGTGCCAAATATTTTATAACCATACGTACATACTATCAGGGGAAAACCAAAGCTGCCTGTGAAATGATTTTAAATTATATTCCTAGTGTAATTGTTAGGGTTTCTTTTGTGTGTGGTTATAATTACTGATTAATTAATTCACAACATTGTGGTGGAGTTTAATAACAGCCAGGTATTCCCTGATTGATCAAAGCACTGTAGCAAACAAACCAGGAAAACAATAACGCAAATTAAAAATCTGTCACTGCACCTTTAAGGGGAAAAAAGGGGAATAAATTATCGGTTAATGATAACTGTGGGCAGTCATAAGGGAGTTCCTGATGTTCTTCTGGGTGTGAGTATGGCCGCTTTCCCACTGGTCAAAAAACCCACTAACACCCGCTAACACCCGGCTTTTTTGCTTAATGGGAAAGGTTACAATTGGCATTCAGACCTGCGTCAAATGAGTCTGCGGTAGACCTGGGTAATTATCGCTTTGGCTCCGATCAGCATTGCAAAACCTGTGTCGACAAGCTAATCTCCACCCCCTTTTTGGTGTGATGCTATGCTGTCGGTAACTTCTGCGACTCCTTGTCATCCAATCTACAAATTCTGCCTGAGCAGTGCTCGAACATCGTTCCAAATTTGCCAGCGCCGAGTTTGATATATGATACACAGCCTGAATGAGTAATAGATACAATAAAGACCTAACCACCATAACATCTTCATTGTTAGCTAACGCTGTTTCGGGCGCGTTTGTGACGTCCAAAGGTGACGCAGCAGAAAAGAGACCGGAAGGACTATACTCCACTAGCAATAGGAACAGAGACAAGCGGCATTTATAAGTGGGTTTTCCTGGCTCTGGAAAAACCTGTGTCAAAACATTTACATTTAGCTTTTTGTGGCATAATTAAAACTTCATGTGGTACCCCCAAAACGAACAGGTCAGTCAAACAGCTTATTCACATTATAATTTGACAAAGAAACACAGGAATGTTTTTCGTATGGCTGAAAAATGAAAGATGTTTCTTCCCCAAATTAATCTACATTAATAAAAGAATCACTTACAGATGTAACCCAAACAAGCTGCAGTTTTGGTGCAACATAAACCAATATGTCGTCCGTGCACAAACTAACACATGTAACGGGACACACGAAACATGAAATGTGCAAACCTGAGCTTTTGATTCCTCAACACTCAGGTGATAACACCGCACAAGAGACATAAATTTACCAGACCCCTTTCCCCCTCCCCTTTCTGCATCCACGCTGAATTAATATCAGCAACTGAATAAGTCAGGAGAATCATACACAGAGACAGAAGAGCTACAGACGGCAGGGAAAGTTTATGATAATTATGCTTGCAGTAGTGGTATTCAGCGTGGGTGTAGAGCTTTTTAAAATTCAGCTGCACTAGCGACGAGCATACGTCACCATTGCTCCACTGCAGAGAAAATGATAGGTTCGAGGACGTCTGTGGGAGGTTGTGAAAAAATTCCAGACGCTTCTGTGTCTAAAATTCAGGTTTTGAGAGAGAGTCTGTGCATTTGTATAGCGTGTGATGGAGAGAGAGATGTATGAGACAGAGGATGTAAGAGATTGAATGAGAGACAGACAGGGACAGATAACCTGGGACGTAAAAGCAGCATCAAATGTTTGACACAAAAGATGCTCACTGCTAATTTTCCTGAAATAGAAATATTAAAGTACCAATGATTAATGTTTGATTGCTGCGTGTGCCTGTGTTTGTTCCCTTCAAATGTACTGTACATGCATGGGTGGATGAATAGGCGGCAGTCTTGACTTCATGACTACTTGTTCCTGCCAGCCAATATGTTACTATTCATTTCAAGTGTCAGAAGAAGAACTTCAACAGTGAGGGAAATTTGCAGATTTGGAAATGGGAAAAAAGGTCAGTGTGCATTTCAACATCTAAATGTACATTTGCAGGGAAACACACAGAGGCATGTACTGGTTTGTTGAAGATGACAAAATGACCAGCGAGAGAACGTAGGAGGAAGCTGCAGAGAGATGCACAGTTTTTACAGGCAGGTTTGTGTGGGCTGGAGGCTCCCAGTCCTCCTCCTCTACACATTAGTTTGCAAACCCCCGCTTGCTTCTGGTGTCATCTTTTAAAACTTGCCTCCAATCTCACGTTTATGCAATCGCTTTGATGTGGTACTGCATTATGTAATCTGTATTTCAATGTAGGAGTAGTAGTAGTAGTGATAATACGAGTATTATTTGGGTGAATAATACACAGGTACACAGATCACGATCGGCGAGCAGGGATGAGATACGCTTTATTATAGAGAATCAATTGGCTGAAAATAATGACGAGTAGTTGCTAATGCTATAATTTGTTGAAAAACCAGACTACTGTAAACTTCAGAGAGGTCACAGAGCGGGCACACATTGTGAGGCGCAATTTAATTGGGAATAAAATCCCTTTAATCAGGTCTCACTTAGAAGAAAAGCTTTTGAGCATTAGTCAAAGCGTCACATGTCGCTATATTGCCAACCACAATCTTTACCCTTCAAGCGATTCCTGCTGCCTGCATCATCTTTTCCTTCCTCCAATTTCCGCCTCCTTATAGGAACGTGTAATCTGTCATGCACCATCTGGCCTTCAGCTGCTTTATGTATGTCACCGCCATCTTCCTGTAACAATCCTGCAGTTGTTAAAATAAATGGAACTGCCAATCACAGCATCAGTCGAGCACAAACTGATGGCATCTCGCTACGACACAGCAACGATTCTGAGACTGTTGAGATCACTGTACTTTGGTTCTGATGTTTATATATCTCTTCTCTTCATTAGGTAGTTTGATTCTCCTAAGATGCGGGCCATAACATGAGCCATAGTCATCAGTTATTTTTACATGCAAGTCTTTATCTATAAAAGAAGGGATAAATCGACACTATATAGTCTAATTCTGTTCAGTCTTCTACTTTTCACTCCTTTCAAGGTTTTTCTTTTCGTGTTGTTCCAAAAAGAGCGCCAAGAATAGCGACACATTTGGGCACAAGCTCCCATGTAATTTCCCACGCCTTTTGTCTCCGTTCCTGTGCCGCCCATGCATGCTGAGACAATAAGCTGGGAGCTTCGTTATGAAGCTGACAACACCATTTTACAAAGAAGTCAGGAGGAATACCATCATTCCTACTGTTGCCCCCTCCCAACAAGTGCTAATTACATGCAAACACACGAAGCTGCCGCCGACTGATCTTACACTGGAGTATTTATTTGTTTCCATCAAGCTGATACAGTTCACGAACCGCAGGTTTACTAAATAAAAATAAAAAAAAGCTCTGTGTGAAAAGACGCAGCGTTCCTCCCTTGATACACAGCCATTTGCTTCTGCAAACAGTTATGCAATCAGTTTTCAACAGATAATGGCTCCAGGATAGTGACGCATCATCGATTCTGCATTCAATGTGGGATTAATTGTTGTTATGTTCATTTAACTAGCATATCTGTGACTGATGAAAATCTAAAATCCTGAGCCTGGGAAATAGCTCTGGGAGATTTAGCTCCACAGGTGACTGACAATTCAGACACGCTCCACCGGTTCAAGGTAAAGGACGCTGAGTAAGACGGGCGGCGTGGTAAAGTGGTTACTAACAATTAGCATGGTGCAGAGAGGGTGAAGGGCGCAAAAGGGAAGATGATGAAGTAAACATATAAAAATCTGTGCGGATAAATCAATTTACTTTTAATATCTCAATATCAAAACGACCAAATTGACAGATACAGATTCCTTCCCTGCTGCTATATGCCTGAAATATCCCCCAGGCTTCAAATCTGGGGCTTTAGCATGAAATTGAATAACCTTACAATCATATATAATAAACATTTTGAGCCTCTATCAGAAATGACACGCTATCAGTATTCTGGATGAGACCAGCCCTCAGTCAGACAGCCAGACAGCCAGACACAGAGGCTTAGTTCCAGCTCAGTAGCCATCTACAGCGTCTGGATGGCGGAGACGTCGAGGCTGGAGAGGCCAAACATCTGTTTCCTAATTGGTGAAGTTTCATGACAGCTCTATTTGTCAAAGTCGGTATGGTGCAGTACTATGCTCCTCGTGACATTTTTAGGTGCCCTTAACATAATGACAAATCATCCTGTCCCTGCCAGGTATATCAGAGGAGACTGTATTTCATCATGCTCATTGCTTCGGCACAGTGTGATGTGGGCACAAGCAGCAGGTCGAGGAGAACCACAAAACCTGAGAGTGATTAAAGTGGATGTGTAGACACTGAGTGATGGTGCCTGGCTAGTACTTCTGCAATCCGGCTTGTGAGAAATTAGGCCTGCTGGAGGGCTTTTTTTAGAAAGTCAAACAAGCCTGAAAATGGCAGCAGTGGATATTTAAAGCAACAACAGCGTAACATACTCCCAAATATAACAATAACATAGAAACATAAGCAAGTTATTGTGTTTTCATCCTTTCTGTCATCTAAAACATGAATTTGAGAATATTAAACTTGCTGATCAGATGATTTGATTCTCTGCAGGGCACCACAGTGTGCTGAATACACGTTTTCTGATTAACAAAGAGTCTTTGTCAGGTTTTGACACCAACATCTAAAAGATAGAACTTTTGGCTTTCATATCCTGGTTCATAGAAACTGTACCTTGAAAATCAAACAAAATGAAAAATAGACAAAAAACTTTAAAGACAAATTTAAGTTGGTTTTGAGGAAAGATGAGAAGCAATAAGTCTAGTGAAGAGAAAAGTTCTACGTATTTTGCCTGAAGGGAAAAAAGGGAAAATAGAGGAAAGTTGGAATTCATATTAACTGATATCTATCTAAACTCTTTTTCCTGAGAGTAACTACAAAAGATTAACTCAACTTGTTCAGACTTACATATCCAGCCTGGAGATTGGATTCTTCCAAACGCTGACAAGCCATCTGTATTAGACAGGGGGGAGTTCTCCTTTCGGGAAGTGTCAGAAATCTAGTCGATGGAGTTTAATGGTGGCACATATCTGCTGTACCAAAAAGATGTATTTAATAACTTCTGCAGCTCTGTGGAGCGTGTCCAAACTGGCAGCTGCCATACAAGTGCAGTTAAGACCTTGAAGCTAACATCCATGGGAAAGTTGCAGTCATCAGCTCTGCACTTTAAGTGATGAAGCGCCATCTTTCTGTGCATCACAGAGGCAGAAAAATGCTGATGCAAGGCCTCAACTGCACTAATTTCATTAAGTGAGAAATATGCTAACGTTTCAGCACCTTTCCACCTGAAATAAATCTTAGGCGGCAAAGAAAATTACATCTAATTTGCAATAAATAGGCATTTAATGAGCGAGGGTAAAATATGCGACACTTGAGGCCTCTTGAATGCACCTTACAAGAAGAATCCTGTATGCAGAGCATGCACACTGTGCATTATCATTCAGCATTACTGCCTCATTGAGATTTAAAGTGTCATAACCTGGTACACCTCCAATCCATGCTAACTTTTCAGCAATTGATTTTTTCCCCCTGCCACTGAGGTTGATTGTGTTTGACTATGATGCACAAAAGCACACACACAAACTCCATATGCATCCCATATCTCCCCTTGTGTAATCCGGAGTGAAATAAGCTGCCTAATGAGCTGAGAATTTGGGTTTGGGCTACTGGAAAGCAATTCTCAGCAGCAGAAATGACACTCGAACCTCCAGGTTCTACTCCACCTCCTCCTCCTCTTTCTCCTCCCTTCTTATGCGTCTCTTCATCTTTAACTCGATCCTATAATCCGCCCACAACCCCTCCACCCTCCCCGTGCTTGCCGAACACTGCATCAGCAGCAGCCCCAGGAGAAGGGAGACCTGTTCTTTAACTAGACTCTTACGAATAACCACTTCAAAAACCGCCCAGATGCACCGGCTTCATTTGCACCCACACCTTCAGGGAGGATGCACTTCTATAATGTGATGCTCTGTTATGTAATCCTGTGTGATGAATAACTGCAGACACTCCAAGATTAATGAAATTCAGGGGAAGCCCACCCCCCACACTGTGTGCTCTACACTTCTGCTATTTTTACTCAGGCTTCTCCACAGGTACTATAGTTTCTGAGGTCACATGGCCGCCCGCCCCTCGGAGAAGCACACTGCTGCAGTGCACTATTTCTGGGCTCCTGGCAGGAGGAGACAGGTGTGAGCGCTTGTGGAGGGAGAAAACCTGCTGAAAGGTGCTATAACACTCCACTGCTTCAGGACTGAAGGTGGAAAGATACCACACGGTGCAAAATAATAACTAGGATCTCAACCCTTCCCTTGTTTAACCTCCAGTTTGACGGAGGCGGTTTAAACAGTTCATAGAGTCAAGGTCAGAGTCTGAGGATCAGAAGGTAAAGGCTGCTGCAGCCTGCTGTCATTTCTGACTGATAGACCCTTTTGTCTGTATTGAGTCTGAACCGGCTGCATGGCCGCTGCTGCTGCATGCCAATGAGACCGGCACAGCAGTGTCAGTTTTGGCCTCATCATAGTGACAGCTGCAGGATGGTCGGCATTATGTCGACAACAGTCTGCCTCTCTCATAACACGAGCCTCGTCTATGAAATGAAACACAGGACTGCTACCTTCAGAGTGCTTAAGAAGGACTTTATGAATGATATTACAACAGGCCAGATAGTAGTCAGTACCTTTCATGCTAATGGATATCAAAAATGGCATTTTCTTGTGTATTTTGCTGAACAAGAAAGGAATCCAATATCTGAGCTTTTCATTGTCTAAATGCCAACCACGTCCTGAACACAACAAGTCTAAAGCAGAAAACAACATTTGACAAACAGAACACTGACCTGTTGATTTGTTTTAGGGAAAGTGGCTCGCACACCTTTTGCCTCATAAAAAGTAGCGCTGTCTACCTGTGAACCTTTGTTGTGACCAGTGATTGTACAGGAGGAAGTGGATATAACCTCTGTGATGTCACCTATTGGTTGTTAGACTCCGGTTTTGTACTTCGGCCATCATAATCTTTTTGGAGTCAGTGATGACCCCATTTTGATAAGGGGGTAAATACCCAAGAGTTAAAGTTCAGTGACTTGAATTAGCGGTCACTCAAAGCGGCCACGCACATAAACGTGCACATGTTTAAATGTTAATTCACTTCAACAGTTGTCGTGATGCGGAAAATTAGCAACATAAACCAAAACCGCATTTCATTTCTCAGCCTGTATTGTTGTGAGCAGTCCAACAAGAGTTAGCCTAACTGTCAGATGCCTGGGTATCCACAAGGAAAATCAAAGATTAGAAGAAAATAAACAATTTAATGAAGACAAAATGTATTCTTTTCAGTTTTCCCATCCCTCTGATCATCTCCAGACCCCCCACATTTATGCTGCAACCCCCGTGGCTGATGTTGTTTTGGGACATGAAGCTGACTCTTTTGGTAAACAAACTTAAATGAAACAAAAAAAATAGTAAATTTCAAAATAGATAAGCCTCATCTTGTGCATTTTTGAAATGTGTCTTTTGGGTTAATCCCCAAGGCATGGTCAGAATAAAAAGCATGCAGTCTTAGGCATTTTGGGAAAATGATGTAACAGGAAACAAACATGATAAAAAACGGAATGACTCCAGTGAAATTACTAAAAGCAGAAGGCAACAAAGATTTCCCAAGGCCTGTGTAACAAACAAGCCCCTGTCCTTTGATGCTAGTATACCGTCAGAAGCACTGCAGACTAGCTAATTCACTGGGTATCTCTGAACAGGATCAAACACATGATTAAAGTCCTTGAGAGCCAGTATAACTGCTGTTTCAATAGAAAACGAGCTGAAGCCATCTTTCTAAACAATTACAGCAAGTAAAGGAGAAAATTGATACCATCTTTCTGTGACACGATGCCTTTTTAATTCCGACTGCAGCATATTTCATTATCAGGTAACCAGCGCGGGCACGACTGCATGCATGTATTCAGGTGACATCACTGCTTTAATCTTGTACTGACGTCAAGTGATAATCTCTCACCTAATGTGCGCTTGGAAGACAAAGCCCCGTCGAGGTTTGCTGTCACAATGAGTGATCATCTTAAAGCTCATCAGCTCCATCTGATATATTACAGCACAGAGGTGATCAGATTAAGTCAAAATTTTATTCTAATGCATAAATTAAAGGAGTGATGAGCTTGTGGGCTCAAAGTTCTCAAACTGCCGGATATGAATTGATAATGCTGGAGACAGGGAGTCTCTCAGTAATGGGGATGTTCTTTTACAGTCCGCCGCAGTCGCATATAAAAGTTAGTCGATTCAAGCACTTTATGAGCATCAAACTTATAAAAACTTTCCAACTTTATTTTAATGATTTATCATAAATGAACCCTAGCTGGAAGGGTGTGAAAGACAAGCATCAACATAGAAGATATCTAAGGGGAAAAAAGCAATTGTATACAGTGTTAATCTCCATGGTAATTTCCTGCTTATCCCAAAGCAAATTAACTCCCCGTGTAAACTGTGTAAGGAGGTAAATACATGTTTGCTCATGAAATACTTGACAGATAAGCAGCTGCTCTTGGGATTCAGTCTGATTTGCAGTGGCTTTCACTTTCTCAGTGCTAAGTAGACTCTGCTTTGAAAGCACACAGAGAAAGAAAGTCATGACACATGCACATTCGGTATGAAACAAACACCGCTGAGAATGCAGGGTAGCTCACACCCAGGCCATACTTGCTGGAATCCTGCAGGGCACTGACCGCACATAAACCCTCCTGACTATTCAAATGTCGTTTCTAATAATACAAATATGTGGGAGAAGGATTGCTAATTATGCTCTTCACATGTAAATAGCTGCTCTGTCTGCTGCAATCCTGTTGGTGTCTCTATATCTCCTAGTGGTCCAGTGATGACTCATGCTGCAAGAGATCTAAGGCTCGGAGAAACATGAATCCATCCATCAAGGTATTCACGAGGCAAAGCTTACTCACTCACGAGTAATGTCATCAGACGCCTTGATGAACGTTACCAGTATGAAGTCAAAATTCCTTTTTATCAAGAGATGAAAGCAAACACATAGTTCAAGGCGTATATATGGCTTATATAGAGACCGTCAAATGTGCAATTTAAATCTTTAGATCTGGTTCAATCTGCTGATTTGTGTCCTCTGCTATCGTGCACTTTTCAATGAGAGCATCTGTATCATCAAACACGCAGCAGCTCCAGGCAAAGTCAAAGCTCTTTAAAGCTAAGACTTCTCAAGTGATGGTTAACTTATCTTTCCAGAAAATGCGACTGAAATAACACCGCCGCTGGAAAAAGCACATAAGAACGTACAGAAAGGACTCCAATTACATATGCAGGTCACTAAGGGAAAATGCCATCACTGTCCTGGTCCACTCAACCAAAGACACAAAATAAATGGGAAATAAAGCCAGTCGAGTGAGAAGTCTGACACACTGGCCTTTTTGAGATACTCCAGATGGCCTTCTAGATTCACAGGTAATAACCAAACATAATAACATCTGTGTGCAGCCCCTGGAGAAAGGACAGCTGCAGAGAGTAAACAAAAAGCTAATCTGACTTTAGCCAACAACTGAGCGCTGCCTTGACACAATAAACGGAGGAGATCTGTCTAAATCCCAACATAAGCTCTGCCCACGTACTGCGCAGAGACGGGCACAACACAACAAGACACCCTCTATTTCTGCATCCCCGGGTGCTCATGGGTAATGCCATTTGTTGCAGGGACTTTGTTGTAGTCTCACTTCAATTTGATGCGGTGTAGCTACTTTGGATCAGGCAGTTTCCCATCAGAGGTCAAAAAGAAAACTCTCCTGGTGTGCATGTGGTGGCAGAGCATCACCACAGGGGGTCACTGTTGCTGTATAAAAATGCTCAATAAATATAGGTAATCAATCATTGAATTATTTGCAGCTATACGCCTCTTTTTTGTTGTAGACTGAAAGGAAATGTGGAAAGATGAACAGATGATACAGGCTTTTTTAACAAGAATAATTTTCGGGTAATTATCCAAAGATATTGCTTTCTCTTATTCCCCAAAAATCCTGTTATAAGATGTAATAAGATATTAAAGATTATGAAAGCTAACTTGCAGATATTTCAACTTCTACAATAATAAAAACCAGTCATCCTCAATGAAAGCAACAGACACACCACGCGCACAACCTGCCAGCTTGTGCTCACTGTGGACAATCCACCACCAGCGTGCACTGAGAGGTTGGAAGACGGATATTACATAAGAAGCTCATCAGTGGGGTAGTGGCCCACGCACTCCGCATCCTCAGTGGAGTCTCTCGCTGTTGATCGGCCTCTCACTCAAAGTAAGAACAAAATGGCTGAGGTGACTGGCTGAGGGGGGAAATGCAGCGTGGAGGCTGCAAATTTATGTGAATAATTAGACATTAAAGAGGAGCCACTCAGTGCAAATGAACCGGGCAAATATGGAAGTCGGTAGAAATGGCAGCAGACGTCCCCATCCACTCAACATATTTACACACTAGATGAAACGCTACAGGATGGAAATGCTAATTAGGCTCCTACTGCAAAACAAATATTATTCATGCATCACATTAATACAAGTACCTATGGAAACTGTTGTTATCCACGACAGTCTTTTCTACTTCAGGGTGTCATTTCACCACACAAACAGACAGCACAGTGTGGTCAGAGGGGTCGTCACTGTGGTTAGAGCGAGAGCTAATGTACAAACCACACCATCCTTGACCTTTAACGCTAGGCTGCTTTTTTCTATACGGCATTTAGAGCATTTAACACCTTTTGGACAAAGTCAGCGAGGGATTGGGAAACTGGACTGTGGTGCTGATAATTTCGTCTGCATGCGAATCCCTGTGTAAAATTGTTTTGCAGAGCATCTCAAGGGGGTTATAAGTAGAGCTGCAACTGATGAATATTTTCACAACCCATTAATTGGCTGATTGTATAATTTCCTAGAACCCATGTAATTTCTTCAACTTGTTTTGTACAGCAAGAAATCTAGAATCCAAAAATATTCAGTTTAGAGCTCAAACATATCCATAGATATTTGATATATGCTCAATATGTTAAGCAACAGCTATTAATCTGTAACTATTTTGATGATCTATTCATTTTTCCCCCAAACATTTCCAATATAAAGCTTAAATATGACGCTTTTGCACTCATTTTGGACATATCTAAACACTATAGACTGTAGGGGGAATAACATGAGCCTTTTTAATACCCTTGATTTCCTGACGCAGAGGGAATTTTCCGTCATTTAATAGATGAACTTAAGTGACAAAATAATTGGCCGATTAACTGATTGTGAAAAAAATGGGTTACAACAGGGCTGTTAAATTCATTTAAGAGAGGTACTTTAGGGTCCAGGAGATGTTTCCATAGATTAATGTTTGACCTTTTTATTGAGTTAATGCATATTAACCGAAAATAAAAACGGTTTCTGCCATCACAGAAGAAATGGTAGGGCTTGATACGGCATACTTCTATATATCACGAGACAGTTATCTGAAAAATCAACAGCAGCTGAATAAAGAACAACCCTCCTCCAGCAGGTGTTCCCCTCATCGGGGTGTTTTCACAAAGCGCTGTCGACTTCCAGCCGCGGCCCCGCCACAAAGGCCGGGGTGTGTGTACTGCCAACATGTCACGTTGTTGTGACCCTTCTCAATTCCCAGCAGATGGACGTGGGTCAACACCACCGCTGTCAGATCATCAGCATGGAGCCCCCGTCAGTGCGGCGTGCTGCTGCTGCGTGCCAATCGCCTGCCTCCGCTCTCACCGGCCCACAAACCCCTGTCGACTCCACGCCCACTTGCCCATCCATTGCACAGGCAACCAGTTGCCTAGGCAACCTCAAAGCTCTCGGGTCTGTTTGAAAGTGTCAGGACGAATTTTATTTTACATTCGACTTGCAACAACAGTTCATTTTTCATTCATCCATTCATTCATGAATATATTTCCACATCTGCCTGTCTCTTTCAGTGAGCAAACCTGATGCTCAAATTTTAACTCCACACTCTCCAAATAAAACCGTAATCTGACATGAAAACTCAACAGACTCTGTCTCACAGATGACAAGAACTGTTGAAAACCGCCTCAGTCTTTTATGTTCACAAAGTAGGCCATGAGCAGTAAAAAAAAAACTGATAGAGACCATCTTCAAATAGACGAGTATAATTGAATTTCCAATTACTTTGTGCTATTTCCACCAAAGCAGTTTATAATGTGTAGAAATGAAGCTGAAATTAAGCACAGCCACGATCAAAATCCATTATCAAACATAAACAACTTAGTAAGCTTCATATCTGCAAATGAAGATGAAAAATCATTTCAGTTGCATAACAGGAGCAGGATTTCGGGAGACGGTCCTGTTGTGCAACCCACCTGTTAAGTAACCGTAATAAATACACCGAAATCAAGTGCCCAGGGGAGATTGTAACACTTTTGCATAAACTCACACATTGAATAAGAGAGGCTATGAAGCTGGTATTATCTAAAGTGACATATTGGAATGACCTGCAGACACATCAGTTCTAGAAATAAAATTAAGATAATGCTGGCAGGATCTCTTAACCACTCTACAGACATTTTTGCACAGTCACCCATCACCCAGAAAGCCCAGCAGCATCGACTCCACACCCAGTCTGACTGCTGCACAGACGTCCAACTACCCAACCCCATCTCCTTCCTCCATCAGAAAATGACTCCGGTTGGGAAATTGGAAAAATGTCTATCTGCTGTTTGGTTTTGTATCAGACAGAGAAGGAAAAAAAAAAAGAGAGAGAAGAAACAAGTAACGTTCAGTTCAGCCCAGCTGCTGTTGCATTCATCAATGCCAGCGCTCTGTCAAGGGGGGCGTGACACACACAAGCAAACTGGTTATGAGGCACATGTACACACAACCGCAGACACACACGCATAAGCACGCACGGCTGGAGGCTGATGCAGTGCTCATCAGTGTCACTGTTGCCGAGCCCCTCACTGCACAAATCACAGCGGGAGTGCAGACGATGGATGGAAGACGATGCTTACATAAATGAGAAGCTAGCAACAAAGGCTTGATGGGATGCAAACATCACCTAGCGTGAACACAGACAAAATATAGAGCAGGAGAGAAGAAAACATAAAAACAATTGTCAAGATCGTTGAAAAACTAGAAATTAGTATACAAAACCAGTCAGGGGAAGACTTTCACTTCCAATTAAAAATGTCTTGCAATCAAGTCTTGCACAAAAACAACTCTAAATGGGGGTGCAACTCGAATATAATCTCAACAATTTTACATCCGAAGCCGAAAAGACAAACAAGCACCCTTATCGAGACTGGCTCAGTGTTTCCATGGGTGTTGTATTTCTTTATTCCTCATTTCTAGTCTACATTCAACAGAGCACTGCTGTCATGCTCTGTACAGCCGCCCACGTTCACCCTTGCAGAGTGCGAGAGAAAGGAAACAGAGAGAGAGAGAGAGTGAGGGGGGGAGAAAGGGAGAGGGAGAGGGAGAGAGTGGGAGGGAGGTAGAAGAGAAAACCTTGCTTTCACAGCGAGAGACCAACGATACATTATCGGAGGACAAACCATATTGCTCCATGCTGTTTTTCTTACAAACCACTACATGACCAAACAATAAGCGCACACATTGTACAAACCCAAGGCGGCATGCCAGGCCTGGATTACTATAGCCCCGACTGCACTGCTGAACAGAGCTGAGAGGAGATCTAAATCTATACACCAATAGGTTATGTTTATGTTCTTTACGTAATGGGAACATGTTTACCCTTTCTGCACTTCTGCAATTTCCTGGTAAATTAATTCAAATGGAAAAATCCTTGTATTATTTGCGAAGCCAATTCTAAAGATGCAGGAACTGTTTATCCCTCAGGTCAGAGCAACATTGATTTTTAAGGAGGGATGAACAACTCCGGCTCCTTCTGTGTTTTTCTTACACACTCTGTATGAGATAGTGGATGCTGCTGCTTCTCAGTCTAGACAAGATATGAATCCGAAAATACTGCAGCATAATTACAAAAACCGTGTTTCTGAAATGCAGCTCTCATAATTAAGCAGAACAAAGAAAGTGCAGCCCCGTTATGTAACACAAACAATTGTACATTATAAAACCTGTAAGACCTGAAATTTATATACTGGTAGAAATAAAGACATGAACTGCACAAGAATGGAGCTAACACCGAGGATACTGATGTCATGCTCTCTGTATCTTTTGTAAATTAGGGGATGTTAGGAACTTGTGACAAGCCAGAGTATTTTAATAAGCCGATTACTACTTTAATGAAAAAAATATTTTAAAGAAATATGTAAAAATGCAACTACTTTTTGGCACACAGAAATAGGGGCTTTAGTGCTTCTCCCTCTCTTATTCCTGCCAGCGTAGAAGGGCCTATAAATAAAAATACATGTTCTTTATTATTACATATGCCTTGATTGACTGAGTCACCGGGTCCATCAATGACAAACTCTAAAATACCAATAATGTAAGAGGACTACTATGTCCTTTCCTATAAACCATCGAAAATAATGATGACTCATTCACGCTGGATGTTTACTTTATCTTGTGTTCTGTTTGCAGAGAAAAGTAATGTATAGAATCAAACAGCACACCTGTTTGCCATTTCAATTTAGGAAAGAAAGAACAGAGTGATGGGGAAAACGAACTATTTACTAAACAGATGACAAGTTAAAAAGTCAACATGAAAAAGAATTATTTATGGACTTTTTTTGGTTTCTGGTGCAAGCGCAGTGCAGGCTTTTAAAAATCCTGTCTGGAGGCTCACAACAAAATGAGATCACTCTGGATGAAATTGAAATCATGTTGGACTTGTCTGATCTGTTATGACCTGAAGACCCCTGTCGCCGGTGACCCATATTACTGCGACAGAGAGTGGGGGGGGGGTGTTCATCAGGGTGGATGAGCTTCTTTGCTGGGATGAGTCTCATGGCTCAAATTCAAGACCGCTCGTTTGTGAGCATGCACAAACATTGCCCTCCCCCAAGCGGCCCATTATAACTTCCGGTCCTCGTCTCCTTTCCCTGCAGACCACTGAGCTGACAGGATATGAGAGGTGAAAGTGAAGCAGTGGCCACCAGTTTATTAAAACTAGTCTGAAAGGTGGTTATGAAGAAAAAGAGGTGTGAAAAAAGGAGATAATCAGATGTTTTGGCACCACTACTTCCAAGATGAACAAACATTTTCCTCCATGCTGTCTGAATTCCATCAGGCATAACAACCACACTGTCTGAGACATAAGGTTCCTTACTGTACTAGCTATAGGCATTAAACCTGGTTTATAATGGAGAGGGGATTACTCTCCGTCTCTGCTCACATCACCAATTAACCAACCTCTATAGATTCGAATGACAAGAGGGTCAAAGCTAACAGTATCTGATGCACTCTCCATTAGCTGCAGCAAGAGCAGCATTATTAATAAAACAGTCTAGCACATAGCAGCCAATATAACAGTACAGTACACAGTATGAACACATGCCAAGTGCATCTTTGGCTCCTTTATTTTTGCGGGTAGGTAGCTCCCATTCTCATTACTTGGAGAAATATAGCTCTCTGCAGTTCAGTGCTCTCTGGGGGAATAAAGCTTACAGAGAGACTAGGCAACTTTCCCACAAATTTGACCCTAACTGCTTTCTTTAGGTCGTTTATACTATTAAATTAAACCTGCACGGGAAGGGATGTGAAAGGGAAGATCACAGAAGAACTGCACTGAACTGTGGCGCAGGTTGATTGCCCTAAAGTGCTGCTTGCCTGTGGTCTGTGACTAATCCACGATCCGGGGATTTGTTCTTATGAGCATGTTTTTGGATGCCAGATGAGCTAGATGTTGTCTTGTTGAGAGGCAGGGCAGCCTACGTCAGCACTGCAGGCTGCTGTCCAACACCACACAGCGAGGACGCAGGACAGACAAGCATGAACTGCAAAAAGGGCCTTTTCCCTCCAGGATTTTCCTCTCGAGCCTGGCAGCGCACTCAGCCTGTGAGTCTAATTCTGCCACCAGGCCAGTCCCTGGCATCCTCTCCAGATGGTGGTGGACAGGGGGGTGAACAGGGAGATTAGGAAGAGAGTGATGACTGGTTCCTGACTACACATCCGGCTGCTGAGTCCCATTCACCTCCTCCTCTTCCTCTTCCTCCTCCTCCTCCTCTTCCACCCCCGTCATATGCCAGGCATGGCTATGGAGACCGGATGCTCCCCTGTCTCTGTGCTTCAGCAATGTGTTAAGCTGTTTATTAGTAGCATGACATGATGCTGTGGAAGTGCTGTAAGGCTAATGCTCTACAAACACTACAAGAGGCTACAGAGCTATTACATGACAGGACAAAATGGAGGTAGCACTGTAAAAGTATGATTTGTTTTCTTCTACACAGGCACTGTTTTGTTTTGTATGATAAATATGTGTAATAAGTGCAAAACCAGGCAGAAAACGTGTGCTATTTTGATGTAATAAAAATCTAATAGAGCAACAAATTAACTGTCCTGGCTAATAGCAGAAACAGACTCATTTCAGATAATGATTTCAATATCAAAGTAAAAAGTCAAACCTGAAATATATAATATATAACATAGGGCTTGGGTATGAGTAAAGCTGTGAGTATGAGAGTGAGAGAAAGAGGAGAGGAGAATAGACGATGTAGAGTGCATCTTTTTGCCGTCTCCCATTCATTCTTCACACAGAGGGTGGAAGACCAGAAGAGACAGCGAGCGCGTCACAGCAAATTTCACACTCCGAGACATGGCAAAGCGAATCATCTGGGCAGAAAACGCTAAACTCAACTAGCATGGAAAGAGTTGCGTCAGCTTTTCTAACTTTTTTAAGATATTCAAGAGAACGCTCCATCCAAAATCCTTTTTTGTGACACTGGAAGAATGCAGGAAAACTTTCCCCTTTGTTTGGAAAAGTTGATGAGACAAGGAAAAGCGGCGACTCTTACAAACAACATTTTGTGCCTACAAATTATGGGCTTAAAATGCACTGCAATGAAGAAATGTAGAGAAAAGTGGTGACATGACAAAGGAAAGGACATAACATAGTTTGTCATTTTCAGCCAAATTGCTATCATTACCAATATGCATCCTCTCAGAGCCCTGAAGATAGACCAGTTATAAATCATCAAAACTGGCGGTGTTGTAAAAAATGCTAGCATCATCTCCCTCCCAGTCTATCGTCTTTATATATTACATAAAGGAAAGAGTTAGAAAGAGTTAAGTGGAGGACAAAGAGAAAGACGAGATGAGGAGCACTCAGAAGAACTCAGGCAAAAGTTGCTGTGTTGTTGCGACTGCAGGTTGATTTATGACTCTCCTTTCTGTTTAAGTGTGAGGTTGCAGATCTTACGTAACGCAATTCAACTGGGGAAGCCATGAGCCACTCCACAGGGTGGCAATGAAAGATTCCTGCACCGCCTGTGCCCCTCTTCCTTTGCTACATCCTCTGATTTTATAGTCAATACAGAAATGGGAATGGAAAAGCAAAGAAAGACATGAGCCGTCTGGATCACAAAAGCCTCCCATCATCAGAGAGTGTTGTCGACCCTCAGGTCTTTGAGCCAAACACAACACATACTGCACCTGATTTGACAAGACTTTTTTTTAAAATCACATAAAGGAAGACATTATGGTGTTATGGTGTGCAGTGAGTAAGGTTATTCCCAAAAAGACTGCTTAAAACACTAAACAAAATTGTAAGTGGCATGTGATTACAGGCAGGGTGGTGTGGAGGTGTGGTCATAAACAAGAGTCTCCCAAACTGGAATCAAAGCAGTAAAACTACGCTTTATGGGTTACACGGTCAGACTTACTAGCTGAAAGTGGAATCAGATTTATAGACATACTGATGATGACCTACGGTCTTGTTACCAGTAGTAAATCATGATTCCTGACATAACAGCAATGACATACTGCCATTGGTTTTAATGTATCAAACTTGGATGCGTGTATTCTTCGAGGTGTGACCAATTCTGCCCAGTCTTTACTGGGCATTACTGTTTAGAAATTATGCTCCATTCATTTGAGCAGCAGTCAGCCCATTCATTGCAAACAAATCAATAATTTTTCTAGAAATTGGAGAATCAGGCAAAGGGATGTGCAGATTGAGGACAGGGGGAAAAAAGTCATTCAGCTTCTGAGTCTGAGGTTTATCTGTAGCCTCATACCTGTATATCCAACCTGGGATTCAACACAAGTCAGTCAACCAGAAAATCATCCTGCTAATAAAATGCAGGCAGAGTGCCTGTAAAATCATGCTAATAGCTTAAAAAAAAGAGTTAAAAGCCTGTTGGTTATTGCATGTCTTAAGTCCTGACTGAAATATTGGTTAGATATCCATTAGCCTACCTTTGAATAAGAATTCATATTACACGGCGGTGATTGAATTTGAATATATTTGATGATCCCCAGACCCTTGCGCCATTATCAGGTGAAATTGGGACGATGTAACGTTACATATGAACGTAAAGAAATCTCCTACCTCCACAGCTGTTTGTGTTTAATGTTAATTAGCTAATGCTAGAAGGCTAAGGACCTTAGCTGAGATTTTTAACATGGTGAGCATCACCCCTGCTTTGAATAAGCATGTTAGCATTGTCACGTGAGCTACTTCGCATGTCGAAGTTAGCGTTTATGCTAGCTCCATCCTTTGAGTGCCTTCGTACACCACAGCGAACTGCTAGCTTAGACAAACATTTCGGTTTGTTTTGGCTTAACATACAACTCCACTGCATATTTATCCAGTGTCTTCAACTCTCAGCAACCAACGGATGTAGCTGTTTCCAGCAAAAAACAGAAGCTCATTAACAAACTGTATCCTACCTCCCCAGCATCTATGCTCGGACAGTTTGAAATTGACGGTCGTGTCTCTGATTAACGTTCGCTAATTAAGCACCTAGAAACCAAACGACACACATATTCAAGAGTTTGGCTAAGCCCGCAACAGAGATAAAAAGAAAGTTAATATCGGACTTACATTCACCCGGTGGCCAAAAACACAACTCCAAAGTAATATCAATCTTGTTCCTTGCCTGCTAGCTATGCACACTACGTAGCATTATATGCTTACAATAACTCGTAATGTGGTGGCTGCTTATCCGTTGGTTTGTGTTGAATTGTCTGCCCCCTAGTGGCCCGAGTTTGCCAATGCAGCAGTAAGAATATAAGCTCAATATCAGCCTGCATGAAAGTTTAATTTTCAATGAATCATTAATACTGAATTTATATAATTTATGAAAATCACACTTAGAGCTCCTGTGAGGAGTTTTTTTTGCTGGTTATGAAACAGACTGAAAATATTTACTAAATATGACCTACAAAGCGAACCAGGCCATCAGTGACCAGGTTGATTATTTCTAAATAGTTATTTTTAATGCCCGAAACTGCTGGCGGGGGGTAGGTGTCAGACGAAGCGATTAACTGAATGCTGCCTTAGTTTACATTTTCCAGGGCAAAAATTTAAAGTGAGTGATACATGTGACTGTTAAAGAAAGCAGGATGAGATTTTTTGTTAAAAAACACCACTTAAGCATGTACAGGACAAAATCAGCAAAGAGATAAGAGGTACGGCTTTGTCCACAGGGGTCATCAAAATTAACACAAACCAAAAGGTCCTCACAGGAACTTTAAAAACCTTGTTTTACATTCTAACAAAATGCCCTAACATTCAAGGGCAGATAATCCTTAACCACAGAGACAAATAAGTGAAAGACAAAAAAAAGAATAATTGTGGTTTCCATTCCTTCTATTGGGAGCTTTCTGTTTTGTCATACACAAATACTAAGATAAATATTGAATAGAATAGGAATGAATAGAAATATATTTGCAAGGAACACTGGTTGAATGAGTTATGAGTGATGGTATTCAAAAAACGAAATTATAAATTAAGATGATAAGTATAACTTCTGCTTTTATTGTGGTTTCTTTTGAAAATGACCGACTGATTTGATCAAAAAACACTGCGTTTAATAAAACCACGACCTATTTTTTAATCAGGCAGGTCTGTTTTATAAGAATATTTGTCAGTCATTCTTCACAAATCAATTTGTATGCTTTGTTTATCACGTAACACTATGCACTGGCCAATTTGTCAGTCATGCATCATGTTGGTTGATTCTAATTACACACACCCTTCTGAATGTTGTTTGTGTTGCCACCTATTGCCAAGTCCGCACTGTCCATGTCAATATGATGACAGCAAGTAATTAAGAGGAGTAAACAAAGTCCAAATCATTCTGCAGGTGTCGAGTGGAGCTTCAAACAGTCCCAAACCACCGACTGTCACCCCTGACTGCAGCTCGACCATAGGGATCTCTATCAGTGTGTGGCAAACAAAGATAAAAGGGGCGTAGGTGTTGTATTTCGACTGACACACCACATGAGTCAGTGCATGTGTTAAATGCTTAATACTGAGAGCAGTACAAATAATGAACGACAAATGGACTCTCATGTAACAATCCTGTCAGTTGGTTAATCCCCGAGTTTATTCTGTGTGCATTTCGTTCTTAAGATTATTATTACTTAAACCATAAGCACAAATAAACATGAATGGACTTGGTGAGTTTACAGTTAAATCAGGTAAGACAGAAGACTGACTCACTCTAAAGTTAGGTCAGATTTCTAGCCTACAGTGCTTTCCTGATACACCTGGGGTTCCCATTTAACTTTCAAGAGACTACTACCGACTACTGTTTCATTTTCTCTGGCTCGGTACAGCCCGCCATGCCATCTTTGATAACATGAATTTCAACTGCATCATCACAGCAGCAGATACCCGAGCTCTCCTCCAATATTGTGTTCCTATCTGTGACGGTCGCTGCTACAAAGAAGCTGTGTTATTGAGCTAAATTAATGGCTTATTCTGTTGTCATGCAGTTGATTAAAATGAAGTCTCACTTCACTCAGCTTTAAGGACATTCATTTCTCCTTTGTAAATTAGAAGCACCACTGTTAGCAACACATTCCTGCTACTCCTGCCCTGCCAGGCTCCGACCGCAGTCGCTCATGGAACGGCACGGGTTTCCCAACCATAGGAAAAAATTCTGCATAAGACGAGTGTCTTCCACTTCAGCAAGGGCGAAATGTACACAATAATTACATGGCTGGCTAAGCAAAAGAAAAGGCACAAGCAGATTGGTCTTAAGTGTTAGGAGAGGGAAGGAAGTAGGCCAGCTGAGAGGATGGCATCCCCATCTGGGATCCTCTGAGGAGGTTAACTGTATGAACAATCCCAGTGCTCCAGAAGGAGATGCAGAGACCCATGTGCTCAGAGGACCTCTTAATAGATCATCACTACTGGCCTGCTTATGACCTGCCCTGGGCTATACGCTCCTTTGCTTTCACAGAGCATATGTCAGATATAATAAGACTGGAAATCTATTTGGTACGGAAAACAAAGAGTACACGCAATTCTTCTACAGCTTATAACATATACTGTAAAATGTACCCCTAAACAACTCCTCTACTCGCCAGAACTACATATTCAAAAGATTTTTAACTGAAAAAAATCAGTAAATAGCTTAGATGTAACTCTGCACCTTTGCTTTTATTAAGTATGCAAATAGCCCCCGCCTCAATATCTTAACCCACACCTCCACTGCTCACCTGTCGTCAAGTTGACACATCAGGATGGTAAATGTATCGCTCTGTACAGTACGTATCTTTTGACATCCTTATCAGCTAATACTGTGATCCTAATGATGGATTAATCTTGTTCCAGTTTGCCAGCTCAAGTTAAAGTGAACTTGCAAAACAGCAATCCCTAGCTACACCATGCTTCTCCTTTGATACCCCTCATATCGCTGTAGCACTACCCTGCAAGTTGACAGGGCTGTTTATTTTAGATATGTAAAACCATGCCCGTCTGATTCCATGTTTTTGAGTCTGTCACTTCACTTTCCAATCAGAAATACTCTGCCATGACAGTTGAGTGCATATTCTGCTCCTGATACGTCTTGTCGCACATGAAAAACACCACATGGTCATGTTAACAAGGTTAAAAACTTGAATTTCATTCGAGGGGGTCTGTAAGAGGCTTATGGGTAGATTGGCCGTCTGCACATCGAGAAAAAAAAAAGGCCTCGTTTCTACCCAGAAAGTAAAAGTCTTTGAGCATTTGAGCTCATTAAAAGAAAATATGTTGGTACTTCTTATTCAGTCCTTATTAAGTCCCCTGACCCTCAGTTTACCTGCTGTTACGCACAACATCCAGATGGCCATGGCCACAAAGCGCGCCCTCACTGATACAGGGGTACTGTTACACTCAGTTTGACAGCTGGCTTGTAAATCTACTGAGGGCGAGAGGGGCAGGGAGTCAGGCCTTTGTCTGGCTTGAGGATCCACAGACCAGACGGGGGAACAGAGCCCAGTGTGGCGGACTAGCTCGCACACAAGTTATGAATGTGTCCGTGCAAGTGCGTCAAAATATCACTGCTTTGTAGTGTGTGTTCACAGTGGCTTGTGTTTGCGAGGCTTACCTGCAGAGTTGCACGATGTTTGGAATCCATCAAGGTGGGCCGCGGCAGCGGGCGCATGAGGGAGAGGAAACAAAGAAAATCAATGAGGAGTTCAATAGATGCTAAGTTGAAAATAAATCAGTTTGTCGGATCTCAGAGGGTTACTCAATAAGGCCTTGTCTTCCATTATGAACCCATTATATCTGTTTGCTTTTATGTATACCTAATCTAGTAGTACATGACCCCTGAGAGCACTTAGTGACACTCGATGGGTGCACACGTGCAAGGATGTGTAACCAAATACATTTAAGGGGATTCATTATTGCACATGCCATGAAAAACCCGATATTCTACAAGTATGTAAGAGTTTCTTCTTAAGGGGAAGCTGTCAACAAACATTTGTTTTCCTGTCATTCTTCATTCTCATCCATTGTTTTATATTCAAGCTAATATATTTAAAGTTTGACACCTTTCAAAAGAAATTATCCAAAGTCTCAAATAAGTTCAGATTCATCAGTGTAATATTCAGCGAGTTCAACTGACTGCTCGTAATGCTGACACTTTGTTTATGCTAGCGTATGACACCGCAATCTGTTGTAGGTAACTCAATAAAGGAGTGGAATAATGTATCGCAAAGTATTGAATGAATAATTCATGAAGTGGCGGCAAAGAAGCACAAGTTGTCAGGATAGGCTTTATCGAGAACAAGTCCCCATAAGGCTGACATTTTCCCATTTTTGTAAGATGTCAGAAATAAGCCTCAGACGTCAAAGCTCGCTGACAGATTGAACTTTTTTCAGACAACAGAGACTTTTTGTGCTTACGTGTCGGATCTGAATAGCAGCATTAAATGAAAATCAAAACGCAGAATGTCGTTTTTTGACAAAACTCGAGATCGCAGGTGACATTCCTGTTCTGTGACATCACATCAAAGTCATCGCAGACATCACCGAGGTGCCTTATTGAGTTTAGATTATCTCGTGTTACGATGCTCGACCAGATCTGCTGACGACCAGATGCTTAATTGAGTTAGTTGACTTCTTCTCCCCCATGTTTCCAAAGCTCCTCTCCCCTCGGCTTCTATCTGACCTGATGGAAACAGGCCAGACATAAAAGGAAATCTCAGGTAAATGCCGCTGAACAGACATTATGTCAAAAAGCACTTTCTTCTTCCGTCACTTTCCTGCATTTACAGTCATTTTCTATCCATCTTCAGCCATTTAGCTCTGACAGACTAATGCAGCACAAGTTCAATGCGACCTTTATCTAAATAATCACATCAGGATCCTGGCTTCCTCTCAGACGAAAGCTGCTTCTTCGGCTCCTTGAAACTGCAGAATATGGTTGATATTAGGTAACATCTCTTCCCATTCGGGAACACATTACATTTGAGAGATCTTCATAAGCAAGGCATCCAACAAAAATGTAAGAGTTAGAGTGGGTGTTATTTTCTCCAGATGGACGCAAGAGGACAAATTACCCAGGATGCTCAAGTGAAGCTCCATAGAAACAACATAACAAAACGTAGCTGCTGTCACGTTAAGGGAAAAGTGTACGTGTGTAGTGCTTCTACTTGCTTAGTTGGACCCTACGCTCAATAACTCATAGTCATCAAAAAGCACTCCATGTTTGGTTTTGCAGCAGCACTCTGTGTCCTTGAGTCAGTGCAGGCTGAGGCGTTGCATTGCTCAGCACGGGTCATATGCAACCAGAAGAATTTGCAATGAGTCATCAGCATACCACCTAATTCACACAGTGCATCATATTATAGCTCGCTCAGTTCTTCCTGCAATTAAGTAAATAGCTGTGTTTTGAGACACTGTGACCAACAAGGCACGTGTACCAGACATTTAAAGCAGAAGGCTGTGATATAAAAATACAGGTAGCAGACAGGGGGTGGTGGTGACTGAGTGTTTTGTTCTCATGCTGCCACTAACGATGAATCTGCTGACTACTTTCTCCTTTAATCAACGTCTATAAGATGTGCGAAAAGAGTGAAAAATGTCCGAATATGGCGTCTTCAGATTTACAGTTTTATTCAAACATCAGTCCAAAAGTAAAATACATTTAAATTACAATCATATAAGACAAAGAAAAGCTACAAAAACTGATATTTCAGACGTGTAATGTGGCAATCTCGAAGATCTCATTTAGTCCTATTTGGTCCTTATGGTGATAAATGGTAATTGCAGGAGCTCACTTCCGAGATAACCAGACGTCTACGGTTGGCTCCCTTTGTTACGGTTGTAGCTCTTGATTTTCCTCGCTGACGTTCGCTTTCCTTTCTAGACTGTCTGCCTTCATCTGAGCCAGGGTTATTATCGTTAACGAAAACTAAAACTAAAAAACTAGCAGTGAACAAATAATTTAGTTAACTGAAATAAATATAAAAAAGCCAGTTTAAAAAAAATAAAAATAAAAACTATAATGAACAGTGCAACACGAACTGAAACTGCAGGTAAAATCAGCTTCGTTTTTGTTGCGAAACCAATTTGTCATATTCTGTTTGACGAGAGACACCGGCCTAATAAAAAGATCCTAGAATGACGATGACACAGTAACAAAGTAGCTCCAGAAGGTGGCAGCAAAGTAACATAGCGTATGTCGGCTCCCGTAGAAAGTCCAAAGAAGATGATACTTTATGTGCAAACCAAAAACTTAAACTAAATAAAAACTAAACCTTAACTCGCCATTTTCTCAAAATAAAAATAAAACTACTTATGAACTCGTAAAACTAACTAAAACTAAACTGAAATGATTGTTTCTTTTTTTGGGGATTTGCACTTGTTTTTGAAGTTGTATCTGTAGTAATAGATCTTTTCTTTGTTTGTTCAGCCATAGTAGATACTGTTTACTCGCAACACTTGCAGAGCGCGGAAAAGCAGCCGCTTAGCTCCGCCTACCCTCTCTGGCAGACCAACCACTGCTGGCTAATGGAAAAAGTGTCACTAACTGGGCGCCGCTTGTGATTTTTTCCGTGAATGTCGCCACAGACACCCAGTGCATAATACTGCAAATGCAAAGGCTTTCATCAGTGGGCCATAGGCTCAATCACCATTGTGTTATCTCATTCGGCAATAGATAGAGACTTAACAGACATTTATTTAGATGAAAATGTTCCAGATTATATCTTTAAATTAGCCAAAGTGAGCGCATTCTGCTTGAAAAGTGATTAATGTGTGATCAAAGTAGCTGATGTTGTCGAATAATTGTCTGTTCACTGATTACTTGCTCAATCAACAAATATTTTAAGCCCTATCCCAGTGAACATGCTTCTCAGGCTGAGTGCAAATGATCTGTCGTCACTCGTCGTGCTTGTCTGCAGCATGTAGTCGTGCAATGAGCTACCTGCCTCCACACTGTGCATGCTGGGATCCATCCCGTCCCCCTGTGACCTTAAGCAGAACTAAAAGGATTTAGAAAGCGAATGAAGTCATGTTTAAGGATGACTTAAAGGTGAAAATCTCTCTCACCCGTGACTGCACAAAGTGCTCTACTGCAAACAAACCTGTGTGGATGTTTTAGGGGAGAAATTCTGCGCTGAATTATCCCATCCATCCAAATATACCACGGCAGCGGCTCAGCAGCAGACAATCTCAGGTCGACCCGCCCTCTGGGGACTCTATCTGATGAGATCTGATCCGGGCTTTGTCAAAAATAAGGATGTCTAGTCCCGGAGCAGCTGCAAACAAAAGGGTCTGAGCCAGCAGTCGGAGCGATATACAGGGGCAATTATCTGCACTGAGGCTATATTGAGAGGTCAGAGTACAAAAAAAGCTGGTTATAATCCTAGAAAATAGTTTAGATTGATTTAGCAAGACAAGTAGTGTTTAGAGGCTTCCTAGAGGGCAGACTCACTACCCCGATTCCTCACCCTCCGTCACAACATGACACCATCCAATACCTCGTCCCTACCCCCCTAAACTCCCATTACATCCACCTCCTCGGGGGTATTGCACTCCACCATTCAGGTCAGATGCAAAGGCCTGTTTGTGTGTGTAGGGGGGGAATTCACACATCCAGAGAGTACCACATGCACACAACAAACACACACTCACGCAGAGAGCTACTCCAGCCACCTACTCCTGTTACATAACACATGCACACTGCCTACCCATCCACCGGCAGATCTGCTCGACTCTCAGCCAAACGAAGGAGAAGCATAACCAGAGATCTCACGCTTTGAAAGTATAACATCCCCCGATCCTCTGCCCGGAAAACAGGCCCTCTGGGCTGCTGAAGCTACACGCCCTACGTCTGTGCTGATGGAGTGAACTCAGATTTCACTAGGATGGACTTTTCCCAAACGTGACATCTAAAAAATCCATGAGTGAACGTGTGGATTGATTCTGAAAGTGGGCCACTAAACTCTCCCGCCAGCCCACTAAACGTAGAGTCCCATTTACTAAGCCCTATTGGCATAAAGAAACCACAGGAAGATTTGTTTTATTGTCTAAACAGACAAAATGTTGCTTTGAATTAGCTTGGGCCTAAATTGGCAGCCAATTGTTTTAGGCCAATGCCAGATTTCATGCCAGATTCTGACACAACAAAAGATACCTTTTTTTGAGTGGAAGGTCTCTTGAAGCTAAATGTGTGAAAAGCCACAATTTAGTAGTGTGAATACTTTCACAGAAGCCCTACTCAAACATGAGTAATGTGAGATATCCTCGTTTTTTGTGCAAGTATTCTTGAAACTTGAGAAATAACACACAGAAGTACAGAAGTAAAAAGCTAAGAAACACGTTTTTGAGGAAATAAACGTCTCGCAAAATGGATACAAATGGCTCACTATGCTTTAACACAGCAGCAGGGTGCATCTCTAGACACCAGTTGGTCCAATTTCACAACAGAATGGACCCAAGAGCACAGTGGGGCCCGAGATGTACTGCGTGGCAACACAAGTGTCATAATTCCTCCGTTTTAACTTTACAGTGATTTATTTGGGGCCAGCAGTTCGTTCCATCGCAGGAGCAGCAAATAGAGGCAGAGCTCATCTTCTGAGAACAGTGTCAGGCTGCTGAACGCTGCACTTTTCACGCCAGACACCTCAATGAGGAAAATCTCATCATCCGAACCGGTCGCTGCTACTGACACAGCCCCGAGCAAGACTGAACGGCTTTACGGGCGCTGCGGAGTGAGCGTTCACACAGAGGACGTTACAGTTTGCAGCACTGCCTCATATCTGAAAAACGCTGCATTTTAACAACAATAAAAAAAAAGGACCAAATGGTGCTGGGTGAAAACTGTAGCATTCTGGTGATTTTGTTCCTTCCAAATCTCCATAGTAACATCGCTCTAACTGGCAAGCTTTTAAAAATGTAACTCTCCAGATTGACTTCTTTCTTTTGCCTCTGATGTTTGGCCTCTTGTGGCCGGCTATAATTTAGGCCGAACCTTGAGATAAATGTGCTGTCTTGTTGCCAGATGCTCCCCCCCCTTTTTAAAGATGCTCTAACTACCTCTTTTTTTCATGATTAATGCATAAGAGCACAAACACTGTAGCTAAAAGTCATTAGGCTCCCTACACACACAAGACATATTAACCATGTTGCCTCTGGAATAGAATAAATGCTTAATGTGCAATAAAGTAGGACCCCTAAAACCACATGGGTATGATGCATTAGGGGTATGATTTGTGCTTGCCGCAAGTCATTATTTGCTTTCAATGGAAAGGAAAATGTTTCCAGACTTATAAATGTTCCAGAGTATTATCTCATTAATAATGCAGTAATCACTCATGGGCAGTATCTTTACTATGCACCACTTACAATAGGGTCCATTCAAACCTGCATGTGTAAAGAACACAGACGTTCAAAAAGAGTACAACTTCAGCCAAGTGCAGCAGGAAGTGGATCCTTACAGCTCGGAGCCGGCGTCCTGTGCTAATAGAGGTTATTCTGAAAACCCCCTCTGAGGTCTGGTCCAAATTGGGAGCGGCGATTGTGTTCCTAGAGGGGTTGTTGTACATGCAGTTCACATACCCCGCCGCATGACATGAGTCCTGGGTCATGGCCAGAGGGATTGAGCCGTGGAACAACTCTAGGTTATTCCAGTCGAGGGGGGAAAAGCAGGAAACGGGGTATAAACAGTAAATGGGGGTCATGTTACACTTCCTCTCCCACAGAATAAAACTTCAACCCCTCCTCAATCTGATTCTCAGAACAAGGGACTGAAATATCTCCAAACTTAAGCTGGGTAACAGATGCTTCAGCTCACATTCAAACTTGTGTTGTTTTTTTATTAAAACCAACTGTCCGCTGCTGCAAGTTTTTCCTCACTGTTTCATCTATGACGAGCATTTTCCCACAGTAAGCAACAAACCAAACTGGAAAACAAGCTCCTGGCATGCTGCCTGAGTGAGGCCCCTTTGAAGAGTGCGAGCACAAGGCCAGAGGACATGTCAGAACAGCATCAAAACAATGACAGATACAAAAGGAATGTGGGACCTATGTGATAACGCTCAGCTGGCACGCGTCGAACAAGCTGCTCTGACAACGGGGGATAACCTCGGAAAAACAGTCCTGACGGATGCTTACACTATTCTCAGTCCAATGAATAAAGCAGTGATGTGATATGTAAAGTAAGAATATTCTATTTACAGCCGAGTGTGAGAGCAAATGTCAAACTGCTGCGTAGCCTTACTACAAATCCAACACATGATTGTACCCTGAGGGCGGCTAGAGCAAGTATAATCAAAGGGATTTTATCCTCACACAAAATGGTTTAAAGCCATTTTAAAAGGCTCTAACTTCTGGATTCACTGCTTATTTACATAAATGACATCACCAACATGTCCTTGAAGGCTGACAGAGAAACTGTGACATGTCCCCGACCTATCCAGGGAGATTACATTGAATTTCCACAGTTCGTAGGCCTCTAAATAGTGTGTTCTCAATTACATGACTCCTTCCAAAAAGCAGGAGTAACGGACTTCTAGCTAGCCTTGTGTATGCTCGTGTCACACTCAGCAGTATTACGGCCTCTCATACTGTAGGCCACACTTCCTTTATCCGGCATTTTTTCCTCTTCAGTGCAGAAAATTTGCTCCCCGAGGGCCAGAAAAGTCCCTGTATGAGATTTCTCTTCAAAGAGAAAAGGCAAACTGAGCTTATTTTCCTAAATAACCGGAATAACCTGAAGAAGATAAAGGCTCGCTTTCTAAATGGTGTTTAAAAAATGGTCAGCATCGATCTTTTTCTATAATTCTCCATTCATTCCCAATTAAATAAGATCCGAGTCCTCCTGGAGCAGATTTTCCAGAGACAAACTGCTATCAGAAAACCATTTTCTATTCTAAGGACACTTCATCCTCCACCATGATCCTCCATCCATCCCCAACCTGGATGAGGCCACAATCTTCCCACAGTTAGTCACGGGACTGCTGGCAGGCTGAGGGGACTTGGAGGCATATGCGCCTTTCCATCTGTTGCTCACTCACTGCTTTCCAAACCCCTTCCTCTGTCAGCAGCCATCTGCTTCCAGCCCCGCTGGCAGGAAACACGAGCACTTCCACCATAGGATACGGATGATGCACGATTTGAAAAAAAAAAAAGAGAGGAGCCTATGGCGAATTTAATTGACCGCTGTCTCAGCCTAAAAACAAAGCAGGATAATGTTGATAGAAGGAATAACAAACATCACAAGACAATACAATTTCAGTGGCCATCTTTACAACCATCTCTCATATTTTCTCAGTTTATTGTTTGTGGAGCTACAATTGGTTGTTTGACTCGCAACTATTTGACATTATAATGTAAATGTCATTTTAAAGAGGGGGTATTATGCTGTTAAGACATTTATAATGTTACAATGTTGGATGTCCAGACTAAACATGGGTGCAGTTTCAAATTTGTATGAGTCTGCAGGCTGTTGTGAACGCCAGGTTTCACACAGTTTTTTTTACACGCTGCACTTTGTGACGTCACAAAGTGCAGCCTCAGCAGGCTTCGGAGAAACGGCCAGTCAGAAGAAAGCGGCCCAGATCAGGTCATTTTTCTCTTTTCATTAAATACTCTCTCCCCCCCTTATCCCCCCACCACAATCCTCCACACAACCTAAAACTTTTTGTTTGTTTGTTTGTTTGTTCTTGTTTCATTGTTTTTGCTTAGTTGTTTTATAAGCTCTCCTACTTGTCTTGTGCTATGTCATGTCCCATATGTCTCTCTACATGTTTTATTTGTATTACACCCTTTGTTAATGATTTGTATTGCTTTGTTTGTTGTCACTTCCTTTGCACTAATAACATTTAAAAAATAAAAAAAAAAAGAAGAAGAAGAAAGCAGGCTTGTAGGGGCGGGGTTTCTTAAAGGGACAGAGCTGACTGAGTTTCAGACAGAAGTTGTATGAGGGCCTGCACAGAGCACCAGTGTGAGAAAAATGAGTTTTTGTAACTGTAAATTATGCTAAGCTACTCCACAGGTATCACAGAGTGAAATATTAAGCTTGAAATTGGCATAACGCTCCCCTTTTAAGCAAAAATGACCAACATATAATGGTTCCAGCTTCTTACACGATTACATAGATTCAATCTCTTCCGCAATTTGTACATTTGATATGTTTCTTTTTAAACATGAAAATAAACTGAATATCTTTGTGTTTTTAAGCTTCCTGTCAAATAAAACCGTCACATTTAAAGGACTGCGATGACAAAAAACAGCACATTTTATAGACTTCTCAAACAATCTGGATAACTGTTAACAGATTGAAATAACTGTTGAATGCAGCCTGAAACGTCCTTTAAATGTCAGAAAATAGTGAAATATAACTGTCACACTTTCCTGAAGCTGAAGACGACCTCCTCAAATTGCTTGTTTTGTCTTACGAGCACTAATTATCGCTGAAGACAAAGAAAAGTAGCACATCCTGACAACTGAGCGACTGGAGAAATAAATGTGTTTGTGTATATCGCTTAAAAATAACGACTCCTCAGATAATGAGTTATGATTATTCAATTATTTGTCTGTCAGTGGTGAATTTAAGAGAATACTGTACTTGCTTTCTCATCACCACATCACATTTCATACTGCGTCCTCTCATGAAGTCATAGGCAACTGCAACTGTCCTTGAAATCATATGTATTACATCCCTATATCCTCAGACACTATGACTTTTCTTCTTTCTTTTATCTACAATGACGCTGCCCAATGCTGAACACCCATTTATTCATGTAAGGCCGGAACAAACACGCATTTCTTATTCTTCAGTAAAAACCCAGTGATTTGAAATGATCTCAGCTCGGAAACTCAATGGCTCTCCCCTTCAATAAAACATTAGATCAGAACTACTCCACATATCCATTAACACTGTCAGAAAATGGCAGACTTGAAAAAAAAAAAAAAACAACCCTCTCAGGATGAGTATACTCTAAATTTTCCTTCAGTAGAAAAAAAACCCTGACCAGCTCATCCCCGCCCCTCCACATTCAGAAGACAAGAAAAAAAATTAGCTGTCCATCAATGGGAGAGAGAGGGTCTTTGTTCAACGGCACAATGGAAGACATTCTGCCGAGGAGGATAGCGTCACATTCAATAAGCTAATGCTAAGGTGCAGCACAGAGAGAGAGGACAGAGGGGCTGACGCAGAAAAGGCACTTTGACCCCGCAGACCTCCCAGGCGCTCGGACCGAGGCTCTGTTTACAGCTCATCGCTGCTGACCCTCGGTCAAGAGTCGGGTGCAGTGTCAAAACGCATTTCATGGGGGCGTAATGAGTGCTCACAAGCTGCAGATGAGACACACTGTACACAAAACAGGGAGCCTTTTGAGTGAGGCCTGTGCAAACCCTGTTATCTGCTGTGCATCTGTCAGGGGTAAAGTCTGTTACTACTACGCTCTCGAGAGTAAACCTGTGACGTAAATGTGTTGAGAAGTGTTTCTTCAACGCTGCTCTCGAGGATTAAACATGGCTGAAACTTGATGCCTTCCAAGCTCAACACAGAGGTGGGTCAGTAGCTACACATGCTGCAGAGGATCTGACAACATCTTTAAGTCTTTGGGAAAATCAAAAGCATATACTTTTATCAGAGAGCGCTGGGGCGATTTTACATGTTTGCTGTATGCACATTTCAGGTGTTTGGATTAATCTGTGTTGCATCACATCAAAAGGCTCAGCTGGGAGCTTGACAGTGGTGCGCGGACCTCTGGGACATAAGATAAGGCAAATAAGCTCTTCCCTCCAAGAGCTATAGGACGGTTCTCTTGAAAAAGTGTAGTAAATATGTTCTTGGTAATCAGTGTTTCTCAAAATTTTCAGAAATACTCACTGCTAGCCAAAAAAAATCTGGTTCAATTCTGGGATTGTACTTCTAATTATTGTCTGTAACCACCTTTTAACATTGTTACCAGTGATTAAAATAAACAATTTTGTAAATACATTTATTCATCATCTTGCCAAGAGTTAAAGGAGTAGATTGATACCACTGTTGTGTTGGTGCATAAAGTACAGAGCTGGAGTTAGGAGGTTTTATTGCTTGCTTAGTTTAGACTGAAAGGAGGTTAGCTAGCAAACAGCTAGCCTAGTTTTGTCGGAAGTTCAAAGTTACATCTATTATGACTGTTAAATTTCACATATACATACAGTATTTCTTTGTACATAAATTGGTATGTTAAAAGGTGTTAATATGTTTTCATCATCATCAGTTGTTCATCATCTTGCCGAGCGCTAGAGGTAAAGATTAATGCCTCGTATTAGGTGCATTAAAGCTCCTGTGAGGATTTTGGCTGTGGGCAAAGACTTTTTGGACTGTGGACCGAGCCGTACCTCTAATGTCTATGCTGATTTTGTCCTGTACATGCTTAAGCTGTGTTTTTTAACAAAAAGCCTCATCCTGCTTTCTTTAACAGTCATAACTCCTCACAGGAGCTATACATTGAGCTAGAGTCAGGAGGTTTTATGCTAGCAAGCTCGGTTAGCTAGCAAACAGCTAGCCTAGCAAAATTACAGCAACTGTGACTGTTAAATGTCACATAAATTCATACTTACTCTATGCCAGAGACATGCAGGTATTTTAAAATGTCAATTTGAGATTTTACAGTAAGTCATGTATTGTGTGTGTATTTCTTAGCAAACAAAGACATGATGATTAGTATACACTATAGTAGCTTTGGAACGTTTGTGGAAGCTAGGCTAGCTGTTTCCCTCTGCTTGTATTGTTTATGCTAGGCAAGGCTAATTGCACGCTAACTCCAGCTCCCTAGGCTGATTTATAGACAGACATGACAGAGGTATCAATCAAATCATTAAGCATGTTACCTGAGACGTCTTATAATTCTGCTTTATCCTTTTAAAATATTCCCAACTCTGTGAGTGAGTTTCATATAAATCCTGTCGCTTATTTAATTAAAATACAGTATGTAGGCGTGTGGTTGTTACATAAAAGAGTTGTCATATTAACTTCATGCTGCTAACCAAATACTAGCAATTTCAGGTGTTAAATGTTCAAGAATAAAGGGGAAATAATTAGTATGTACAAATTACAAGAGAGATACGGATCTCCAGTTGAGGAGTGTTTAATCTGTGCTTTTCATGTGACTCAGTACATGGAACAAAGGAAAATAAAGAGAGCTAAGACAGGCCTTGGTTGAGCCTACTCCATGCTTCACAGATGTATTTATGTGAGGCTTTATTTAGGCACGAGATCTACTACTAGTAAATACTTACTGAGCTACTCTATAAACACTAGCATTCCACATTAACAGCCATTTACATTGACATGCCGCGTAGGGGACACAGCTGGTAGTATTGACTGACATTTCTAACTCTATAACAGTTTCTAATCCATATTCACAGATACGCTTTGAAATATAATGAGCACATTGTGGAGATCTCACTTGCCAGAAGCAGCAGCGGCGTTTTCCTGACACAGATGGCCTTCAGTGACAACTGTAAGCCCAGTTCTTCAAATCAAATTCAAACCACACACACATCTCAGGCTTTAAACTGTTAAACGTGATTAATAAACACAGCCTGGATTTTCAAGTTAAACTAAGAATTGTTAATTAGGACTATAGCTACAATCATGAAATTAATTCAACTACAAAAGCTGTATTATATATAACTGTTGCTACAGCATAAAGCGAGTGGTCACTACAAATAATGTTAATTAAGATATTCCAGCAATCCAAGTCTCAGAGGAGGAAATAAATCCCGCTTCAGCAGCAAAGGAAAGGTGCATTATCATCGTTCTCTGCGTGTGATCAGCAGATGAGCACTCATGCTCATGCTCCTCTTGGCAAGTGACTACAAGAGAGATGCAGTGTGTACCAGGGAGCTGCTTAGGTGCCACACAATGCCAGCAGAGAGCTCTGAGGCTTCAGTCTGTGGGCTTTTTGTAACTCTCTGTGTCGTCCCTATTGCTATCTGGGCGCACAATGTCCCATTGTGCAGGCTTATTAGTCCTTTCTTGAAATCCCGAGCACCCCTCTTGAGCAGCAGTGGATTTAGGTGCCTGCCCTTGCTCTGACATTGGCCTGTCAGTTGGAAAATATGAATGTCAGCGGGAGCTTTTGCAGTTTTATGCAACACGGTTGTTGCTCAAGATTCAAGATGACATTACAGAAATGTAAAATAGAAATGCTCGGCTCAAGGAAATCTCCTTAAAAGTTCACTCAGGTCTGTCCAGAACCTGCTGTTGAGAATTTGCAAAGCAATGTTGAGGCTGAAGAAGCAGGAATCAAACATTTACCCTCTTAAAAAACCAACCTGAATATTTCTTACCTTTTGCTATATTCCAGTAACAGTCTGAGGTGCTTTTTTGCTTTGTATACGTGCATGAAGTTAATCCAAACATCTATTCATCTACCAACAGAGCACCCTTAGAAAATAAAAGAACATTTTGCAACTTTGACAGCACCATAAATTAGGGTAGCAATCAGAACTCCCTTTGCAAATAGGACCAAAGAAAACTATTCCCAGGGCATACTCTTGTTAATAGAACACTCCTCCACATTGAGATGAAAAGCTAAAAATATAACTGAAATCACATCACAGATACCTTCTCTGGAGCTGTCTCTTTACCTCAGTGATCCAGCTTTTATTCTACTTACAAACTCTCATGTATTTATTCCCCAAGATCAAATCCCTGAACTAACCCTGACTCCAACTGTGGTTCAATGTTCAGGGTGAAAACAGCCCTGTACAAAAGTCTAGTTTTGACGCAGTACAGACACATTAACAAATTATATTAGTTTGTTTTTATGAACTAATGAATGTGCTATTTTAAGCAATTAATTATGCAGCAAGGGCGCAGTCGTATCCAGTGTCATGCCAACTGGCTGTGGGGTATTAATTAGCTCGGCTATCTGAACTAACTCTGCTGTATTAGGACGGTTTAGGGCTTTAAGGTTGTTAGAACAACTTGCAGAGTTCATGTTGTGCAACACTGGCGATGAAGATATAAAACTTGTTACTTATTTCCTAATTTCTCGCTATGACAATGTGTAACTGAGCATAGTGGATGGAGTTTAATCTGATATCAGTTGATCGCTGCTGTGGTGCAATCCTCTGTTGGATTAGCCTTTCTTGTCTGACAGCTAAAACTTTAGCTTCCTGCTGCATGATTAGTGGTACTTAAAGATGGCCACTGGCCAGAAGACTGGCCTGTACAATCATATGACGATTTAGAGAATTGAAGGATTTGGCTGTGAATGAAACCGCTCACACGTAAGACATTTTCCATGTCGACACAACAAACCTCAAAGTTTCCATGTATATAAACACCTCTCTCTTATTCTGTAAAGTAAGTCAGTAATTCCAATTGTGGTGCTGGCTTAAACTGTCGTCATTATGTGCACATCTTTGTCCTCTCTACTGTTAAGCAGCATACTTCAGTTTTTATGAGTCAATCTGTTGGTCAGTGTGTCCCACAAGCTCCAAAAACTACTGATTATGTTCCATCACGGGACACAGTTACAAAGAGTGTCTGTGAGCTGGTTTCCCACAAGGAGACGAAGCCTGGTCCCAGACTAAAGACAAAATGTTACACAGACTCAGCCATTGAAAACATCTTAGGGCCAAATGGCTTTCCAGGAAATGGCACTTTTCAGTTTAGCCTGATTGATAAAGTGCTGGTTTAGCAACCTCACCATCTAATCCTGAGGGTTTGGGAGTCATTCAAGCTTTGTGTTAAGAAGGTCATTCAGGTCACAGGTCATCAGTCACTAGTTTGATTCCTTCCACATCTATATTATGGGTTTTTCCATCAAATTCTGAAAACCTGGGAGTATAGGCTGGTTTTTGGTACACTTAGCAGAATATAATGTAACTTGTGATCTGTGTGTGCACTTAACTGGAGGCAACAGCGTCCCAACAGCAGGTTTTTTTGCCCCAGTTGCTTCTAAACAGGTAACCCAGCCACGGTTATCTAATCTTCCTCTGAATTTTTAGGCGAAACATCTTCAAGACTCTCTCCCCGCTCGCTACTTCTCTATAATTTGACGCCGCGGTTTTGCTTGTGCATTTCCTGACCTGGTCATTCTCACAGCTTACCGTGAATTACATCCTTGTCCCATCTAAATCACCTGTTGTCCTGCAATCACAAACATTGTTTTCAAAAAGACAAAAGAGAAAATATATGTTATTTGGACTTGCCTGAATATCAATCACTGCAGCAGGAGCCCCGTGAGGCGAAGAAAGCCATCACAAAAAGCAGCATGGAGCGTCATCATCACATAAAGATCTCATTAATCAACAAAACAACAGGGGGACCTTAGTAAAAGATGGGAATTCATTTTGAAAGGGTTTAAGGCGGTAATTTCTATTCACTCTTTCTTCTGCGTTTTCAGCTAAATGCATGAGCCACCGGTTCCTTAGCAACAGACTCTGCAATGATGCAAGATTGAAGAGGAAGAGCTCTGCAGCTCCACGGTGCAGGTGAAGACAAGTTGGCCAGCGTCTCCTGTTGCAGCTCTTCAAAGCCTTTTAGAGTTACACTTATTAAGGCAGCTGCATCTCATTTCACAGCATGAAAACGCACCAGAATGTACATCAAAGTGAATGCAACGTTTCTGAGAGGAGGACACAAACATGCGCTTTGCTTTTTTGGGAATCTGTAGTGCGCTTACACATATTAATACAACACCACTCCTCATACACATAATGTCAAAGTTTACCCCGAACATTAGAGCAATGTGCTGAACAGAGTCATAAATACACCATCAGAGGGACAGTGTTTTTGCTTTGGGATACATATTTCCTACTTTAACGTTTTGTTTAAGCCTGCAGGTGTGGACACAAACATCACATCCTTGTTTATTCCCAAGGATACTCGACCAAACACAGACAGTGTGACATCCTACTGAGAGATTTCAAGTCTCAAACATCAACAACAAGCTTCAGGATTATCATAAAGCACATCAGAACCACAGGCGCATTGCTTGTTTCTAATCGAAATTGTGTCTAAGATGCCGCAGAGTGACCACTTTATCCACCAGCAGAAGCTGCAGCAGACAGTAACGCTTTGCAGAGGTCAAGTTTTGAGAACAGAAAATGTACATTGAAGACAAAGGAGCAAAAGTGCTGCTGGGTCTGAAGGACACTGTAGGATTTCTGTAGAACTATAAAGCCTTTATTTCCCACGGCAAAAATGTACTTTTGAAATAGCTGAGACGTTGCGACCAATTGGTGATCATCAGGGCATGTCACCAGTGAAATGACATGGTGACATGTGCCCTGATGAAGACCAGTTTGGTTTTTGCAATGTGAAATAAAGGCTTTTTAAAATGTACATTATAGCAATCAGACATAGGCGTGGGAATCGCAGGGTAACTCACGATACGATACGTGGCCCTGAGTAACGATAATATCGTGATACAGCGATTCTGCGATAACTGACAATCATATAATGATACATGATATCTGCTTAACTGAAGAATACAAAATGCCCCTCAAGGTGACGTGCAGGATTAATGTATGCATTCACTGCAATTTGGTGTCAGCTTCCCAGAATTTGACACAGACTGAGATGAAATAATGTACATGTTTCCAGTCTGTAAATTACATTAACACAACTATAGAACAAATGAGGACTTTGGATTTGAAAGTGAAGTTATAATCATTATCTAGTGGAACATGCCGACATATCTGAATCAGAATCAGAAATGCTTTATAAATCCCCGGGGGGAAATTTAGGACCGTGTGAAGTTTAAAGCATCAACTTTGCATCTAATCTTCCTGACTGTTGCGAAAGAGCATTCTGTGGAAAGAAATGCTCTGACTGAAGAAGCCTAAAAAACTTAAAAGGGAAATGGTGACGCAATAAGAGTGACGTTCAACAACAACATTACTTTTTCAATGTATGACACCGAACACCGGAGACTCAGAGCAGTTTTCCTTTCAGGTCAAGTCTTCGCTCAACTTAAAAGGCAGAAGAGACAAAATATTTGTATTAAAACAGATTTGTAAATGCTGCAAGCAACAACCTTTCTATTTTTGTGAGGCACATCTAAGAGAATACTCATAAAAGGCCCGGGTGTTGTCCTATCAAGATGCAGAATAAAGACGTGTCTTCATTGAGACAGTTATGCAACAATCCTAAGGCATCAGCAGAGAGGGAAACTCAGCCTCTCCTTCCATGCTGAACTGAGACACCACAGGCCCACCAGTTGATTTGCTGTTTCTTCACATGAACATGACAGACTATTTTAACTCCTATCAGCTGGAAACACTCCATGCTACTCCCTTTCTGTCTCTGGTTTTTATGTCGGTGGCCATTATCGCATGCGATGTAAATCAAGGAAAATATCAGAACTGAAACATATTGTTTAAGAATCAGCAAAACCAGAACAAAATCGGATCCCTCCTGCTGCGTCTTTCTGACAACCCTGAGGTCAAACGCGATCCAACATGTCAATATCTTAAGTTGCATTAAGCATTCAGCAACATTTCCCATGAGTCTTTGCCATCTGGATACTGCGACGTCTAACAGGAAGTGTGATTGTCGATTGCTGACAAAATAAACATTGCTATATTTTTCCATTTAATGCTGAAATTGTTGTGTCGAAGTTAAATAATCGAGGAAACGATGATTTAGTTTGCAAAATGACCAAACAATGCTACTGTTGCCTCACATTTACTTCCTCACTCTGTCACTTTCAACTTTAATTTGTGACAAAAACAAACTAGCAAGGCTGGTTCCACTGGTACTCCATATTGTTTCTCAAGTCCTACACACATAATAAAACTACTGCACACTGAGAGAGATTTTCATGTTTGCTGAGAGAGCTTCTTTTCCAAGATAAACTGCAACTTAATTCCTTTTATTTCACCGCACAAAATGTGTTGAAATCAAGATAATCCTGCCAAAGCAGACAGAAACCGATGGTGCAAAGACTCTCAGACAGTTGCTGTAATACTCCTCCAGACCCTCTAACAGCTGACTTTGATGGACAGTTCACTGACTGCTGTGTCACTGGATACATGTGAGGGCGAGTGGCTGGGAAAGACACATTAGAAACCGCTACCATCATTTATGACGTTCACATGACAGTGCATCATTCCCACTTAAACCTGACACACTGCCAAAGCTTCCCACGTAGCAGGGAGGTCTGTATCACAGGCGCTGTCATCCATCCCTGGTCAGATAATAACATATAGACTAGTTTCCAGTGTGACACAGAATGTAGCAGCTGAATGGCTTCATAGCAAACTCCAATACATCCATCATACCTGCTCTAGTGGTACATTATTGTTTCTTCTGCTTCCTGTGAAACAACTCTCAGTAACTTTACATTCTGCACCACAGATATTGGTTCAAATTAGAAATAAATCAATCTCAGACTCACTGGAGGTCAGATTTTGGTGCATGAGATGTGAAAATAGCTAAATGCAAAGGCACAGTCTGCCTAGTCTGAGTGAAATTGGACATTTGATTGTAAACACTGCGGTGTATTTAGGGGGCAATTCATTCCTTTAGCAGGACTATGTGATCGGCTACGCCCCCAGCCTCAAAGTGCGATTGTTGACACTGTGACAATGTTACCAAGTGTACATAAAAGGAAGGGAAAGGAAAGGAAAGGAGACCCCCCTACCTCCACCCCCAACCCTCAATGAATGAGAGGGCACAGAAAAGCCAGTATAAACCCCCCTTTTACTCACCTTCAATGGAGATTACATGCTCTCGGATCTGGTTCTGCAGGGCCAGGTCGTCAATGCGCTCGATCAGGTCGTAGATTGCGTAAATGTTCGGGTGGACGGACTCGAACCGGTGGATCTCTGCCCTGATGGCCGCAGAGTTGGACAAAACAAACTGCGAGCCCGCCGAGCCGGGCTGGGCAGCCTGGCCCGAAACAGTCCCCGAACCGAACTGTCCGGCCCCTGAGCTCGCAGACGATCCGGATCCGAACTGGGACGGGATGGACTGGGGAACCGGGACGGGAACTGCCACCGGGACCGTGCCTGGAGTGGGCATGGCCGGCTGAGACTGCTGCGAGATACCGGACACAGGGACGCCCGACTGGAAATTCATCTTGTCTGTTTGTTTGGCTCTGTTTGGCTCTTCTAACTCTTTTAAAACGGAAACACAGATCTGCACACTAGAATTTGGGATTGAGGCGATGCGAACAAAAGAAGTCCGCGCGAACTGATGGTGTGGAAAACGATCGGCGCAGAAGCATCAATAGTTGGTCGCCAATTGCAACAAAACGCGGCTCTTGCTCATATTATTACAACTTGACTGTGATTCATTTTCCGATATTGGCCAGATCTATCCAGGGCCCTTTTTGTTCTGTGGCTTACAAACCCGCAATGCCTACCACTTGGACACTCCTCTCTGGGCTACACGGCTGTTTTGGTCAAAGCCTTCTTCTTCGCTGCTTTCTCTGTTTGAAGGAGACAATGGGCTCGGCTTCAGCACGGCGCCCTGGTCCTCCGCTGCCTTCAATGCGTTGTTTCTGCGCTGAAACCAAATAGCGTTTAGTCCTCTTTGGTCCAAGTGGTCCCTGCCCAGCGCCCTCCTCCGCATGCTGAAACGTCACCCATCACGTAATTGTACTTGAGATGGGGGAGGGTGTGATTGGATTTGTTGGAGGGGGGAGAAAATCGCAACGTGCACATCATTATAATAACCTACCTGACAGTTATGCAACCGCGAAAAATCTGCAACATACACAAGTAAATGCCGCAATTACATGAAAGTGAATTAGATGTTATTGTCTCGACTAAAGCGGCAACCAGCCTAAAGCTATCATATCCCTATGCAGACCTACACATTCACACTTTCACACGTGCATGCACACGCACGTGGACGCGCAGCTACGCACACAGATGGGCTTTTTGGGGACTTTTTCGCACCAAATGTTTATCCCCTTGTAACTGCAAAATACTCCACGTTTATAATGTTTTACTTTGTATCTTATAACAGATTTTAGGTGGATGTCAGGTACAGCAATGTGTTTATTTTTATCTCGAACTTCTGTGGCCCCATTACATAAAAATATGAATAATAGTAAGACAAATGTACATTGAGGAAACCATAAAAAGGCAGATATTTATCAGTCTAATTATCTTAAACGCACACCTGGATGTAATATTAGGCTAACCATCCCCACATCATGCACCACCAAACATCACAGCAGGTGTTAAAGGTATAAGATTATGGAATCTTATTGGGCATGGTGTGATATGGATCATAATGAATCTCCCCTCACTGATTAGGAGGACACGGAGCCCCCTGCTGGCTTGAATGCGCACTACAACAACAGCTGCTCAAGGCCAGAAGACTGCCACAGTCAGTCAAGGTTCTGCTGTTTTTGTAGCATTGTGGGTGCAGATAATGTCTGATCAAACACAAGGACCACAGAAAGTATAAATGTACTTTGAGACACTTTCAGCTCAAGTGATTTGACTTTCTGATGCAAGAAAGGAAAAACGAAATGTGCCAAGATGATAAGTTTTATAGATAAGAGTCTTTCCAGTCTAATGCAGCGAAAATGAAAGCATTACAGAGTCTGAACTCTTCGGCAGCCTGCGGCTCAGAAACTCCTTCCTCACACATTAATAATACAGAGCGCAATAACCATTTTTTATTATTCTTCACAGTATTACAGTATGAAACACAGCTTCAGTCTGGAGATTAATATTGGTCTCAGCACAGAGGGATTTCAGAGGGACATGAATGTCGATGATTCAGAAAGAAAAGCGTCTTTTGTTCATTATTCTTAAAGGCGAGAAAAAGTTCCAGTAGCTTCTGATACTATTCAAAAGCATGCAAGTATTCCCTTAATATAATGCATGTGAAATTCTGTTGTTCTTTAGAATATTTATGTAATTATGCTTATTAATTCATTATGTAACCAAACCTGTTGTGTCTGCAGATATTATCATCTCTGAACAGCTGCAACATGACACATAACTTTTGATTCTTTGCTACAGCATCGGCGTGTCTGAGCAAGAACAAATACAGTAGCAAGACAAACCTGCTGTTATGACGAATATGATCATTGTCAATTATATCATTGTGAATAATAAATGCAGAACTAAGAAGACGGCATGCGACATGACCATCATTCTGTGCTTTGGCTTGTGGGGAGGAAGTACCAAATATCTATAGCTCAGCAATGCTTTTTATGGCACATTATGATTTGACTGAACGTTATTTCCTGGAAACTTTCTCTCTACCAGACATTGTCAGAATCTGAAGCAAGCATACACACAGCATACACGTCTTTAAATGCCATAATGATCCGCTTCTGCAACATAATGCACATTGTTGTGTGTGTTTTATCTCAAGCCTGCTGCCTCCATCTGTTGACCAAACCTGGAACTTCCCCCCTCAAACACATTGCTATGCTCCTCCTGTTGCATTCCATTTTATAGTGAAAACTACATTTATAAGCAACAGTGATCGTTCACTCTGGCTATAAAGATTTTGTCACAGTTCATTTCATAGCAATGATTCATTTATCTCCTGTTTGCACAGCGATGGGCTGCTTGTAAGTGAGCCCTTCTGCTAAATAAAAAGCAGCAGGAAGCCACAGATTAAATTTGGAGGATCTCAAATTAACTCGGTATCCTTTTCACCCCTTTGCAATAACTTCACTTTTCTGATTAACTGCAGCGTCTAGGCCGCACTAAGAGTTTCATTTTCTGAGCAAGCACATGAATTATGCAGCTAATTCTCTCGCTCATTCAGTAGGTATTCAAACATAATGTTGGCTCTGCTATGATGGACCATCTTTTCATGCAGCCACCTCGTGTGATACGGGATGTGAGAGCAGGGCTTTCTTTCTGTCATAGTAAGCTAAGTATGTTCATTCAAGAACTGCAGCCTGTACGATTCAATTTCTGCTACTTTATGCTTCGACTCCACGAAATCTCAGAGGGAAATGTACTTTTTTACTACATCGCATGTATTTCATAACTTATATTACCACTTACTTTGATGATTAAGATAAACAAATCCATCCATTATCTTAACTGCTTATCCTGTTCAGGGTCGTCGGGGGCTGGAGCCTATCCCAGCTGTCATTGGGCGAGAGGCCAATGGACTGATCCTCGGTCAAACACAGAGAGACAGACAGCCTTCACGCTCACACCTACGGGCAATTTTAGAGTCACCACTGAACCTAACGAGCATGTCTTTGGACTGTGGGAGGAAGCCCGAGTACCCGGAGGGATCCCACGCATGTACAGGGAGAACATGCAAACTCCACACTTAAAGGCCCTTTACATCCCAAACAGGATTTGAACCAGGAATCTTCTTGCTGTGAGGCAACAGCCGCTTTACAACCGTGCAGCCCGATAAATAACATATAACCCACAAGTAAACTATGATTTGTTATTATACATTACAAAAAGACTCACAGGGTAGCATTAAGAAGTTACCTGGCAGTATATAAAGTAACACAAAATTGCTACCACATTTACCAGCTGCGACTTTAAAGAGCAATTAATATTTATAAAGCAATTATACTGTATAATAGACTTTATTTTTAAATTGGACACTCTGCAGTGTAAGTATTTTTTTAATATTTGCTCATTATATATTATATATAGTAGATTTTGAAGCTCATACTTTTGTATGTTTACAAAAGTAGAATTTCTTCGCGACATTTCTTTATAGACAGAGAGAGGACAGTGGATAGTGTTGGAAGCAAGGGAAGAGAGAGTGGGGAGGACACACGGCAAAGGGCCAAGGGGGGCAGTCGAAACCCGGGGGCCACCACGTTAGTGACTTTTACTCTTTACACAGTATTTCTACACTCTTTGTGTAAGTACTTAAGTAAAATATACAACTGTACGTCTTTCACCAGTGCAAATGGCTAACATAGCATGTTGTTATAAAAGTACTCAGAGTATATGACGATGCATATAGACTCAACGTCATGTAATCTAAACCATTTCTTACAGTGTTTTTATTCAAAATTGCAGGATATTCAAAATGTATTGAGAGAGAATTAAGTAATCTTATTTAAGTTGTCAGACATTGTACACAAATGCACAATGTCCAGCATTGTTTACACGTCAAAGGCCAAATGTAAAAGGAAAAAGAGAGAAAAGTTTAACTCATCCTGTCATCTTTTTTATATTGAATACATTTCATTACGTAAATTACTTGATATAAGCTTTAAGTATTTTTCACAGAACTTCATAATGACCTCAGCAAATTTAACATTCTATCTCCCGATTTACTCGTTGGGTATCTCGCTCCAAATGAGATACCCTGAGAGCTGCCCCAAGGACACCAGGGACCGGCATGAATACCAAAACAGTGGAGATTCTCGTACACCCAGAGAGACAGAAGCAGGAGAGCAATATTCATGAAGCCCGTCTGAATGATTAATTCTTGTTTAAACTTGCAGGGATGATGACTACATGCAAATCTACTGGTTTTCTCCCATCTTAATAAAGCCTTGGGGCCAAAGCCTTTATGTGAATCTTTACCAAGGACTCCTCGTACAAAAAACATTTGACATCATTATTTTAAGCTTGTTTTAGAGTGAGGACTCTCCTTCAGCGTACTACAATGAGATTGCCACCTTTAAGGACGGGTGTGACAACAACTGAACTCACAAAGGAACTCATATCTGACCCCTGTAACCTCAGTAATAACTGTGCCATCCAACAGTGTTAATAAACTGGTCTGCTCATGTTGTTGCTCTTGTTCTTTTGAGACTGAGACTGTTTGGTGTCAGTACTAATATCATGGTACCATTCTATTATGCTGGACTGGAGAGTATCATCAGGTATGGTATGGCAGCTTGGTACGGCACCCTTACAGTGCAGCATACAGTGACATGAAAAATGAATAGTTTGGCACAAACAGCCATGAAAGTGATCGGGAGGAAGGAACACCCGTCCCTTCAGGCCGTTAACGAGGCACAGTCATGAGACAGGCACATAACATCACAAAGAACCCGTCACACAAGCTTTACCCTGAACATGAACTGTTACAGGTAGAAGGTACAGAACCTGTAAGTGCAGGAGCTTTCTTTCCTTCCAACCTCAGTCACACTGCTGAACAAACAACAGGCTCAATGTGACCCCCGCTGATCCAGTCCCATGCACACTGAATGCTTTTCTTGGCTTGTAGTTGTTTTTAGCCTTTTTAGCCTCTTAAGTGTTTTTATGTTTTTACATTAGTGCACATTTAAGAACCTTGTTGTATTTTGGGTTGCTGTGTTTGTTTTATGTTCTACCTAGTTGCATTGCTGTATTTGCCCAAGGCAAATTTCCCTGTGACAATAAAGTACCGTAAATCTAATCTAATCTATCGATCATCCATAGCGCTTATCCTGTTCAGGGTCGCGGGAGGCTGGAGCCTATCCCAACTGCCATTGGGCGAGAGGGAGGGGTACACCCTGGACTGATCGCCAGTCAATCACAGGGCTGACCCGAAGAGATAGACAACCTTTCACACTCACACAATTTAGAGTCACCAATTAACCCGGCGAGCATGTCTTTGGACTGTGAGAAGAAGCCGGGGGAACCCACGTATGCACGGGGAGAACATGTAAACTCCACACAGAAAGGCCCCCTTCATCCGAACCAGGGTTCCAACTGGGAACGTTCTGGCAGTGAAACGACAGCGATAACCACTGCACCACGGTGCAGGCTCCTTAATCTAATCTAATCTAATCATATCAAACTACTTCTTCCAACATAATCATTTTATTTCCTAAAAGTTCAGTCAATAAAAACAAAACAGACCGTGATATCAGATGACCAGTAAATATTTTAAAGGCCTGTAAATCTGAGGTTTGAGTTAGAAGGCCCAGTCACATGTTTCTTAAGTGAATAAACTCACTTGACCTCCATCATGTTATTAAGTGATGTCATCACTGACAGTAGTTACATATCAGTCAAACAATGCACTGTTTCACTGATCACACTGACTCTCTTATAAGTAGTTGAGTTACGTTCTCTGTCCGGTTAGTATCCATTTTCTGGTCTGCTTAGACCTGACATGAAATTTCCCATTAAAACTCAGTTTAATACATTTATATTAAAAGCTCTGCTACTTGTAATGTTTTTTTATGTGAAAATAATTTGTTTTAAAATGTGTGTTTATTGTGAAATGGTATCTATCTTAAGGGAAATAAGAGAAATCCTTCATATTAAAATGAAGGAATAACTCATTTATATGATGCAGTAAATGCCCAGGAGCAACACATGATATAACTTAATGTATGTGATTTAAACTGTGTTCTGTATTACATAACAGAACACAGAGCAAAGTAATATTAGAGGTTAAAGTGAATATAAAAGCTGTTAAAGGGTCAATCCATTTAGAACTCACATCTGTAGCAACATTTCTTTTTGAACCTCAGTTTTAAAGAAGGTGAGAAAAATAAATACTTTTCTTCTATGACAATTTCTCCTGTTAAATGTGGTCATACACATATTGAAGTGGTCTGTTTCCCATGGACGTTAAAGTCTGGGTAAACTTAACTCTGAATAAGCTCTGTGTCTCTCTTGTGTTTGCCTTGCTAAAGCCCCTGACACAGGCTTTATTGAAGATGCACCCAATGAAAAAAAGACACAAGTACATCACACACATCATAAACCTTCCATGAACTAATAATAAAAACTAAGAATACATCAATTCTCTTGGTCAAATGTGACTTTCTTGCATGCACTAAAGCATCACTTAACTAGATCCAGCAGTAACACAAGCATCTCTCTGGATTCTCTGTTGTGTTTATGTACTTCAGCGTGCCACCCAGACACATCAACTTAAACTACCATCTATGGATGTAAGCGGTGCAGCGCAGAGAGCGGCTGGCCTTCACAAGTACAGGCCTCTCAGAGATTTCAGATAGCTGTTTCTGCATCATTCCGGTGACCTCGCTCTGTTATGGCAGAGCTTCTCTCTTCTTTTATGGCTCAGATTCAAGTTATTAAACCGTTTTCAACTCGCTGAACAAAAGTCCAATGAAACAAGGTCATCCTTTTAAAACACACTTTAATGAACTTTATTCCCAGCAAGGAAGTTACTTGTTACAGATTGTGTCTGTGTTTGTGTCGGGTCCAAGGTTATTCTTGATGTGAGACTACATCCGACCTGGGAACGAGGGACTAGTCTTTATTAATGTGTGAAGTGTTAACTCCACATTGCCGTGTTTTAGTTCGGAAGATTCACCTTTTTTAATTATAGTTTTATTATGGAGATCTTGAAGCTTATGTAGATGAAAATACAGGTGGAAAACATGAAGGCAATTTAACCCCAGCGTTCTAGATACATGACGCCCTCTCTAACAGCAAAAAACTAAACTAAACTAAAGAAAACACACAAACACACACACACACACAGAGGAAAAAACTCACATGTGAAACGTTATTGCGTCGCCTTCTCTGCTCTGGTAGGCACTGCTGTAGGCCAAGAAAACCAGACAAAAGAACAGCTTCCTCCCACAGGTTATTCTCTTATATAGGACAGTATCTGTATCTGTATTAGATAGGACAGTGAAGAGAGACAGGAAATATGGGGAGAGGGAGAGAGGAGAGAGAGGATGACATGCACTCAACTGACTAAAGGGCCTCAAGTCAGAGTTGAACCCGCAGCCAATGCATTGAGACCTTTGCGTCTGAACATGGTGCTCCAACTCTGCCAAGTGAGCTAAGTTCTGAGTGCCCTAACATCATACATTTTTACAGTTAAAAATGCAAAGGTTTTTATCATACACTGTCACTTTCATTGTACATGCTGCAACCTGTGTATTCTGTACAGAGACACTTACACATGCATATACCGAAATAATCATCCACTTCATCCATCTCCAAAAGATAGACTTACTTTGCTCAATTCTAGTTTTCTACAACAATTGTATATAGACATTCTTTTCATGTACATTGTGCATTATGGATATTTTTTCATATATGCACCTATTTTATGACTGTTTGAGTGCCTTATAGGCCTGTCTATTCTCTACCATTGTTTGCACAGCTTTGTTGTTTGGCCTATTTCTGCATTACTTTGGTTTGGGGTTCTGCTCTTTGATTAAGTCTAAAAGAGAGTCACATCCCACTGGGGTTTAGCTGACCCTAAACATACAGTATGTAACTATGTGGTAAAATAACAGAAGGTAGGATTCTTTAGTTTTCTTGACAACCAAAGGAATATGTCTTTAGTTATACAAAGCCCATTTCAAATGTAATATATGAAATGTTTTCTGACTTGAGTGCAATTACAATGCATTGTGTTAATGTTTGGTCCCTTCATCTAATGAGAAAGCTCAATTTGTTTGAGTGTTAAACCATTGAAGTCTTGAAATTATATCTTCAATTGCAACACCCATTAGGACCGTTAGATAACAGCACATGGACAGGTACCTGAACTCTGATGATCTGGCTAAACAAACTTTGTCCTATTTATGCTGCTCAAGATTGAATCATGAAAGAGGACATTTTCCAAGTCCTGCAGTGACCTCTTGTATAGTAACTTTGTCTACTGAACAAGAGGTCTCTGTAGGTGTTAACTTTTTGTTCCTATAGTCTTGATTAAAGTGATATATGATATAGTGAGAGGTGAAAAGAGAAGAAAGAGAACGGAAACATAATGTTGTTTCCATTTGTTGTATTTGGTTGAAATCAATGATTGTGATACAGTGACCTCTAGAGGAGGCTAGCTTATAGGACATTACAAAGATTAAAGGGTCAGTTCACATAGATGCAAAAATATAGAGTATTAACAGAAAATATCATGCAAGTTGATTTCCTTGTGGCTATAATGATTTATTTTTGTTTTACAAATGCACCTGCTCTCAAGGTTTGTACATATTTGACAGTTATGGTGGAACTGCACATTTTAAACAGCCAATTTACATTGTGTGGGATACATGTTTTTTATTACTATATATGATGTGTACATCAGGATCAGAATCAGAATCAGTTTTATTGGCCAAGTTTGTGGGCACATTCAAGGAATGTGATTCTGGTTTTTCTAACTCTCAAAGTACAGACACCTAAATTGACATACTACACTTATAACAAGGACAGGTTAGACAAGGTAACAGACACTTAGACACAAAAACTACTGTATTCAGGCCTATGAATACAAGGCCTGATTTATGTGATGTATGTGTACATGATTTATGTATATAATATTTGGGATGAGTCTCTGACCTTATCCTTTCCCAATATAAATTCAGCACAGTAGACATTGGAGAGTAACATGTTTGTACTACTTTGACTAATAAAAGTAGTTATTTTGAGACAAGTTTTTTTTAATTCCCTGCTTGGTCGAAATGACTCACTTGAAATGAAAATAATTTGTATTTACTTGGTGTTTCTAATTTCTTAATCTATGCATTGTCTTCCATGTCTAAAACTATATTATAAAGAAATTTAAGACCATGAAAAGTTTTAGTTTATTACAAATGCACTTGAGATTACGATAAAGCCATAACTACTTTCTCTCTGCAGCAAATAGGATCATCATCCACACACTGCAGCCTCACATTAACCACACCCCTTCTCATGTTGCAGCAAAACACTCAACATCGGTTTTTTTCTGTTATTTTCCCAGAATACACCTGGAGAAGTACAGTGACGAACGAGCATACTGATGGGAAATTAGACACAGTTGTAAGAGTCGAATCTTTTGAACCCATTCAGTTGTATGCATATCTTCATTTGTTAATTTATTATTTTTTAACCCTAAACGGGTTTTGTTTGATCTAATATGTGCATATAAACAACACAAACAACAAAGAGGTTAATACATTACACATGAAAACAAAGAACAAAAATGTTATAGCACAGTTTATCTGACACTATGTATAAAAAAGAATAAGTGAGTAAATAAGGAAAAATATTATAATAAATAAATATAAATGATTCATAACAGTATGATTTCTGTATTAAATGTTAATTTCTTAACTTACAAATATATTTCGAATATATAATTGTATATATAAATTACGTAAAGGTAGTGAATTAACGTAGCTAAGAAAATATGCTAGCTATCATTTGGATCCTTGCTGGACGGATCGTTTCTGTACTACACACCAGCAGATGACAACAACAAAACAGACAGAGCTACTGAGAGGGTGTTAGCGTAGTTAGCTACCTGAGATAAACAACTGGTGGTTTTGTCCGTGTGTAACACCGTCTCGGCTTGAGTTTACCAAATTACAAATTTATTTTAGACCAGTATGGTTTATCTGTACAACTAATCATGGTTGTCAGTTATTCTATTTTAGTTTAGCCTAGCTAACGTTAGCTAACGGGCTTGCTAAGCTAGCTCTATGTATGCCAAGCTAAAACAGGTTAGCTAGCTAGCTTAGTTGCTAGCTTGTTAGCTAGCCAACTCGCCTAGACGAGGTGGAGACCAAGAACAGGGAGATGCGAGCAAAGTGAGGTAAGACCAACGCAATAAGATGTGTAATTAATTCATTGTGGATTGTCACACTTATACCAATATACGTCTTAGCAGGTGATGGTGGTTGTTTAGGATAAGCCTATTACATTTGTCAAATTCATCGACGTTAGAAATCGCTATCCTGCGCTAGCCTGACAGCTGTGTTAGCTAATAGCCAGTTAGCGCAGTCAGCGGGTTATTATTGACTAGCTAGCTTGCCAGCAGCTGCTGGTGGCCCCTTCTTTGGTACTGTAACCATGACTAACTGGAGGCCTCGGGGTTTATAGCAACGGTTAAATGCCAGTGTTTTAATCGTAAAAACACAAGTTTAACATTTGTATTCGCAAAACCCCGAATGATATGCGGCCCACAGACGAGCAGACAGTGACGGCAATTTGCTAATCATCATTAACGCAAGTTTGTCTGTGATAGCAATTAGGCTGGTAAGCTGTTTTTATTGTCTCGCTAACAGCTAACAGTTTAACGTGTTTAGTTAGCGCACAATCTTTTTGTGAAATATTTTTTTACCTTGGTATGTCATCATATCAGCCTTCTGGTTTGCCATTCTCCAGATAAACACAAACAAATGTGAACTATCTACTTCAAACAGTTTTAAAAGTTTGACTTGGTTTGACAATAGACCAGCATATTAGGTGACCTCGTACATATTAAACACTTGACGGTGTCCAACATGCAAAGACATGGTGACTCAGCTAATATGCTAGTTATTTGGTAGACATTACATTTCAAGGGTTTAACGAGTACAGATGGAAGAGAATAAGAAGTTGGTCGTTTGTTAACGTTTGTTAAAAATGACCATGATCATAATATCCCCACACATACTTATACTATAACTTTAGTAGCCAGAGGACATCTTACAAAGGTATTTATTGTATTGCTTTATGGCATCATGGTTTGTGTAAATTGAAATATCACCTCCCAACTCATTTAAAGATGCAGAGAAAATCTTAAAATGTGAAAAGAGTTTAAGAGTTCTATTTAATGTTCATGTTTGTGTTTTTTCGCAGGGTGGCCTTGAATGACTAAATGAGCAAGATAGGCAACAGCGCAGAACTCTGGGAGATTCAACATGAAGTTGTATGTGTTCCAGGTCAACAATGGCAGCACATTGACATTTGACACAGATCTTGCTGTCCAAACGTAAGATAATTTACAATTATTAGTCAGAAATAATTGTCTGTACATCTTGGCTATTGTGACCTAAATAAATTCTTCCTTTGTCTTAGTGTACTGGAGCTCAAACATGCCATCCAAGCCAAATACAAGATTGCAATTCAACATCAAGTCCTTGTTGTCAATGGAGGGGAATGTATGGCTGCAGAGAGGCGCGTCTGCAGCTACAGTGCTGGCACTGTGAGTTTACTTAATTTGTTAGTGTGCTTTTTATTTGCCTTGTAGGTATAGAGATGACATATGAGATGACCTGATTTCTGATGTCCCACTGTTGATCTGTAGGAAACCAACCCCATATTTCTGTTCAACAAAGAGATGATCTTGTGTGACCGGGATCCAACGATCCCCAAAACCACCTTCTCGATTGAGAGTGAGATTCAGGTTAAGGTGGAGGAGTCTCTACTGATGCCAGCTGTCTTTCACACCGTTGCCTCGCGAACCCAACTTGCTCTGGTAGTTATTTGTTTTTCTTTTATTTTTAAAGCTGCCTTTCATTGGGTCATTTCTGGCTGAAGTCTTTGCTCTGAAATAGTTTTTGGAATGTCGTTGCATACTTCTTTTAAGAGATAACACTTTTATTATTAAAATGAGATATATCTCTGAATAATACAAAATCTTTATAACTAAACCTTATCTAGCTTGTCCTAACACTGTTATATTTTTGCCTCTCCAGGAAATGTTTGAAGTTGCCAACAAACTTAGCTCTTTCTGTGAACGTTTGGTTCACGATGAACACCTTCAACACCAAGGCTGGGCTGCTATTATGGCTAATCTGGACGACTGCACTCTGTCATATCAGAAGCTGCTTGTGAGATTTGACACTTCATACACAAATTATCAACGTGATCTGGAAGAAATTAAAGTAAAACTTACAAAGTAAGTGACGGCACGGAGCATGATATTTCAAACTTTGGTACTTGTATTAAATACATTTGAACTTAAAGTACTGCATGCTTATTCGTGATTAATAACTGCATATTGTCTTTGCTGATATTGTAACTATTTCAAATTATTTAATCACAATCTTCCCTCAATTAAATAAATAAGTAGTTATATATTCTGCTACAAGGCAAATAAATCTGCTACCTTAAGATATTAATGCTCATTTTATTATGATTGCAGGTTAGGGACAGCAGTTTCCGTCATGGCCAGGATACCTCTGCTGGAATGTTTGACGAGACACAGTTACAGAGAGAGCATGGAGAAGTCAAGCTCAACCCCGGGAAAGGATTCAGATGAGACAGAGGAAGAAAAATCCACAGACTCTGTTCGCTGCACAGCAGATCCACAGAGGCCCTCCAAGTTATCAGCCTCCCTCTCTGCTTCTGGGACACCCACGTGTGAGCAAACTGGAGACCAGGAAACAAACGAAATGACTGACAGTGGTGGACTGAGAGCTGCGCTCTTAGACGATGACACTCCAGAGTTCGCCAACCCGTCCGCCTTCAATGTTACACTATTAGACTGGATCAATGTACAAGACAGGCCCAATGATGTGGAATCGGTAGTAAGAAAGTGCTTTGACTCCATCAACAGGGTGAGTCACTGTTTTATGAATTGACATGTTTTTACAGTGTATTTCACACATAAATGGTGGTTGAAAAGATCACAAAATCAATCATGAAATGTTTCTTTCAGCTTGACCCACGGATCATTCAGCCCTTCCTGACAGATTGTCGTGACACAATTTCCAAGCTAGATAATCAAAACATGAAAGCCATCAAGGGGCTTGAGGATCGGTTGTATGCTCTAGACCAAATGATTGCAAGCTGCAAGAAGTTAGTAAATGAACAGAAAGAACTTGCTCAGGTATGTATAGTAAGACAGAAACACTATTACATTACCTTCTCTATCTAATATGTTTACATGAATTGTTCATACGTATTGTCTCCTGCAGGGATTTTTGGCCAATCAGAAGCGGGCTGAAAACCTGAAGGATACATCTGTTCTGCCTGACTTGTGTCTGAGTCACACAAACCAGCTGATGATCATGCTGAACAACCACAGGAAGCTGCTAGACATCAAAAAGAAGTGCACCACTGCCAAACAAGAACTTGCAAACAACCTTCAAGTTCGACTCAAGTAAAACCCCAGACCACTTCTTTCCAAATATTTATTGCACTCGTTTTGTAACTTGCTACTTTCTGTGTGTTGTGGTATTGGATTGTTCTGTTGATTTAAGGCTTAATGGTTTTAATAAAGCCAGAGTCAAGAGAATCGTGTTTTTGACTCTAACAGTGTTAATGGTTTTTCATTAGATGGTGCTGCTACGTGATGCTCCATGCAGACCAGGATGGAGAGAAGCTTCAGGCTCTTCTCAGACTCCTGACAGAGCTAATGGAAAGGGTGAGGGTGGTGGAGGCCCTCAGCACCGTGCCCCAGATGTACTGCTTGGCAGTGGTGGAGGTCGTCAGGAGAAAAATGTTTATGCGCCACTACAGAGAGGTCAGTGCTAAATGCCATTATGACTGCATATCAGTGCTATATGTCTGCATATCGTACATAAAGGTGATCTCTTTTGCTTATCTGAATCTGTGGCTTTTGGGTGTGTTTAGCTCTGAGCACAACATTTACACATTCAGCTCTTGTTGTCTCCGCTCATATGACGAAGATAACACAGGCCTGTAGTGCTGTTTACAGGTGTTTGACAAATAATCAGAATCAGAAATACTTGACTTATTCCCGGGGGGGAATTCGGGATACTTTTAAGGTTGTTTTTTTTGGGGTGTATTTGGAAGGAATCCTTCATTTTTTTTTTTTTTTTAGTAATCTTCCTAAAGCGGTTACCATAACAGCATATGGTAATACAACAATTAGATCCTGAGCTGGCATTGTGGTCCTGTATCTTTACCGGAAATAGAATAAGTCTTGAGGCCATTTCTGTTTGGACTTCCTGTATAACGAGCTCATGAAGGACTGAAAGTGTACCACCTTGTGGTTTGGGAGATGATATGTGTGAGGAATCTACCATTGCATTAGCATGAGGCTAGAACTTAATAAGCACTTAAGAGTCTTTGCTGAAGGCTCTTGCCTATATATTAAGCTTCAACCTGTAATGACAGCTGACCTTTCTCTCGGTATTGCTTTGTCTAAGTGCACATTTAGTGTTAGAAAAAGTTATAAGCTTGTAATGGAATGATTTAGCCAATAACTTTTCCTCTCATCCAGTCAGATTATTCTGTGTTTTTACTGTCATTGAAACAAAAGAAAGTCACTCAACTTTCCCCCCTTTTTTGCTTAAGCATCTCAGTGTCTTTAACAATTTGCTCCCTAGGGCCTGCTCTCTTTGAATTATAAGAAAAATAAGACATTCATGGTACAGTTTAGGAAAGTAAATAAACTTAATAACCTTTTTTGACATTTAAGCAACTACGTAATGCCTCAAAGTCTTGAATGTGGACATTGTCAGAAGCACATTAATGAGTTTGTTGTTGTAAAGTCTTCACTATTAATCTTTTCAGTGGGCTTATGCGCTCGTGAAGGATGGGAAACTACTGTACGAGGCCGAGAAGTTCAAAAGGGAATCCTTTGGGAAACTCTTTAGTAAGTATATCTTGCCCTGACACAGGAGGAGTCACTGTTGAACACGTGTCTTTGAAATACCACACAAATACCAAGCACGATTAAAGTTTTCATTCATCTTTTTCTTTTCTTTTAGGAAAGTCTTTCCTCAGAAATCGTTTGTTTAGAGGACTTGATTCATGGCCTCCAACATCATTTTGTGTACGTAAGAATTTTACACCATATCTATCAAGTTGGTACCATTATTATTAAGTATTATTTCTACTGTATATGAAGCCATGTTTTCTTCTCTGCTTTCTTTATAATAAACAGACACGAAAGCCCCGAAGGTTTGACGATGAACTTCCAGACATCTCAGTTGACGACCTGCAGTACTTGAAATCTTGTTGTCCTTTAGAGGTGCAGCCTTTCCTCATGTGAGTCACTGTCCTCAGCTACTTTCAGTTTTCAGGTTTAACTTGGAACTTATGTAACTCAAATTGGAAGTTTGTTGACATTTTTTTTTAATCAAATTATCTTAGTTGGAGTCCTTGAGGGCAAATATGCTTTTTACAATTAAGAGAGCAGACAACAACTTTTAAGACTTTTGATTTTGGTATCAAATGTCTCAAGAGTAATCCATTTCTGTGCAAGAGAAAAATGTCTGTTAAAATTTTTCTCAGTGTTTAAACTGATTTACAAGTAAATATATGAAGAGCTTTACGTGCTTTCCTTAGCCATCCCTAACTACGCCCTAGATTATTGGTACTAAAAGACAAAGCACAACGTTGTTTTTAAATTTAAGTCCTTAATATTGTTCCTTTTATTTTTTTCTGCAGGCTACCCACAATGTGTGACTTCGAGCCCTTAAATCGCCATGTAGAGACGCTTCAGCAGCTGGTCCAAGCTGCACAGAGTGTGGATGAGATGTCTCAAACTATTACTGACCTGCTCAGTGAACAAAGGGTAATGACAGCTTCGTTGACAACCTTATATCTCTATTATTTAGTAAGGTGGTTATAATTTTAAAACCAAAATGGTTCTGAAAGATATAATCTCGAAGTTTTTCATTTAGATAAATGTCTGTTAAGTCACTATCTATCGCCGAATGATGTAACACAATGGTGATTAAGGCAAACGGTCTAAAAAGGAAAGCAACCGTCAGCGAGGAAAAGCAAGAGCTACAACTGGAGCCAACCGTGGACGTCTGGTTAGACGAATGCAACCGCAATTGCCTTTTATCACCTAAAGGTGCCGCCAAAGAGAACGAAACTGAGAACTTTGATTATATCTTTAAATGGAGAATTAAACCTGAAATATTTAGTTTTCAAAGTATGGGTTTGCTTTTGTAGTTCTTTGTGTAATAAGTATTTTCCTTATTTCTCTTTCCCTTCATCTGTTTTGTGTTTGCAGATATCCTACAGTCAGAGATCAACCGTGTTGACCCCACAGTCTGAAAGCATTCCTGGGACCTCAACACAGATGTCCTCCAAAACCCCTTCCTCTCTCAGCCTTCAAGGACCCAGCTGCCAGCCCCTACACGTTCCCGTCCCGGCTCCTCTGGAGGACTTGTCCCCAGACAGCATAGATGCACAAACATTTGACTTTGAAACCATCGGCCATCCGAACATGGATCCTGTCCTGCAGCAGGGCTCGCTCGACTTGGACTCTCTAGCAGAGAGCCCTGAATCTGACTTCATGTCTGCCGTTAATGAGTTTGTGATTGAAGAGAACCTGACCTCTCCGAACCCCATCAGTGATCCTACCAGCCCTGAGATGATGGTGGAGTCGCTGTACTCTTCAGTCATCAACGCTATCGACAACAAGCGCATGCAGGACACCACGATACTGGAGAGGGAGAACTCCAAGATTGCTGTTCTCAAACACGTTATTGACAAGTACCGATCTGCTGCAGAGGAGTCCCATTCAAACTTAAGGAGCGTTAAGGATGACCTCTGTCACTTAAGAGGCCTGGTATTTAAAGAACAAGATGACTTTGGCTTTGTCTTAAGGAGCATGTCCACAGAGGTGCACAACATTGTGGACAACATCAGTCAGACCCACGAACGGAAATTAAAGGAGCAGCATCAAAGTGAGCTTCTTGCCCTTCGACAAGAGCTGGAGAAGCAGGTTCAAACACTAAACGAGGAAAACCAAGTAAACCAGAATATTGTCAGAGATGTCCAGCACGCAATGCTGGAGCTGGAGGGGCTCATGGAGCGCAAAGAGAAAGAACTTACTCAGCTTGAGAACGAAAAAGAGCGATGGGCTGAGAAGGAGAGTAACCAGACAGACAGGATCAAACACCTGGACCAGAAGATCAGCGATCAAGCTCAAGAGATCAAAGCGCTCTCTGTTTCGAAAGACTCTCTGACCAGTCAGCTTGAGAATCTGCACTTTGAGATTGAACGCAGCCAGCAGAAGATCCGGCAGGAGTTGGAAGTTGTTGAGCAGGTGCACTTAAAAGAGATGGAGGACAGAATGCAGCAGGAACACCGGGCAGAGTTGGAGACTTTTACCAAGAAAAACCAGGAAGCTCTGGAGCATCTGGCTGCTGAAAACAGTGCGAAGTTAAGCGAGGCAGCGGATCACCATGCCACTGCACTTAGAGAGAAGGACAACTTAATTAAGGACTTGGAGGCTCGTGTTACCGAGCTTGCAGAGCTCCGCTGCAAACTCGAGGTGGAGTTAGCCCTCAAAGAGTCAGAGACAGAGGAGATGAAGCTCTTACTTGAGGAAGAAAAGATGCAGCAGACTGAGACACTGAAGTTCCAGGTAGAGGCGGAGACCAAAGTTCTCAGTGAGGAGCTGGCGAATCTCAAAAAACAGCTTCAGGTAAAAAATGAGGAGTATGAAGTGGACCTAGCTGAGCTGAGGACTCTCATGAGGATTGAGAAGGACCACTGCATTTCCGAGTTGGTGGAGAGACATGAGGAGGAGACTATTTTGTTGCGCACTGAGCTCTCCTCCCTGCAGCAGCAAGCCCAGGATGCTGAGCGGAACCATACTGAGCAACAGCTGAAACTTAAGCAGGAATCCGACCAGCGAGTGGCCGCTCAGACTGAAGAACAAGAAAAGCTGCAGAAGAGTTTCCAAGAATTGGAGCAAGAGCTGAGGACTGTTATCAGCAATTTGCAGGCAGAAAATGATCTGCTGTCTCACAAGCTAGATCAGGACAGAGACAGACGAGCAGCTGAGAAAGATTTGGAGAAAGAGGAGGCCTCTAAAGTGGCATTGCAAGATGCCTTTAAAGAGTTAGAGCAGCAGAAAGAGGAGATGGAGAGGAGACTGTCAGGCAAAATTAAACAGCTTGAGAATGAGCTTCATGAGAGACAATCCTCCACAAGGTAAATATTTGACTGTAGTAAAACCTGACTGTTGTGATTGCTTGTGTAAATGTAATCTGCTTACATGGAAATGACACACTGAAAGAAATTCTGCAGATGGATAAGTAAATAATCTACAGGAATTTTTATTGACAATAAACTGGTTAAATAAGCTGGTTGTCTTCTAGTATGCTTGTATGTACAAGTGACGTGATTCCTTTGTCAGATCTAATGTTTGTTATTTACCTTTCAGTGAAGAAGGCTTGTCGCTGCATGCCGAAGGCCACGCAGATTCTGGAGCACCTCTGTCTCTAGACTCTGCACTACAAGAGCGGCTGCAGCAGGAGAGAGCCTCCCTGCAGTCCCAGATGGAGCTCATGGAGAAGAAGAAGAATGAGGAGATACAGAACCTCAAGACATCACTAATCGCAGAGCAGCAGGTTTGTGTTTGGCCAGTAGATAGGCGGGACGACTGCTGTGTCTCGAGTGTAGTGGTAATTTGTCTAATTTCCTTGCAAGAAATTTAACAAGAAACGCTGGCACCTTTTGTTGAATTATTACACACATCAGATACAGCCATGGGCTATGTTTTCAATTTGAGTTTCTGTTCGAGTATTCCAAATTACATCAAGATCCAATTAGCTCTGCAACACTCTGAGGTGGTAATACTAATATTTTATCCATCCCATTTTTATTAATGAGGTTAGACTAAATATTGTAAAATCATCTTTCAGTATAATGTGATACAATTCAACTACTTTAAACTTGCAGCTGATTATTGTTTTTCTTTAATTACATTTAAGCACTACTTAGTCAACCTTAAACAGAGTCATGATATACACCGTGAAACAATCCAATATAGCAAAGAAAACTTAATCTGTCGAATCTTCTATCTTTTAAGTAGTTATTGACACTCACTCTCAGCCAGTTGCATTCATTTAACAGTCAAGCCTTACATATCAGCAAATCGGCCTCCAGTTTATAAATCCATTACTTCAATTAGTTTTTTCTAGTTTGGCTCTTATGTAAGTAAGAAAGATGTTTACATCATCACAGATTGCTCACTTGCTACTTTTCAACCATAGGTTTGGTATTTTATCACTTAAAGAAAGTAAAATCAAGTGTTTAACCTTGTAAACATCTCCATGTGGTGTTCTCCATGTGCTACAAGACACATCAGAGACAACATCAGCAGTCATCTTCATGGCTGGGCCTGTCTGCTTTTAAACTGCAGTGTACCAAGGACAAGCTGAACAACACGTTTCCGGATTGGCGGGTTTGAGACGTCACAAACCTAAGTAGCCAATCCCGTTAATGGACGGGGTGACGCTATGCGCATCATTATGTGCAACCTATGGCAACCACTTCAGCTGTAACCGTCATCATAATTTTTGCAAAGTCACTACTGACTACTAACGTTAACGTTACTTCTACTAATTACTACATTTCAAGCTAGCTAAATTTCAACAAGCTGCCACTAAGCAATGGCAGAGACGTGTTTGTTTTTGCGACGGAGGGGCGGTTGTAAATGTACATCGTGGACGGGGACTATGCAGATTTGGGAATTTTTAATGAGGGAGAAGGAGGAGATGCCTTGGCTGGATTTTTACAAGGTTATTAAACATATTTAGCAGAAAAAACATATCAGACCCAATTTATTATTTCAAGCAGAGCATTTTAGTACATGTCTTAAAACAAAAAAAGATTTCTCTGAATTGCTGTTATGGAGATATTGGAACATTCATTGTTTAACCTTGTAAGCCTTTATTTTGGTAAAAAATATAACACCATTAAGCTGTACTTGTTCTGTTTCAAATTTCAAATTACACTTGTGCCTACATAATTACCTTTCATTTTTATTTTTTATTACCATTGTTTTCAGATATGATACTTGATGAAATAATCAGACTCGGAACAATATGAAAAAATCAAACAAATTAGTGTAATTACAAAAAAACAGCTGTACTCCCCTGGCAGCAAGCTCATCTGCATTGTTAGAACTTCCTCTCAAATTATTTGTGCCATTGTATAAAACCTCTGTTGTGACCAAAATGGCATTTATTTGTTTGTTTTTCTAGACTAATTTCAACACTGTTCTAACACGAGAGAAGCTGAAGAAGGAGCAGATCATCAATGAGCTGACAGAGAAGTTGCAGAAGGTTACCCAGCAGCAGGACAAGGACAAAGGTGAGTGTTGTACATTCGGAAACATCTGACAATTGGTTTTAATTCTTATGAAACAAGCTGTTGCACGTATGGTTAAAAACCTCTTTACCGCTTACTTTTATTTTGAAGAATACCCATTCTTTGATGTTTTGTGACACAGATTGGCCCGTAGTTCCTTTCAGTCTCACTTATTTATCGTACCTTTTTGCAGCTCTGATAGAGACCCTCTCTGAGGACCGAGCAAGTGTCATGCAGGAGAAGAAACACTTGGAAGAAGAGCTGAACCGCCTGCGCAGCACTGCACTGATCGCCTCCACCTTCTTTACCCATAACCCCTCAGCTCAGGAGGTCACAGAAGGTGGAGCAGCAGCAGCTAGAGCTCCGCCTGTTGCTGGGGCTTGTTCCTCTGAGCCCATGACTGAAACTGACAGACTGGCCTCTGTGGCAGCCATTCGAGATGACGAACACGTTGATTCAGCGGTGGAGGCCAGCATGGTGACAGTCCAGTAAGCATCTTCTCTCCAATAAACATGGTCTTGTTGACAGTTTGTGTTATATTGAAGTCATAGTGGTCTCACCTGACAGAGGAAGAAACAAGGCTACCGGGAATAAATCAGGTTGTGGCAACACATTTACATCATCATCTTAACCTGATAAGAGGCCTGTGGTGACATGTTTTTGTCCTGACTCCACAGCTTGTTTTTCCACCAAGAATGACACATTACAAGTGTACAAAATGAGATGTATAAACCTCTTTTCATGTATTATGTGATGCCTGAGCCAAAAGGGATTCCCTTTTTTAGGTTAGAATTCACTGAGAGGACAATCTGTGTAGACGAGGACACACATTTTTACCTGCTCAGTGAACTTGAACTGAAATGAACACCTAAATATATCCATCTAAAACAGTCAAGTTGGACTCGAGATTTATATATTTTGCTGCACATACATACTTTTTAATCTCTAATCTTTATTTCTTTGTGTTTATCTTACTGCGATACTTTACTCTGTACATAGTCAACAAATCAGGGTGTTTTAGCAGCAACTTTGCTCTGGTAGCCAGGTTTTCTTGTTTCTTTACCTGACACAGGAAGCAGTTATGTTCTACAGACCAGGCTACTATAGAAAGTTGACAATTTACCAGGTGACTGACTTAAGCATTAACTGATTGTTGGTCTTAATGAAAGGCAAACACCACTGAGTTACAGCAGTCCGTCTGAATCTTCAGCTCAGTTTAGTTTCCTTGTAGTTCTTTACTGTCCATTCTCTTATCTGTATTGTTGCTTTTCTTTAAAAACAAAACTTTAGACGAACTCGGTTCATTCTGAGGTTTAAAATATATCATTTATACCAGTAGTTCTCAACTGGTCTCGCCTCAGGACCCACCACCACCTCCTTAATGACGAATCGCGACCCAAATTTATTAACCAGTCAAATGTATTTAATTAAAATCTGTGCAGTTTGGACCTGAGATGGAACGAAACATCACAGTGTAATAGTTCGCTAAAATGACAAGCAGGCGGCAGTGCATTAGAAGAACTTATTCCCCCTACAAGTCATTCAATTAGCCGCCTTTTTTCAACAGAAATATATATATATATATTGGAAAAAGTGCAACATAAATGCAACATCTGTAGGGCTATCAAGTTTTATAGAATGGGTAATCCCAGCTACAGTTACATTTACAATCAGTGGATTCATGGAATGTGAATACACTACACTTCTACTGCACGCACGTCAAAGGAAACCCATGTTCTTTTTTGGCCAACTTTTTTCTTTTTTGCACACATCCGCGACCCACTGAACACAGCTCCCCGACACACCAGTGGAGAACCAGGGGTTTATGCAGTATGCACTGCATCTGAGCATCAGTGCTTTAACAAGAATTGAGTTCTTTTGGAAGCAAAGCTCAAACAGAAACTGATACTAATTTCATTTTGACATGTGTGTGTGTGAAGGTTCTTATTGTGACACATTTACATGTAACAGATATCGTATTTTACTTTTTCCTAATTGGGAAATGACCTTATTTAGATTGTTGCACATTTTAAGATTATTTAAAGCTTTTCCTCTATTCATCACAATATTATTTTGGAGTATTCTTCACACATTTGTGAATATACTCAAAACAAAGTTATTACAGATCAGCTGCATTTATAATAAGTATAGAGCATTTTGTTATAATGACACTGGAGTGATTGGCGGTCACCGAAAGAGAGAGGACGTAATGAAGAAGATTTCAAAAGGCATTGGTAAAATAACCAAACATGGACCGACAGAAAGGACATTTGACAGTGAAAGGAAGGCAGGCTAGGAGCAGACAGTGTAAGTTTTTCATTTGTTTCTTTTCTTTTAGAAAATTAAGGAGTTACAAGACTGAAAATCAAAATCCACTTATATGTTGATCTATTTTAGTTCTTCAAAGTAGATTCTTTACGGGCATTTATCGGTAATCTTAATATTTTCTGTTTTGCAGTGATAACATCCTGATGTCGGAGGAGAAACAGCGGATACTCCTACTTGAAAGGGTAAATACACACAATGTATTTTTCACGTTACACTTAAAAACACAAGACATTATACTTCTGGATGTCTCTATCTGTTTAATCAATCTAATATATGTTTCAGACTTTACACATGAAGGAAGAAGAAAACAAGCGCCTCAGTCAAAGACTGGTCAGTTACTTATTATCTCTGTGGGCTATGTAACACCTGCTCCACTAGGTGGCAGTAGCATCAAAGAGTAAAATCCTGACCCAGGAGGCCAAAGAGCTCAGTGAAGAAGATGAATTTTGAGGAAGAGTGTCATCAGGATTTGTAGAGAGGAGAAATTTAGATGGAATTGCATGTGTAAAACGAAAACATATATACCTCTAATTAAAAAAATATATTTTTGTAGTTAAAATTATGTAAATCAGCCGTAATTTTTCATTCACAAAGGAGGATAGAGCTGAAATTAGATTAGAGTATATTACTTAAATGGTAAAAGTGCTAATACTTATTACTGAGCTCTTTTTTGTAACAAATGCCCAATAAGAGAAATGTTAGAATTCATCTACAGCCATTTCAGCCTGTACTGTGAACCCTTCTGTGTAACATGTGTAACGTTGCCCTAATCCTCTCCTTTGTAGATGTCTCAAAGCATGTCGTCTGTGTCTTCACGGCATTCAGACAAAATCGCCATCAGAGAGTAAGTGAATTTTAAAAAATCACACACGGCCTTGTTGATGTGATTTTTTTAGCATTTTTTGCTTTTAGCTAAAACTCTGACCACAATTTAATGCAGCATAATTATACACATTATTTTATAATTACCATTAATGTGTTGTGCTTTTTGTTAGCAGTTTGCAAAACTCTGTGTCATCATCCCTTTATGTCTTTGTCCATCTTTGTGTGCTGCAGTTTCCAGGTAGGCGATTTGGTTCTAATCATCCTGGATGAAAGGCATGACAACTACGTGCTGTTCACAGTTGGTCCCACCCTCTACTTCCTCCACTCAGAGTCTCTCACTGCACTGGACCTCAAACCAGGTCAGCTTCACGCACACCTTTTGTGACCACGTTGAGAACTGTACTGTAGATGTTTTTTAATTACTGAAATGATTGTGCCCCTGATAGCTGGTTATTACATTTCATAAATGGAAAAACAATGATAGTGTAGACTGTATGTATTTTTGTAAACAAATACTATGGTCCTTTTTTGTTTTAATTTGCTTTATACGCTTTTTGCATTTAAGCATTCATTTGTGGTTTACTGAGTGTTGAATGATTATTTGTTTAACAAGTCAATTCATGTTGTTGTTTAGCATCAGGGACATCAAGACGGCCGTGGGTGCTTGGAAAGGTGATGGAGAAGGAATATTGCCAGGCAAAAAAGGTATTTATTTAACCAAAAGGTTTTAAGTGTTTTTTAGTGTAATGATTAAAAATTATATATTTAATCACGCAAAAAATATGTACAATTAAAATACTGAAATACATTCAGGAAATAATAAATATATATTAAACATGCATGCAATAATACATTTTACAGAAAATATCCACAGTGGATTTGTATTTTTTTTCCCTCTGTGGCCTTGATCAGTGTGAGTAATTCTGTTCTGCTCATCAATGCACAGTTGAAACTCTCTGTCTCTCTTACTAAGCTTTCTTTCCTTGTGTCTTTTCCTTCACTAGGCCCAGAACAGGTTCAAGGTTCCTTTAGGAACCAAGTTCTACAGAGTGAAAGCTGTTCCATGGAACAGAAAAGTATAATAGCCAAGTAATGAGCTAAAATGTATATTTATATTGCTTAATTTTTGAACAGAAACTTCACACCATAATTCATAACTACAAAAATCGAAAGACCTTAAAAATGGAAAGAATTACGATCGTCATCATTCTCTTCTCAGTTTCAATTCAAAATCCCACCTGCTACCACATTTTTGTTTTCTTTTAAACCCAGATTTGATATTGTGGACCAAATGCTATTAACTTTATTAGGGCATTGCCCTATACACTGTGGCATTATGCCATCTGACCTGTGTGTAAAATTGAACAAAATTTGGATGTTAAATATTAGTTCTCATTATCAGCATTTGTCCTTTTGTGGAAAATACTGTGTCATTATCAACATAAATAAATAAAAATATACATTTATTATAAATGTTTATGGAGGAATGTTCATGGCATGCATATTGATATATTTTCTTTGATTTACTTATCCAGATAAATGTTGTAGTTGGAAATGTAGTTAATGCTGTTTGTTACTCACAAAGCAGTGTGGCCCTCTGTCAATACTGAAATGTACATTATGGCTGACTGATGAAAAACCAGTCGTCCTTGCAATCCTTGAAATGCACTTTCAAAAACGATGCTTTTGTTGATTTGAAAAGGGAAGTTAATTGAGCTGTCAGAACTAAGTAAATATATCAGCACAAACTTCTCACTATCATAGAATATTGATATGTAGAAAGGAATATTTGTGACTGTGTTTCATTATCAGAGGACATTGTACATTACCCATCAAATCACACATGTAACAATAAATGACTGTATTGTAAAAGATAGAGTTTTGAAACAATAAAGGATTGATCCCAAACATATTCTACTGTTTTTATGACGGCCTGTTTTTGCTGTTCAATATTAGGAAATAATATGTGATGATACAGAACTCAACAATATAATTTAATTACAAGTTTTCCAAGTATATGAACAAATAGGAATTTACTACACCTGCAGACAACTGCTAATGTTCACAAAGACTCACCCGCCCGCTGAGATTTTTGTATTAATTAATGAAAAAACATTTTTTTGCTTGCTTTCATAAAATAAAATATAAAAAATAAAACACAATAGTGACTTTAGGACATATATAGCTTTTTAATGATGCTTTTAAAATTTTCTGGGGGATTCAGGAATCAATGTGGAATAGCACAGTATAGTGTATTCATTTGATTTAGCATTTTTGCTTTTGTGGAAACATTAATGTTGGCACGCTGCTGCAGGAAACAGACTTCAAAAAGGCTTCAAATCAGGGCCCAAGAACGATGCGGCCCTCATGGAGAAGGAAGCCCACCAACATCACTTTCCCAGTTCACAGCGGGGAGCATAGCAGCTCTCCGCCGAGCACTCTCTACCATGTGGGTCTAGGGGTGTTTTAACAATGTTTAGCTCTATTTTCTCCATTTAGCATAAGCCTGTTGTCACATTTGGATGGCTCCTTCATAAATTGATGGTGTGATTCCTACAATTTCGGGACAGGCCTGAATGACAAAATATGCAACACAACATTCGATACCGAGGTGGCTGGCAAGCACCAACCATGTGCACTGGACAGGCTCTTAGTGTAAATGTTTACAACCCCCCACTGAGCTCAGTGCTGCTGGGAGTCACTCTCATCAGGCTGAATGGGATTTAACACTGCCATGTGTAGTCTCTTGCTAGTTCCCCCATTAAAACTGCCTTTGACGTGCCATCAAACTTCTTTCTATAACACTCCACTACTTATCTTCAGTACTGTACCATAAAATTGGCTGTTGTCGAGCTGTATGTGGAGTTAATTAAAATGAAGTGAACAAGTATTTTTAATATGTAATTCAACAGGAATTCATAGTTTTATTGACAAAGAAAAGTAACAACAGTGTATTTAAAGACAAAACTAATTTAAGTTTTTATTTTAAGAATAAATTATAACAGTCTTCTTAAGTAGCTGGTATCAAATCTAGAGATTAAAAAGTGTTTTACAAAGATAAGAAAAACACAAAAATAATTAGCTGTACAATAACACAAACATGAATGTTGCATATGTATTACAAACATACATACACTAACCTACACAGACTGTACACATACACATGGAAAAATGTAGCTGAAATTTTAAAAAGCTTTTAGGTAAAAGAGTTTTCTGATTTTGCAAGTCTGTTCTAAAAACAGTTTTATTATTAAATTGTAACTGAAATGACAATAATAACTTATTGATTGATAGTACTGAAGACTTTTTTTTCTTTAAAAAAATTACTAAAATAACGAAGCGATGTGGCTCGCTTTATGATCCTTAGAATAAACCTATGTAATTTTAACCTATTTAAATTTTAACACAACTTCATACTAACTTTACCATCAATATATCTTCATACAAAGGTTAGCTAAAATGTATTACATGTATCACTATCGTGTCAAAAGTTCAAAAATAACATCAACTCTTCATGTACAAAAACAAACATTCATCACAAATATGCCCCAATAATTGTATGAGGACAGGTTTATTAATGCAGCTTTCAAATGCTATCAGCTGAAATTCAAAGACACATTATAACAGCCTTTCTCTGCGTGTCAACACATGCTGCAGGCACTAAATTAAGGTTTAGATGAGTAAATGTGAAAAATCAAAATGATGTCAGAGACAACTCACAAAGAATGTCACACAGTCTCAGATCTCGCCCTTTGTTACTGATATCCTCTGTGTTTGAAGATAATACACAAGTTGTATTTGATTTCCCAATATCTCTGACACTATAGCAGATAGACGGAGCTGCAAATAAACAAGCATTATTTGTAGAGTAAATATATGCATGAACTTCAAATGATGGATAAATGAAAATAAATAGGAGAGCCTTAACATAACATTTATATTTTCGAAATCTAAATGGAACGAGTGTGTTGAAGAAGAGCCAAGAGGCATTAAGGCTGAAACTGCAAACCAAGGAGTAAATCGACTTAATGCCATCACATTTCCACCCTATTCATGCCTAAGAAAAGGGTTAGGGAAAGAGATTAGGTTATATATCTGCTGTCAGGCACTGAAGACACCAAGAAGAGAACTTCACCTAAACAGAACGATGATCAAACAGACATGCTTTAACAGACATGCTTCATAATCTCATCCCGTATTGTCCTCTCTCTGCCTTGAGTACAGGTTCAGTAGAAAATCTTAGACAGGGGCAGATTAAATGTGTGATGAAATGTCTGAGAAATATGTGAGGATGCGCAATATAAGGATGCTTGATTTTCTACCCACATGACGAACATAATCACTATTAGTAACACATATCCACATAAATATGATAATTCAAAATTTAAACACGTTTATTGGGTTCATATTGGAAATCATCACGATCTGATGGCATAGTTTTATGGATAATTACCGCCACAGAGATAATGCAGCATATGAAAGGAAAGCTTTGAGGCTTCTCCACTCACTGGGAGGAGAGTGCGTAGGTTTACTTGTGCATCTGAGCTGTTCCCAAAAGGCAAATATGTGGAAAGTTTGGTGACAGGCATCCAGGCGTGTGGTTAACAAGATTGCATCTGCCGAGCAGAAAGTGCAGGATATCACTTAACTACGTATTTAAAGGGGTGAATTATTTTCACATTAAGTTCAACGCCATCGGTAATCCTTCCAAATATAGACAGAACTATTTCATTTTCAGGAGAAAATAATTATTCCAACACCCTATAGTGCAAATCCCATTAATTTAGTGCATGACACAGTTTTTGCTTTCCTACCACAAGACAAAGCGGAGAAGAATCCAGTAAACATTAAAATCTGTTGTCTTATTTTGGTAATCTGGCTGCTTACTGACAAGTAAATAATCAATACAAATAGTTCTGAAGTGTCTGAAAATAGACGGGCGATTTAAACTGTAACTAACAGCCATGCATTTTCCAGCTGCAGTGCAGTATTGAGGAAATGACACCAGCTTTGATGGGTTGTATAGCTTTTGAGATGAGCCTCTTTATGCCGCTTGCAGTTCCATTATGGCTTTGTTCGAAAGCTTGTTTACCTGCTGATAACATACACTGGTGGATTCAGGAGCACCGATCCAAAATCTGCTGCCAAAGTCACTCAAGTCTCATTGTACTGCAGGAGGGGAAGAATGAAATGTTTATGCGGAGGGGAATGCAAATGCTAAATGTGAAATCAAACTATGGAGACCAATAAGGGATCAGAATAACTTTGCCAGGTTTTATTTTTAGCCCAGTTGCAATGCTAGCTTTGTGGAACACTCTTCAGTTTAGCCTCTGTGCATCTGTGTGCTTAGGTTTTACTCAGAGGAGAAAAGCTGTTCCAATTTAACCAAAATGTTCAAACTTTAGATGATTATTTATTCAGACAGGTTGACGAGAACATAACCTGATTCACTCACGCTTCATAGTACTTTAATTAAGCGGAAATAATGTGTTTGAAGAAAAAGCCTGAGTATGTTTCTGATAATATTCAGTATCAAATAACCAGCAGATCAAAAACTGCTCATCAAATCTCATCGTGCTACATCACTTGAATTTTTTGGATTTCACTGTTAGAAAAGCTATGGTCTCAGGTCAAAGGAATAGCCCCTTGGTTTGCATATTAAAGAGGATTTGCTAGACCTCTGTTAGCCATGCATCCCCATGCAGGCAGGTCTCCAGGGGGCCAGCAGGGCCCCACAGACGGGGAACTAGGGGGCCAGGTGACCCTGTCTCTGAGGTTAGCAGGAAACACTAAAGAGGGATGGGCAGGGAGCTGAGGAGCCACTGAGTGCGAGTGTGCAAGGCTGGTGATGGCAGCTGTCAATGGTTTGGAAGGAGAAGCAGACAGATTGTGCGTTCTGTTGGTGCAGCCAGTTCGCCACCTGGCAGGCTTTTCCTTGTTAGAACTTCTTGCTGTTTCTGTTCTCATCAGAGAAATGTTTTTCCTCTTATCCTCTGTGTTCAGGGGAAGTTAAATTTGTCAAAATGTTTAAAGATGTTTAGTGAAATGCAATTGTTTAAAGTATGCTCTGTGCATTCTACACAATTGCTGCTGCTCTTGTTTGTGATAAAAACAGATAAAAAAAGGGATATCTATGAATGCAAACCCTGCTTTTGGATGATGAACGACATAATGAAAAAAGCGCACATGGAATCAGTGAATTTAGAGGATATGCCTTGACCTTTTGCTACAATATTGAACTGTTTTTTTAAGAAAGCGGGTATGTTTTAAGGGGAAGGATTTACTTATAAAAAATAATCTGTAACTTTCAAATCCCATCATAGCCGTAAATACTGCTCCATGCTGTTCAGTTGTTAAGAAAAAAGCAAACGTAAACCATGAACAGCTTAAAAGTACATTTAAAAATCACATTTGGCAGTCGGTCCTTGTTCCAACAGGATTAAAAAAAAGTCTTTCATTTGATATAAATATATGCAAAGAGAGTGGTGTGGTGATCTGGGTGCCAGAGGTGGCGCTTTACTCTGGATATTCTGGCTTGGGCCTGTAAGGGACATAAATTAACATGAATTAACACATGCATGCAATAAGAAAATAATTAATTCAAGTTATCAGTCACCTCTTCCATTCCAGGAATCTGATTGACAAGATAAAGTAATGTGCAAACTGCTTTTCAAAGCTAACAGCCTGGAGCACCCCTCCTATTAGTTAGTCATTCCCTCAGTATCACACCCGGAATCTGTCATTTCACAATTTTCTCCTATAATGCATATGTGCCGCTCTCACCACTCCACTACAGCAACTGCCATCTAACAAGTTGACACAGAGAATGATACAATTCACGTCCAGTATTCAGTTCCATATACAGCAAGCATCTGAGGCAGACGGGTCAAGAATATGGTACATTCTGTTCTCTCTCAAAAATGATTTTCCAGGACTCAAGAGAAACTAGATAAAGCTCACATGATATCCTTCAAACACCTCAAATGAGCTTTAAGGATTTAAAACACTCAGTGTAAAAGTAGCCTGTATTAATACCTCCTTTTATGTAGACTCATACCAGTCTAGTTTTCAAAAATCTTACTGTGATAATCATACATGTTTATATTTTACCTTTATTGAACAGGCAGGTCATCAAGATGCTTGAAGGACCATATAGCAACATTATTCATTACCTTATAGCATAAATGTTACATTCACAGTAACATAGGACATCAGAGTCATGAACAAAAAAAGCTTAACAATTTACAACAGTTACATTCTTCAACAGGTTTTCACTGTAAAGCTTGAATGTCTTTTGTGGTTGTAGTTTTTCAAAATGAAATATTTGTAAATGATTACAAACCCAGGGTGCATTGTACAAAAATGCAAGAGTGCTTCAGCAAAAAGGTGGCTGCATTACTGGGGAATTTTATGTTTTCCTAATCAACAAAATTACATTTAGTAAATTTAATATTATAAGAAAAGCTATTACAGGCCATAGAAAGCTCAGTTTGTACTAGAGAAACTTCGGATATGAAGGTCAGGTAAAGTATTTCCATATTTTAACATGTTAACAGCTATGTTAGCTCGTTTAGCCTTTTAGCAATGCCACAGCAAATACAATAAAACTCTGACATTTACTAAATTTAATATTATAAAAAAAACTATTACAAGCCATAGAAAGCTCAATTTGTACTTTGGATATAAATGTCAAGTATGTCAGGTAAGTATTTCCATCTTATAACATGTTAATTGCTATGTTAGCTAGTTTAGCCTTTTACACAAAGGCATAGCAAATACAGGAAAACTTGTGGATGTGTATCTTTAAATGAATATAATGACATTTTTAAGAAAGCTGAATATATAATTTAATTGAGACTTTAAGTTTAAGTTTAAGAGTAAGATATATAGGTCATTTAGCTTAATATCTTTACTTGCTATGCTAGCTAGTTAAGTGTGGTGCTTAAGGGTAGCCTATCCTCGCTTGTTATTGTATCTGTGATAGTTAGATATTTTTAGAAGTTAGTTTTGTTCTCTTTGGTCTTTCTTCTGTCTGTAAAGTTTATTAACCAATTTGGTGTCGTTGGGTTCAAGCAATACTTGAGTTGGCTAAGTTTAGTTCAAGTTTAATTAAGCTAGCAAGCTATTGTGTTTAGCTAGCTAGAAAGTAAGTTAGCTAGTTAGTAGGCATGTGTGAGCTAGTTATTAGCATCTGGATTTCTGTTGTTGTGTTTTTTGCCAAAGCTTAATTTTAATTGTGCTTAATTTCTAGTTGTTTGCAAGTAAAACAAGTTAAATGTTGTGTCAAAAAAAGGTAAGTGACTTATTCTTATGCTTATGCTTAAAAAGGATGGTAATAGTGTAATACTGCTTGAAGAGTACCATTATTATATTGCTATTAAATTAGTTTGCAGAAAGTATTAGTTTGTCAAATTGCCACATCTTTATTAAGTACAACCAAATGTACTAAGGATAAGCAAGCTGCAAACCAAAAAGCACACTTGTCCAATTTGGGTAGAAAGGAGAAAAAAAAAGCTCCAGAGGAAGATAGTGTGCACAAAAGTTGTTCTGTAGCCCCTGAGTGTGGTGTCAGCCGGTCCCAGTCCCTGCGGCCCTCACCGTGCACTGTGCAGGCCTGACGGGAAACTGACCGCAGCTCAGGACATGGCCTCGTTTGTTCACGGTCCCCCCTCTCTGAAAAGAGTTATGCTGTCTGTTTTGAATGGACAGCGTTTTTCTTTGTGTGCTCGATCAAAACAGAGGGCAAAGTTAGTCAGCAAGTTGCATAGCTTCTGCATTCTGATTCTTCAAGCCTCTTTTGTATGAAGTTTCGCACAATGTTTTACACAGTGTTTGACCTGAATGGCAGGCTGGAGGTAGGAACATTTTTTCCCAACTACAAAATAGAAAGGAGTAGAATGTATTTTTCCTATTAAATATGACTTATTCCTGTTTGTGCTGTAGAACTAAAGCAGTAAAAAGGATCATACAGGGTTAAAAACTCTGCTGTAATACACAAAATTACAGAGTGCAGTATTGCTGAAATATTTATATGCTTTTATCTGATCTATTTCCTAACCACGAGGTATTTGCCTGCGAATCCCTGGCACTTTTGATATTACCTGAAGGCAAATGGTATATAGATTTATACAAGTTATTTACAACAACAGCCAAGCCATTCCTCTGGAAACTAGGCTGCAGATCAAAGGATTGTTTTGATCTCTACTTAGCATATTTGTTTAACCTAGCCAGTGATTCTGAAAAGTGCACAAGCTTTTCGGTGATATGCAGAGCACCCTTTATCCGTCTTTTTCTTCTGTTAGCTCTGGATTTAAGTACTTTCTGTATTTAGGAGACAACTGGATTTGCCAGCTTTTGAAATTTAGTTGCCCACTGCTAGCAGTCTTGGCACTCAGAAATAGATAACTAGGTATGTTCCTCTGCTAATCCTGATCGGCCTTGTAATAGTATTTGCGGACTGTACAGCACTCAATTAGGGCATAATGTGCTATTTTTATTTCCTTTAAGTTGGATTAAATGTGAAAACATGTTTGTTTTTTTCCATCCTCATCTACTGTTTACTGTGTGGGTACTTTGCAAAGTATTGTTTTATACTGTTTCAATCGGTAGCACTCTCTCCAGACAGGATTGCAAAATGTCAGGAGAAAAACAATGTCCAAACGCTCTCTAAAAAAGATGCCAGGGCAATCAGGAAATTTTCTGGAATGCTTAAGAGAATGCATATGCACACAATGCCCTAATTCTCCCTTACTTTGGGTTTGGGAAAGATGAGCCCAGGTTTATTGAGAGCCAAAAAAGGGGGCAGATGGCTCACAAGAGGGATAAACCTGGGAAGTCATGCTGTAAATGTGTTTTACAGAAAACAATGAAAGGAGCGGACAAAGCGATTGTGGCAAAGTCCTTTGGAAAATGGAAAAGCAGCTCTCTAAGGTCCAGGACCATGGAGAAGCCGGATGAGCCGTCCGAGGAGAGTAAGGAGGAGAGCCTTTCCAACTGCACCTGTGAAGCCCCCCAACTCGGCAAGAAACCAGTTGGTAAAAGTAACATATTTCCTTATTTCCAGCTCTGTCTCTCAGCTTATTTTTCTTGTGGCAATGTTAATTATTACTGCGCTGACTTGTTTTTTTTTTGTTTTTTTTTACATTTGACTCTGTGGCCTGCCATATCCGGTGAACAAACAAACCACATTGTTGGGCAGGAGAATTCCTTTTGAGGGAAAGTGTGTCTCCGATGATACAGTGTTGCCAGAAAAAGACAAAGCAAAAAATAGCAAACACAAAAACAGTCACAGGTGCATGGGAAAAAGAGAGAAGCGAGTGAATGGTCACTGCGGTCCCCAGGAGGTCTTTCAGTGTTAGCCAGTGCGGTGGGTGGACTTCTGACAAGGACGTTGGTTAGCAGCCAGGTGGAGTGTGTAACTGAGAATGCCTCTGTTTATTCTTTTCACATGCTAATGTGGCTCCTATGTGACTTTAATGCGGCAAAAACTTTTTCTTGGAGTTAACAGTTTTGTTGTCGCAATACCTGCTACTGTATCACAGTAGTCGTCTGATTCAAAGGCTAAATTCTCTTTTATATAGGTTTGGGACTGTGCCAGGGATAGAGATATGGTAAATATGCTGTATGTAAAGAAAGGTTGTACGCTTGTCGAGTATGTTCAGTGCAAACAGGCACAAGTTTGTCTTTTTGAATCCTGAAAATGATTCAGGTTAGAGTTGTAATTATGAGATGTTAGATTTTACATTTAAAGCATTTACAATGACATTGGATTTTCAGAGGAAGCAGTTCTGCTAGTTCAGTATTTATGTGAAATTAGGGATATAACAAAGCAACATTTTCTAACAAAATAGAACTATGCCTTAAAATCTACACTTTATCATTGTCTTATTTCATGTATCTTCTGCCTCTTATCTGATTTACAGCCTTTAAAATTACATGTAGTTTAAAATGTGCACTACAGTATTCAGAATAACTAAAATCAGGCTTCTGACTCTGTAATGAAAGACTGCATGAGATCCCAAGTTCTGAGCAAATGCACCCCTATGTGGACAAAATAAGAACAGTGGGGTATTTAGATGAAACAAACAGGCCATGTAGTATTTATCAGGCCACTGTTTCTCTTTCTATCTACGCTTTCTAACTTGTTAGTATAATAGGCCACAGTAAACACACTCTAAAATATATCTTAAGCTCTCATTAGTGGTTCATGAGCCAGGTTCATGTCTAATCCAGGAGCATAGAGGAGAGCAATATGGCCTCGCGCTATGGGTCTTTCCATACCTTGTAGTGTACTATCTGTAAATAGCATAAAAGGCATCGCATCTGCCATCTGCACTTCTAGGAACTCTTCTGCATAGCCATTAAAACAAGCTGTCTCAGAGGACATCATTCGTATTTCAGCCTCAACCCTGAATTACTGTGTGTTCATTATAATTATAAGGGAGGAGTGTTGCCAGGCTAGCCCGCAGAATGCCAGGTGCACACTTCCATAATCTACCATTTTAAACAACTCGGAGCATTAACAACAGTATCTACATGCTATTCAGCCATTAGTTCACTTTGGCTTTCGTGCTAAAACTCACATCAGTCATCCGAGCATTTTGTGTGCCGCAACAGACATACAGGAAGGAAGTGCAATACTTTGTAGTGTTCCATTTTCCTAAGCCTGCTTAGGTTATGTGACTGAGCCATGCCGCTGTGTGAAATTTTATCCCGATACTGGCACTGTATCCTTGTGAGGGAGTCTTGTAAAATAGGTTTACTTAGCGCCTTTGCTGGCATTTTCCGAAGATAGCAAATGCACAAACACTGTCCATGATCGGATTAACTGTTCAACAAAATGATGTAACTCTTTGTCTTTCTTGTGTGGCATAGGTTTCTCTGCTTAAGTTTAGTGGTCATCCAGCAGAGAATAGACACATTTAAAATCCAGTCACATCATTATAATCCATATATTGTGGATATAATAGATGACAGCCCTGGTTAGTCATCCTTTGTCACATAAATGTGACATGTGACTGCCCAGAGTGAATCACTCGTCCCCCCCAAAAAATCACTAGATTTTCCAGATTCTGTTTCAACATGTGCAGCAACATTCCTTAATTAACACAAGTCCTAATTTGTAAGGCATTTAATTTTGAACTTAGCCTGATGTTCCTCTGCAGTGTTGAGGCGCAGGATTTAAATTGCATGTGATAAGTGTGAAAGATGTTTTTAAGCAACCATGTACAGTATAAAGTACGCTATGCCAAGTACACAGAGAACATGAATTTGCACCTGAGGACATATAGCTATACATCCAGAGTCACAAGGTATGTCAAGACGAAATGTTAATTACACAATTTATGACAGAAATCAGTTGAAATATCTCCACGGATCTCGCTTATTTACATTTTAATTACTACTATTACTTATTCTTATTTTTTGGATGTGACCATAGCAAGCCCAATTCCTCCCCTACACTAGAAAGAAGCAAAATGACTGTTTTCCACTGGAGGTTTAGATGCTTGTTTATCACTTTTAAATACCATCATCTTTGCTGAAATCCCCTCTCAAAAGAACCTTTCACTTGCTGGAATAAATTCAAATTAAAATTTAAATCCCTCTTTGCATTTCTTCAGCCTTTTTTAAAATAGCTGCCTCCTTTTAGAAAGCTGTTTATGTAGTGATCTGTTCATAATCCAGTTTGTTTCTCAACAGCGAAAAACACAGAAATCGTATTATCACTATCTTGGAGAGATGATGCGAGAAATCAGGAAGTATAAATGTCTGGATCTGGGGAAGTTTTCAAAGTTGTAAAGCTGGAGAATATGGCAAAAGCCTCTCAATAAAGTCCTCTCTAACACTGCAATTTGACTTGCAAATACAGAGCAAAATAAAGTACATTGTGCCCTGATAACTGAATAACATTTCTCCAACCTTTAGCACAGCTTATGTAGAGATAGATAATATGAACTCAGTCAACAAATACACAATATTATGTGTTTCAGAAAACATGTGCACAGTATTCCTCATATAATGTAGATAGATAATCAGAACGTTGATACGTGTGACATACTATTGAAGTGAGAATTGGAAGATTAAATGTGTGCACTGTGTCTGACATGTCATGCAGCTCTCTGTAAACAGGAGGTGCTCACCTTGTAATATACGGGGAAAAAACAATGTCTAATCAGAAACGTAACAAATATAAACACAAAAAGCAGACATTTACATGCAATGCCTTTTGATAACAACCCGTTTCAGATACAAAATGACGCAGAAGAGGCCATAGGGAAATTTAATTTGCCTGAGCTAGATTGGATTTATTGTTTGGAAACAAATTATAATTGTGTCTCCAGAAAGTTAACCAAGATCTAAACAAAAGGAAATCAATGACCCACCCCCATTAATCACTCAAAGCCAGCTACTTGTGCTGAACAAACTTACTTCATAATCAATTTCTTTGTTTTGCTCAAAGGGCATTTGCATTTTAGTTCATGTCAGCAAGCTTCCTGTATCTGGCGCAATCAAAAAATTGCAAGCCATCCACATTAATGGAGTTTTTTTCTATTTATTCAAGTGCATATCTCTGAATACTCAAGATGATTTTAGCTTATTATGCAAACTACCATACAAATATTTTAAAAACAGAAACAAAATCATTGTGTTGAGTGGCAGATTTAACTTTCCTGAGGCGTCTCGTGCTTCCAGTGTCTCATAGCAAAACATTAGTTCTTTTATATTAATGACCAAAAGCCCACAAATGTCTGCTCCTTAAGATGTTTGCCATCGAGCACCCATAGGACTTTTGGGACCAGACAGAAATGCCTCCTGTTATCTGTGTCTAGACATACTATTACGGCCACCAAGGTCATTATCAAAGCACGCATTATACACACCTGTTACCATTGTTTAGATGCTCGCTTTTTGGCTGAACATCCAAGCTCCTATCTGGCCACTTATAGGCGTGTCTGCTTCATTGTCTGCCTGCCGGAGTAGAAAAGATGGGCAGGGACCCCCAGAGACGCCCAGATCTGGACCTAACCTCTCAATGACACAACACAATGGGTGCACGGCCTCTGAACCACAAAAGCCAGACATCGACTGACCAGTCAGGCATTGATTTCTTACATGTGAGTAATCAGATGCTGTCATTATAGGGCAGGAAATGTAAGGAACCAGTCATCACTACCAATTACTGATGCCTTCAGCTGTTATTGAAAAGGTGGATCATTTAAACATGCGGTCATAGAGATAATTATGAAATTTAACAATCTTAAAGTAAAAATCTTGAAGATTTCAATTTAAATAAATGTCTGTTAATTCACTATCTATCGCCGAATGAGGTCACACAATGGTGATTGAGCCTATGGCCGACTGATGAAAGCCTTTGCATTTGCAGTATTACAGACTGGGTGTCCGGGTGTCAAGTGGCGCCCAGTTAGTGACGCGTTTTCCATCACCCAGCAGTTGGTCTGCCAGAGAGGGTAGGCGGAGCTAAGCGGCTGCTTTTCTGGTCTCTACAAGTGCTGCGAGTAAACATTAATCTACTATGGCTGAACAAACAAAGAAAAGATCGATGACTACAGATACAACTTCAAAAATAAGTTAAAATCCAAAGAAAAAGAAACAAATTTGACGCTCAGATGAAGGAAAACAGTCTAAAAAGGAAAGCGACCGTCAGCGAGGAAAATCAAGAGTTACAACCGGAGCCAACCGTGGACGTCACACATGCGACACTGTCTGGATATCTGGGAAGTGTGTTCCTGCGATACCGTGTATAGCCATAGGTGGCGCCAAAGAGAACGAGACTGAAATCTTTGAGATTACAGCTTTAAACAACATTTTTTCTGGACCCAGTTGGTTTAAAGAAATACCTGTGAACTTTTGTTTTCTCTGCACAACGTTGCAGCCTTAATTTGCCTTATTTTTACTCACAAAAGTTGGTCACCTGTCTCCTCAATAAATACTGGATTTTTAGCCAGTTAGTCTCAGTTTTATGCTCTCTTTTGAGGGCAGGAGATATAGAGCGGAAGTAGTGACCACTAGTGTCTGATGCTTTTCAATGGGACTGATAAGGTAGATAATTTAGACCTGCAGTTATGTAGACAATTATGAAATACCGCCATTGTAGTCACTGGTTTTTGGAATCATGTGCATTTGGGAATCGCAAGTAGTTTTTATTCAAATGCCTGCAACATACAGCCTTAATTTGGATTTCTACACCACAAATGTCAATGTTTAGTCACCTGTCACATCTAGTAAATGTTTGGCATCTTTGGCTAAATACTAATTTTACATGTTTGTGAGGCCTACCTGAGTATGCTATACCCTATGAGAGGAAGATTGTGTGAGTTTGGACAAGTAACTCAAATATAACTGAGCCATTCTTCGTCAGTTCAAGGCAGAGATAGAAAGCATCCTATATTTGTCCATAAAACATTTGAAACGTTATTGAAGTGTCTTCAAAGGACACTGAATAAACATATTGTAAGGTTGCCCACGGTCACACACAAATCGCCCCAAAGGGGATTGCTGGGAAGTAATCTAATCATTTCTTTTAACTGAGACACAGTGACATGCAGTGTAGATAATGATCCCCATGAAAAATGTACTGTATTTTCAAAAGAATATTCCCTGTCTGCTGACATTAACATAAAGATAGTTCTACATCCTGGAGCCATATCAACAACATGTACTTATGTGTGGTTCCTTGTATTTGCATATGCAAATGTTTTTTAAATTTTAATTCAGTCCTTTTATGTGACTTTCTGTGATGAACAAGCGGCATCAAGTGGTTGCACAATGAGGGTTCAGTACCACCAAGAAGAAGCGTTTGTGTCATTTTAGACCAAGCTTAAAGCATTATAACTGAAATTAACCACAGTTTAATATAGATTTTTACACGTCTATCATATTCAATGGCACATTGTGAATATGCATTGTTGTTTTGGTGTACGGGCTGCCATGCGAAATTAGTCGCCTTGCTTTGTTGAAATTACGGGGCGGGGTGTTTAGTGAGGGGGTTTGTTGAAGTTATACCGCTGACATTTTGATCCTGCCGTGCATTAGAAGAATTCAGTTAAACATATTTGTGTAGGTTTCGCAGGAGTAAGGTATAGTGCTCAAAACAACAGGGTGCTGTGACCCTTCGCTTTGCTTACATAATTTGCAGCAGAATGCAAAAAGCTTTTAGACACAGATGTGACCCATTGTAATACCCTTCTAAATGCAATCAAACACTTTCTACAAATATGAGCAGGACTTTTTAAATGTGAACCCTTGTTTGACATGTAATTTTGTCCAACCCACTCCTCTTTCATTTCTCCATCAGCTCTCTCCAGTTATGCCCACATTTTCAGTTGATGAAATAGCTTGACAAAACACTAGTTTATGTTGCTCTGAATGAGGTCTCTCTCTCTCTCTCTCTCTCGCTCTTTTTTTTTTACACATTTGAACAGATGTTAGGGCCAAAAGAAAATGTTCCATTTTGTAATAGCCGTGTAGTGTAGTCCTAAACATGTTGCTCTCTCAAAATTTGTCAAGATTGCTTTACATGAGTCGAATCTTTTTTGTGTTTTCTTGTGACAAAACTGATGTCGAGCTCAGGACACAAAATAATCATCCCTTGGACAAGCTTCCTGTGTCCTCACAGCGAGATTGTCTGCATCAGCAAACAAAGAACATGTTATTTGATAAGATGCTTAGATAGACGCTTCTTTACTTTCATATGTTTGTATGATTATCAGGCACAAACAGAGAAAAGAGGGGAAAGCAGTGCAGGCCTGCTCTTCTTTGTATGTCTCTTTCACAGTGTACCATGAATTGGCTCTTGAAGACAGTTAGAAATTAGACTTTCAAATGAGGCATTAAACAAGGTGATGATCAACTGCCAAACCTTAAGTAATGATATTCTCCATCCTCAAGTCCCCGGCCTTGCATAACCAAATGCACAAATCACAGAAAAAAAGAACTGAAAATACATTATTATTACATATTGTGTTCACACGTCGCTCCCCGGGGACCAGGGGGGGGACATCACCGACAGATAAGCATGTTTGGGTGGCCCCTACCATCAGCTGGGGAAAGGCTACGCTTGGATCTTGAGGGGGGGCCTCCTCATGGGTATCACTTATTTTAAATCCTGAGCCACACCATCCCACCCCCACCTCTTTTGCCCCCCTCGCCCCAGGCTCCACCCAGAAGTGTGGTTGCCTTTGTCATTGTAATCTGGCCCTGTTTGCTAAACGCTTCCACTGTTTACTCTCTGCTATGGGGGCTTGTATGAACAGGAGTCAGCAGGACGCAGGGTGACATCACTTTGGCTGGGGGGGTGTTTGAAAAGCTGCATTTGTGATTTCTCGGGGCCCCTTTTCTTCTTTTCTTCTTCCCTGTCTCTATCCAGGCCTGTCTAACGCATGAGCTAACTCAGGAGGCTAACATGGCCTACAGGGAGGAATTACACCTAATTACTTGAATAACTGCGAGGCAGCAGCCTTCCGTAGTCACCAAAAATCATTTCCAGGTCCCTGCCTTTTACTGATAGCCAGACTTCTCGTGACAGAGAACCTCGGACAAAGCTTTTACATTCATGGGCCGGGAGAAATGAAACAGACTGACAGGTACAAACATTAAAAAGGGGGGAAATGAAATTAACAGACAAGGATTTCATATCATCTATTTTTGTTGTTGCTGTAGCGATAAAGTCGCAGACATTGAAACTGGTCTGTTGAGCCATTGTTATCATCCCTGGCCATCTGCTGCTGAGGAGTGACATTCCCTCTCATTTGCATGATGAGTGATGTATGAGGAGCTTGGGAGGGCATATGCCCCGGTCTTATGACAAAGCAAGTGAAAGTTTTTCTTATTTAAACACACAGAATAAGGATCGATATTTAAAAAGGCTGGATGAAGGAGGGAAAAAAAAGGACTAAATCACCTGTGAGTGTTTTTGCGCGTACACGCCTGCGCCTGCATGTATGTCTGCTCCTTCACTAAAATCTGTGCGTGTGTGTCTGTGTGAGAGTAAACGCGCGCATGAGTAGAGGCTAGTGCGCGCATCTGCCTTCTTGTGTGCCTGTTTGTGTGTTTTGCGGATGTGGGAGTAGAGCGAGGAGGAGGGGGGTTGGTGGCTGTTGATGTGCAAATGTGCATCATGTTGAAGGGCTGTGAATGGGGAGGTGTGACGTAAAAAGGGACCCGAACGCAGGTGCTTATCTCGAGGCTGTCAAAGGCACAGTATGTCATATTCCTGGGGACTACCTTTCAAAGCCACAGCACCAGCTCAGCTATCAAGAGACTGGGAGAAAATCAAACTTTTTGGATCACAGCACTAGGTTGGTGTCAAAGTTCTTTTTATTTATTATAATGTCAGTTTGGTCAGCGTTTATCTGCACTGATACTCTTTATCGTGTGAGTGAACGTCAAGCCTTTTAGCTCGTGTCAGATGCTGTCATGACAATCTGAAAGAGGAGCAGATATGTACAAGTGTAAAAACTTACTTAGATTAACACTGAGATTTTCTCAGCAGCTAAACTTGTGTTTGTGGATTTTATAAGATTATGTAAAAAGCTCTATGCTGGCAATCATTCTGAACTGTGTCAGAGACTATTTAGAAAATATTGCACCGGTGATCAACATTGTTTGCTTGATACAAATCAGTATTCTTCAAATCTTTGCTGGAAAGCGAGCGCAGCTTCTGTCCAGGTTTCAGACAGTTTGAGAGGAGATTAAATGGCTCAAACTGTGTTTTGAGATGCATGACCTATTTTTGATCATGCAGATAGCATGAGATACTGTCTATCTAGATTAAATTCACAGCGTTTGTGTGGAGTATAAGCTTGTCTTAGAGGAGCACATGTTGGTATTGTGTGCAGAGACAAAGCATTGTCAGGTTGCCTGTGGCTTTGACAGTGACAGCTGTACATACAAGACCACTGAGCCTAATGCACTTAAACATTGACTCTGTGTTCCAATAACATATTTGAACAGTCACTCGAGTATTTTATTGCATCCTGTCCTGGCTGTCTGTAATTCACGTTGTAAGTCTTGTTAAGTTTAAACTATACGCTAATGTTGGACGTAACGTGGCAGACAAATATCTAAAAATCGTCTTTTGTGCTCGTAGACAAGTTTTAAATGTGTCTAAATTCAGCAGGGCAACAACATAACAGCCTGTGCTGAATTTTTGTTATTATTTGCATCATAACTATGGCAAAGTTGAACAACTTTATGCTAATTCTGAATGTAGTTTGATAGTAACACTGTCTTCAAGTGAACTTTTGTGTTATACGCAGCTAAGTCTTAGCTTTGAACAAATTCAGAGAGGCCAAAGCACTCCACAGTCTCCAGAGCGACTATTGATTTAGGAGGACGGATGCTGGATAGAAAAGTTCATCATTTACCAGTAAGTTGTGCCTCAAAATCTGCTTAATGACCCAACTTTAAGTTGATCACTGTTAAACAAAAATAGGATATTTATTTTTCCAAAGCAGAGCCGAGTTTTGGCTTCCTCTTGATATTATCACAGCTTCAATGTCTTTCTTAGATTTTCTTCTTTATACTTCTGAAAATTAGCAATATCGCCTAGAGTCAAAAATATTCATGTAAACTGCCAACATCTGCTATATCTGCCAATCATATCGATTGCCATGTCTTTCAGAGATATTATACTCTGTAATTGCTGTTAAATCATTTTTGGGTTTGGAGAATTTCAGTGGAAAATTTTGAACATTTTTAGTGGTGAAATAAACTGAAATGCCGAATGTGATTTTTGCCTGTTAGTCTCGATTTAATCAAAACTCCATCAGCTTGTTTCACACAGCTCGCATCTCTCAACAAACAGGAAAAGAGCAACAAAAGACATTAGATAACACAACATTGTGTAACAGTGTCACATTACAAAAATAACCCTTTAAAAACTTTCAGAAGTTTTTAAAAGACGGTAACATACAAGAGAAAACCTGCGAGTAAGGTTATGAAGTTACACCTCTCCTATTTGTTTTAATTAGAAAAGCAGCGCAGGCTTTAGCAGGGATGTGTGGCAAAGCAGTGATAAGTAAGAGCCATTATTCCTCTGTGCTCCCCACCCTCCGCTTCAAAGCAGGATGTGAGTTGCTACACAACACATAAATGTAACCTGTGTTCGCCTCCAGGAGCTGTCCATGGTACCTGCTGCCCAGCACAACTGCTCTCACAAACTTACTCACTTAGTTGCAACACACACACTAAACTTCTGGCTGTAAAAAAAATGGTATCGACTATTTTAAATAATTTTGCGAGCGAATAAAAAATATAAAGTTTATATTTCCAATAGCTTGTTCTTATTATAGGTCAGGTGCCGTCGGGTGCACACAATGTAAACGACAAAATCGCAGTAAAAAGCAGCGCACACACGTCAGTCGGATACATACTGTGTTACCTGTTTTTTACCATCAAACTTCAGTTAGTTAATCCAGGAAAATGAATTATGTGGATTTAATTCAACAAGGTCTCACAAATGATCCATCTGCTGTTGAGCAGCTGGTGAAAGGATAAATGTAATTAATTACTTAACTTTTGAGCAGTATTCCAGAAAAACAGAGCTGTTTGTGTGACCTGATGGAAAAAATATAAGGCAACAGCGTCACATATACCTTTCAAATCATTATTTTATTCTTTTTGGTTCTTAGTGACACATTAGATTTTACATAACCCCCTGTTGTAGCCTTTAATTATTTAAAATAGGTCTTGTGTAAATGTATATTCCATATATTTTCAAAAACTTGTCACAATGTTTAAACATGACCTAAAAATATAAGTAGTAATATTGCATAAATTAGTGTCCAGCCTATTGTAAGTTAATATTATAATGTGTAATTAATTAAGTAGAATTCTAGATAATAAAAACCCTCATTATAGAAATGTTAAGACTTACTCTGTAATAGTAATTATTTTTGTGTTGTTCCTTGAGAGGTGGATTGATCCCAGCTAAACACAATTAAAGCAGATAGTTAATGGTCGTTACAACGTTTTGAAAATCTTAACAAAACGTTTGTTATATTTGATAGCAGTCATATTTTTTTAGCTTTGAAGCTAAATAATGTGAGAATGTTAAAAAGGTTGAAGCAGGTTGGATTTATTCCTAAAAAGATAATAAACACAGCAGAATAAACCCTTTCTATGAATAGTTATTTTATTTGCCTGACAGGGCAAGACTATGAAATGTTCCCAATTAATATTACATGGGATTTTTTTTACGCCTGTTCTTTTTTTAAAAATATATTTCAGCGTTTACCTTGATTGTAATGTACCTCATTGGCTGTGGTTTTGTTTGTTGGCCTAACTATAAAGGATCTGCTTATACCCTTGTGGGTTGGGAAGAATTAGGATTTATGAATTTATTTCCTCTGTTGTATTGTTTAAACAGCTTTGGTTTAGTTTTGATCCCTTCCTCTTGCCTTTGAGGCTGTTCCACGGTGTCAGCTGTTGACTGATAGTAAGAGAACTGCCTCACAGTGTGAATGAAAGAAAACTAGCGGTTGGTAAACACTGATAAGGGATAAATAGAAAGCGGTCAGGCAGAGATAGTTCTGTGGGAGCCCAGATTGTGTGCGGTCTGTTAAAATGAGATTCTGAGCCTGTCCTTTTTATTCTTCCTCCCCTCCCCTCCCCTGTGCGGCGTTTGTCTGGAAAATCTCCAGTGACCCGGCTCGGCAGTCCCAGGCTGCAGTATTCTCTTTTTCTATTTGTTTTGTTTTCTAACAAGGGTCAAGTTGGCCAATAGACATGTCCCTGATGCTTATGGACAGCTGTCATGACTTCAAGTGCTTACAATAGTTACATTTTACATGGATTCATGGTTCTGCACCAATGAGCACTGCAGCAAGAGATTTGCACAATCTAAACATGCACATTTTTTATTACCTATTGTCATATAATTTACCTGCAAAATATTAAAAACCGGAGCAGGAGCACTTCTGAGCAGGCTTTCTCATATTACCTCTTACATATGTGCTCAAAGTATCATTATCAAGCCAATGCTACATGTATATATCACCAGTGATATTAATTACAGTCACATAACAACACATTTACCCTCTTCACCATAAACCCTGAGGACTATAAATCTAATTTCTCTATTGAAACCTCTCTAAACGACTGTCTTATTTCATTCTTTTTTTAGCAGCAGCCTGTTCTTTCCACTGATCATTGATTTTTTATTCTTCCGGGGTGAATCTATCTTTTATGTGATTAAAAAGACCTTCAGAGGTCTTACCTTGAGGATCACCATGTGGTGTATTTACACAGAAAATAATTCAGCCTATTGTAGCCCGGCAGCTAATGAGATTGGTTGTTAAGTGAATGACACAAAGGCTACAAAAAAAAAAAAAAAAAAAAGCTTAGCGTTTCGGGTGAATATCACAGTGTCCCTGCACACACACACACACACACACACACACACACAAACCAAACACACTCTCTCATCAGCAGCGCGACTCTGGACTGTACCCCGTACCCCACCTCGATATCCTTCTGCTCCGTCTCCTCCCCGACGTCAGCATGAGAGGCAAAACAAAGGCTAAAAGGGGCATGGTAAGTCGAGCTCGCCATTCTGCCCTGTCGGACATGTTAACATGAGAGCGTGTAGATGCAGGAGACAAGTGATGCTGTTTGTCTGTGTGAGGATGTGCTGTGCTGTGTAAGCCTCAGGCTCAGATAAGTGCATTCATTGAAGGGTCAATAGCAGAGATGCTGTTTTATGTGACTCAGAGTAAGATCGCTACGTTTTTTACTTGACCATTCTTAACTTCTGGATCGCTGCTGAAACTTTTCTCTACATTTTTTTTTTTTTACTGTGAGCTACTTTCTTGCCTTGCACTTGATGTTATTTAACTGTATGTCAGAGCTGTGGCTTAGCTTTTATTTATAAAGAGTAAAGGTTTATTTTTGTGTCTGACATGTTTAATGCTGTTGATCCTTACGTGATGTTTGGCTCAAGGATTTATCGTAAGATCCCTGAAATGCATAATAGAGAAAAGCACAAGAGAGGAGCTGTTTAAGCAGCCAGATTTAGTTTGTATCGACTGCTGAACATTTAAACACTCACTCCAAAGTGGTAAGACATCATTTGGACATATTTTGAGCGCTGTGCAGATCTGCTACCTTCCCTCGGACTCTTCTTCGTTTTCATCTCTGAATAGTAGCACTGGAGCATCATTACTGATTGCTGTTATACAAAAACTGTAAGTGCATTAGCTTATCATGCTCCACTGTCAGGCTGGAAAAGTGGGTTAAAGTCCACCGCGTATATTAAACCCTGGACTTAAGTCAAATTTACATTTTGTTAAAGATTACTCCTTTTATTGATGCACATAATCATATTCATGGACCATCTGCTGATTTGGCAAGCACGGATCAAACTCACAAAACAGCTCTGCTAACCTCTTAAGTACAAAATAGTCTGGCTTAACTCTGCGAGCCCAGAAGTGTGTGCGCATGTATGTGCGAGTGTGAGAGATTGTATGGATATTGGATAATACTTAATTTAGATCCTCCCGGCTGCTCATGCCATATTTTATTTTATCATGATCGCTTTGGTGGCAGAGCAGCGCTTGTGTTTGAACAACTGAGCAAATAATGTTTGTCTGACAATAAGCAAAGCAGGATCTTGGTATGAGGAATCTGATTAAACTCTTGACCACGGCGTACAGCTCTGAGTTTATATCCGTCGCCATGGTTACGCAGATTTCACAGTGCAGCTTTGCACACTTCCACCTGGCTGTGGAGCGGCGGTACGGGCCTCACCTCCTCAGCAGTAATAAAACGCTGCTTAAGGCTTTTTCTACTTATTCCGATGACTGATTTCATCCTGAACTATCTCGCAGTGTGTGTTTCACAGAAATAGGAATTCACCATCGGGCGTCCTTACTGCATGAAATACTTATGTTCGACTCATTCCAAACAAAGCTTACGCAGATTGAGAATTCATATGCCAGAGGTAAATCCGAGTTAACACGGATTTATACTGGCATGAGTTAAAGGACTAGAGTTTGTAATCCAGGTGGCCAAGGGATTTTACCATACAGTGGCAAAAATCACTTAAAACTCCCCCAACATCCTAAGCCACTGAGCTCAGTAAGCAGACAGATTGTTCAGAATTGATGACAGCACAACTATATCAGAGCTGGACTCTGTGTCTGTGTGTGCGCGCATGTATGTGTGTCCGCGTCTACGTGCGCCTGTGTTTGCCTGTGTGTGCGCATATGTGAGCATGTTTGCTTCCTATATATTCTCAATTAGCACTAAAGGGGCTGTTTAGAATTAGACCTTGACAGATTGGTATTATTCTGCTTCAACAGGGTAGGGGAGGTGTATGGGGAATACTGCCGTCTATCTGCATACACATCAGTAGCATAAATACAAAGACAGCAGCCTCCATTTCAACGGCCTCTGACTGATGAGTAAAGTGATCAAAGTGGCTCTAATATTCAAATCATCACTTTTTCTTGATAAGCGATGAATAAAAAAGTGGAAGGGAAACAAAAGTGCGTCTCTATAAGTTTAAGGGTGGTGGGGGGGAGGGGGTCGTGTGTGTGCGTGACACCCGTGTGCACATGTGTGTGGAGGACAGAGGAGCAGAGATAGAGTGGAGTTGTTTAATGACAGGAACAGCTGACTCATTTAGAGAGAGCAGTGAAAGGTAATTAACCCTGGGAAAACTACAGCTGCCATGCGAGCTGTTCACTTCAGCGCAATCTGATTAGGAATCACTGCTCGAGCCCCTGACTCCTTTCAGACGCAGTGTGTTCGAGGTAAACTTTTCCCTTTGCCCCCGCAGAGCCCCCGAGCACTGGAGACCTGCCTTTTGTGACGGGGGGATTAGCTGGAACGGTTACTACGTTTCTCCAAATTGCAGACCACCTGGTAGCATTCATGCCACCTCCTCCATGAAAGGGCCTCCTTGGGCAGGAACAATGAGCGGGATTACTCTGCTCATTGTTACACCAGGGCTGGAACTTCTTTTTCCCCAAACACCTGTCCCTAAATTAGACAGGTTTGAAAAACCATGTTCATGACAGAATTCAAAGATTCAAACTAACATGAGAGTGGTTCGGCCGGCTGGAGACTTGCCAATGGGTGAATTGTCTGCCACTCCGTTTATTATGCTATTGATTCACAGTGTTGTGTAAGAAGATACTAATTTTATTTGTCCCGATATTTTGGTGTTCTTAATTGGATTGAAATTCACAAATAAAATAGCATATCATCTAGGCCCCTTTCATACGATAAGGGAACTAAAAAGCACCAGAAATTTGGTCAAAAACAGAAATTGGCTCTTTGATGTCAGAAGAAACAATCTGGACTTGGTGCCTCCGTGTGGTCCGGCTCCAGATGAACTCAATTTAGAGGGAAGGCTTTGGGATGACTTTGGAAAGCGATTACAGGATTCATAAATCACCTCGGCAAAGGTGTCACCATCTGACTCTTTTATGGGACTCTTGCTAACTCCGTCCAATAACAAGTTTCCCCTGTAGTTATGCCATCATAACAAATCATTGAAGCGATAGTGGCTAGCCAGGCTCCTAATTGTCTGTTAAGAATTCTGTGAGCTGTGTTCTTTTATTGAAGCATCTCTGTCTTGGAGAAGTGATAAGATGCCAATACGCTCCTCTATAAAAGTACTCTTTGGCAAAAGGCACAAACACTTTGCTTGGCCGTCAGGGTAGCTGTGAGGCTGTTATATCTGAAATCGCAGTTGACTTCAAGATTTTTTACTGCGTCTGCATGAATCCAGAAACCTCTATAAGGCGGAGGAATGCTCATAAAGTGCCGGCAGAATAATTTACTTTCAGATACAGAATTTGTTTTCAGTTTTATTTGAAAGGGATGCACACACGGCACGGTCATTTTATTACACTGAAGCTTTGATTAAATTAAATTAATTCATCTTAAATGTGTATTTAAAGCATTCAATGCAGTACATTTATAAAAGACTTAAAGAACATATTTTCCAGTGCAGTTCAGTATTGGTTAACTGTCCAACGTAAACCAATAATTTACCACCGTAAAGCAAAATAAAAGCCAACCTTTAGCCATAAATTAGACCTCCTAAACCTCTTTTTCCCCTCCCCCCTCCTAAAATATATCCCAGCTATTATTCTAATGTCCAGCTGGTATTTAGGCACAGGCCGTCTGATGGCTCCCTGGCCACCTCACAAAAAGGACAAAAAAAGAAAAGTTGTTTATCTAAATACTCTCTGAACAGAAGTTGATTTTAATCTCTGTGCAGGGCTTAATTTAGTCCCCACAAACACATTTGCATGTCAATGAAAAATAGCAAAAGCAATCGTCTGCTTTTTTTTTTGGTACACAATTTAACCTGCTTTCCACCGACGAGGTGTTACCGAGCAGGTATTTTCCTGCCAGCTCACCTTTCGCTTCAACTTTGACTCGCTTTATGTTCCGCCAGTACTCTGCAACCCCTAAAACCCCCTATAGGGTGAATATAATTTACGATCAGCTCCCTATATATCCTCAGACATCCATTACAAGGAACTATGAAAGTAAAAGGTGCCATCTCCTGCCGTTTGCTCTTTATTCTACATAAACAGAAAACACTTAGCATGTAAAATTAATGTGAAAATTATTCCCGGGGTAAACTATAAACACAGAAGTTACCCCGCACATTTACCCTTTTTTTCTCCTTCCCCTAGATCAGAGTGTAATTGCCAGTAATCAGGTCTGTTTGCTGCTGATAAAACCACTCTGAATGCGAGGAACCCTCTTTGTGTGATGACTCAATTATGCCAGAAGTGGCTCATCAAACCTGGCCCATCAGCTGCTTTAATAAATAAGGAGGAAAACTTGCTGCAGGCGCATTATAATTCCATTCATTCCATAATTAAATCCATTCCAGTTTTAACCCTTCGCTCTATGTGCTTCTGGAAGAGGAAACAAAAACAAGGAGAGGAGAGGGGGGAGGAGGGGGGGTGAGTACACACCAGACAGTGACCTTGCACAGAGCACCCATCCGTTCCCTATAATTCAAAATGATACTGTTGAAGAAAGGTTAAGAGAAGGCTTGTGCAGAAAAGGATGGGAATCAGTTAAGAGGTGGCTCCTGTTTTTTTTTTAATTTTATGTATGCATTGTTTCCACACACAGCCTTACACAGTAATTATATTAAACGAGTAATCTAATCATAACAGTTGCTTATGGTCGAGTGTGCAGCACTGACATTTGGAAATCTTATTTTGTGTAATCTCATTTGCCTCTATCATCTCGCCTGTGCCCACTATCTAAAAAGGAAATGTAAATAATGTAATTAATTTTATGCTCTCCAGAATCTTACTTTGCTACTGCGGCCTGTTTTATTGGCTTCAGGATGAGGTATCAGCGCTGAGTTGTTTTTTTTTTTTTTTTTGTAACTCCACCACAATAATGTCTGTGTTAATTACATGAGAGCGTCCCAAGTGCACGGATAAGCTGGGAACAAGGGGACACAAAGACTCAAGGTCAGTGATGAATCTCCACAGCAGCTGCACGGTATTAATAAGGCATTATATGAAAATAATCATAATAGCATCACTTACAACAAAATGCAAGAGTGCGTCGGGGTGTTTTACAGATATTTCCTCTCCACCATCTCAGCTTGGATCCAGCCTTTTCTGATAATGGTGCGAGGCAATGGTTATTCATGACTGCTGGACTGGGAAGGTCTCCCTCTTTTTTTTTTTTTTTTTTTTTTACCCCCAGTCGCAGCCCATTCTCTCCTCTGTGGTGGGAATGCTAGCAGATGGGGTTAGGGGGGAATGGGCTGGGCTCAAGGACAGCTAGCAGCCAGATTAACACATAGAAAATCTCATAGACCCTAAGCATCAGGCTGCCTCCTTTCCCCCTGAGAAATCTGCCCTAGACGCAGGGAAACCGTCCTCTCTGAAGCATTATTTGTGTTGGACTTGGGGTGTGTGCATGAGGGGAGGAGAAGGGGGGGGGTGCATAATATGATTCAGCAGATGACGAACCAGCTCAAATAGTAGTGAGTCTTTTTTTTCATATGCTAATGAATCTGGGTGAATAACCGCCCCCTCCCGTCTTTTTCCCCCCAGTTTTGTTTTTCTGGGGAAGCGCTCTGTGAGCTATAATTAAGAAGATGTTGTTTTCTTTTTTTTTTCCAAAGCTAACAGAAATAAATAATTCCATAATAAGATCTGTGAAGTGAAGAGGCTTAATGTACTCATTGTGTTCATCCTTGTTTTCCCTCTTGGATGTTTTGTATTAATTAGAAGCAAGCAATTTGATCTCTGTCAAGCAATCAATTTGCATTGTGCTTCTTATTCCATGTGAGAGTATTAAAACGCTCTTACCACCTTTTTCTGACTCTAGGTTGGGGAAGTGTAACGATAAAAACCATCAGAAAGACGCATTAGAGACGTATAATTCATTTTACGTGTGCTAAAAGAGTAAATAAGCAACTGATTTTTATGTATGTTGTTATTTTTTATGTCCTAGATAATGAATTACATGATCACCTCCTGAGAGAAAACAAGTGTGAAAGCATCAACCAGACTGGACAGTGCGCATCGGGCACCTTATCCTACAGAGCGTTCGGAAAACAACAATCAAAGGTAAATAGTGCGACACATTCGGGGCTTTAATTTCATCTACAAAGTAACTTTTGTCAGGGACAAAAAGTCTCTGTTGATGAATGATTGTGTAACAGTGTTGTGGATAAGTAGCATGCTAAGTGGTGGAGTGTCACTGCTCCTTTGACCACAGTGAACACAAGCTGAGATTGTTTTTGACTTACACAGAGCTGTGGGTGGCTGGCAGAGAATATACTCTTTAAAAAGACATCGCTGAGTCAGATTGTTGTAAAGTAAATGTTGTTTAGTTGTGAGGGTGTCTCACTTGGATTTGAAACCTGCATAATAGAAAGTTTTGTAAGTTCTTTAGGAGTAAAGAGTGTTAAAACTATAATAATGTTCACTGTGATGAATTTCTCTTCACCACTAAGTTTCAGGTGAGTGTGAACTTCAAACTATTTAGACATGAATAGAAATCAATGACTGCACAGGGGGCAAGGAAATACGTAAAAGCATAAACTAACATAACATTCGTGCGGAAATGCTTAGCAGTGATGTAAAGTGTATTTGTGTGTAGTTAACATACTCGAACACTGTTATCAACCTTTAAACAGTGTACTAAGTGGCTGCAATTCTATGTGTTAACTGTTGGAAAATCAATCTTACAACAATCCTTCCTATTTCATTACAACATTGTACATAAGTAGTAGCAGCGACATGGAAAGTACTAGTACTAACAGGCTGGGATGGCAGAGGACACTAAATTTAGATGGAAACACAAATGTTTGTGACACCTATTGAGATACAACATGACAGGAAAACTAAAGAAAATTACTGGTATGCTTCTTCATTAACACTGTTATTGAGTGAGTTATTATATGTGTAATTACATTGTAATAAGAATATTATTAGTAAAGCACCCCCCCTCTATTTTAAGCACTATATAATATATTACTTAAAAGACAATTAATTTAATTGCATAGACATGTAAAGACCTATTATAAGTGTATAAAGTATAATGTTTAAATATATATATCTATAAGGTTTCCTATAAAGACACGTTTTATATTGTAACTGTGATTTGCTATATTGTTATTATTATTATTTACACACCACACTCCCTTTATGGGTGCCCAAAGGTAGCGATATAAATGTTGACAAGTACATTTTTAAAGGCATTGAAGTTCATATTAATGTGTTAGACATTTTTTCTAAACTTTATTTATATAGCACTTTTCAAAAACAAGTTACAAAGTGCTTTACAATTAAACTAAGGCACATAGTAAAATCAAACAAACAAATAAATGCTGGTAAGATCCCTTACATCAATAAATCATGTTGAAAAAGTTAAACAATGCTGATGGTTAAGAAAAAACCAGACGATAAAAGTGAGTTTTAAGAACACTGTATTATAAAGACTGATAATAGGGGGTGAAATTAAAGTTAGTTCTAACTTCCTTATTTCTACGACCATTGTCTTGTATTAATCTTAACAATATAGCAGTATGTACAAAAAAATACACATGAGCAATAGAAAAGTCATCCACTAATAATTTAAAGGTAAAGTGTATACATTTCTCAGCCACATTGTATAGGCGATGTCAAATACGAGCTCCCGTTTGACCCTGAATGTATCTATTTGTTCTGCCTTTGTAAACACTCGGCGTCACATGTTTGTCCATGTAGCGGCCATGCCAGGACTACCTGTTCGTACGCCACAGCATCGACCGAGGCCTCCCCTGTTGTCTTGTTACTTGTCACTTCCTGTTATATAAATTAGATGTACGGTAGCCTCTGCTTTGTCAAAATCAGGTTTGTCATAATCGTGTCAAAAAATGCACACATTACACAATTTCTAAAAAACCCATGCTGACAGGAGAGAGGTTTCAATTTGCTTGTCTGACTCAAACTTATATAATGTGTGAAACTGGATAATCAGCTCATGGCTGAAAAAACTATACTGAGCTATTGTCACACACACAATACAGGTTTTTGGACCAATTAATAATTTTTAGGTGATTTTTGTAGCATTAATGTTTCTTTTTAAGGAGTGCTGTTATCATACAAAACATATAAGCCTTAAAATTCAGAGAAATATATAAGAAATACAGAAGTGTAACAATTTAAATGATAAAGTGGTGTCTTTTACACAAAAAGGTCGCTGCTAAAATGTCATAGAAAGAAAAAAAACCCCCTGGTAATAAATGTGTGAGTCACTGGTGATATTTTAGTACACAGATAACATCATTTGAACTTTGATTAATGTCCATGTTACGATCTCAGGTTGCAGGCTGTAACAAGAGCAACATTTTGCCTTCAGAACAACAAATCCATCCGAAATGTTGAAGCATGTCTGTGTGCAAAAGTGTTGCAAACTAATGAGGTACATTCGTTTTTACAGAATGTAATCTATAGTGTTTGGGAGTTGTTTGTCTCAATAGGCTGTAGTAATCAAAAGTAATGAACCTATTATGAGCAGGACCTCTGAGGGCCCGGCGTGGCATTAAGAGTGTGGCACATAAAAGGTTTATTAAAGGAAATTAAGGTCCATCACTGCCACACCTGCTCCCCTATTATAAATGTATGACAGGTCAGTGCCTTCAATCACAACAGCAAACGAGAGAGAGGAGTCATGTTTCCCATTACCAGGGAAAAGTAACAGCATATCCTATGACTCACAGATTTCACTGGCCTGTGACCACTATACGCCACCATCAGCCTGGAATAATTATGTTTAATAGGTTTTATTTGGGACACACAAGCAACAGCCAGGCAGAGTGGATGGATTTTAACAACTATTTTTGTCTAAACACACGCAGCGAGGTGCTGTCCGTACTTTAATGTCATTATGTGGTGTCATTACATTTTTATCCACCTTTGAAACTTTTCTTTCCCTAAAATTACACTTTATATGTTTGCATGTGAGATGTGTTAGGAGCTTTTTTTGCGATGTTTTTGTGCACGCAAAAATTATTTTACAGCGGATAGAGCGGATCTGACTGTCTGACAAAAAACAAAATGCAAAAATCTTCAAAGTTTTGTAGCTTTTTTCATTTCAAATAAAGAATAAAAGAAAATGTATAGAAAAAAATACTTAATTAGTGGTTCATGTTTATATTGTCTTTCCAGATGGACTCTGAAGGCGAGGAGCAAACCATGAAACCATGTAACGGCAGCACAGGTGAGTACAGCTCTTTAGCTAAACGCACATGCATGCACACACACATATTCCACTTACCGCCATGGTTTAGGGGTATCAGTTCAACAATCCAACTTTATAACTGTCAATTTTATGTATTATCTTACCGGTCTGAAGAGCACTGCACCGCCATTTCATTATTCAGAGGGGAATAACTTCATTAAATTGGAACAGTGGCTCAAATTAGTTAAGGAGTGTGTCTATATTGTGTGATTGAAAACCTCTAGACTGGATATGTCATTATGCAAGTGTTCAGGGCCTCGGAGGCCTTTCGCTATCCGCGCTGGAGCTATTACTACATGTTGGGAAATTCATGGAAAGTGTTATTATTATTGGTTGTGCTTCATGCGAGTAGGGGTAGAACTTGTGAATGAGATTCACGCGAGGCCTCTGGGAAAATTGATTTAGCCTTTTAGATCATGTCGTCGACGCTGTCAAAGGATGAGCGAACGTTGGTGTCAGACTGAATGAAAAAGCTTTTCAGATCAATGAAGAGCCCACTTCTCCATCCTTATTCTGATTACACCTGATGGCATTGGAAAAACAGGATACAAATCCATTCTAAAAGGCCGCATAAAACACTATTAGCTCAGGTGTAGTTACCTCTAAAACATTATCTGCTAAACAAATATGTACAGGTAGTAAAATTTCATTAGCAACAGCCCAAAAGTAGAGAGTGGCCTTGAACCTTTGATGAAGAGTGCGTGGACAGATGCTGTGTGACTGTAGTGGAAATGTAAACATGACTTTTATCTGTTCTTTTTTGGCCTTTATTTCACAGGGCTGGCTGACTGCATCACTGACACTCACAGGTGAACACTTTGAATTCTCTCATCTTTTTCATCTTCATGCCAAAAAGAAAATATTTTCTTCCCAGATCAAACATGTGATACATTAAGAGGGTTTTAACTTAATAAAAAAAAAAGTCTTTAATTTGACCAGTTAGAGCTTTAAAATGAGCCAACTGAGGCCCTTTGTTGACCCTGCTGTGCTTTTTGTCCCTTCCCCTCTTCCCTGCAGCCCATATGGGTCCATGGCGAGGAAGAGGAGTGCTCAGGAAGGGGTGCAGGGCGCCCCCGTCAACAAGAGAAAGTCCCTGCTGATGAAGCCCCGCCACTACAGCCCCAGCGAGGCATGTGAAGAGGAGAGCGAGGACCTGGCACCGCCACAGGACAAAGAAGAGCTGAGGAACATTGACACTCCAGCAGGTAAACAGATGTCCTGTTGTTTTGTCTGTTTTGATGAACAATTGACGCTGAATTTTAAAATCCCATCTGTTGCATTCATATTTCCCTCCCTCTGCCATCAGCCAGCAGCCGCAGTCATTGTGCAGTGGAAGTGAAAGACTACACTGCTGGGTCCACATTAGTTGTGTCTCACGTCCACAAATTGAAGTTTTGACAGCTGATCTGCCATGATATTTCTGGCGTGGCTTTACCGTCTTTTGATGAGGCCAGATTTCAGACCCCCTCATCTGTCCTTTTTCAATAGCCCGTCCAAACCCATTGAATCCATAGAATGAAAAACTGAAAGAGGGGGGGAGCAGCAGTTCACTTTGATTTAAATTAAACTTCTTACATCCTTTTAAACCCGAATTTTTATTGAAGTTGCCTTCTGTGAAAAACAAACAAGGCGTCAACATTGCTTGGCTGATGCTCTGATGTTTCACTGCTTTATTTTGTACAAAGACTTTGCTAAACCACAGCAACATTTCATCGACAACAGTTCGAAATTGTTTATTTTCACTTATGCCACTGGCCTTTTCACAAGCGAAAATGTTTTCTTTTTTCCTAATGAATTGAATTTTGTGCATTTTGGCAACAATGCTCGTGTACATGTGCATTCTCGCCCACTATAATCTGCACTGATTTGGTATATTTTTAACGATGTAACTAAGCAACAAACGTAATTGTCCCTTTCAAAAGCTTTTGTTAGGCCCTCTAACACAGTCTAATACATAATTAGGCATAATGTCTACGGCTCATTATAGTACACATGTGTGTAGTTAAATGGACCAGGAGAGTAGCTCACTGAATTGTGTGGATTCATTGGAAATGGAATTTATTTGTTTCCTGGGTTCATATTACATTACAATTATCGAAGTAATTCACTGTGCATCATCAGTTTTTCCTTTTGTTGATGTGTATTCCAGATACTTTTCCTTTTTATCATCCAACAATGATTGACTGCTGTATATTTTCCTTATTTGAACCTGATATTCAGCGGACCAGCTTTAAAACAAAACAAAATACTGCCAGGATAAAAAAACTCTGACGAGTGTTAAATTGAACGCGGATATTGATAAACAATTTCAGAGCATATTTTTCTGTTATTGTCAGCTTTTGGGTTGGGGGGTGGGGGGGCTATTTTCTGTGGAAAAACAAAAATTGGAAAAGTGGACTGGAAGCAATAAGAATTTCTGCAGTGGGAAGCTGGTCATATCTGCATTTTAACAAAAAGGGAGAAAAATAAGCCTCTCGTTTGGTCGAGCCACACTGCGTTCAACTCCAGCCAACTGCAGCCCTGCTGCAGAGTGCTGGTAATGGCTATTCTGGAGTACAAACTGTTCACCTGTTCCAACACACAAACCACCGGAGGGATCCAAGTTTTTTTCCTCCATCTCTTTCCTTTTTTTACTGCACTTCTGTGTGTCTGTGTTTGTATATGTGTGTGTGTGTGTGTGTACGTCTGTGTGCCTGTCTGACTGTATGCGGCTGTGTCAGGCCGAGGAGTCCATCTGGATGAAAAACAAAACCCTTGTTGCTTCTCTCATAAATGTAAATACGTGGCTTTAATTTTTTCATTCAACAGGGTTTGTCTTTAGACACCTCTCTTCAATTTTTTTTACACAGCAGGAAAATGTCAGGAGCACATCATAAAATGTATATAAAATAAATGTATTCCACTGCGTTTGATATGGAGGTAAATCATATTAACAAAAATCACTTTGTCTTTTTATTAGTGCCACATAATTTATGTTTAAGCTCTTTTGGTAGGATTAAGTTTTGCGCCGCTCTCTTTAATAAGTGGTCGCTGTCTGATAATGCCTCTATCTGTGTGTGATCTGATTCTCACAATCCATCTCGATCCATCTCCTCAACGTATCGAATCTCACTTTTGGTCCTGGTGTCTGGCCACTTAAGAGGATCTAGGCCCGCTGAAAGTCAAAACCCTCACGCTGCAAAGAGCCTTAAGCGAGCATAAGTTTGAACGGTTTGGGAGGATCAAGAGAGATTGTGGCGAATCAATCCAGATGATAGCTTTCCATTGTTAATCACTGACCGTGACTTAGTATATAATCTGTGGTGTTAATAAAGAGTTGTTTCAGATGCTTTTTGAGGGATAACATTAACCCTCTTTGTCCGCTGATCAGACTTTCAGTGTGGGAGGCTTTCAACTGTCTTCTGGCTTTCTGCACATGTGACCGGGATTTATACTAAAAAGAACGACGGCAAAAAAAAGGTCAATGCAAATTGAATTATTGAGAGCACTCAGCAGAATAAGCTGGAGGAAAGAGATTTATGTGAAATTAGCGGAGAAGTTTAAGAAGAAATGTGTATGTATTTTAATTCTTAATCTGCTATAATCATAATACAGTTATCTTTTATGGCATCAAAGAATTTAAATCTAGACCACCATTAAAAAAAATATACACAACTTTATTAGAAAAGCTCTTCTGACTCTCTAATTTCGCACTTAAATGACCTTTTTTTCCTGTCTAATGATATATATGGGACGTTAATATTTTCACACTAAATAGAGACTTTTTGGAACATGCAAAAAATGTACGTACTATTTAAAAACACAGATTTCATAGCAGGAAAAAGGATTGCTTTGTTGCAGGTTATTTTTAAAATCAGATTAAGCGCTCAGCCATGGCAATTTTGATTTCTATTTAACCTTTAAGCTGCTTTAATAGCTTTTTTCAGTCGTCAAGAAACTGCTGGTCAGTTAAAACACACTTTTTTGTCACTGAAATGATCCGTTTTTTGTCTTAGGTGTATAAAACAAGTTCTGCCACACAGACCACCAGCAGCAGATTTCTCTCTGTCATCTTCCCTCCATCTGTGTTTTCAGGATTCCTCTTCACTCTCCTTGTTCTCATCCCTGAAAACAACAATTATGTGTTTTTAAATCAAATATTTTTTTTGCAGATGACAACATGTTGCTGCGTATCTTGCACTTAAAAATACACATAACTAATTAAAACCCTGATGTTCGGTGTCCACCGTACAGTAAATCCCCTCATAATCTTGTCCTAAATCTATTCCGGGTTGTTGCTCCAATTGGAGACACAGACGAAGAAGAAAACAATTGTGTTTCTCATCCCCAGGTTTCATGTTCAACTAGCACAAAGAAGAGTCAAAAATGTTATCTAAAATATACTTGAATTGCTTTGAAATCTTGGAACCTTATGATTATGTTGCAACATGTGTTCTTACTAATCCCCTTGAAGGTTATAAAAAACATGTTTTTCCGCAAGATGTTATTTGTCCAAAAGTAACAGAAAATATAAAACCTTTAAAGGATTGGGAGAAGATTATAGAGGACATTCAATTCTTATCCTGGATGTGACTGAGGGGTCACAAAAGAACATGTTGGGTCTGTCAAGTCTTAAAACATGTGAAAATAACAGATGTTTTCTTGTTGTTTTAGATGGAAACTTGAATGGAGTTGCCTACAAAAATGGCTGCTATGATGCCCCAGCAAAGTCCAGCGATTCTCTCGGATGGTCGGAAGTTACGTCTGATGGCTCGCCACAGTGTGAGCCGGACACGTCTGAACGTCTGCTTGATGAAGACGATGAGGAGCTCCTTAATAATAACAATGAAGAAGAAAACCAAAGTCAGGAGAGGATGAGCCGTACATCATCCCCACAGAGTCCATATGAAGACATGAGAGAGGCCGAGTGGGGGCCTCTGTCTCTGTCTGCCAAAGTGAACGGCTCCGGCTGCAGTCCCTCCAGAGCCCACGAAGACCGGAACAGCCACGTGAAAGAAGAGCCTCACCCAGAATTAGGCGGCCTGATGGCGAGAGCTAACATTTTTCAGGCCGAGGCTCTAAGATACAGGCCGCTCCCGACAGAGGAGGACAGCGAGGGGGAGGCAGAGGCGGAGAGGCCTCCTCGGCTGGACGGCTGGGCTCTGGGCCTCCACGAGCGAGGCCTGGAAATGAGCCGAGGGAGGGTGAACTTCAGCCTGTTGGAGCAGGCCATAGCTCTGCAGACGGAGCAAAGACAGGTCCTGCACCATGCCTACAGGGAGATGGACCGCTTCCTCCTGGAGCAGATGAGCAATGAAAGGAGGCACCACAGGATGATGGAGATGGACGGCAGACTCAACTATCACGGAGGGAAAGGTAACAAAAGCTGCAGGTCATCTAACGATATTCCAAAAAAACAATGACAAAGTTATCCATTTACTGTTTTTATTTCACAAATGCATCCTCCAGCACAAATCAGATGGAGCACTTTTGATTTGTCGCTCACAAAAACATTAAAAGGAATAAAAGAAGCATACGCATGTAAAGGGGGGAGCAAATCAGAGGGACAAAATCCTCTTAAGTACTAAAAACATTTTGGCAACAAGTGAAGTAATAAATAAACAGACTAAAATAAAGAAGAACAAAATTTTCTGATGGAATTGCTCCTACTCACAATATTGGATTTTGATAGGAATCAACTGGATATTTAACCATGACCATAAGTCTTAAATCCTCCTAAAGTACCTCTCATGTTTCCCTCTGATTCTTCAAATGACTGCAGCTAAATGTGTAATCCTAGATGTAATCTTTCGATGGATGGGCATTAAGAAGTGAATGCTCTGTGTTGAACTGTAGCCTTAACTAAAATGACAGATTAATAGATGCGTTTTGTGAAAAAAGTCTCAGGCTTTGCATGATATTTCAATCTGTTAGACCTATGCGCAATATGTATTCAGGAAATTTAAAGTGCATTATGTGTAGATTTCACTTATTGCTACGTTTTTTGATAGAAAACAGAAGGTTTAGGCAGCAGTGTAGTTTTTTACATTGATAAATCTTGTTTCACTGTGTCCACAGACTCTCCACGTACAGATAAAAAGGATATAAAGTGTCCAACTCCTGGCTGCGATGGCACCGGTCATGTGACCGGCCTGTACCCTCATCACAGGAGTTTGTCCGGCTGTCCTCATAAAGTCCGAGTTCCTCCTGAGAGTAAGTCACACAGGCGGTTTTGTGTAAAACGGATGATTTATACTTATAAAAACTGTCAGTTTTAGGATTTACAATCACAGTAATTGAAATCCTCTTAGCACAGAGCCAAAGACAAAAAAGACCTGCTTATACATTTAGTTCAATTCAAAGATGTGCAAACTTTTCAAATACATTTAAAGGATTTTCTCTCTCTCTCTTTCTTGTAATGTGTTGTAATGTGTGAATTCCTTTTTTTTCCCCCTCCTCACATTGGCGATTGTTAAGTCATTTCAATATAACTCAACAAACATTCGACATTAAACAGTAATGTTACAAAAGGAACAGAAAAAGTAATTAACTTTTTCAAAAAAGCGCGTGCTCTTAGTCTGGAGGCAGTATTTGCAAATCAAAGGGCTAGCTAACGCGGCATTCAAAAATAAATAGACAACTCCAACAAACTAATTGGAGAATGTGCACAGAGAAGAAGTTTCTAAGGATACAGAGCGGACCTTTAACGACGCGTTTGTTTTGAAGAATATAATCAGCTGTCTTGTTACGCTCCTCTTTGCACTAAGCTATTTACATTTCAGCCACATTACAGAATTCCTCACAATGAGAAAGCCTTTTGCTTTTTTCTCCCGTTTCTGTCTCTGTAGGATCTTTGCTCTATAGGCTCTAATGCACCAAGCAGTTACATAAATCACCATTTAAACCATGCAAATGTTTTATTTCCAGAATGCTCAGTATATGTCTTTAAGCTTGATTATGTCTTACATGTTGAATTATGTTGGACATCTTTAATGCTAATCTCTTCTCTCCATCCTCGTCCCCCTCAGTCCTGGCCATGCATGAGAACGTCCTAAAGTGCCCCACCCCCGGGTGCACAGGAAGAGGCCACGTCAACAGCAACCGTAGCACCCACCGGAGGTAAACCCACGGGGGAAAGACATTAGAAATCTGCACCATATTCATTAATGAGTTTCAGCATAAGGCTAATGTGTTTGATTCTCTCCCAAACAGTCTCTCAGGCTGCCCCATCGCTGCTGCAGTGAAAGTCTCCAAACCTCAGGACGAGAGCCTGAAATGCAGACAAACACCTGACCGCTCACCCAGGTACACTGCCAGATAACGCTGAGGTCTTTTACTGTTATCAATGTGGTCACATGTGCAGGAAAATAATTACAACAATCATAGACAAATGGCATTCAGCTCTGTAGTGGACTGAAGTTGTAAATGCAGAACTGAGGTTATGCAAAAAAGCGATAAACACTATTATTGTGGAGGAGAGGGGGTATTTTTATTCCCTGATCCCAGCAGAACGCAGTCTATTTCCAGCCTTCCAAGCAGACATAAGCAACGGTTGCTGGTCCTGTGAGTTCCTCTCTATTAGAGATGATAAAAGAGCAGAACTCTTTGTTCCCTGTGGATATATCATGGGCAGCATGCCCACTCCTACTATATTAATTAGTCTGGCAACCTGGCTGTGGATCTACAACACACATCAGATCCCAGACTCTATGTGTACAAAAGCACTGGCATCCCTGAATGGTTCAAAACAATGTCTATACTTAAGTGCTTAATATGAGCCTGTTGGGCACTTGTTATTGCAGTTTTATTGCAGGGCACCAGTTTTTCACAATAAAATATATTTTTTAATTTGTCTCCTCGTAGAGCCATGGGTCTGATAAAGAAGTTCGAGATGAACCAGTTGAACTACAGGCTCTCTCACCCAGTAGCCGCCTTGCAAACGAGCCTCACAAAAGACATGGACAAGTACAGCAGAATCCGCTTTGATTACGCCAGCTTTGATGCGCAGGTCTTCGGCAAACAGCCTCTAATGGGGCCCAACCAGGAGCAGGAAATGTCACACTTCCCTGATTGTAAGTATCATGCAATTTATTTGACGAAAAAAAAGTAATTTGTAAGTTAACATGTTGCATCAGCCTCATTAATGCGTGTGGCCTTTGTTCAGCTACAATGATGCATCTGCTTTAAATGTTTGTGTACTATTAAGTTTAGTCAGAACACCTGGTGTCTCAGTAACTAAATTATTCGCTAATTATTTGTCTTTCAGCACCTCAGCAGTATCCTGGCTTCCTTGGTGCTCCAGGTGGCCGCTTGCCCACCTCTGGTCAGCACAGCCCCCCGAGTCAATTCAAAAAAGAAGACGGTCTCCAAGCGGCAGCAGCGACCGCCGCCATCCTTAACCTCTCCACTCGCTACCGGAAGAACATGGAGGCTGTCGCCGGCCGGCCCTTGGCAACCTCCACAAAGGTAATCAAATTAGACCACTTGGAAAGGTATTTAATGTGGTCATTTTAAAGGAACTCTGATTTGTGTATAAAAAGGGAAGACATCAAAAGGCAGAATTTGGCAAAGGGAGCCGGGCGCTCTGGTGGCAGAAAAACAAGGAGGGTTCCACTCCATAAAGCTTTAATGTACACAAATGAAAATTTGTGTAATCACATCAAAAGAAGAAATACAATCAGCCTTCTTTCCCAATTACAACTACTTGAATATTTTTTTATTAAACATGTGGTAGTGTATTTTGTTCGACATCAGCTGGCATGTAAAAACCCTGAACTGTTGTCTGAAACTGCATCTTGCCCGCTGCAGATGGCAGAGGATATTTTGCTTAGTTATATGATCCAGCATAGGCTGTGTGTCTACACCCGATAGTCTTTAAGAGCATTTTACCGGATTAAGCCAATCAGCTAAAGGAGTTAACATCTGAAAAGTTTAATTCACACTCGTCTGCTGTCATAATCTCCGACGACACTGCATTGTACTCAGCTCTCACAAAACTCGCTTCATGATTAATATTGATCGCATTCTGTGGGTTACATACGTGCATACTGTACTGTAGATGATTCAAGGTTTCCACACCTACACAGCACAGATCGTTGTCTCCCAGCTTGTTAGGCTGAGAATGTGGCCTTGTACCAGGTACCAGCCCACTGAATGAATAAAACAGTGTTAGCAAGTTAATCATCTGCTCTCGTTTACAGCTTAGTTGTCTTGGAGAGACGTACGAAATAAAGAACAGCTTTCAGGTCTGAAAAAAAGGGGGCCATATTTAGAGTGTTATATGTCGTCGGATGCTTTAACTTATCTGCATATGTATATGACACGTTGCAATATCACACACGTACAGGACTAAATAGCTTGCCTTTAAAGCGTGAAGTCAAGCTAATTTTACTTATACAAGCGCTTAGATGACATCATTACTTATTCAGTAATTGCAAAAAAAAAAAAAAAAACTTTCGTTTTTAGTCGCAGTTAAAAACATTAAAATGAAAATAAATCACAGGAAGTATTTTAGTTGTACGCTGGTGTAATTTTGACTTCACATCATCAAACGGCTGGATAATTAAAGTGGACAGCCACATCCAACGTCCATGTAAATTATCCCCTTTAATTAATTTGAAAAGCTCCCCTTTGTTACAAAAATAATGATGTATAGGCTTTAATGGAACATATGCGTTGAATAATTGGTTTCGTTTATGGAAAAGGGATTTCAGCATTTAATGAGGTAAAACTTTTAATGCCATAAAACAGCCATAAGTCATCATGCTATTGCGTTTGAGCGCAGGAACGACAAACACATCTGTCAGCGGGGAAACTTATGCCACATTAAGCTTTTTAATTTTTGCTATAATAATGATGACCTAAAACCAGCAACCCCCCCCCCCCCCCAGCTGCCATCTTGGTTGTGTGTCCTAGAAAACAGATGACACAGCTGTCACTGAAAAACTACACACCAGTGATTATTTTTTTGTGTTCAGCAGAATTAACGCTGGCTTAGTTTGGTACTTTGTCTGGTGTGAGATAACCACTGTATGTATTATTTAAATGCATTGTTTGTTTGCTCTGCGTTTCGAGCTGTTTTTCATGTTTACAGAGAAATGTTGTCTGGTTCAAGTTTTCCACATCGCTGCTGTCATATTAAAAAGACTGTACTGTTTTATCTATGTTAGTTTTAGCGTAATTAGAAAATAGGTTCTATTTTTATCCCCTGAATCATTTGTTTTCATGTTAGCACGCACAGCATATTATTTCTATTGAACAACATGCTGTAACACATGTTCATTGGTTAAATACTCAGGATTAAGCCTTTTTGCCTTTAGGACATGCTCATAGAGGTGGATGAAAACGGCACACTGGACCTGAGTATGAAGAAGAGCAAAGAGAATGTAAAAGCGCAGGCAAAAACACCTTTCGACGACCCGCTGTCCCCTTCTGAGTCCTCCGCCGCCAAAGGCGGGAGCGTGCTCATCAGCCCCGCCTTCTACCAGCCGCTGTGTGAGAGAGACAGCTGGGAGAGCCCCGTCCCCGTCAACTTTAGCAAAGCACACGTTTTACAGGACCCAGAGGTAAGAAAACAACAAAAACAAAAGAGCTGCCCCTTTAAATGTAACAATGGAACATACGCACCGAGTGCGTAGACTGCATAAAGTGTGTAAAGTTATTGTTATTGCATGTGAAATGTGAATGACAAAGGATGAGGGTCAGAGTGTGCAGACTCTAATGTGTGAACATTTTACGTTAAGTAAAAGTAAAATTCTTGATGTACTTTAAATACTTGAAATAGTTTCTTGTAAGCAGGACCAGAGACAGGATATTTGAAATAGTGAGAAATAATAATAATAATTTGGATTTTTCCTATTATATTATTTAGTTTAGACATTCAATTATATTTTCTGCATGTTTCCCCACACAACTTAATGTCCTCAAATAACCATGTCAGGTCCTTTTCTCTAAATTATAAATAAATTCTCGCCAAATAAAATCCTTATTTTAAGAACACTTACTTTAGGATTTTTAATAACTAACCTGAAATAACGTGTTACCATTTAATTTACCAATATAAAGGTCTGATTGCTGTTGGAAAGTCCTGTTGTCACAAACAGGAATTAAAGAAATACTTAATAATATTTATTTATTTACTTTGTTGGCCTAAAGTGACAAAACAAATCATGTACGGACTTATTGAGTCTAAAAATTTAGTTAAAGTAGTCACATTAAGTCTGAAAGAAGTTAAAATAGCAAGATTTATTTAAAAATCATTCAAACAGTCCTGTTTAAGCGTCTTTATCCTTTTAATACTAGAATCAATCTACACAGTTTTCTGATCTTACAATATAAAATCCCTCCTGGTTCTGAAATCACCAGATTTCTAAAACAAAATGACAACGCTCTCTATTTACGCTACAACTTTACGACTAACATGTTTCGTAAGAACACTTATGGTTCCTGACATAATATCTTGAATTGACTAGATGAAATATTTCTACACTGAGAACTGCGTGCATCATTCCTGCACGAAGGCCTAAATGAATCTTAATGTGGGTTTTTAAAGGTTTTCTTCTCTTTATGTCACAGTTAGCGTTCATCTGTGGTTGATATCGTGAGTTATCACATTACATTTGACCTGCTTTTTAATCATAGACAACATCTGGTGACTGCACAATCTTGCCCATGAAAAAAAAAAAGGAAATCCATACGTCATGGCCATACATCGTAAATACTATGTGGATTAAGAGTGACTTTAAATGGATATATGGTTTACTACAGTATAAGTATCCTTAAGCATAATCTCTTTGCTTTGCACTCTAACCCTCAGGGTTTGTGTTTTAAGAGTGTTATTCAGGGCTTTTCATTAATTATTCACTTTTAGGTCATAGCAGACCGCGGTCGGGCCTTATGCACAGTCGAGGCTGTGTATTTACTTTGTTTCTTTCTCTGCAGGAGGATTACGATCACGTCTCCTTGGAGGACCAACACTATCAAGGAGACGGCAGCATGCTGAGTCCCAAAGCCAAGCTGCTGTTACGAGATGCAAAGAAAGAGCTTTTGAGGTATGAAGAATGAAACATCTAGAGGCATCTTTATCCAGTCAGCTGTGTATAATGTGAGCCTCCCTTTCAGCAGGCAGATGGTCTGCTTTATAAATAACAAGTTTAACGCCAGAACATACCTTTGTTTCACTAGGACAGTTTGATATAAGTGAGTCAAAAACACTGAAACTCACTGTGTTGCCTATCACTGTAACCGGTATGTCTGCAGGTTCATGTGGAGCAGAAATGTATCTATTTGAAAGTGAGTTTTCTCCCTGTATGTCCTACAAGCTTACAACTCTCGACTCTTGTAGTTAGAGTGCATGCTCTGCTGGGTCTCCTCTTGAGAATCACACCACAAGAAAAAGTAGGACCCTCTAGTTTACCGCAGCACAACAACCCCCTCAGATCTCCTCAGTGACATTCAGAGACATTATTAAACCCAATGTTCAGCAAAATAATTTTCTACTAAACTTCCCGCTGTACTAACTCTTATTTTTCTCTTTAATACCCATGAAAAGGTTGTCAGTGTAAAAAGAAAGATTCAGTTGAAGCTTGGCAAAGTCTGTGGGAAGTGGAGTAATCTGTGCATTAAATGCTTTGTGTTCTCCTGCAGCTGTCCGACCCCAGGCTGTGACGGCAGCGGCCATGTGACGGGGAATTATGCATCACATCGGAGGTACTGTAATTAATTACACTCTCATTAGCACCAGCTAGCAGATATAGAGACAAGAGGGAAACAGTGCTGGATGCTTTAATTATGTTTGTTGCAAACTTGTCACATGGCTTGTTGAGTTGTATTTCGTGTGTCATTTGTTAAAAACGCGCTGACAAGAAAAAGCTTCTCGTGACGAGGAATTGTGTTTTCATATAATTTTGTATAAATATGCATTGAGACATTGTATTAAGATTATTCAATTCAGCTGTGATCAAAGAGTGCATTAAAATGACTGTTAGCTCTTTATCCTCTCTAGTGTGTCTGGATGTCCCCTGGCTGACAAAACACTCAAATCACTGATGGCAGCCAACTCTCAGGAACTAAAGTATGTGTTTTGAAAACTGTTATTGTTGCTAAAGGATTTATCACGTTGAACTAGGCAGCTTGTTTGTGCCTCAGCTTGGGTCAATGCTTTCCTTTTCCTTTTTCCTTTCTACTACACATTATGCACGATTTCCATGTTCTCCACATGAAGTTGTTTGCTATTTGTACTCTCTTTCTGCATATTAGCATGAATCCACCGCTCTGCTCGCAGTCTTTTGCTGTAAAAAGCACCTGGTCTCTGTGTCTCTCAACCTGCAGGTGCCCAACACCTGGTTGTGATGGATCTGGACATGTGACTGGGAACTATGCTTCGCACAGAAGGTAGCGGAGAGAAATCATCGCAACCGAGCATGAAATACATTTATCAGATGCATGACATTCAAACAGATGGTGAAAGTCTCACTTTATGCTGCAAACATGCTGCACTTTTGAATTCTTGTGTTTATTGATTTACTTGGCTGCCTTTTTCATACATCCATCCGTGTGTCTAACTGTGCATTTATGTTGTGTTTTAAAATCCCAATTAGCTCATAATTTAGAGTTTACAACAAAAAAAACAGGTTGCTTTGTGCTCATGCAACGAACAACCTGATTATTTGTAGCTGTGCTTAAACATGCCCAGCCTTAAACTCCACAAACCTTAGAGCTGCCTTAAACAACACATCTTTTACGCTTACTCCTCAGTATATCTCCTTCACTTTAACCCATACTGTCTCCAATCGTTTCTAGCCTGTCAGGATGTCCACGTGCCAGAAAGGGAGGTTTGAAGCTCACACCAAACAAGGATGACAAAGATGAGCAAGAGCTTAAGTAAGAGATTTTTTCCCCCTCATCCCGTGCTGTCATGTTTTTTGTTTGGAAAATAAAACAAGAAAAACATTGTGAAAATGCGTCATGCGTTTGTGCCCGTGGCTTTATACCTGGAGGCCATTAAGTTAAACAAAGAAAATAATTCTTCTTCCGCGTAACATTAGTGAATTATTTTCTAAGGATTAGCAACGTGTTTTTGTGGGATTTTTTCAGGGTTTTTGTATTTTCCCTGTTTTCTGAATGGAATATCTGGCTTATTACTCTTCCCTGAGTGCTTTCTTTGTAATTATACTATATTAAGAAAATGTTGAATTGCCCGCTCTGATGGCATTGCACTCATTTGCAGCTTAATCACTGTCTGGGAAAGTGTTATTGGAAAAAAAAATAATGTAATTGATTTGCAGTTAAATCCAAAGTCAGATATATGAGCCCTTGTTTACTTATACATCTGGACACAGATTTTTTCTTTTTAATTACTAATGCAAGGGCACGAGCTTAGGAATTAGACTGGAATAGATCTCATACACATTAAGAGAGAAAGGGAGAGGAAGGGGGAGGGAAGCAAATGTCCCTAGATTATTGTAAATAGTGGGCCATATGGCATGGCTCCATTGTCCTGGTGCCTTGCATCAAGCTACCTACCTGTGCTGGTTGGAAGTAATGGGACTGCTGTTGTTTTGTCCTCTAAGTGCTGCGCTGCTGTCGAGTAACAAAATGCTGAAACAGGCTTTTTGCAGCAGCACTCTGCAGCATGTGTGCTATTTGTATCATCTCAGGTGACCTTTCACCTTTATCAATAAGGGAAAGGGTTAGCCACCCCCTAAATTATGTTCTTTCGCATGAGGGGATACACGACAATTATCTGTAATTCATGTCACTCCATTACTGACCTGCAGAAAACAGGCCTGGATTCCAACTGACAAACTCTTAATGATATTCAGAGTTATGTTTTCAAGCACAAATATCAGCAACCCTGAAATGTATGCAGCGTGCACAGAGCGCTCGCTCCAGCCCAAGTTTCAGAGGATTAGTAACTTATAGTTAATGCGATTATTTCTAGTTTTGGCGACTTTATTTTTAATCAGCATTTGGCTGGATTAATCAACTTAATGGTTAACAAATCTTCCGGTCTAGTTATTGAAAGAGAGATTTGTTGTTTTTAATGATGTGGTTGTTATTTTTTGAGCAGTTAAATCTTGTTTTGTGTGCAGCATAGAAATATTATTAAATGCAAGTTAGTCACATTTCTGCCTGTGAATCAGCCGCGTTCGCAGGTTTACAACATGCGCCACTCTTTGTCTCTCTCTCTCTCTCTGGTAGGTGTCCAGTAATCGGATGTGACGGGCAGGGCCATATATCGGGAAAATACACATCCCATCGCAGCGCAGGCAGTTGTCCACTCGCTGCCAAAAGACAGAAGGAGTCGTCCATCAATGGGCTGCCCTTTGCCTGGAAGGCCAATAAACAGGAACTGCCCCATTGTCCCTTGCCTGGCTGCAATGGCCTTGGACATGCCAATAATGTGTTTGCCACTCACAGAAGGTGAGGTCGCCCGTCCTCCATTTTATCTCTAAACAATACAGCTGGTCGACATGTTGCATTCTTACAATGGCACCTTCACTCTCATTAACAAGCTCTATTGATGCTTAACTTGTGTGATTTTCTCCCACCTAAAAAATTGTCGTCTATGACCTGCTGAACTAGTTTGTCGGGTTGCCCACTGAACGCACAGAGTATCAAGAAAAAGCACTCAGAAGAAGAGATGATGACTATCAAACTCAAAACCAGCAGTGGTAAGCTCCTGTGTTCGTCTTTTGCTCTAACATTTGTATTTAAATCAGTGTGAACATGATAAATCAGCTGATTTGCTTTAACCCAGGTGTTGAAAACAAAGAAGATATTCAACATTTGGATCATGAAATAAATGAACTGAATGAATCCAACATGAAAATAGAAGCAGATATGATGCAACTTCAAACCCAGGTAAATATCCACTCTGGCATGTCTCGTTTAAAGGACTAAAAGAGGTTTGAGATTTCAGCTTTACAAGTTTGTTTTCGTGTTGTTTTTTGTACCCGAAAGCAGATCTCGTCTATGGAATGTAACCTGAAGACAATTGAAGAGGAGAACAAGATGATCGAACAGCACAACGACAGCCTCCTGAAGGAGCTCGCCCGCCTTAGCCAAGCTCTCATTAACAGTCTAACAGACATTCAGCTGCCTCAAATGGTACAGTAAGCCTTGACCACAGACTGCACTACCACTCATTATATCTAACCTGTCCTGGAAGAAATCTCATTTTCTATAAATTGTCTTTTCTGCTCTGCTCTTTTCACTAATAGTCACACATGTTTTTGTTGCAGGGACCCATCAGTGAGCATAATTTTGAAGCCTATGTGAACACATTAACTGATATGTACAACAACTCGGAGCATGAATACTCTCCAGAGTGCAAGGCCCTCTTGGATAATATCAAACAGGCTATTAAGGGCATCCATGTTTAAGCTGTAGAGCTACCAAGAGGTTTCTTTGACTTGGGATAATGGCACTAGATAGCTCTATTTTACTGAAGAGTGCTGGCCTGGCTGCATGTATAAGACGAGGCTTTTGGAAATGTGTTTGGCATTTCCCGGTAAACACACTGCACTGAGAAAATGACCAGCCAGGTTTGTAATGCTTTCTCTGTTTCTGCATTCACTTGATATGTTTATCCTGGTGAGATTTTTACCCCTCTTGCACTTAATTATTTTGTATGGTTTGCTTGATTTTAATCTGTACGTGTTCATGTCATTCTTATATTATCGCTATTTATTATTATATTTGTTCATCAGTGTATTTATTTCCTGATTTTATTTATTTCTAGAATTGTAAATGCTTAATATTTGAGAAATCTGTTTCTGCACATTGTAAATTACATAGAAGCACATTCCAATTTCATGGCATACTTTCGCCATCTAGTGTTGAAAACGTATATTATTATTATTATTATTATTATTATTATTAGACCATAAGTTTGATTCCCTTCAAAGTAAAAAAGCTACCAAAAGGACTAAGCATCGATATTTTTAAGCATTGCTTTTGCTTTGTTTATTGGAAACTGAATGTATGGTGAGACAAAGTGAACCCTGGGATCAAAAACATGCAATGCAACCGTACTGTACCTTTTTCCTCTCAACCAATAGCAGCTGAATGCAACCAGGAGGTGACAGTGAGCAAACATGCAACAACATTTAGTGATCTGAATGTCGGATACTGCTTTGCATAGCGTGCCACAAGAAGAGTGCAACACAAATCAAAAAACCCACTTTGTCAAGATGTCTTTTTTTTTAAATATAGATATTAAACTGCCTTCTGTGCACACGCTTTGAAGTGTGCATATAGTATGTGCCTAAATGTATATGAATCCATAAAAATATACGAGTAATATGTTTTGTGGTAGGACAGTATTATGTGGCTGGTGTCTAATTTATTATACAGTACAATTATTTTCATAGGAGGAAACGTTCCTGATGACTGTTTGAATACCGTTGTCTCAGTAGCTGTAATCTCAGAGCCAGGTTTGGAAACATCATCACTGAGATCCAAAAGTCTGGTGTTTATTTTCACTTTTGCTAAAGGGGAAAAAAAGAAAGGAGTTCATTAAAAAAAACAAAAACACAATTGTTTAATCTTAAACTGCTTACAAGCCTTAACATTTCAACCGGTCTTACAGTTTGAATATTCTTGTAACGCTTGGAGCAGATTTGAATAGTAGCCGTTTCAAACCCGAGCTGACTACCACCACGACTCACGTTTCAGTTTCACTCAGTGCGAAAGAAAAAAGACAAAAAAGAATGAAAACATAGATAAACGATAGTTGTTGGCTAATCAGTTGTTTGTTTGCATCGATTGCACTTTTGTATTTTCATTTACTTTCAATGTTTAGTTCACCACACTGCCCTTGAAAAAGAGGGAACCTGTAGTCACGTCACCAAACAAGAGACATCTGAATTTTACATTCAATTAACATTTTCTGCAAAAAAAAGACGTCAAACACATGTAGCCTAGGACTAAAGAAAAAAAATGTAACAGCAAAAGAGCCAAATTACAAAAAAAAATAGGTCCCTATTTTATCCAAATACTCAAAATGTTTTAAAGAATTTTAATCTTTGAAAAATTTGAATCACTACTTTAAACCTAACAATCCTTTATTTATCATTTAATATTGAATTCCTCTACCACACATTGTTTGCTCAGGAAGTTTTGTGAATAATATTTATTTTTCCCTGTTAGTATTCGATGTTTTGTAATGTGAAATGCTTTTTTGTGGAACGATATTAGTATGATATGAAATTGTATTGTATTTTCTTTTCTTTTACATTCAAATGTAATGCTTTTTTTCAGTTGGAGTAGTTTGTAAATTGAAACTTCCTATTACTTTTACTATTTCATAATAAACAGATATGCGCTGTGTTGTACAGTTTGTGTATGGTAGAAATAAACTTTTCAAATGGTCGTGTGCTTTCTCAGAGCTTCTGCTGTCAGTGTAAACCCTGTCACCCCCAAAAGGGGTGATATTTCCTTTGGCACTAGCACCACCGTGTGGTGAGTTTAAGGCATTACACCTGGTGTGACAGGGAGTGGTTCATGGAGCCCAAATACTGAGAGCTGTTGAGGTTAGATATGAAATTAAAGAGGTGGATCAGAGGCCTTAAGGTTCAAGATGCTGATTATGTAACTGCAACATCTCGAGGTTGTGTCCAGCTGTGTGTCTCCTTTAATTCATCTCCTTTAACTAATGAAAGCAAGAAAAGACCAGCAATACTTAAATCAAAATATAGTGCTGCAGACAACAACGTTATTCAGTGTAATAACTTTAGGGATTATTTCATTCTAATTTCTAATTTAATCTATTAGTCATCAGTAAATGTCAGAATATGGAAAACTATAATCACAATTTCCTGAGAGACTGTGGCGTCCTAACATTACTTGTTTTGTCTGACCAACAGTCCAAAGACCAAATATGTTTATTATAAGACAAAGAGTCAAAATCCCATTGGTGGAATGTAACTTCAAACATTTACTCAAGTTTCTGTACATACTTTACTCCAGACTTTTATTTTTATACCACTTCCTGCTTTTAATACTCCACTTACTTAAAGGGATATTATTTATTTACTTATTTACACATTTATATTTTTTACATACAAAACATAGATCTTATCAAATATAATGTTTTGCCATGATTAAACTAACCAACAATATATACAGGTTAAGATGAAAGTATAATCATAATAATAACTTTATTTATATTGCACCTTTAAAAACAGATGTTTGCAAAGTGCTTTGACAGACAAAGTACAAACAGGAACACAGGAAGATAACAGAATAATTAGTCAACAGCCAGGCCAAACAGAGGGTAGTAGTAGGCAAGAACACAATGACAACACATAAGGTCAAACAAGAATTAATGCAAATAAAAACAATGAAAGCAATAAGACAGGTAGACCTAGGAGAGGCACTTAAAGCAATACAAAAAGATAAATAAAAGATGATTAAAAAGATTATTAGAAGACGGCATCACACCAGAGGAAATAAAACACAAGTTGAACAATTAGTGACTTGATAAGAAAATTGATTGACAAGTGTGTGTGTTTTTCATGTAAACATGTGTAAAAAACAAACAAAAAAAACAAACAGTTTTGACATACTTTATCTTGTGTAACATATTCAAAGAGGGACTTTAACTTAACCTAAAACAAAGAACTTCTACACTGAGCGATTAGTACTTTAACTCAAGGATCTGAATACTCCCCCACTACTGACAAACTGCAACAATTCAGAACACGTTTGTTTGTTTTTTTGTATTTAGAATGACAATAAAATGAAAAGTTTGATCAATTATCAGAAAAGTAGCTTAAAATTTCTGGTCAATGGTACCGGTCCTTGAAGCATTAGTCGCAGGATCAACACCCTCCACTCTCCCTCCCATATTTACTGTACTATTAAATAAAGGCCACAAAATAATCTTAATACAATCTGATTGAGTTAAAACGATTTATTTTTCATTTACACATTTAAACACATTTAAAATGTACACCTTTATAAATACCCAGTCAGACCAGAACAAACAACATGTAGGTAAAAAACTGCCATAACAGTAGTAGGATATACACACAACGCAATAGAGAATATCAGAGGACATTAGTGCAGGAAGTGCAAGTATTTATCTCAATCAATCAATTAATAAATAACAGGCTGGAGGCAAAATCTGGTACACTAACAATAAAAGAGGCTTTAAAATAATAAAATGACAAAATAACAACATATATCTCACTAAACAAGCAAGATCATATGTCACAGTATCACCACAAAACCATACAAAAAGGTGAAACTTATAAATCCTGAGTGTTCTTGTTCTAATGGTGAAAGTTACACACTTTATGTCTTTATTCCAGACACACAGGTCCATAACAGCTCAGTGTTTTATGATAGGAATCTCTGTACCTTTGAAGCATCTATTGACCTTCACTTAAGTGAGAAATAATAGTCAGCATATGTGATGTGCCACTGAAACAAAGAGTAGCCCGGATAATAAACCACAGTGTAATTTGTGGTGTGGCAACAGCACAGCATTCAACATATGAGGCTTCTGGCTCGCACTCAACACAACCACAAACACATTTTCAGTTATGCCTCGCAGGGACTTCCTGTAATGTATATGCTGCAGAGTGAGTCTCTGGAGAGGTGCACATATATCCTGACAGCGACGTACACACTGCTGAGGTCTGACCTCTGCTCACCCCGCTGTAGTAAACAATGTCTGTTTACATTTATATAATGAAACAAGAGGCTACAAGGTATTCGATTTCATGGAAGACGACAGTCTGACCACGAACAAAATCTTGCTGTTGTGAGCTGCAATCATTTTTTAGATACATTTTCATGAAGGCCTCAAAGCTGCTGCTGAGGACACAGAGGTCATGTCCTCAGTCAGTGCTGTAGTGACCTGTGGAGGAGTTTACATGCTTCATTACAAAAGTTACACATGATATGATCTCTCAAAGTTTTCTGTGATACTTTATAGTTATCATATTTACATTTTTATATTATTAAGATAACAAATACAGCTCCCTTTTAGCATTGTATTCTTGACAGTATAGATAAAGAGCATGAATAAAATGTGAAATCAATCTAAAATCTTAAACTTTAAGGCCTTATTTTTGTTGAAAACGTTCTAGGTTAGCCAGAAACTCTTGACCTCAGTCTAACTTAAGTCCTGTTTACAGCCCTGGTTTCATGTACTGAAAACATATGAAGGGAAAATCCACACATACCTGGAAAGGGAGATGCTGAGAAGCTGTTGGAGCCGTTAGTCACGTGACGGATGATCCTGTATGAGTTCTGCAGACTGTATTCAATTTTGCGTATTTTGTGGTCATGCACTTCCGGCGCAATACCTCGCTGTTACACAATGAGAACAGTGACTGTGGGAGAATAAAAATGCTTCACCTTAGAGGACCGACCACAGGAGGGAAAAAAAGCTCATTCTGCAAAATCCACACTTTTTTTTCACTATATTTGCTCTGAATGTAGAGAAATATAGGTAGACTTTAAATCCTCAGCAGGCTTTAACTGCATTTATATAAACCCTACATACCCTGTGCGAATACATTGTAAACAGGATTAATGTGATTTATAATTCTTGAACTGGCTATATTTTGCACACAAATATAGCATATAAGTAAAGCATTATCAGGATATGAGGTGAAGTTAGGTCCCTGAAACCCTGCCTGCCTGCCTCAGAGGAAACTACTGTACAAAAAAAACTCCATACAGTGAAAGCTGACCAGCTCAGACCTGAGTGCGTCTGCTGAGCACGGCCGCGTCCTTATAAAACCTGGTGATCATCCTTTCCCACACTTCCAGAACAGGCCAGAAACCAGCTGCAGGCTAAATTTAGGCCTTTGCTTCAGGGAACTGTGTGAGGTTACAAGGTGGGTGACGCTTTCCACGATCTTTCCAATTTTATACTCTCTTGTTATTAAAGGGAATCATAATGGACAGGGTTGACACAGTAGAACAGCCGTACAACTCCTGAACTTTTTCTGACTCTGGATGTAGTTATGGTCTTTTCACTTAAGGGAGGAATGTCAAACTCGATTGTTTTAAGTGGAAATAGCTACATGAGCTATACAAGGTTTATTAAATCAAATACATCTAATTGCATATAAAAATAATTGTAATATTATAAACACTTTTGTGGACAGAAAGACAGTGGTGGATGAGGTACAGTATATAAGTATTATTTTGCATAAGTAAAGTAAAAAAATAGAAGTGCAAAAAAGGCACAACAGGAATAAGCATTAAAACATTAAATGTACCAAAAAATAGAATTATATATCATTGATATATCAATTTATACAAAAAAAGCATACGTATGTACAGGCTAATGATTTTCTGTGGTATTTAATTTATCCTCAATTTTTTTAAAATAAAACATTTGATCAAAGAACCTCAAATTTACACTTAAGTACAGTTATTTACTTTATCCAACTTCAGTTCCAAAGTAATGAATGCATTTGTTTCTGTAATGCAGTTTAATCCCTGTAGTTAAAAGTATTTAACAGACTAACACTAAAACACACTAAACATACTCGATAGATAGTCAAAGGATGGATGGATAGATAGAGATAGATAGATAGATAGATAGATAGATAGATAGATAGAAAGAAAGCAACAGTGCTTCCTTCTATCGTCATCATTTTTATACCACGTGACCTGTGTTTACATCCTCCTCTCAGCTGTTTCTTTCTTCTTCCACTTCGACACAGCGGCTCGCAATCATTACTTTACCTTTCCACGCAACTAGCTAGTTTGCACAGTTAACTAGTGGTTAGCATCAGGAGGAGGCTGTTCACGTGTGAAAGCCTGTCTGTCACTGACTGACCGTCGCATTGCACATTCAGTAACAAGGAGTGAGTTAATGCGACACGGCACTGTGAGTATTTTTTACATTTCTTTAAGCTGACAACCGTCTTCCTGCGAGTATGTCGGTTTGTTTAGTTGACACGCTATCTAAATGTTAGCTTTAGTAGACAAGACACACTGAGCTAACTAGCTGCGCGGTGTGTTTGCTAGCTGAGCATAAAGAGGCGAGCTTACCTAACCTCCTGCTTTGTCTCTGTTCAGATGATGGCGCACTCAGGCCCACAAAGCTAACGTTAGCTGGATTCATGGGCAGATGGCGACATCAGATGCTAACTTAAATACTCAATTCTGTTCAAAAGAAAACACAATTGTATCTCTCGGTTGTGAAATGTGCACCCCGTCTTTCATTCCTATGTGTGCAACGTTACAGAGCATCAGGAGACTTTTCTATATGGTTTTTCAGTCCGAAAATCACGTAATATTTGTTGTTTTTGTGGGATTATTCCGCAGCCGTCTCTAAACACCAGCAGGGATATTTCAGCCCTTTGGCAATAAAACCGGTTTAGCTAGTCACTGCTAAAGATTGAGGTTAATCGCACTGCAGAGAGCTGGCCAGCAACTGCGTTTTGCTCGACAAGTGGGAACAAAAGCAAGATGATGAATGCTCCAAAACACACACACACACAGACAGACACATGCAGTGTTTAATGTTAGTCAGCCGGTGTTTGCATGAATACTTGACTCGCCATGTTATTTCTTACTGGAGTGGACGGGCAGGATTAAAAACAGCCGTGATTTTATAACGCTTGACAACATTTCATGAAAACGCTGTTGTTGTTTTGCTCCATCGTCACACGCAGTGCGAAGAAAGTGTTCCAGGCCGCTGATTGGCTAACAGGCTGCCGTCTGTGTGGCAACTGCAGCACGTGACCAGGAAGAGAGCTGATTGGCTTCATCAGGTGTCAGTTGTGGGAATATAGGAACATCTGTGAACGCCAAAGCAAATAGTCCGAGTGAGCAGGAAAATATAATTGTCTGAGTGAAATGAGGAGACATTATCCTTGTATAACTTGTTTTTAATTGGAAGGTGTTCATTTTTATTTTTTATTTTCGTGACTTAATATAGATGGGTTGGGCTTATAGGAAACACCTCAGAGAATAACGCTTTACTGACGCTGAATAAACACACAACAATTTAGGGATATGACTAACAACTATTTTCATTCTTTCAAGTAGTAGGTTACTTTCTTGATTAATTGATAACTTTTTGATCTATAAAATGTCTTAAACCTGTTATAAATGTCTAGTCAGTAGCGTGAGATGACATCATTAAATGTATTGTTACAGTCACAACCCAAAGACATTCAGTTTAATGTTGTAGAGTAGTAAAAAAACTAAAAAATATTCACAATTAAGAAGCTGGGATCACGAAACTTTGACTTGTATTATCAAAAAAATCACTTAAATCATTTAATCGATTATCAAAATGGTTGGCGATTACTTCAATAGGTGACAGCTAATCCATAATCCAAATTATAATCATAGTTGTATCGCATAATCTTAGGATTCTTTTCCTGTTTGGTCTCTTAACCATGTGATTAAAAAATGTAAAAACATGCAAACAAACTTTTCAAATCACAAACTCAAATAATATCCAGTTAACGGTCATATAAGGTAAAAAAACAAAAAACAAACACCACATCCTAACAACTGAAAAGTTAATCATTATTTCTGAGCCATCAACATGATAGCAAATCAAAATGCTCGGACTGCAACTAACAATTACCAAATCATTTACTGGTCATTTTCTCAAGTAATAGTTCTGTCAATAAAATGTCAGAAAAAGTACAAACAGAAATAAATACCCACAATTTCTTAGGTGACATCTTTTAATCTATTGTTTTGTCCTGCCATCTTTGCAAAACACAAATATCTATTCTATTAGCATATCTGCTTAAGAAGAGACAATTAACTGTCAGTTCACCTACTATTAATTCTTCTGCTATTAGCTTCAGCTCTAGTTGAATGCACATCTCTGTGTCACAGTGCTGACAGCAATTAGCAACACATATATTTTACTCCATCACTGGCCGCCATGTGATGGTATCATTCTCACTGCACACCAGAAACAATCTAAGATGGATCAAATGTTTGTTTAAAATAACAAACATTTGATCCATCTTAGATTGTCTGAAAGCAGAGTGAACTTATGATGATTGACTACAAAGGCGATGGCAAGATTCAAACAGTTGCTTGTTCCTCTTTGTGCAATATTTGAAGCAATAGGATAAAAGCTGAGGATGAGAAGAACAAGAGAAAAAACTGAAGTGTCACTTCCTGTTGTTAGCCTCCACGGTCACATCCTTTTGCTATTTGTGGGCTAATTAACAGAGTCCAGTGAAACTTGTATAAATACAGAGAGAGGTTAATATACTTTTCATTAAGTCTGAAGATCCCAACTGCTAGCCTGGGGATGGAGTCAGAGGGAAAGGCATGTTATTATGTAAATCTTCAGGGTTGATTCACTGCTAAGCAAAACATGTTCAGAGGTTTTTCATGGCAGTCTGTCTTATATTCCAGTCTTAGGGTGGATTTAAGTCATTATATTCTTATGTTTTGGGAAATGAAAGAATAAGTCTTGATTTGACCCCAGCATAACAATATTTCAAACTAGAGAAGAAGACATATCGCGGTAATGGCAAAATATATTAGAATAGAAGCTGGTTTTATGCAGTGCAGTAAAAAGAAATTCCTTCTTCACAGAATTGTTTCCAAAACGTACATCGAGTCTTGATCAAGATTATAAACTAGAACACAGTGACGCTAAGAGAAAGCAGATCTGTAAACATGCCTCTCCCCTTTGTGTTGAATTCACATACAATAATATTCATACATCTGTAGTTGTTGTTGTTGTATTGATTTATTTGCTGCAACTAAACTTTTTAAACTTTCAGTAATGGTGGCAAAATGTTTTAAAGTAAAATTAAAATAGCTACTTCCTTTTGGGAGTATAAACTTGCGCCAGTGACCAATTGCCCCTTTAGAATATGTAGTAGAGAGTGTAGAGAGAATAAGTGCACACAGGGGCTGACGCTAGAGGAGGGGTCAAAAGGTCATAACAATCCAAAGTGTGTATCCTCTGAGATCCGTTCTGCAAATCATATTTCACCTTTTTAGATCTGGAGGTATAAATTATGTTAAACTGGACATTAAAGTGTTAAACTGATGCCAGAAGAGGGGTCATATGGTGAGTAGAATAATTATGATTTATCTACTGTGTGCTGTGGATGGTCACTGCAGATATAATGGAAGTGGGTCATTAGTCTTTGAGGTATCCGGCCATGAAATACAGAGTCGAACAAGTGAAATATTTGATCTGCTGGTGGCACTACATTAAGACTCAGGCATTCATCAAATTCATAGGGACCAAGTTTGACAAGTCATAAGGAACAAGTTTCACAAAGACCATATTTATTACAGGAAGGCTGTGTTGAATATAAAAACAGTGTTCAGGCTTTTTTACATCTTACTCACTTTGGAGAGAAATGCAGCACAGTTTTCTTCCCTTGCGTCTTAGCTCAGATGTATACTCTGGTGTATAAGATTTCACTAACCTTTTGTATTTAGAGAGCTTGATCTTTGAGGGTTCATAAAAATGACTAATTAATGATTTTCCAGCCAGTATATTGAACTTATACTGACCATTTCAATGTGGATTGTGCACAGATATTATTTTACAAAGGTACTCATGAGGGTGCTTTCTCAAACAAATAATTGTATTCAAGAATATTTAAAGTGGTGGTCTCGAAGATCTCAGTTTCATTTTCTTTGGCGGCACCTATGGCGATAAACGGTAATTGCAGGAGCACACTTCCCAGATATCCAAACAGTGTTGCATGTGTGACGTCCACGGCGTCAAATTTGTTTCTTTTTCTTTGGATTTTCACTTATTGTTGAAGTTGTATCTGTAGTCATCGATCTTTTCTTTGTTTGTTCAGCCATAATAGATTACTGTTTACTCGCAACACTTGCAGAGACCGGAAAAGCAGCCGCTTAGCTCCGCCTACCCTCTCTGGCAGACCAACCACTGCTGGGTGATGGAAAATACATCACTAACTGGGCGCCGCTTGTGATTTTTTTCTGCAAAAGTCACACCAGATAGCCAGTCTGTAATACTGCAAATGCGAGGGCTTTCATCAGTGGGCCATAGGCTCAATCACCATTGTGTTACCTCATTCAGCGATAGATAGTGACTTAACAGACATTTATTTAAATGAAAATCTTCGAGATTATTACTTGAACATCACTGTACGATGTTAACCAATTCTACTGAGGGCCACCAATCGTCTGCACAGCTGTGATGCTCTGCTGCAAAGCATTATTTTCTGTATTATATGATTTATGAAAAAAATTTGATATCTGCACATTTTGGGAAACATGCATCAGTTATAGGCCGATATCAGGCCAATATCTGTTGTAAATACCAGCAGATATATCGGTCAAGCTCGACTTGCATCTATGCACGAAGGAATACGTTGGTCTGTATGGCTTCATTAGCACACACCATTAAAGTATCTCTTTGATCTCACATGATTTCTTCTATTAAATTAGCATTTTTACAGCATACTGGCAAATATGTTTAGTATTAATAATAGATTCGACATCACAGAAAAAAACAGTAGCTTAATTTGTTTCCCACATAGTCAGATCTCATTATCTACACATTCTAAAGCCTTTAATCTCATATCTTATCCTTCAATGTGAACATTTCCGCTGCACTGAATCTGGGACAAAACGGTCACATGTCGGCCTCAAGAAATATAAATTCACTGTCAGGATTTGTATATTCACAAGTCGCAAAGGAAAAATATGGAAATTATTAATCAGAAATGTATTTTTCATGGCTATTGTGGCTTGAAGCAGAAGACATTACATATTAAAAATATCTGTCATCTGTCAAAACAACATCACATATTAATTCTGTGTTCTCCTGATAGCAACCGTGAGACTTCAGTTCAGAAGTATCATGAGATTTATTGTGATTATTTCACTCTGCTCTTCTGACATAAAGGTGCTGACATATTTACCTTTTCTGACAGAGCTTTGAATCAGCTGATAAGTTGTCTCATTCACACTGTAAATGCCCGTAGCCGTGATGATTATCAGCTTACCTCACGCATGCTGTTGATCAGCAGTGTGTGTGTACATCTTGGTGTGCTGCCTAGTAAGGCCTCTGGTATGGAGTTACGGCACTGGGGCTGATCTAGTGTTACATGTTTCGTCATCCTGCATGGTTCCGAGAGTTGTCCCTAACCAGGTCATGGCAGCTCATCGTGACCGGAGATTTGGGTGCACTTTTTATACACACACATGGGGTCAACCAAGGACTTCCTGTGTGGTATTAATGGTGGATTCTCTAGGTGTAGGTTAATTATAGCATCAAATTTGATGACCTAACTTGTCCTTTTGATTTGTCCTGTGAGTGGGGACAAACTCTAAACTCACTGACTCAAGTATCAAAATGTTTTTAAAATAATTGTTTTGATTCTTTGACACGATTCAGATTATGTTGTGTCATTTAGTTTCTGCTAAGTGGACAAGGTGGAAAGAAGTTACTGCCAGGACAGTCGGCGAAACAAAAGATTGGAAGGAGGCAAAAGTGCACAGTTTGTCATTGACATGGGTACAACCTGTAACCTCGCGTTTCAAACTCAGGGGTATCAAAATATATGTAATACATGTACATGTAATTGTATTATATTTCTGGTAGCTTGATAAGCAGGAGCAGCTGAATGCAGCCGTTTACTTTAAATAGTATTTTTTATTTACCACTTTCCTAAGACAGTATAGCATTGATTCTGTTAACTCATGAAGACTGACTGACATTTGAGGTGCATTGTTTTTGGAAATATAAGCTGTATAAAATATTTGATATAAGCCTCTAGAAGTATCTGATCAGATATCAGAATAAGACCAGCTTTATTAGCTAACTATGTGTACTTGTACAAGAAGTAGACGGAGATGAGACATTTGTGCAGATAAAAACAAAGACAACATCTCATCAGCTATAGTCTGATGACGATACAGCCTCTGGGGACAACGGTGAACATGTCGGGCATGTCCGGTTTAGGCAGCGGTTAGCGATACACGACTTCTAGCGACACACTAGTGTACCACTATTATTGGCATTGTAACCATAAGTATGTATTACCTGTTGTTGTTGTTGATGTAACAAGAACATATGTTGTTGTTTCTCTCTTTGCCTGTCTCTATCCTGCATCTCCTTCTATCCCATTTTCGGCCCATCCAGTCGAGGCAGACGGCTGTTCAACATGAGTCTGGTTCTGCTCGAGGTTTCTGCCTGTTAAAGGAAGTTTCTCTGCCAATGTGCCGAATATTGCTAAGTGCTACTCGTGGTGATTCATGTTGGGCCTCTCTTTAAATAACATAACAAAGAGTCGGTCTAGAACTGCTCTTTCTGTAAAGTGTCTCGAGATAACTCTGGTTATGATTTGGCGCTATACAAATAAAATTTGATTGATTGATTGATTGATGACTTCCACCCAAGACTTCCTTTTCTGTGCGCTGCATTGTTTACAGTCCAGTTAGCAACTTGAGAAGCGACCGTGTGTTCAGATCAAAAGTGAAACGAATTTTGCCCCTCTCTATGTCAGCAAAATAAATGGCGCCATTCCTTGGTTCATCAAATCCCCCGGGGGAGCCCCCGTTAATCTGTTTGTGGTGAGTCTCAGTTTCACTGTAAATATTAAGTTAGGCATAGGCTTCACCCTGGATAACTACTGCGGTATGAACCCCCAAAAAGAAAAATTTTTTCTTGTGATTTAGTTTGACAAAATTACGACATCATAATGCAGATTAGTAAAGAGTAAAAATTAAGCTCTGTCCTCAAGAGGAGAAGAAAACTTTGCTTGTTTGTTGAACGGAGGTCAGATCGATCATTTCTGATGCATTCGAGAAAGTCGGGAAATCTAAACGTTGAACGGCTTTCGAGACACAGCACCATGGGAATTTATCTCAAGTTGAATTTTTGATCTAGAACGGATTGTTAGCTGAACTCGCTGCAGACGTTTGTAGAGATCAATACGAAGCTAAATTATTGTCAGATGACCGCTGATGAGAGCTAAAATGGCGTTATGGCAGATTACGTTCCGCTTGCTTTTGCTCTCCACACCGCTGCTGCCTGCTGATACGTGATTGGTCAATACTACTCGGACTACAAGCGTAGTACAAACGCAAACCAGAACACTTCATGAACTAAAAAACATAAAAATGTAGAATCTGTAAGTAGAGATTATTTACAAGGTAACCTAAACTTTGAAATAGTCTGTACAGGCCTATAGATGTAAATAGGATTATGAGGGATTGTAATATTAAATCACATTACTTGAAGAATTGCACTTATTTAAAGGGGAGATAAGCATATTGTCCCAGCCAGGCCTGGTGAATAATGACCCCTGTCTGAAGGCTTATCATTAGTACAACTGTACAGCAGCGCCCAAAAGCAATTTGCCTGTAGAATAACTCGACTGACCCATTTTCCTACATTTTTGTTTTAACTGCAAGAAACTCAAAGGACTCTATGTTTTACAGAGAGAGAAAAAAACGGGACAAAAATGACAATGCTGTACAATCAGGCATGGTTAGCGAATCAGTGATACTTTTTGCCTGTAAGAAACAGCCACTGGAAAATCACCTGGCCTGGACTTCCTCCCCAAAGTCACCTCTGACTGTAATCTTTATTAGCTGAGTCAGATGTGGAGATGCTGAGGAGGCAGGGAGGGAATTCAGGACTCGACTCCCTCGGCTGCTTCTCCAGCGATACCCATTCAGTCTGTGCCGGGGTGAGGTGTTTTAGTTACCAAAGCATCTGTGAAATGTTAACAGGCCAGCATGTGTCAGGAAGTCCCTCTTTATTGATAAACTGCCGGACTTAAAAGCAAAGTATTGCCAGAAGCTGAGTACTTAAAGAGTAAGTAAGTTTCAAAGCAGCAGAGATCAGAGTGTTTTAATTGACCAAATCTATTAACCTTGCTCAGCAGTGGTTCACAACCAGACTGAAGAGAAACGTCCCACCTCTCAGTGGGGAACTTGAGTGTGAGCAGTTTAACAACAACAACATATTCTTGTACCTTTTTCAGCCTGATTCTTTCTAAGGAAGTCAAGTAATTTCTCAGTCAGTTTAAAGACAACACATTTCTAGTTATTTTTGGAAACAAAAACACTGAGCATTTGAAACTCCCCGGTGCTCAGACACGTGAATGTGCTCATTTATTTAGAGTAAATTAAATAATTTTGGGTTTCAGACTGTTGGTCACACAAAAAAAAACTAATTATGTGACCTTTTGCTCTGGGATACTGATAGACATCTCTAATTGCAGTATTTTTTGTCTTTTGTAGACCCAAACTATTAATCCACTAATTGTGAATTGTGAATAATCAGCATCAGGCAGTAATTGTAATAATTACTAGTTGCAGCACTAATAAGGACATTTGGAAGCCTTTAATGTATCCAGTACTTTACAAAGCTTTAAAAAGCCAAAAATGAGAGAAAAAGTCAGACAAGCCAAACAATTCATGCACCAGAGATTTATATTTCTCTACAGTTACCTTTCAAATTCGTCTCGGGACCTTATGAGCCTTATGGATCTCTATTTTAGAGATTTAGCAGCACCATTTCTTCTGTAGTTGCCAATTTTTTATAGCTCATCTGTTTTGTTGTTATGTTATCGATCAATGAGTAGGATTAAATTATCGTAATATTGGATATTTCTGACTTGCATCAATGATGATGATGTATTACTTATGATTATATTTTCCAGACACTTAATCATGGATGGTAATTTTTCATATTGCCCTCCCATAATGTCAGCTATTTCTGACATAACCTTGAACCTTCCCCCTGGACGTTGCAGGCTTTACAGACGTAAGCAGTATGACACACAGTGTCAGCCTCGGATGCTTTACACCATCATCAGTAAGCATAAAATATGTGAATTCAATTTAGTTTCTAAAATATTAAAGCTGCAACCTTAACAATTTCCCAAGGCCCATAATGACATTCAAATTTGCCTGGTTTGTCCTGCCAACAGTTTAAAGATAATCAGTTGACTATCATAGATATGATCAGTCACATTTGAGGAGCTGAAAGCATCGAAATGCTGGCATTTTTCTGTAAATTATTTAGGGATGCATGATATTATCGGCACATTATCGGTATCTGCAGATTATGCTTTGAAAATGACATGTCGGCATCGGCAGATATGTCATTTTTCTGCCAATATTTTCTGCCGATAAAACGCTCGATGATTCCCTAAAAAAAGGGCCACTACAATACGAGTAGACATGATATCAATTCCACTACAGGGGAGACTTGGTGTTCTCTGCAATTCGGTGGGAAAAAAACACGTGCCTAATATATCGGTATCGAAATCGGCAAAAAAGGTTGGAAAATATCGGCATATCGGATATCGGCATCCCTAAAATGATTAAATTAAATATCTGTCCATTTACTCGGGTGATAAATTAAATTCATCTCTAAAAAGCATCACACATACAGCACCTGCCAGTATACTATAGGAGATATGTCTGTGTAAGATATACTGTGACTCATACCTCATTAAGTATAATCTCTGAAACATGAGGAATAGAGCGCGTCTTCGCAACAGAGAATTTCTAGTGTGTTTACAGGAAAATCACAGGTGTAACAAATGACATCAGCGATGCTCGTGAGCCTGCATGTATTATACCAAGGCCTTTGCACATATGATGCATGCACCTGTCGTTAAGGTTATTAATTGCAGCTGTGCTCTTCCTGCTTCACTATGTCAAATCACTGTTGTGAAAAGGGCCTGTGTATATTGAATAAATGCAAACGACTGCTGTACAGGAAGTGTGTTCCAGGTTAATTTGTTCTCATGTGAAATAGTCCTCTGTAGTCTGCCTTAATGAGGACAGAATTTATATTATCATATCACAAAGCCTTCGTGCTGTATTACTGGATTATTTTCAAACATACCGGTTTGATTAATATGTGTTGCTATGAATATTAGAATAAATGCTGCAACAGTATTTCATCGAGTTCTTGAGTACCAAAGGCATTACAAAACATGAATAAATATATTCCAGACCGTCCCAGTTGTGGGATACATTTTGCTTTTATCTCCATCCTAACTCTGCTCTCGACTTGTAAATTAAATCAGACACCGTGTTCCCTTGCAGGCATATTGCCATAACGTGTTTATGTATATTTTTTTAGGTTACTTCCTGCCTGGACATGAGCGTTGTCTGAGCCGACACCCGAGGAGTCACAGCGGCAGCATCCTTCAGCCACCCGTTCATCTCCATGCCACTGTGAGGAGGAAGAGGAATCACTCATCCTGAGAACGACTTCTGCCCGTGTGTTTCTCTTCTCTTTTCCGCCATGGGGGGAGCCGTGAGCGCTGGGGAGGACAATGACGACCTCATTGATAATCTGAAGGAGGCTCAGTATATTCGCACAGAGAAAGTTGAACAGGCGTTTCGGGCCATAGACCGTGGGGACTACTACCTGGATGGCTATCGGGACAGTGCCTACAAAGACTTGGCGTGGAAGCATGGCAACATACACCTGTCTGCTCCGTGTATATACTCAGAGGTGATGGAGGCCCTCAAACTGCAGCCAGGACTTTCTTTCCTCAATCTGGGCAGTGGAACCGGCTACCTGAGCACAATGGTTGGTCTTATCATAGGTAAGCATATTGTACTCTTTTGTCACAGCTGTGTGTTTTTTATGTGTTGGAAGTGCACAGGTGTATTGTAAATCTGTAATCTAGCTTAACAATTTACTAAGACAGTGCACCACGTGTGCCTACAAATCAATGACAACAGGACAGCAATGAATTGTTCTTTGTTCTGATTATTTTAATGATTAGTCAGAAAATAGTAAAAGATGCCCATCATAATTTCCGAAAGCCTAAGGGACCGTCTACAAATTGCTTGACAGGTGCAAACCAGTCCAAAGACTTAAAAATATTTAAATTATACTAAAAACAGAAAGTCAATCATTTGTCAATCAGTTTTTTTCAGCTCTAGATGAGGCCATAACAGGTTGTAAGTAATGCTTGTTGTTCCTGTCGTGTTTCTCCTCTAAGGGCCGTTCGGTGTGAACCACGGAGTTGAGCTCCATAAGGACGTGGTTGACTATGCCCGAGAGAAACTGGACGACTTCATAAAGAATAGCGAAAGCTTTGATAAGTAAGTACATGCTTTAAAAGATTATTTCATTTAGGAAAATATGATAATCTTGCTGAGAGTTAAAGGGAATCTACACAGGCAACGTATTTGAAGCATATTTTTGGCACCCATATGCCGGGACAGAACTGCTCCAATGTTATTCAGTGCTGCAATCTCCACCAGCCGCGTATGCTGCGCAAGAGGCGGGCGTAATACGCAAGTAATTTTCTGCTGCTGCGTGTCGATGAAGCGTAGAAAGCAGTTGCTTGCTATGTAAATACATGCCCACAACCAAGGAAGCCATGTTAAACGATGTGATCTCTGCATTTTGGCCAACTTCGATTTCAGTTTCCTGTTGAAGTTATTGATCGGCTAGATGGGCAGGAAAGATTAATTTGAAGGAGCAATGAATATGTACATCTGGGTCCCAACATCTGGGTTTACCAATCCTATTCATTAATTTCTACATCCTACTGAAATACAGAATTCTGCACAATATAGAAATAAGTCTACAAGTCAGTTGCAAAGTTGTCTTCTCCTACTGTTTCTGGCAGACTGCACACTTTTTTTGCGTCACTGACACCCCTATTTATGGCCCGGAATCTCAACTACGGGGCGCTGGTTTAGCTCAGTTGGTAGAGCAGGTGCCCCATGTACAGAGTCCACAGTCCTTGATGCGCTGATCGCAGGTTCGACTCCCGGTCTGCTGATCACTTGATGCATGTCATCCCCCACTCTCTCCTTCCCACATTTCCTCTCTTTAGCTGACCTATAAATAAAGGCAAAAAGGAATCTCGACTACCATTGGCTGACTTTGAGACTCATCTTTTGCTGTAGTCGCAGCCGGTGCAGATTGCAAAATAGATGTTGCTATGACGCTTGCGTGACACGTACGTTCGTCTGTCGCTACAGTGATGGTGTAGATTCCCAGTAAGACGAATTTAATGATTGCACTCACAAAATTGCCCCTTAAATAAAGAGCTACAGCCAGCACTTGGTTAGCTTAGCTTAGCTTAGCATAAAGACTAGAAAGAGAGGGAAACAGCTGGCCTTGCTCTGTTGATTACTAACAATATTTACATGCAGTTCTAAAGCTATGTTATGTTATATGTTTATATGTGTGCTATCTTGTTTATCCATCTCCCACAGTCTTTATGCTAAGCTAAGCTAAGCAGCTTGAAACTGAGCAATCTTCCAGCTCTTGGCAAGAAAGTGGACTCCACAAAATGTTCAAATATTCCCCAAACAAAAACTGGATATATTCAAACCACAGGCAGAAACATCACATCAGCATTTTCCCATCATTGTTGGATGTATTGGACCCACTTCATGTTTTATTATATTTTCACAGGTTTGAGTTCTGTGAACCCGTCTTCGTGGTGGGGAATTGCCTCGAAATCTCAACAGACAGCCACCAATACGATCGCATTTACTGCGGCGCGGGAGTGCAGAAAGACCACGAAAATTACATGAAAGTACTGCTCAAAATTGGAGGCATTCTGGTGATGCCCATAGAGGATCAGGTAAGTGCTACAAGCTGCCAGAAAGATAGAAAATAAACACATCTTGATTGCTATTCAAACTGCTAACTCATGAGGGAAAACAAGGTAAAATAGCTTTGACCTACAAGACTGCTTATGCAACTTTCACATGCATTATTGAGCCACAACTGCCCCTGGAATCGAGCAGCCGCATAACGACACACATGGGTTGTATAAATAAATGTTTTATTTAAAATGCTGGATTTGTCAGTGTGGACAGGCTGGTGGGCATGTAAGGGGGCATTTAGAATATTTTTGGAAGTCGGTGGTGAAAATGGTTGGCAGGACGTTCAGCCAGTAAGTAGGTTAAAGATCTTGGCAGAGCAGAGACCAGAGATTTTATAATGTTTTATCTCAGGGCAGAAGTGTCCTGAGAGTACATAGAAGTACACTTTTGAATGTTTTCTTTTACATTTTTTGTTATGTCCCATCAACCTGCAAGGGACTGCTGGTTAACATTTGCCTGCATGTCTAAATCATGCACATTTTCTCAGTGGATTCAAATGCTCGTTTCATTAATGGCCATTGTCCCTCCTTAAAGTAATAATCTCACATTTTTCATTTAAATAAATATGTTTTAAGTCACTATCTATCACCAAATGAGTTAACACGATGGTGATTGAGCCTATGGCCAACTGATGAAAGCCTTTGCATTTGTAGTATATCATATTTTTATGGACTGGGGGTCTGTGGCGACATTCGCGGAAAAAATCACAAGCGGCGCCCAGGTAGTGACGCGTTTTCCATCAGCCAGCAGTGGTGGGTCTGCCAGAGAGGGTAGGCAGAGCTAAGCGGCTGCTCCTCCGGTCTCAAGTGTTGCGAGTAAACAGTAATCTACTATGGCTGAACCAACAAAAAGAAGATCGATGACTACAGATACAACTTATAAAATAAGCGGTAATCTAAAGAAAAAGAAACATTCGACGCTCAGATGAAGGCAAACAGTTTAAAAACGAAAGCGACCGTCAGCGAGGAAAATCAAGAGTTACAACAGTAACAAAGGGAGCCAACTGTAGACGCCTGGTTAAAACAGGAAGTGTGCTTCTGCAGCTACTGATTATCAGCAGTGGGTGGCTCTCAAGAGCACGAAACTGAAATATTCGAGATTGTATCTTTAAATAAAATAAACATTAACATAAATCAGTCAATCAGATATTATGCTCTTTATTTAAAGAAGGTAAAAGGCTTTAGTCAGATCAAAAACAGTCAGCTGAATCAACATCAAAACAGCATTAAAGTGATATAACCCATATCCACACAGGCCATGTAAACACCCGTGCGAACGATTTCTGAATGACATCTTTTTTCTCTTTGATGTGGCCTTTCATCAGCAGCAAGCCGACCCTCACCAAAACAACAACAACAAACAGGCTCTTTAAAAATACTCCCCAGAGTGGACACACGGGGAACATCAAAATGTAGTATGGGGAGGAGAGAGATTTTTAAAATGCTGACTCACTTCATGATTTAGCATATTCAAAGACGTGGCTGGGCCCGAATGTGTAGACGCAAGTGACGAAACGAGTTCTGTCACAGTGGTGAAATTAACTAAGTACATTTACTCAAGTATGTACTTGTTTGACATACTTGTATTAACATAGTGTTTCCATTTTCTGCCACTTGATACTTCTACTCTACAGCGCTTCACTCTACTTCAATTATTACCTTCAGTTTGTACTTTTTACATTAAAAAACATTTTTATATGATATTATTATAAAGCAATAGTCTACTAATCTATCCAGTTTAAACTAAACTGGTTCCACATTGAATTACTACAAAAATATCCCGACATGTATAGTGGTAAAAATATCTCTCTAATATGCCATCACGAATACGTTTAATGTTGATCCTTTAGTAACATTTTTCTGACATTTCTTATGTTTGTTTACTGAAGCAACATTTTTAATTTAATTTTAATTTTTCTGAAAGTTTAAAGTATATTTTATTTGTATTTACTTTTTATAGGTTATTTTTTAATACAGATACATACAGTATATTTATATATACATTCTGTACAACTGAAGAGAAAGAGAGAAAAGAAATAAGTAAATAAAATCAACATAAAAAGAGAGAGATAAAAGAGAGGTCACACCATGTTTCTGTTATATATTCATGGGTTTGTCCATTCAGCCCTTTTAATTGACATTTCTAATTTAACTTAAGTAAAGAATCTGACTCTTCTTCCAACCCTGTTCAGACCTCTTTTTACACTTATTTTCTGAGCTTACATAAAATGACATCTAAATGTCATGATGATCATACTGTACCTTTATGCTTATGCTGTTTACACGTGAAAGCCTCCATTCGGTTCTGTTAGCCTTGGTTCACCTCAGTCAGCGTGCAGCAATGTAAGACCCTTAATCAAATACCATTAAGAGCATGCCCATTTTAAACAGAACAAAATGTAACATGAAAACATCTATATCTTGGTGATATTGAAAAGAAAAAAATAAGTAACCACTTAGAGACCTTGTGCCGTGGCAGTGAGTGTTACCCTGTTGAATGCAGTCCATGATGTATGAGATGTATATGAATGGATGAGCCTGTGTCTGGCCTCAAGGCGTCCGCAGTATCTGCTCGTATTAATGGACCCATTGTGTGCCACTTGAATGCCCCCCAGACCATTAACCCCTCCCCCTAACAAGATTTATACCCACTATATTAACATGCGTGATGAGTCCTCAGCCTCATGTGGTTTAATTGTGTTTTGATGACTGTCACGCTGTGGACGTGTAATTACTTGTTATGGCCGCAGCAGCCTGATATCAAGCGCATCCTGAAGGCCATCTCTGACACAACATAACTCCTCACACCGGCAGACATGTTGATGGTGTGTCTGGTTTAAGATGGGCGATGCGCTGTGTAGTATAACTGCATCAATTGGTTCAATAATTGATTAGCCAATCGATGAAATGAAATGCCTATAGTCCATATAATTGAATAATCGTTTGAAACAAACATAACAAGGCTTTTCAAATGTTACAGATTGCATCATAATCTAAGGATCGTTGAGCTTTTGACTGTAGGTCTGATAAAACAAGACATTTCCACATGTTTTATGCATGAAACCTTGTTTTCAATGAGGGTACTTTACTGCTGCAAATATGATTATGATTTAATATTTCCCTTACAGCAATTAATTACTTCCTTTTAGATTTGCCTGAAGAAAGAAAAGATAATAAATGTCAATACTGCAGTACATATTTAAAAGGACTTTGATATAGGATTTTACCCACCTCCAGTCCCTGGTCCATTCGTTTGTACACCTAGCGCATTGGCAGTAATTTATTCACACACAGAGGCGAGTGTGGTAATGGAGTTAATATTTCATGCACCTGTTTGATATAGCTGCGTACATGCAAATGCAAAGGAGGGCCCATTTCTTCTCCAGAGACATGGTTCATATGTCTCTAGTTACACAGTGTATGTACATCTGCCATCCCTAATGAACACCTGGAGTTTAAAGTAAGATGATCAGAAGTGTGAATGTCTTATAATGAATAAGCAAATAGTGTGTTTAAACTGACATAATTGGGTGTATTGCTGGCATCTGTATTGAATCAAAGACATATAAGAATAATGAGTGATGATAGAGGGGTGAAATATACACCCAACCAAGATGTTAGTTCACCAAGATAACAAGTTCACCCGTTGGAAAAAATGAACATATTTTTTAAGAAACTGCTGGTTTAGACCCTTAGCTCTGGCTCCCTAATGTTGCACAGTATTTCATATTTATAAGTGCTCAGTGCTGAGTTCAGGTTTTCTTTCTTTATGCAGCTGACCCAGATAACCAGGACTGGCCAGTGCACATGGGAGAGCAAAAACATCTTGGCGGTGTCCTTTGCCCCCCTGGTCCAGCAGAGCAGAGCTGATGGAGAGAAGCCTGACACTGTCCAGCTGCGTAAGTTTACAGCCTCTGTCTTCAACAAAAGCCTTTGTTTCGTCCTATTATGTCAACGGGTGTTGAAGTATAAAGCAGGCAGTTTTTTCAGACAGTGCGTTTAAAGTGATGTGATGAAACACGTCCTATAGCGATATCTGCTTTGACATGAGAAGCTGGCCTCGCAGCTGCTTCATTGAGCCTCTTCTTTTGTTTCCGTGAAAAACTAAGATGTAGTTTCCTCTTGGACTGCCTCACTTGTTTATGCTGACCTAGTTGAAGAAATGGTGCAGTTGTATGGATTATTCTTATTTTTGTGGCGCATCGCCCTGAAGGACTGTGTCATCTCTCTTTGTCCTCAGCGCCGGTGACTGTCCGCAGCCTTCAGGACCTGTCTCGCATCTACATCCGCCGCACGCTCAGAAACCTGGCCAACGAGGACAGTCAGGGGAAGGGGACGGTGCAACGAGTTCCCCAGAAGCGCAAACGCAGGCGCTGCCGACGGCGACGCATCAACACCTACGTTTTTGTGGGCAATCAGCTGATCCCGCAAATGGTGGAGAGCGAGGAAGAGGAGCACAACGAGGAAGAGCACAAGGAAGTGGAGGAGGAGGAGGACAGAGACATTGGCGACATTGAAATCCTCAAGCAAGTGAACATGTTGAGAGACCAAATAATGGCTCTGCCGCTGCCTGAGTCACTGAAAGCATATTTGCTGTATTTCAGAGAGAAATGACTGATTCACTTGATTTTCACTCTTAATGGGTGCAGCGCCTGCTGAAATGTTTTTCACCCCTTTCAGTACAAATGTAGCATTATTTCCATTAAATCTTGATGGCAAAACTGTAATGGAAAGCAACGTCAAAGATAATACTGGATAATAATGTTATGATTGTCATGAGTTGTTGGATTTTGTTGACTTTTTTTTCCTTTTGATTTGTATATCAAAAACAAAAAAACAATGTAAAAAAATATACTTTACGGACATAGGTTCAGAAATCTGTTTTGAGATTCAGATTTTATCACAATGTCAGGATTTCTGCAGAAGAGTGCAGATTAAAAATTGTACAAAAGACAAAGTTCTTACTATATTTGTTAAAATATGATCATGCTAAGATGAAGACTTTTATTGCAGCTTTTTTAGAAGCTTTAACTTACTATCAGCGTCGGCGGATTCACTGATGCTGAACGCAGCAAAAGACACTGAGAGGCAAAATTAGGACAAATCCTCCCATTTGGGGTTTAAGAGTAAGATGTTGCATAATCATGAATGGGACACTTCAGTCATTACTTTTCTTGATATTTCACTTTCAGTCGAAATGTTTTGTACCTTCCTATTACGAAAAAATCATTGAGAGACCTGAGTGGTTCATAATTTTTTCTACAGGGCACCTTTTGATGTAACTTTTTCTACAGGGTGCTGACATAATGTGTTTTCTCACTTTGCATTTGACTAGCTGTCATCCTACTTGATATGAAAAGGTGTCATAGGCCCTCTCCTCTTCCCTCTGTTGATGCAACTAGTATAATAGTTTAATTAATCATGTAAGAGGTTTGAAGTAACAATAAAGTTGATGATGGTTTTTTTTTTCTTTTAAGGGGATTCTGGTAAAGAGAGGAGATGCGAGTCAATAATGAGTACATGCATGAATATACTGTATATGTGTTGGGTGTTCCTGACTTTGCTTCACATCTTACGATCGGTCACCGGCGGTGAAGTCCCTGGTGATCGAGCTCGGAAACGTTTTGAAAAAAAACAAGGATGTAAACTATATTAATCAATTCGATGGCCTTGAGACGAATCTCCAAATTTGTATAGTACCGCATTTTTTTTTTTTAATCGACAACAATGCAAATCAGAATCACTGAGGATTTCGAAGCCTTTTTTTTATCCTGGACTGAAGAAGTGTCCAATAAAGCACCTTATTCTGCAGTCCTCAAGTGAAAACAAACAAAGTTTTATTGTGGACTGGACTTGTTGTGATGTAATCCTGTTAAATCAAAGTACAATTTGCTTGCAGAACTTCCCTAATTGTGATGGCCTTCAAGTGCCAATGTACCCATCACACTAGGACGTCTGTGAATTCTCCGGCACAATAAATTAACCCCTAAAACAAACGGTGTATTACTACCAAAAAAAGAGAGAAAACATTCCACGGTGAAAAAAGAAAATAGCACATCACTGATCGATGTCACACTCTTTTCTTCATGCTTTACTGTCACAGACTTGGAAATTTTCCTTCATCTTACTTTGAATGCATATTTTAGTATTCCACAAGCTGAGTTGAATGTTGTTGATATTAATTCTATTCGATATAAAAGTGGTTATATATCTGTATTGTTATCATAGGATTCTGCATACCGTTTAAGTTGCATTTGGTTTGTTGTAGCGCCCTCTTGCTGTACTGTATTTTGACACTGGGAACTCTGTAGATCAAAACTCCACTGCTGTCTGTTTAAATAGATAAGACATATTAGTGCATTATGTTCTGGTGTAATGAAAAATATTTTGTTTGGAGATGGGGGTGGTTATTATATTAGTAATTTTGTGTGTGAATACGTTTACTTTTTTTCTTTTTTTACATTCATCAAAGAGCTTTCCAAGTAAGCAATAATGGAACAATTTCTCAGCTTATAATTACCACAAAGAAAATAGTCCCATTTAATTTGCGTAGTATCCATTAAAATTCACATGACCAATTACAGGCATGCGACAGTTTATAAACCATTCTCTGAAATATAATAGCTAATTAGAGAGCACATTAAGTATTGAAAGCAGGGGACCTACAACCTCGACTCTCAGGTCACGCCTTGCACCAAAGTTAATGGGACTGCTATGATTACGTTTTAATGTGGACGAGAGTTGACGACAAAAATGGCACCCAGAGCAGACCCAAGTCATAACCGATTCTCAAATTTTATATTAAGTTCATTTGTCAACAGCCAAAACAGCTCTGTTGCTGTTTATCGGGCCTATAGGATGATTTCTCATAGAGTGTGCAGTTCATTTTGAAGATGTGTTGTTCCTCCGTAAATGTTTGGCACAAAAATAAAGGTCACAATCACATTATGTCTCCTCTTATCATTGTAAACTCTCTTTTTTAGTGTTTTTGTTCCTCTGCCTTCTCTGCGTTTGTTCTCTGACGTGGTGAAAGTGTCGAGTGAGTCATCATTGCAGGCAGACGTGAAGAAGAAACAGTTGTAAAAGTGCAATTCTGGCATCCTTTTGCAAGCTTAATGACCTTTTTTTTTTTTTGTCACTGCTGCTTAGAAAGATGTTCCCTTTTCCAACTCGTCTTGGGCTTTTATGGCTGATGCCTTTGCTGTTCTTAAGTTAATATTAATCAATTGAAATATTTAGGGATGGGCTATGTGAATTTAATGAACAAAAAAAACATCAGTTACATCTCTTGATGCAGCACTGACTTGCTCATCAAGTAAAAAGGCCCTTAAGAAACCTCAAGACTATGTGGTAAAAATTAATAGTGTAATATATTTGATGTCTGACAGACCTCCTCTGCCTTTGACCACAGGAAACAATGAGGTAACATGGCTGTAAGACGCGTAATTTGATGGAAAAAGAAGTTGCTATGAATATATTTTCTGTCTACTTTACATTTCACTTTTGATGAAATATGAAACTGTGAAGCTACATTTTGTGATAGGGGATTTACTTGAAGCTTGTGTTGTTTTATTTTCAAGAAGATTTATGAGAATTAGTGACACGCTAAGGTGGAGTAATAAACAAAGAGACCAGGCTCTTTCCTGATTATAAATCTTTACTGTCAACTCATTATCCCAAAAAAGTGTCGTGTATTTCAATTGAAATAAGCTAACCCAACACTGATATTTCCTATAACTTATCTTGGTAGCTTTATTTATATTCAGAATATAGTTTTAAACTTTATTTGACTGCACAGCATGAGTTTGTAATGACTGACCGACCAGTCAACCACTGCTTGTGAGGAGCATATACATAATTGATGCAAAACTCTCCTTACTTTGCCTGCAGGAAACAGAAGTAATGTGGACGCAAGTGTTTGATGTAAGCAGAACCTGCTGAGTAAAAGCAATTTTTGAACCATGAGAAAATATTATATTTATTTAAATAGTATGGGTTTTTACAAAAAATGGGTTTTTCGATTACTTTTAATAGACACATCCAATTTTTGATGTGCTTACATTGTACGTGATGTATTAACAATATGACAAGTAATACTGTACCTTATATGGTTATTTGAGTGAAAATATAGTTTAAATATGTCTTTATTGAGTAGAGTTATAAGTAGGGTTTGCAGGTGAGGGCCTCTTCATGGGCTACACCGGAAGCACCGTAAAGTTGGCATCTTAAGTTAGCCGACGAGTTGCTAGGTAGGTAAGTGTAGGAGTTAATGCAAGTGTTGAATTGATTCAGTGGAATACTACAGGTAGCCCACGTGCTAATCAGCTGATTACGGACCGCGTTACCCTTGTTATAATGACAGAATGCTACTTTGCGTCGTTTTGCCCCTGATGGAGAATAAAGAGGAGGATGGTGAAGAAGAGGACTGTGATTGAGCTGCATTGAAACAGTAAGTTAGCTACTTCTGTCCTGTGTGCCTCGGGCTAACGTTAGCTACAGCTGGGAGGCAGCCGCTGGCTAACAGGTGTTGTCTGTTGCTGTTTCCATAGTAAAGTTAGACGAATCTGTTGATCCAAATCTAAACAGCGCTGCGGTAGTTTTTACGTAAAGCTGCGTACGAGTATTTTGTAAATCCACAGATGCTTTTTGTGGTCACTTTGATTGTTTGTGGTTGTTGTTGAAAACGTTTTGTAGGCATTTAGTTTGTTCATTTATAACATGGAATTAATTGTGTCTATTATTGAAATAACCATGTTCAAATACAGTCATTGGTTCAAATGGTGTCTGAAAATATTACAGTTTGGTGCACTTGGATCTAACAAAAGTAATGTAAAACGTTGGTTTATGAGCTTTAGAAGAACTAAGGTGGGTTTTGATAACTCTGGTACAGGACTAGGACTGTTTCCTTCTGCTCCCAGTCATTGTGCTAAGCTATGCTAATTGTTTACTGGGTCCAGGAAGCATGAGAGTAAACTGTATTTATATAGCGCTTTTCTAGTCTCCAACCACTCAAGGCTGCTTTTACAGTACATATTACATTCACCCTTTCACACACTGATGACAATGACCTAAGTGATCATACCCGATGGCTATGCCACCGTGAGAAATTTGGGGTTCAGTGTCTTGCCCAAGGACACTTTGATATGTGACCATAGCAGTCAGGAATCGAGCCCCCGACCTTCCGATTGAGAGACGACTGACTCTACCACTGAGCTACAGCCGCCCCAGTGTGGCATCCACCTTCTCATCCAAGGCAATGAGGAGTATTTTCTCACGTGCAAAACCAGAATGTTAAAAATAGCAACATTTAAGTGCAGAAATGATTATACACTTTTGATTGCAGACATAGCCTACTTCGAATAGTCTAATAACATTCAGTAGAGTACCCACACATGAAAAATAAAACTGACCACAAGTGAGCCATGTTATAAAAGGTCTCATTTATTAATTTATTACACAGCATATTTGTTAATAAAACATCTGCTAAAAATAAAATAAACCTCACTCTTTAGATCCTGTGTTATAAGGGAATGCAACTGGGATAATTTTAAAGCACAAAAGCATCACTCAGACTTTCTTTGCATAGACCGCACCACCATTAGTCTCCCTCTGACACGCACGTCAGCTTAACAAGCCCCGCACAGTACCAAGCACTTTACTGACCCCATTTAATTTTCTATCCTCTAGAGTTTACTTACCCATGGGCCTCTTCTGTTTGGATTCCACTATGTAAATGGAAGGTAAGAGCATGACTAATTACACTAATTGACCTGAACTCTATTTGAAAACGATAGTTTAGTTGTCACTCTGCTGCATGTACAAACAGTTTAACACAGAGTGAAGTTTAAAGGGGGGCACCTCCAGCCTTTGGAGGACGTGACGCTACATATTTCTAGTCCCCCCTCACGGTGTGTTTTTTCATTGTCGATTAAAATTACCTTTTCATATTTACAAGCGGAAGTCAAAAAAAGCTAAAATATTCCAAAAAAAGACACCATAGCTGATTTTTATTCTTCTAAATTGGTCCATAGAGTGAACGATGAAGAGAGCACAAGGTTATGAGCTATCTACCTAGTCCATCAAATTAACAAATGCCATAATCCCTACAAGTAATCCCTCAAGTAATCTCTATGATTCATAATTCTTTAGTTCATCTGAATGTCACTGTTTATTTACATAATCAAGTTTGAGAGGAAACAAAGTGCTGTAAACATGATGAAGGTGTTTCTAATCATGTTTAGTGGGGTCTGATTTTAGCTGCGTGGGTGGTGAACCTGAAAGTGTCACTCTTCATCCATACAATAAAAACTATGCTTTCATTCGACCGCTCGGTCCAGGAATCCAGGAAGTAGTTATATTCAGACCTCAACCTGTGGGTAAACGGCATGTATAGAGGAAAAAAATAGGTTACTTAGTATATCCGTCCACCAAAGTCTAAACTCAGATTAAGAATCAGATTGATGTTGCCTTTTGGCTTTCAGTTGGACTCCAGTGGAGAATAATTTATAATAATATTTGAAGTACAAATGTAGGAAAAGTTTTCATCTGAAGAACACACATAAAACTGGACATATAATAAGCGTCGTCACACTACGTTATCATATCCAGGGTCCAGATAAATTTCAAGTGATATAACGCCTGATGTGGAGCAAAAAAAGGATAAAATCTGCTTTGTTTTAACTCTTCAAGTCTTCAATAAAATTACATAAAAAGGGAAAACTTTATTTTTCTTTGTGGTGTGTCGATTATAAGGATGTCTGAGGATCAAGAGAAGAACAAATTCACTTAAAAACATCTTCTGAAACGCACATTTTGTGAGTCTTTTTGGGAAGTTTCTCAAAGTCGAGGTTCGTGTTTAGGTCCACAGTTATTCCAGAAATCTGAAACGTCTTTAAGATATCAAGTATATCCCTCCGAGAGAGGTCTTTAAGTCCACCACTGTGTACAGCTCTCCTCCATAATGTCACCATTTGAACATAATCCAGTTCTCCTGTCCGACGCTTTACGCCACGGTCTCGGCTAAAAGCAGAGTCTTTTCACAGAGGGTGTTGGGAGAGCACATCCTGTCAAGTGGCGTATTTGAGTTTAGGAGTCTGTGAATTACAGGAGATAGTGGAAAGAGAAGGAAACCCGGTGGTCGCTGCAGTGCCTTGGCTCTCCACAAACACGGGGTCCAGGCAAGCAACTTTGGCAGCGAAAAAAGCGTGAATACAATGAAGCACGGCAAAGAGGTTTGAAAACTCCAGCTCCTGAAAGAGAGAGGAAAAAATCCTGATGTGAGTATTTATTTTCTATGCGCATGTTGCTTTGAGAGATATTTAATGCAATAGAGAAGCTTTTCAACAAGATTTTCAAAGGGCTTTACCTTTGCTTCAATAGATTTGGAGTCTTGATTTTGGAACAAAAACTTAATCTTGCTTTTTCCATCATCAGATGATCCTTTCAGTTGGGAGAACTTGTATCTCCACAGCACCGCCTGAATGTAGAAATAACACATGCTATGAGTCTGACTGTAAACTCCAAACAGCGACAATGCGACTATAAATCTTTATTTGCTTCAATCTAATATGTGAATTCCTTCTTGTGTCACTATTTCATGAATAATTCATGTTAAAATCCACATGGATCCAGTGAGAAATGGGGCACGTCAGCAGATCCAGCAGATAGCAGTCCTTGTGAGATATAAACCTGTTATTTCTGCCATTGGGAAATTTAACAAGCCGCAGCAATTTCACCTGAAATAGCCGAGCGTCTGTGATTCAATTAGTGTTGAAGTGAATAAACAAAAGCTACACAGCGAGCCAAACGACTGTCAGCTTCCAGACGGACTCCTCAGGTAGACATCTGGCCACGCTCCTCACATGAATATGTATCTGTTTGATACATGCTGCAATACTGTTCCTGTAATCATTACTCTGACACCAACCTGATTAATTATGGCGTAAGGAATCATGTTTAACATACCATATACTCATGACATCTCTGTGATGTGTCTTATAATGCGGCGGAAAAGAAATCTAAACCAGAGGAGATTTTCATGAGCGTAAGAGGAAGAGTGTCACCTCTTTAACTCTCCAATCAGACTCTGCTGCTCAGTGTGATCGAGGTGATGACATCACCAGCTACATGGAAAAAATCTGTGTTAATTCGGTTTCCTTGTAGGGTCAGATTCTCCAGAGACATTTGTATGCTAATGCAGCGGTGGCGTATATGTCCATACAAAACCTACATTTCCATTTAACTTAAAGGGCCAATTTGCCAATTTTAAACCTCGGTCCTATCATGCTATTATTGGGAGCTAATGCCCTTATTCTAGGAAAAAAAATTCACTCTGTGGCTTTGGAGGACGCTATCCGCTTCTCCAATGGGCCCCTCCGCTAGGCTACGTAAAACAAGTCATCTGTTTCCAGGGAGCTTGCTAAACTACACTTCCTCAATCTAGGACGCCCACCTCTGATGTCATGTCTCGTTCAAAATCGTCAGGTTTGAAATGTAGACTGCAGACCTGATTTTTTTAGATGATCAACCAATATATTCTCCTCATTTCAGATTCTGTACCTCTCTGAGCTGTTGCCTGCAGCGATCAATGTCCTTGACTGGTAAACTGTAGTATTTCACTCGAGCGTCTCTCACTGGGCCGTTCCTCACAGAGGTAGGGGCGCAATGCATGCTGGGTGTTGTAGGAATGTAGAATGGGCGAAACCACGAGCTGTTTGTACAACTTTCTCCACAGCTATGGCGCCAATTTCAAATATGATTGCTTCTATTGATTACAGGGAACACCAGCTTTGACTGACAGTGGCTTTTTTCCAGGGGAGAATTGCTCTTTAAGTTTACAATGAAAAATTGTTAGTTCTTTACTCTAATGGGGCGACGTCTGCAAGCTACTTCAGGCAGGCTACTTGAGCTGCACTGATTTCACACTTGACAAGCATCAATCTCCACAGTCACCTGTCAAACACTTCCTCCCAAATTGGCAGTCTATTTAAGCTGCAAGGTTTCCAGTTCCTCCCTCTGCTCTGTCATTGTCACTGCTGCCCTGCGCCAGTACTGCACTCTGCTTTCAGCCTCAGCATCCACCTGCAGGCTTCGGCTAGGGGGGGTTTAAGATATTATCTCATCACTACTCAAATCTCTGCATGTGACATAAATCTGCGAGGAGTGATGAGGTCGGAGCCTCGAGGCCAAACACATAAAATAATAACTCCAATAAAAAAGGCCCTTAATAAACCCTGATACATTTCTACAGATATACAGTAATACCTAACATTATTAACTAGCTTCACATAACATTAAACTTAGACATTAAATCCAATATCACAACATATAATAATATGACTCTGACAGGAGCCACTCTCTTGTATAATGATTACTTTTACTGTTGGCTCTCTATTATTTGATTTGTTCTAGATTTCAGCTTTATTTCTACTAGATTTAGATATTTTCTTTTGCCTGTTATCTGTATTTATATATTTAAAACTAGTCTCGATTTGTACGAATTTGGCAGCACTACGGGCGCTTCAGTTTTAAACAGGTAGGCAGGTATGGGACCAACAGGCACCTGAGGGGGCTTTGGTTTTTTAATCAGAGCAACAGAGGCAGCAGGCGCCATGAATTCTTTTTGTTCTTTTTTCTTCTAAATAAACCACAAGAAAATGCTTAATGTCTGAATAGACAATAGATTTGTGTTGATGTGTTCATATTCTGTTAAATGAGTTGCCTTGGGCTTTAAAATTTGATCCAAGTGAGATTCTGATGAAGGTTTAATAGGCATCGAGCAAAAATTAAAATCCTGCTCTTTTACTGACAGTTTTCTTGTATTGCTACTTTTACTTAAATAAAGGATCTGAAAAACATAATATATTTATTGCCTATTATATTTAAACAATCTTGTTGATGTTAGCTCGCTGCTTCTCTCCTTAACTTGTGTATCAAATCATAATCTCACTCTACAGCCGCAGTCATCAGAGCAGGTGTCGTCCTTGTTTCAATTCTTTTAAAACACAGGAGCATCGCCGCTCTTGTTGCCATGGTGGAACATCTCACTCCGTCCCGAGCCAGCAGATTACAGCTCAACTTGTTAAACAGAGTTATATTTGTGCTGTGTCCGATCGAATCTAATTCTAACATGGTTTTTGAAATTTGCCAATAGCAGATTTTAATTACAGAGTTATCCCTCCTAGTGTATTGTGTGCGGTTTTCAGTGTACATATGGATCGTGTTTTCCCTATCTTGTTCTGTAAACAATGCGCTGGCAACATTTTTATCGTCCTTCGGGGACATTGCTGCTTCACATTGCAGGAATTAGGGCCAAAATCTTAGAGAACAATATGGCAGTGCTTGTGTCCTGCTCATCCACATAATGTGCACCAGTGGAGTTGTCTGCATGCCTCTCGGACTTGGGTAAAGGCCAAAATGTACTGCAGGCAGGAGCGAGAGGTTGGTGCTGGGGGGGAAGCAGCCGTCAAAACAAATGTGCTCATGCTCTCAAAATGCATACAGTGCAGAATAAGTTAGCAGCGCATAAAAATAGAAATAGTCAAGCTGAGGAAATGTGATTGATTTCATCTCCCTGTGTGCAATACAGTCGTCTGAAATGTCCCATTGACGGGATCGTTTTTACATATTCTTATTGATGATGGAGCCGCACACTCACCTTTGAAGCTGCATCAAAGCACACAAAGCCCATGCTGAAGTCAACTGTAAGTCCCATGAGGTGGCTCTCCATGATACAGGCATATGTTTTACACTGCGGAGTATGAGAACAAGATGTTATCCCCAAGGACACAAAAGCCACTTTTGCTCAGCTGGAAATGTCACATGAGCATTATCAATCTTTGTACTAAAACAACTGAGCTGGAACAGTGTGCTAGATTAAAATCATCACAATTCCCGACACGTTCTCGCACGACTGTTCAGGTGCAGACCTGTATCCGCTCCACCTCCAGGAAAGTGGCCATCTGAAAAGCCTTTTCCCAGGTCAGCAGCTCCGACTCCAGTTCCACGCTGAAGAACAAGTCCTCCCCGGTCTCCGTCTGCACGCTGAAGCAGTGCTTCCTCTTGTCCAGAAGGTCATTATCCTAAGATAAGACAGTACGGCCGCCATGCTGATCAGGTACAGATGGGCAGAGTGACGTGGAGATGAGGCAAAGCAACAGCGATGCGGTTTCTTGAAGCTGGCGGGAGCTTTACTTACTTTGACATGCAGTCAAGTCTGATTACTGCGGCTTTAAGAGCATTTGAATTCTTCTTCTGTCTTTTTCTCAACATTTACATGAGCTGAACTCCACCACCCTGATATATTTTCTTCTAGCTAGATGTAACCAAGTAGCGCTTTGTAATAGGTATAGCAGTGCGGGTCAACTTACATATCTGATTCAAAGCGTGAATCTGTATGAATAAAGTTTAACATAATGAGTTTGGAGATAACGAATTGTAGATAGATTCCTTCAATCCAATTCGAAGTGACCTCGAACCAGCAGAAACTGCACAATACAATGTGAACCTTGAGTGCCTCTGTGGGAATGAAGTAGAACAAATTCTAATATATCAGGGAGTTTTGTACTTAAGTGAATTCCTCCGTTTCCTGCTTTATATTCTCTCGATGTATCTGGTGTGAGGGTTGCTTCTTTAAATGCAAGAAAGAAATGAAACCGAGAAGCCTGCCTTACCTTTAGGATCTTGCACATGATCTCATACACGGTAAAGCTTTTCTCTGCTCTGGTCCAGTCCCATGTTGTCACCTGAAATTATATATTATAAAATGTATCTTTGAGTTAAAGAATGGTTTTATTAAAAAGAAGTAAAAGCAAAAACATGTCCCTTAATTCATTCATTCATTAACTGCAGTTGAGTCATTTGGAAATACTTTAAAACAAACACATTTCCTGTTTGCTCAGCCACCTTTCTCAGTAAATGTTGCTATGCCTATTTAAGCTAACATTAAATGTGCAGTAATTTTAGGTAACTATAATGCTATTAATTTCACACAAAGGTCAAAAGCAGCTTCTCCTGTCTAGTTGAGAACCACGGCTTTAGTGGGCTGAAATGACAACTAGTTAGCAGCGTTTACCAGCTGTATCTAGCGTAAGCTAATGCTAATGCTAATGCTAATGCTAATACTTGTAGTTGGTTGATGATTCATGTACTATAGAGGACATGGAAATCTTTATAAAAATGCACAGATAAGCTATACATCCAGGGTTAAAATACAGCAAGCTAACCTAGCTCTAACCTAGCGCTAACCTAGCCCTTCGATGGTTTGGTCTTGCCTCAGATACTACAGAAAAACACCTTGGACATTGAAGTGGTTAGAATTATGCTTTAATTGTTGTATCTCCAAACACCAGCTAACCTGTAAAACCAATAATATATTGGCTGATAAAATGCCCTTTTCCAAGTGCTACTTTAACAGTATAGGCAGAACGCTAGTTAGCCCTCACATGCTAACGTTTATGGCTAACAATGCAGTGGTTTTTAAAAGGTAGTTAAACAAAACAGACACCACCATTTTAATTATAAAACCAAGTACAACACTGACTACACTCCATGCTCACAATTTTAACAGTGCATTGAAATATCCAAAGCCTGTAATTTACACTTCCCATTGTTAAACTATGATTGGACAATCACTGTTAGAGTTTTAGCCAGCGGTCAGTTATTGATGAATGGCTGTTTAATTCCAAACTGTCATCTTGCCATATGAGGGGAAATATGTCTCGCAGGTAACCATAGTGTGCAGTAATGAAGAGGCTTGTCACATCGTCTGAACAGGCAGCCTGCTATATTCCACCATCCACTCTAATTAGCATATTCCATTTATATCAGCATATTCAAGTTGAGCAGGCAATTTCGGTTATCTATCAATCTTTTCCCATCCCCAGCACCATCGACAGCTTATCCCTCTTGTCATAATCACTTAAGTGGCTGGCAGAATGTAAACAGACTTAATGATCATCATCAATCAAGAGGAAGATCAATGCAGCACAAATGATTATGAGTGAGTTGCCTCCGTTTTTTTTTTGAGAACAGGAAAGCATTTCCTTCCTCGACAAAACATTAACGTCAAATGAAAAATCTCCCGCGGAGTTGAAAGACATCAAATCAAACATGGAAGTTTGATGGTTCAAAGTAGTGAGAGTAAATCAGAACTTACAGGAGGCGCTGAAAACTTGAAGAGTGAGGAACCCCTCAAAGCGAGGAACTTTGGTGAATACATTCGGTCCTGTACGGAGTCCTGCTCCTTCTCGTCCACCCAGCCCATGTAGATGATCTATCAAACAGTGAAAAAACAGATGTGAAATTGAGGGATGTGACCTAAGGGTACAGGATATTGATTACAAAGGCTGTGAACCACATTTTTCTTGAGTCAGGTCCTAACTATGAGCAACTGCACCAACATACACATATCATTTACCTCCAAACATATTTTGAGTTTAAAGTGACAATACTACTGATATTGAGTCTTGATCTGAATACCAGCATCGTAAAGTTTGGATCAATACCAGGTCCTATGTTAGGTGTGTCTCAACTCGGGGGCCACATCCTTCGAAGGACACGGTCTAAGAAGGATGAGTCATACATAGCCTGCGTAGCCCACTGTGGCCGAACTGAAATGAGACGGTCTGGTCTACGGAGGATTTCCTGTTTGCGTCACCAGCTGTTCCCACCCATACCTTTTGCGTCACCGAACACCGCTTCTGTCGCTTAGCAAGAGGTAGCTAGCTGGCTAACTAGCTATCGTAACCAACATCGTGTAACTTAACCTATTATTTTACAGATTTGTCTCAAGGCCCCTTTCGTTTTGTATTGCTAGCTATTCGATTAAGTTGCAACCAAAAAAATTGACATTTAAAAGTGTATTCATCGGCTGTTGCTTATTTGCCATTAAAATATGTTTTGTGATTTAAAGCTGCTGTGAGGAACTTTCGGTTCGTTCAAAACCGTACCTCTTATCTCTTTGCTGATTTTGTCCTGTACATGCAAATCTCCTCCTGCTTTCTTTAACAATCATATGTATCACTTACTTAAAATTTTTGCCCTGGAAAATGTAAACAAAGGCAGCGTGCATTAATCGCTTCGTCTGACACCTACCCCCCGCCAGCAGTTACAGGCATTAAAAATAACTATATATAAATGATCAATCTATAGAGTAATCAGAATTCATTTCAGTCTGTTTCATAACCTGTGAAAAACTCAAAGGAGCTTTAAGTTATTAACTGAGAATAGTCAAAAGAAAGATTAAATGGCTGTAAGTAATTTAATGGGAATGCAAATGTATCATTAGTATTAATGACGCATTCATGAGAGAGATTTAACCTCTTTTAATAATTAAAATAGAATAATATCAGTGACTCTGACCCTCGTATGACTCTGCTCCTGTAGTCTCGTTTCATGAGATCTCTGTATTTGTGTTTTTGGGCAGCAATCATTTGGATAAAAGTGAACTTGGGGGAAAAAACAGTATTGGTACAAAAATGTAATGGCAATTGAAGGGTTGTTAGCTCTCACTGCCAGTCAAATTACATCAAAACGACAGATTCTAAACTCTTACTAAATGATATCTAAGGATGTTTTTCTTTCCCCTGAACTTGAACTTGGATTGTTGTTTTTTTTAGTCATGAATAAATTCTTGAGATTCTTAAAAGATTAAGCATCCAAGTGAGCCTGTTTTTGGTTTCCAAAAATGTAAGTACTTCATCACACTGACGCAAAACCCAATATTATCATCCAGCTTTCTCCTTCATTGATTTGTCACATTGCCAACAAGGGTGTAAATAAAGAGCAACTCAGGATGTAGCTTGAGAGGTAAAAATGAGATTGTTTCTCAGCATCTACTGTCATTTTACCAACCCTGACATGAAGTCAAACTGTATAAAAACTCTACTGTTCAGTATTCAGAAGAAAAAAGAGGTTAAGCCAACAGGGAAGTGAGGAGAAAGAAAGCAAAGCGTCTACTTCAAATGCTCCGAGACTTTAGACGTCAAGTGAATCTCAACATCAGCGCTCATTAAAGTCAGGGTGATTGCAACCAAACTAAAATGTTCGCTTGTTTTTCTGTTTATTGGCGGACGGCAAAAGAAGCGAGTGAAAGATTCGGGACAAACACAAATAAATATGAGGAACCCCACGGTCACATTTACTCCCCATGTTTAGACTGAGAGATGACTCTGAGAAGTTAACTGACTGAAGGCACTTAAGTTGTTTTCTGATCATCTCTCTGGACTTTAATGATGCAAAAACTCTGCTTGTGTTGCAACAGCTGGAAAGATGAGGACATGTCCTCTCTCTGACTGAATGACCCGGTTACTCTTACCTCTTGATTTTTAAGATGGTCGTTAAATACAAAAGGAAATCTACAAGCAGCAGGGGAAACATCTTACCTGCTGGTTAACTGGGAAGTTCCGGTTAATCTTCTTGACCTGTTAAATGTAACGAGAACATCAATAAGTCGTAAAAATGTCTCCCGCTAACAATGAAACACTCATTACTGGTAGAGTTTAAAATAGTTTTGTGACCCCGCGGGGGCTCACAATTCCTGACGATCCGTCGAAGAACAACCAAACTATGAATCACAGTATCCATGCTCACATGTTAACCACAGCACTGAAAGAATATTGTTCGAGCTACTTCATTTATTCAAAGCATGCAAATTACAAAATGAGATAGATAGAGTCATTTCCACAAGGACCTGAGGCTCTTCTTAAAAAAAAATCCATTTAAAGAAATCCATTCTGCGTGTGTGATAATAAAAGCAAAGGGAAACTACTGAGAGCGCAGTCAGGCTTTAAATTAAAACATTCTGCTCACATCACAGGTATCACCCGCTCCTAATCCACACCATGCTATCAATATAACTCGTTCTCAGCAACACAACACCAAATTAAGTCGTCCGGACCTGATCCTCCTATAGAGGCGAGAACAAGTCACAACTGCTTATTTTGAAATGTAACTGAAGTTTGTTTCCGAGGGAGAGAACAAGATGTTCTTTCAACGCCGGGGCTGAGAGGAAAATGCCAGATAACTGTCAGGATGTGAGCGGGGTTCAGATTCAGCCGAGGGCTGGTCTAACCTGCCTCTGACACACATCAGGACCGTCTGTTGGAGTCCACTTTAAAACAACTCATACATTTCTTAGTCTTGTACAAAGAATAAAAAAGAATTTTCAAAAGGTACCCAAAGTGTTGGAACATTTAATCTCAGGAGCTGTGCTCGGGTAGAATTTTAGGTGCTGGTACTTGACTCAAACATTTCTGTTTTAATGAACTTTTATATTTCTAATCAAAAGAAATATTGTGTTTTAAGATTTCCCCACACAAGAACAATAGCTTTAACAATCATGGTAACAATGTGAGCACCCACACTGATGAAAGAAGAGAAACACAAAGGAAAATCAAAAGGACAATTCTCTAAAGATGAGAGGTGTCAGGAGAATCTAACACACGTCGTCTTTTGATGGCAAATTTTATTCATACTTTTGTATGAGTCGACATCAATCTGATGTTATCGTGGCCTACGTTAAAAAATCATCAGTAAATACAAAACATTTGCAACCCTGTCAGGCGAGATTATTACGCCTCTGTTACGTCTATAATGTGAAACGCATGGACGCGGAAAGGTAGGGTGAAAATGTTTCGCCTCAGAGGCGTAACAGAGGCGGAACGGCGTTAGTGTTAATGTTGGAGCTGGCAGGGCGTAACAACGCCGTGTGTGTGTATGTGAAGCTTGTAATGTTTGTTTACATGTCGCCCGTTTTTTGCTTCCGTAACGCTGTTTTAAAACACACACTGGAGCGGCATGACGGCGGAGCTTCGTTATGCCGCTGTGGAGGAACGGCAATGTAAAAAGGGCTGAGGACTGTGTAGATGTTTATCTCAGATTAAAATGTATCTGTAATTCGCACCCAAGCTTTAAGATATCTAAGCGTTTAATAATTGACGATAGCGAGGCCGACTGATTGGAGTAGATCATCTGAAAAGTGTTTCTTAAATCACTTCAATACGTTTGGATGAAAAGTGAGGCTGACTGTGACGGCTGCTTTTATCGTTCTATCTCTGATCGCTCTGACAGTGATCCCAAATATATCATCACATATATAACATGATGTATTTATAGTTATTGTTCTGTATGTGGACTGCCTTTACTGCATCGGTGTGACAGCTGCAGGCATTGTTACATAGATGCTCCTCTCTGTTCGCTGCCAGCACTTCTACAACAATACAGAACATCTAACTGAATCCAGTTAACTCTGTGTATCCTATCAGATCTGCTGCTTGCAACGTGATGCCCCTGTAATTAAACCTTTGTTTAAACCTGTCAAGATAATGACCTCAACAATGTAAGACAATGAAAAACAATTGTTAGAACATGCGCAACAGAACATGAAACAACATTAAATACACAATCAAGTACACACTGAGGTTTCAGAGCTTGCACTTCTTTTAAGTGAGTTTGATAGTGTTTATACGTTTACTTAAATACGCCACATTTCCATGCTATCAATTTGCACCTTTCTGAACAGGCTCTGTAAATGTGTTTATTTTTTGCTATCCTGAGCACCAACAACAACTCACAGTTGATCTTATACTAACACGTTTTACATTAGTGCAGTGCCGAGAGCAGAGTGGATTCCCTCTTCCATTATCGCTCGGAGAATTGGAGGCTTTTTCTATGACTACAAAAAGCAACGCAGCTTTCCATGGAGAGCCGAAGCTGCTCTGCAAGCAAACATGACCCGACTCTTTATTTGACCTTTAATACTCGTATATTTTAGCGCTGTTTTTGACAAGTTGTACTTCTCATTCGCATGGTTTCTTGTCTAATAAGTAAGGTATTTTAATATGCATTTTGAAAAAAGGTCCATCTTTGAATATTTATTATGACTTTTAAAAAACAGATGGAAAATTCAAAACAGAAGTCCTCAAATAGTTTAGTGTTTTTTTTAGGCTCTTTGTGGGACTGCGGCTGATCCGCAGCGATCAATAAATCACTGTATTTGTCCCTGAGGGGCCGTTTGTTGAAAACGGAAAGTGGATAAACAGACTATGAATAAGTCTTCCAAAAAAAATAATCTAATTGAAGAATCAAGTTTTTTTTTAGTTTTTAGGAATAAAAATAACTTATTTTTAAGATGTGATTTAAAAGTTGGTAATTTGGGAGCCATCCTAACGTTCCACAAGAGCCCCCTCCACTGCTGAAAATGCTAAATGTTTTTAGCTTAGTCTAAGGGACGACAAGAAGCAGCTGATCAGCAGTCATTAAAGACCTCCAGGGGGTGTAGACATGCAAGAATGTACCGAGGTGCTAACACATTTACAGATTTAAAAACGAACAATAAAGCCAGTCTAGTAGTACTCGCGTCCAGGACTCGGACTTGAGTCCGACTTGACTTGGACTCGAGCAGTGATGACTCGGACTTGGACTCTGACTCGTGCATTGACACATTTGGTCTCGGAAGACGGAGAGGAGGACTTATTTATTGATAAGGACTGTTTTGGGCTGTCACGCACATTAATCTGCATGTGCGATTACTTGCCGTCTTGTTCAGCAGTGATGTTAGTAAAACCAAAGTTGAATGTATCGCGACGTTACTGTCACTTTGAGATTTAAATTTGTAGATATGTGTATGCAGCATTGGGTGTGTTGTGACGCGCAGATTGCAGTCATGTCACTGTGGATCGGGCTAACTGGGTCTTAAAAATGAAAACTTTTGTTAATAGCAGGTGGGTTGGAGGTATTTCAGACTTTATTAGACACCTGCAGTGATCGCACCGCAGCAGAAACGAGGAGAGCGTCTCCCTGGCGTGGTGCGCATTTACACACGACACACAGCGCTGTTACTTAATTGATTATTTAAATCTCTAGACATGCAGACAGGATCAGTCAGTATCTAATTAAAATTAAATGAAATGTGTTTCCTACGCATCCAAAATGTGTGTGTGTCCAGTCGAGGTTACAGTGAAATAGTTTGGAGGGAAATAGTGTGTGTAGCGGCGGTCCTCCTTATAAATCCTGAGCTCCATCAGAGCTGCCTTCAGATTGTTATTTAAGATGCTAAAAGTTTATTCAGTTCTCTCTGGAGTCCTGTCACTTTATAACACTTTAAATCAGCTTTTAGTTTCGCTGCTCAAATGTCCCACGATATTTGCTGCAGAGACATCACTGCACACATGGAAACAATGATAACTGCTGTAAACAGCTTCTCTAATCTGTTAAAGTAAATAGTTGAAGATATTCATACATCAATACAACACAATAAAGAAATCACCTGAAAGCTGCTCAACATCATTTATAATAATTTATTCATCATTTGGCTCCGTGTTTTAAAAATATCACACCCTCTAAGACCTGAGTACAGTATGAACATGGACTCACAGATGATAGAGAGTTAAAGCTCAGCTTAGTTTTATCTTAATTAAACCTTGAGGACTCGGATAATGGACTCGGACTCTTCTTTGGTGACTCAGACTCGACTCGGACTTAGAACATTGGGGACTCGAGGCTCGACTCGGACCCGAGGTTTGATGACTTGACTACAACGCTGCAGGGAGCCAGTGGAGGGAGGCCAGGATCGGGGTAATATGTTCACGCTTATGAGTGCCTGTTAAGAGACGAGCAGCAGCCTTTTGGACTAAGGGAGGCCTGGTTCACGCCAACGCTCTACTCTTAGTCTGTCAGGTGGTTCACATCTGTGTTCCAGAAGAAATATCTCAACAATTATTGTATCAATTTCTGCAGATAATCACAGTCACTTGATGATGAGTCCTCCTGACTACAGATATATCCAGATTTGTCTTTTTGTGCCATTTTGAGGTTGACATCTGTGATTTGAGCAACTATTGTCGATTGCCGTAAATTGTGTATCAGACCTTTATATCTTCCTCTGGATCAATTGTAATTGCTTTGGTAATCCTTTCACTTTTCCTCTAGTCCCATTATACTGTCAGAATGTCAATGTTTCAGTCCATCAACAAACAACTGCTGAATGAAATGCAGTGCTATCAGCCTCAGTTTAGCTTTAGCATCATTTGCTATAGTAAGACTAAGATGGATAACATGGTAAACATGGTAGAAAGCAATGTCATTGTGAGCATGTTAACGTTAGCATTTAGCCTCACAGAGCTGCTAGCATGGCTGGAAATACCACTTATATAGGATGTTTCAGTTCAATGTCTTTCGCTGAATTGTTTTTGCTATTATTAAAATAACCTTTATTTAAACAAGGAGGGCCACTGACAGCAAGCACTAAATTATTAAACAAAAAGTACACAACATTTTCAGTTGTAAATCCGCCAAATTATAGGAAAAGCGAGCCAAGGACACCATCATAAGGGACAAGAGGGATTCAAAGAAAACATGCATTCACGCTGCTCTGTTTCAGTCAGAAGAGATTTGAATTGATTAAAAGGGATTAGCTTGTTTGATTTTACAAGCTTCTGCAGATTGTATGCTCAATGTAACGTTGTTCTTCTCTCACTGCCAGCGACTGCCACCCAACTTTCTCACATGTGCAACACAATAATGCAGCCGTTTCCAGTTTAACACATCTGTTCCTTCAGCTGCAATCTTTGTATCCATCTCACTCACTCACACAGAAAATGCAAAGGCCGGGGCGTGAAACACACTCTCAATTGTTGAGGGCATTCTGGCAGAGAGTGATCAGTGTTATGTTTAATACGTCCCTCTCTTAGTCCACTCCAATTAACCAGGGCTCCATTATTCCCCGGAGACTCTCACACAGGCAGCCATCGCTCACACGCACACGCGGGCCGCGCCGACGGACACATGATGATTAAAAATCCCTCTTTTTCACTGCTGCTCGCTCCCTGTCATATGTCACGTTGAGGGTGTCATGTCTGGTTATATTTTCAAACAGTGTGAGGCCTTTTAGAAATGTAACTTATAGTTTAGTTCATTAAAACACATTTCAAAATAAAACGCCCTTTGTCCGGTTTTCTATGAGTCAGCGCACATGATGGAGCTGGTTAGCGGTGTTTGTATTTGCCCCCCCTGCAGAGCATAACATCGAATTTCCAAACACAGAAACACACTTTGTTTTTTACAGCTGGAGAAATCTGCTCACAATAAGAGAAAGAATACAGCATTGTTATTGCTGTGATGTTTCTGGCTGCCTCTTGTTGTCATTATTTAATTATGTATCATGGTGAATAATAGATAAATGCATGGGTTTAGCTAAGGGGAGTAAAAGAAGTGCAGCGCAGTTGCTGTTATTGTGACCTCAGGCTTTCCTCATGGTGTGAAAAGGCATTAGTAGGTGTCTACTTAATGCAGTGACATTTGCAAAGGGACTGTTAGCCGGTCCACAAATTGAGAGTCTGCTGCATGAACGCCCAACCTAATATCGTTCTGGTTTACATGGGAGGCCTGCGAGAGGCGGCCGAGCTAACAAGTGTTATTGTTTGGTACTCACATTGTGCTTGGTGAGGCCGGAAATGTTGCCCACTATCGCCTGAAGCCAGTCCAAGCAGTCTTCAGGAGCGGGGAACTGTATGACTCCGCTGCAAACACCGTCCACAGCTATGACCTGGAAAGCATTTTTCCTGAAGGATTTGAAGAGGAAAAGAAAAGATCATGATGGGATTTTTCCATTCTCAGCCCAGGAACAAATTACATCCAGTCCATAACTCTTTGATCGATTTGTTCTAGGAAGCCGCTCGTTTCCAGTAATATTAGCAGGAAATGGAAAACAACTGGCAAGGACCAGAAGGTGACTCACAATATGTGATTTCCTCAACTTTCCCTTGTTTTCTGGTGGTCAAAGTTGGATAATCCTATAAGTCATTACTCAATTTACTGGAAAACTCTGGAGTTTTCCTCCGAGGAAAAAATACACTTCTCACCTAACTCTATCTCGAATCTTTTTTTGTCCACTTTGGGACAGCGGAAACAAATAGCTAACACAACATGGACATGGAATCCTCACCTTTTTAGTTTATACTATATGTCAAACCTGCGACCATTCATTTGCAGCTGTGTGAGTTCACACCATTAGCATGATATTTATCTCTTTTAGCTCTGTTTTAAGTCTCCATCAAACACAAGCCGGGAGTATCTGGCCCATTTTGCAGCCAAATGGTTCCCTGTGTTCACCAGCTAGTAGCGAACCTCTTCTGTCTGCAGTTTGGTGCTGAGCAGGTAGTGTATAGTGGGTGTTGAGAGCTTTTCATTGAAAACAGCTGCCTGCTCCATCCAAAGATGACTATGAGAGAGGTTAGAGTGAAACAGTGAAGTTGTGGGCTGAGCTGAAACTCACTATAAAGCTCCATGAAGCTGAGGAGAGCTGCAGATTCATAATAATAATCTGCAGGTTCTTTACTACGAGTGATCCCTTTCCACCGTCACACTGTTTGACACATTGATATTATAAAAATATTGACTATGGCCCCTTAAAATATATATTTCATATTGTGAAAGCAGATAAGAATCACATTTTCGTACTAAAAGTGAAGAAACGGAGCAAACAAAATTTGTACACAGGACTGTTTAGGGTCTGAAATTATAAAGGATGCAAATTAAGAACTTAAAGGGCCAGTTCACCAATTTTCAATATCAGTCCTATCATGCTATTATGGGGAGCTAATGCTATTATGGTAGGAAAAAAATGCAATTTGGCTTTGGAGGACGCTATCCTCTTCTCCAATGGGCCTGGAAAACCTCCGCCAGGCTACGTAAAACACGTCATCTGGCGGAGGCCAGGGAGCTCGCTAAACTACACTTCCTCAATCTAGGACGCCGCCTCCGATGTCATGTCTCGTTCAAAATCGTCAGGTTTGAAATGTAGACTGCAGACCTGAAGATTTTAGATTTAGACAATCCACCGGTATATTCTCGTCGTATTTCAGATTCTGTACCGCTCTGCAGCGAAACGGTAGTATTTCACTTCAGCGTCTCTCACTGGGCCGTTCTTTTCAGAGGGAGGGGCGCAATGCACGCTGGGTATTTGTACAACTTTCTGACTGACAGTGGCAGGGAGTATTGCTCCTTTAATGGCTAAAGACGTCTGATATCCTCATGCAGTTTCACAGTTACCGGAATAAAACAGGGTCAGTTTAGATTCAAGATCAAGATTATTGTTTATTTTATCCAAAGTGGAACAAAATGTACTTATTGACATCTTAATGGCTTGTTCCTTCAAGTGTCTGTCCTGAGGGAGATGCACAGACCTGTTTTGCTTATTTGTTTGTGTTCAAAAAGACTTAAAAGCAGATAAAAATAATATTGCTACAGATGACGGATGGCAGTCTGCTCCATTTTTAGAATCCAGGAAGTAAAAGATCTGAGCACTACAGTCCTGTAGAGCCTCAGAGGATGACTCCAGCTCTGCAGCTGAGAACTGTCACAAGCCTGACCCTTCAACATGAAGTCCCGCAGCTCACCTGCAGGCGTCAGAGCCCGGCATGTACTGCGACAGGCGCGAGTGGAGGAGCGGAATGAGGCGCAGGTCCACCCATCTCTTCTCCCAGCGAAGCCCGGGGGACGTGGGCCAAGACGAGCAGGACAGCGTGTCCTGCAGAAGTGTGAAGCACAATTTAGAAAGGCTTGTCGTTTCACACCTCGCACATTTCAAACAGTTGACATGTCAAGAGCTCGAGTCCTGCTGCCGCCGCTGCTGTTTTTGCCACAGGTGCACAGGCAGACCGAGCGAGCCCGAGCTGCAGGGGAAAGCTGATTCACCCCCCTCAGAAGATAAAGATAGAGCATCCAAGTTATCAGCGAGCAGTGACAGTTGCATGGAAACAACTTTTTGGCACCGGGAGCTGCTGCTGCTGCTGCTGCATGGTTACAGAGGACAGTAATAGAATCAGCCAGTCAAAGAAGTATGATGAGAAAAGTACCGTGTTGTTAGGATGGTAGTTCAAGTGCAGGCCGCTATCACAGAGAGGAGAGGAAGTCCCACTACTCTGGTCACTGGGGATGCCTGAAAGTGCAGCAGGGACACACACACACACAAAGCCAGTAAGATTAAGTAACACCTCCATCTATTTCAAGGTTTCCAACTGCAGTGAATCACTGCTATCAACAAAAGTGTGTTGCTTTGTTCTCAAACAGTGTCGGCTCCGTCTGTGCCAATTTGTATTCAGCTGACTGGTTGGACGGCCAGTCAACCTGGCCTATATACCTGTTTGAAAGGATTTGATAAAAGCTTTCATGTCTGATGACGGGCTCAAGCGTTCCCATGCAGGAGCAATCAATTGCACCACAATTAGAAATGTCAATTCTTTCAGCCGAGCATCTTTACTGCGGCTTGAGAATTGTCCTCTTTTTCCTCCCTTCATTTAGCAAAGCAGTTTTTTTTTCGTGCCTGTCAAGAGTCCAAAATGTGGTTTTCATTTTTTTTTTTATTTCTCTCTAAGTGGCTCTTCAGGCCTCGAGTTAATCGTCACCAGGACAACCAATCCTTGACGGAAAATAATACCAGCTATTAATACTTTCACTTAATTGCGTTACGTGCTGTAACGGTTGTTTATACTTGAGTGAAAGAGCTTCCTTACATGTGCAGTCTTCACACAGGGGCAGTTTCAGGAAGGCTGGAGTCTTCTTCAGGAAGGAGACGGTGAGCGTCACCTCTTCACCAGCGTTTCTAAGAACCTGGACCTACAAGGTAAAAAACAGCATATTTCTTTTAATAGCAGGAGCTGTAAACTGTGAGTTTCTCGGCGGATGTCTCGCTGTGATGGAACATGGAGTGCTAATGTCAGAGTAAGAATGGAAATCCAAGATAAGAGCTTTCACAGACACAGAAGTTACACTGCTTACATGCTTATTTTTGCAGCTACATTAAAAAAAAGGAGGATAAGAAACACGTCAAAAAGATCACAAAACGAGACGAGATAAGCTGCGGAGAGAGATGTTGCAGTGTATGAAAATATGAGATATGAGCTGACAGCTTACCACTTCCTCGTGGCGATAACTTCTAACGTTTATTCCATTTATCTAGAAAGAACAACAGTAACAGGGTTAGGCTAAACAATCCGGCTGGCATCATATCACTCCAGCTCGAATCTTCAACATGATTAATGAGGCAAGCACAATAACTGTTACGGCATCTGTGCTGAAGTCTGTAAACAAGCAAATCTCATCCACAGTTGCCATGAATACAGAGTGCCTTTGGCGGGCTTGTAAATGCTGCCTCTGCATCATGTGAGCGAGGAGAGGTGAGATTTGGATTTTTTTCTGCAACGCATGGAACAAATAAAAGACCGAGGATGTGGCATTTATGTACAGGATTCATATAGCTCTGTGGACATGTGGTGCATGAATTATTAAAGTTACAGTGTGTGTTATTTTGCAGTAGGATGAGGCGTGTAAACAGGCATAATGCGAGTTTACCTGAAGGATGCCGTCTCCAATGAAAAGCAGCCCGGAGAGTTCAGCTGCAAGCAGAAAATCACTGCAGTTACTAAAAGAGTCAAATGTGGGGAGATGTAAATCTTTAAAGGAAACAACAACAAACCTTTTTGTTCTTTTGATATTTTTGAAATCACAACGGGGATTTTATGCTCGGCTCCACCCTGAGGACACAAGTTAAAAAAAAAAGGTCTCACAAATACAGAATGAGAAGAAAAGAGACAGAAAAACAGCGACTCACTGTTTTCTGTGAGTCCCACAGCCTGCACTGTTTTTGCAGTTTCACAGCAAAAGAATCGATAACACTTGTTGTGAGTTAATTTAAAGAATTTGGGAGGAGCAGCCTAATCAGCCGGGATCTAAATTACCTTGATGCTCAGGCCAAACCCTCCAATAGTCTGCCTCCTGATCGTTACAGTCCTCTCCTGGAAGAGATTGAGTTAAAACCAAGAAATGAGTTCAGACTGAGGATCACGCTGAGGGAACAAAACAAGAGGGAGGGGCTGCTTGTTCTGAGCTGAGAGGAGGGGCAAACCTGAATGCACCTTTTTAGCCTGCTCTCATCTAGCGTGTGAGCATTTTAGCTTTACGCTTGTTTTATGTTCGGCACTGGGAGAAGCATTTTCTGTATGAATTATTCTTTATAAATACAGTTTGATTCGATTAAGTAAGACATTTTTAAATGTATAAAATGGTGCCTAACAAGTACAGGAAGAAGTACTAATCCATCCTTATTTGGCCTTACACAACAACCCTCCACGTTTTTATATTTCTCTTTGTTTACAGATTAAAGAGGCACGTTATTAGTTGTTACTTCCCAACTGTTCCCCTACAGAAGCGGTATGCATCCATACATTATATTTACTTTTCCTGTAATAAGTTAATTTTAGTTGTTTTCTCAAGATCTCGACATATTTTTCCCGTTATCACGAGTTAATAAATCTTGTTTTCTCATGATAGCTGGATAGTTTCAGTTGTTTTCTCGAGATCTCGACATATTTCTCTCGGTATCTTGAGATAACAAAGCGTGTTTTCTCATGATAACGGGATCATTTTCCGACAATCTGAAGAAAACAACAGGCTGTTCACTGTGATGTTACAGACCAGTGCCATGCCATGCTGACATTGCCCACACTCAGTTAAGCCGATTTCTATGTTTGTGCTTTTGCAACTCTGGGGATACGAGTCATGATCATCTGACGTTGCAGTGGTGCAGCGTTGTTATCTGGAGATAAATAAGTCGAGAGCTCGAGAAAATAACCAGAAATGACTCGTTACCACAGGGTAAACCGAGTAAATAAAATGTATGGATGCATGTCCGCTAAGGGCTTCCGTAGAGTCCCCTCTCCCTACTTCCAGTCTAAATGCTAAGCTAGGCTAAGTTGCCTCCTGGTTCTAGCTCAGTGGACAATTAGTGTAGTTTCCAAAATGTCCAAATAGCTTTTTGTTGGTCCTGTGTAACACGAGAGGAACACAGTCCTTTGGCTTTTCACCATATTAATTTAATGATCATAGTTTCAGCTAAATCAGCCCCAGCTTTACAATACATTGATCACTGAATGAATGATAAGACAGCATTCCCACTAACATGATCCATCCACAACTATCTGAAACAACAATATTTCTTTGACAAACTTTTGCTGACTTAATGTAAAACTAATGTTTAAAAGTCGTCTGCGGCGCCTGGTAGACGGATAATAAGAACAATCAAATCATGGAGAAGGATGTGTTGGATTTCTGCACACTGCCGGCTCTAAGTTTATTGAAAAGGTCTTTGCGAGAGAACAAATTCACAATATGAAACAACAAAATGTTCATCTTCTGAGCCACAGGGTTTCGAACAAATAAAGCACTGTCGAAGCCCAAACACCGGAGACGATAATAACTTGACCATTTCAGGTGAGGATATGAAAGCTGTCCTCCTCTTCTTCCCTGTTTGTACTCCTCTGATTCATACAAATAATCTATTTTCTTTTTTGTTTTTCTAGATGATTTTTTCATAGAGAGGACAGTGGATAGTGTTGGAAACAGGGGAAGAGAGAATGGGGGATGACTGGGCCGAGGGTGGGCCGCAGCATCAAGGACTATAGCCTCTGTACATGGGCAATGGATTTAACCGCTGAGCTAAACTGGTGCTCACAAATCATCTATTTTCTGTTGAATCGTATGCATATTGAGATATATGATACATATTGAGATACCCATATTCTATATTGATTATTTTATTGCCTCTGGCGTTTGTGTTGTGTGTGCGACTCCTTTTTCCCATGCTTGTTGTAGCCTGTCTGGCCGATATAAAGATGTTGTTTTTCATGTGGCAGTGGGCTGACAGTGTGCAGGAATTCAACACCTTTGATTTAAATATAAAAGCTATATTGGTCATTGAGGCTAAAAAGTCTGCACAAGGACTCTCTGACATGCTAAGGTTGCATTAGCATACACACGTCTTCCTCTCGGCCCTATCTGTTAATTAAATATCATGTTTTAAACAACACGAGCGCTCCCTCCATTTGTCTTTGAAGAGTTACACGCTGCAAAATGTCGTCAAATGAATAATGGCTTTTTGAGAAAGGCCACGGTCTTCAGCCTCAGAGCAGCTTATTTATGAGAAACAGTGAATTTTATTGATATGAAGAAAAAGTCTTCAGACGTGAAGTGCGGCCTAAAGATTATACTCGGTACACCACGATCCAGGAGGTGAATTACTGTTAAATAGCTGCATTAGATTTATGAGGAGCAGATTAACAGAGCGTCAGTATCTCAGTGTTGTAACCTTCACTTATTGTGCCGTACATGTTTTGGATTTCAATGCAGGTGACTGTGAAGTGAATTAATTGTCAGACGTGCAGGGTAACTTACACTTGAGTAAAAAGGCTCTCCTGACACGCAGATGACATCTTGTTCTTGAATCGTCAGAATATCTTTGGCCAAGTGTAGTCGAATATTGAACGGCTCTTCATTACCTTCTTGCATCAAATAAATCCCAGTCTTTGTCTGCAAACAGTCAGAGAGATAAAATCATTCATCATGCCTCCATGACTAAATTAACTGGCCATGAAATGAAAAGTCATTGAGAGTACTCGATGCAGGATGAACATGGGAACGAGGATACAGAGTTTTAAAGATGTCTTTTCTTACTAATTTCCTTGTTAATGTTGGAGCCGTTTTCATCTCTCTGCGTAATAAACACTCAGCGACACAAAACTAATAAAACTATACATTTATGATGCAGCAGACTCTTTGAGAAGCAGCTTTTTAATGCTGTGATATCTCGTGCCCGCTGTGTGCTTCGTATACATCCACGCTGAGAGAAAAAACACCTTCCATGATAGCGTCTCATTTACTCTGTGCTGATGATGACAATTAGGGAACCTGCGAAATTAAGCGGCTGGAACCGAGCTCGCCCTCTACATTTGAATTTCCCCTGCTTTGCACAAGTGAGTGTGAGGACCGCGTCTGCTTCCAATGATCCATTTAAAACATGCTAATCCGCATAAATTTGCATTCTGCATATGCCTCCTCCTCCCTGGCTAATTGCGATGCCTGTCTTGCCCTTGACTTAAAAAGGGTCTAAATAAAAGAAGCACCTTCACCTGACGAGACTGCCGATAGAAAACAGCCGCCGGCGGCGTCGGCGTCTTTACCACCCGGGATTCGCCGCCCGTCAGTTAACGTGACACCCGCCGGCACTGTTGATATTCTAAGAGGGAGGTTTGTACACTGCAGGTCAAACTTGAACCAAAGTCAACGGAGCGTATTATCTTTCCCCCATAATGAGGAACGTGTAGAAAAGGAGCCTCCGCCCGCGGCTGCAGCGTGAGAAATGAAATGAGCGAAGCATTAATTCACATTATTTGAGGTAATGTGTGTGCGAGAGTCATTAGCCGAGCAGAATGAGGGCAGTAGGGCCATAACTGTTGTAGCTGGGTCACGCAGCGTCTCACTCGGTTGGGTATTGTTTGGCCTGTTGTAGCGCTTACATAGCACATAATTAGCCTTATCTCTCATCCTGTTTCTCTATTACCCCCCCCCCCCTTCGCAATCAGCCCTGCTTTATAATCTGCATCATGATCAGAGCAGATATGCAACAAGGACATCTCTTACAAACCCAGGGGTTAGTAGCAAGGGGAGAGGCTGAATAAGAAAGCAAAGGGCCCAACATTTAGAGGGCCTTTCAAAGTCTTGTTTTTAAACTACAGTTTATGTCATTAGTAGTATAAGCGAACTGTGGTCATATTTCTTGCACCCCCTCATCGAAAAAGTGCAAATGGTTCAGTCCACTTCTGCAGAATACTGGACAGAAGCAGAGTAATTGAGCTGATGCTGAGGACCTCAGGTTAACTTTGGAGTAGCGGTGGGCGATACCACAAAATTTGGCTCCGACCGGATACCGAATAATACGAGGGCATCCGATAAAAGCAGCTCTCATGCTCTCAGGGAAGAGAGACAGAAATATGTTCTGGTTTAGAACGTGATTGTACTTTTCTCTGATAATAACTTAATTGTTTGCATGTTAAGGGTTTGAGGACAGCAGCAGAAGAGATGCACATTTTGCAGCAGGAAGAAGGGAGTTCATGTGCCCAGGATCTAAGGTGTAATGGATCATCTGTAGGCCTACCCAAAACAAAGCTTTGTATCCGTGGATCCATCATCCTCAGTAACATAAGATCATGATGAAAATAAAGCAGCCATTACATGTACGATCTTGTGAGAAAGCCGGCTTCCAGAAGTGATCTGGAGCAGTCATTTACTGCGGTTTTCACTAAAAAAGGAGTCTGCGTTATCGTACGTTTGCTTCTTCATTCAGCTGTTTGTGCAGACGTTACAATGGCTGTATTAAACGGAGAGGGGGAGCCATCGAGGCTGCAGATTTATGTGCTTAGCTGCAGTCCTAGCCATGTGCTTTCAGGCGCTTGAAAATGCAAAGGCTGTTCCCACAATCATAATCAATTCAGTGTCAAAATGCTACATTGATCGAATCCTACCAACCTCTTCATTTGAAGTCTTGAAATCCATGTGCTACTACGCAGTGAGGGATACTGCAACAGAGAAAAGCCGGTTAGACAGTGGAGGAGGGAAAAAGCTTAATGATGTGACTGAGTCTCTGCAGCACAGACCTGCACAGCAGATTCACACCAGCATTGTTAGCAGGAAGCCTATTTTCATTATAGTTTGTCCTTTCTCTTAGAGACAATGGAGAGAAATAGATTTTTCATTGAAATGTGCCTCATCTAAACCCAACTGTGCCGGGAAAAAAAAATCCCCATTGAGCAATCTAGCGAGAGAACCGGAGACCATTAAGCGTTAATGAATTATTCATTAGCAGAGGTGAGAGCCCAGGTATCCTAATAAATGTTTGAAAATCCAATTCAGGGCCCCCAGGAATGGACTGTGTTACCATATCTGATGTCTTGTCAGGAGGAGATGCCACAACACAACCTCAGAGATATTTTACACTAGCATCGACTCCCTCGGTCTTTAAAAGACTTTAATGCAAGCACAAGAAACAAGAAGTCTTCAGGTATCTTACGCGACGGCCTCATTTACATAAACCAGTTCCACTCAGTTTTAATCAGACGTGACTGCCACTTGACTCAACTGCCACAGAAACGGCTCACACTTGAATTATAGGACGTGCGCTGCAGAGGGACCTACCTCAGTAGAAAGGCCCCCAGCTCTTTGTACGGCGAGATCTAGCCATCAAGCACCGAGTTGACCCCCGATCCGAGCCGTCGTGGAAGAAAGAGGCCTTCTCCAATCATAGCTGTCAGACTTGCGTGGTGGGAGAGCAAACGCTGTCACCTCTCGTGGCTGGCTGTAGGTGTTGCACGATTAATTCCCAGAGGAGGTGATGCTGAAGAGCGGAGCGAGGCGATCGAGTTGGCTTCACTTCTGGTGATGCCTGGTTGTCGGCCGTGCTGCAGGGAGAGGAGGAGGATACAGATACAGACAGAAAATGATGTTTATATTCAAACCCAGAGCTGAATATTGTTGATTAAATGCTTCTGACTGCGACCAAAAAAAATCTACAGTTGGCAGCGACGCAGATAAGCGCAACTCAATCTATCTTCTGCATTCATGCGGGATGATAAATCAGAAGCTTTATTTCCCAAATAAGCACCAGGTGCATAAAAATCATTCAAAAGCCACCTGAAAACTGTGCGTCTCATTCCTCAGCCTGTGATGAAGCATCCTCTCAAACACCTCACTCATAAAAAAAAAACCTGTGGATTCATGTGCACCAATGCCAAAATGCAATTAACTCATATTCTTCCATTTTCTTGGCTCTTTGTGAGCGAAGTACAAACGACTCTCAGAGGGTTTATTAAGTTCCAATAGCACACCCTCGAGGACTCCTCCTCGTTAGCATGCATTGTTGGCTTCCCGCCACATTTTTGTCGAGTCGCAGCGTCGCCTCTGTGATCGTTGTTCTACACCGATAAGAGAAATGTACAGTGTGCACATTTCAAGCTACATTTCATTCATAAATCAACGTCTGTGATTACACAGTAAGAGCAGCTGTAGTGAAACATGAAAACGTGTTAAAGCACTGAGAGGGGAGAGAGTGATTCATTACTGTAATGCTAGAGTCAATGCAGGAAGAGGGGCAATCTTCTAAATTATATGACATCACAACATCTAACCAACTCTTTGTGAAAGAGAGGTATCGTCCATTTCCAAAAACATGGCCCTTTAACTTAAAGATAGTATTTAGCTTGGTTTACTTGGTGTTTTAATATGGTAAATGGACTCTTGGGATCACTCAAAGCCCTTTTACACTACAGTCACATTCACCCATTTATACACTGATGGCAGAGGCTGCTACGTGAAGTGCTCAACTGTCAGTCATCACATTCACACACCAATGGTTTTGCCTCCAGGAGCAACTTGGGGTTCAGTAGCTTGCCCAAGGACACTTCGACAAGTGACTGTAGCAGTCAGGGATCGAACCACCAACCATCTGATTGAAAGATGACCGACTCTGCCACTGAGCCACAGCCGCCCCAGTATATTCATATCCTTACACATAATATGCATCCTTAGGTACTATTCCAGGTTTTATTTGGCTGTTGTGAATGTCGTCCATAGTTTCTTGTAATGTCAACAGATTTTACTCAAGTTAAGTGAACTCATATGTCGGTTGTCTGCTTAATATTAGAAAGTTATTCGGTGTTAGCTAAGACTGTATTAAAGAAGTTATCATGATGACACCCATTGGTTGGCTGATGACCGTTTTGAACAGTTTGGCATTGTGGCCGTCACCATCTTGGTCGACCATATCTGAATGAGAAGGTCGACACTTATAGTATTATTAGCTGTGTCCCAATTCCGGGGCTGCATCCTTCGGAGGACGTATTTGAGGACGATTGCGTCACAGCGGCACGTCAAAGGCTGTCCTGTTTCCAAGGCTCCTTTAGATGCCGCCGACAAATGCGTCCTCCTTTTCTCGGGCCACGAAGGATCCATTGGGTGTATCCTTCACGACCCAACGTATCCTGACATTCATCGCACGAGATGGCCGACTCTTAAATGGCCGAGGAAAACACTTTGAAATGTAAATGTTTTTGGTCTCAACTCAACAGCTAGCGATACAAATGTTTTTTAAAAAATGAAAGGGGCCTTGAAACAAATTATCTTTAAAATTACACAAGTTACATGACATTAGTTATGATAGCTAGTTAGCCTGCTAGCTGCCTGTTGCTAGGCAACAGGAGCTGCATTTGGTGACGTGAGGGTAATGGCGGGAACAGCTGGTGACGCAAAAAGGAAATCCTCCTTAGCGCTCTACACAGGCTACGAATGACCCATCCTCCATAGACCGCGTCCTCGAAAGGATGCAGCCTATTTTACTCTAAATGGGACCATACATTACAAAATGAGCACCGTGCTGTATTTAAAAAGACTTGAAACTCGTCATTGAGACCTTTACCTCATTAGAAAACGTTTACTGAGGTAATAAATCCAGAGGGAAGTAGGGTGAATTTGTCATAGACCTCAACATAATCTGACGCTTTTTGCACCCAGTGGAGTCGCCCCCTGCTGGCCATTTAAAAAGAATGACGGTACTTGAAGGCACTTCTGTATTGACATGACTTTTGAGTTCCATCCACCTTTAGTATAAAGTCTATGGAGTAGTTATACAGTCTGAAACAACAGCTCTGCAGTGACTCTGACCGTTATGACGGCTGTCATGTTCAGTATGTTTCAGGGAGGTGCCGATTTATTTTTACTTTCACTTTTGAGGCAGTAGTTTGTGGTGCTGTTGAACTGTTTGTCTACACTCACGAGAGCTGGGTGTACTTCAGAAACTGAGCGAACATTTTATATTAGTTGCAGTGTAGTGAGTCATAATATACAGAAAATAACTATACTTAAAACACTGCAAATTGGACCAAGTCAATTGGACACTGTTTTATCGCTTGAGTCGTATTGTGTTAAAAAAGTAACAAGTCTGTAAGATGCAGAAATACTTTTTGCTCCTCTTCGTCTTATGTTGTTAATTTAATATCACTGAGTTCAGAGTTGTTTGAATATACTGAACCATATTTAACTACCCCTTAGTAGTGTTACATATACACTAAAGATTGGTGTTGCACTGTGATAGGCCGACTGACTATGAGCTGTATTTGTAATCTAAGACATCGTTTTCCCATTTATTTCTTTTTCACGATTCTGTTGTGTAAGTTTTATCGACTTCAGAAAATCAATGTGAAATACAATATCACAGTTTATGTCTTCAACCTGCCTCCTACGCTCCGCACGAGGAGCTGTCTGCGTTAGAGACGAGCCAGCTCAGTGATACAGAAACTATGAGGGGAATCCTGACATCATCTGTGGACCTGATTTAAAAAAAAACAATGTGGTCAGAAAGTGTGTGTGTGTGTGGGGGGGGGGAACAACCTCTGCAGCTCTGACATGAGCATTTTTGTCTCAGGTGCCCTCCTGTTCATCCTCTCAGACGCCAGCACTTTCCCTTTTTTCCGCCAAAAGATTAAACAAGCAGAACCTTTTGTCCCTTTTAAGTCGAGTCAGCGCAACTTCCCTTTTACAACCACGCCATCAGATATTTTCCGTCCCACCAATTTGCCAAGCAGTGTTTTTCAAATAATGCTCTTGTCTTTGACACAATGGCGGAGAGAACAGAGAGCGGGGAGCAGAGAGAGATTGCCTGGATGATGTAAAGATTGTAACGTGACATCTCCATCTCTTAAAGCTGAGGACAGCTGTGGCCCATGCAAGATGATGAATGGACGTTTGTGCTTGCAGATGGAGCAGGTGGAGCAGCTGTCTGCGGGGGAGCTCCAGCAAAACGTACTTTTACTCCCCGAGAATCGAGGTGCGTTTCGCTTACTGTATGTTCGCTTGTTTGCCCGTCGCCTGGAACATATGGTGCCTGGGAGTTTTTAATTTGGAGAGTGATGATAGCGGGTATTATGTTGCTTATATATTATGGCTGCGCAACATCTTACAGCATTACAGTGACAGAGTTTCACAGGAGCGGCCCAGTTCATGTTGGAAAACATAATGAAATTTCTATCAAGCTGCCAGCAATGCACTTCACTGTTAAGGAAACACGTCCCCAACATTACACTTGGTCGTACATCAGAGACTTTAACCCAAAAGCGACAGAAACGTGGAGACTTTTCTTCATAATCTTAAGTACTTCAGCTATGAGGACTTGTAGATTTACCCCAATTTAAAGGGATGCTGAATTGTTTGGCAGATTCTTGTTCTAGGATACACAATCTAGTTGGTTTACACTCTTTCTGTGATGACTTTATATCAGTTTTTCCATGTTTTTGCTAATTTCTGTAATTAATTATCACCAGTTTCCTTTAAAAATAGGGATGCACGATATTATCGGCATGTTATTGGTATCGGCCGATATTGGCTTAAAAATGAACTATCGGATATCAGCCAACACGCCGATATCCGCCGATATAATCAACCGATAAAATAATGGGCTGCTGCATACTTGATTAAATACCCGACCTCGGCGCAATGTCCCCGGCACAAAGAAGACCTGCGCGGCGCAGCGTGATGATGTCACGTGTGTCTACCTGCAGCATGAGAGAGTTAGACGCCAAAATGTCCGTGGTGTGGAAGTTTTTCAAAGTGTCAAGTGAGCAATGACTGCTCAGCTTCGGTGATGCGAGGAGGAGCCAAGGCAAAGTCTTTCAACACTACAAACTTGATTAACCATCTCAAGACCCGTCACCACCACCGTTGTAACAAATGTGATAAGAGTATCACCATTACACTGTACGCTAATTCCAATACAGAAGAGAGTTGGTGATCTCTGCAATTAGGTGTGCGGGAAAAAAATATCGGTATCGGTAATCGGCTAAATGAGTTGTAAAATATCGGCATATCGGATATTAGCAAAAAATCCAATATCGTTCATCCCTATTTAAAAAGACACCTGAGAGTTGCTGCACTGTTTCAGGATCTCTACTCGGCATATAGAGGCGTATTTGTGTCTAAAACCGAAGAACTACTGCAGCCTTGAGTTTGTTTGTTTAAGGTACGTGTACAATAGGTATGGATTATGATGGAAGTTCCAATTAAAGTGCAGACACAGTGAAACGTTTGATGTTTTTTATCTCTGGAGAATGAAATGTGCCCCAGTGGGGCGCTGGTTTAGCTCCGTTGGTAGAGCAGGCGCCCCACGTACAGAGGCTCCCGATCGCAGGCTCGACTCCCGGGCTGCCGATCATTTGATGCATGTCACCCCCCCCCCCCCCCACTCTCTACTCCCCCCACATTTCCTGTCTCTCCTTTCAGCAGAGGAAGAAATGTGCCTTAGTGTTGCAAAGAAAGAAAATGCACATTTCAATTATTCTTCACTTGGTTTTTCCGGCTGCAGCTTCTTTAATTATTGATTATTCTGCAGATGAGTTTCTCAATCAATCAGCCGAGGGTTACGGCTCCAAAGAGTCGTAAAATAATACAAATGTTGGTCACAATATACTCGAGCCTGACTGACATGTACAGATTGCTTGTTTTTCGCAACCAGTAATCTATAGAAGGGTTAAAAGGTGCTTTATTTTTTCATTGAGGTAAACCAGCAATATTTACATGTTAGAAGCTGGAACTAGTTTATTACATCGTTCTAGGGCTGCAACTTCTGGTCACTTTCTTTATTGATTTACAAGGCTTTTATTTTGTTAATCATTCTGTCTTAAATCTCAAAGTTCACAGCAAAAGGTGGCTGCTTCAAATGTTGTGTTTTACATCTGATTGACAGTCTAAAACCTAAAAACGTTCAGCTTACAGTGATATTAAACAGAGAAAAGCAGCAAATCCTCATTTTTAGGAAGCTGGAAGCAGAAAAAAAGTTTTGTTTTTGTTTGAAATTAATCCATTTCTTCCCTCTGATTTGCACATTTATTTCCTGTTGACTAATCATTCCAACTCCACATGCCTTGAAAGGTGTTTAAACCTGTGTGAGGTGTGCAGGTTCCTCCTCACCTGAAGATTCCTGACACATTATTAAACCAGACTTCAGTCAGCGTGCAGACGCCTGTCACGAGGCAGCTGCTGGAACAGTTTTGTATTTACGGAGCACATCTCCTATTGAGCGCAGCCTGTTTGTGTGGAGCTGGAGGTGCTGCTCCTCCTCGTCTTTCATGTTATGTTTAAGACGGATCACTACGGCGAGATGGAAAAAGTCTCTCATCGTGTTTTCAATTCTTCTGAAGCTTTTGTCAGAAAAAATAAGTCTTTCATTACCTCCTAAGTCGATACCTGAGCCTGAGCAGCAGCCAGCGGCGCTCTGAATGCCAGATGCTCGTGAGTGATAGGCAGAGGAGTAAATTAGTGATGGACACGTTTATAGACCGAGCTCTTGACCTTCCTGACGATGATGTATGTTTTTGGCAACGGGGAGCCACCGGATATCAGATAGATGCCAACTTAAATCAGCCACAATCATCTCACAGAGCCTGTTAATATCGCGTGATATCAGCCAGCAGAAATAGACACGCAGAATAATAAACTACAGCTTGGAGGAAGTGATCCTGCAGCATTGTAGCTATGACAGGTCTGTTAATGGGACTGTAATCTTTTATGTCCTTTAGCATATGATATTATTGTGCGACGCCTGTGGATAAATGGATTGGGCAAGTCAAGCATGATATCTTACACGAGGGTCCTAATTAGGCTCAACAGATGGGCTCACAGTGTCTTCAAACCATGTCGAATAATGCCATTCATTCTACTAATTGATTAATCTAATGCTCCGTCTTTATTTTATATCTTTAAATATATAGACACGTCCGTGTCTCGGGCCTTGCAGGGGAAGGCTTCGGGGCCTGGAAATGGCCCCACGCTGTGTGTCGAGTACATGAAAGGATTAGAAAGCTCAGCATATTGCTGAAGGCGAGGCTACATTTAAATGATGCTGCAGTCGAGGGACACATCTGCTCACTTGCTAAATATAACGTAGGGAAATATAGAACCATCTCTCGACTGCTCCGCCGAATTATTTATGAATTGAAAATGCGTGACATGAAGCCAATTACTATTTTTAGGGAGATGCATTAAGATCGGTAGATCGATGTATGTTGACTGTGTTTCCTGGAGGATTTGCATGATTGCCTTTGGGTCACTTACAGCTGCAGAGCATGACCTAATCATGTGAAAGCTGCCTGCAAAATGTAACTACATACATGCAGAATATTGACTTTTCTTTAATGACAAATTGTTTTACTATTTAGTCCCTAAAACAGAAGGGAAACAGTGAAAAAGCCCAAACTGACGTCTTCGAAAGGCCGCTTTTTGTTGGATCTAGAGTCTTAACATCCACATATACAGCTTACGTGACATAAAACAGGGAACTACCATATTTTTTTGCCTTTGTTTGATAGGATAGCTGAAGAGAGAGACAGGAAATGTGGGGAGAAGAGAGTGGGGGATGACATGCACCGAATGATCGGCAGATCAGGAGTCAAACCTGCAATCAGTGCGTCGAGATCTGTAGCTTTTGTACATGGGACGCCTGCTCTACCAACTGAGCTAAACCAGCGCACAGAACTACCATAATTTAACGCTTGAATGCTTGAATTAAACACCTTAAAAGAGTGATCGATTATCATGACAGTCAGCCATTAAGTCTCTGTTGAAAGCTGAAATAATAAGTGGTGTGACAAACTCTTGAGTTGTGCACAATTCCCCAACTGTTTAAGTAACACATACCTGCGACGTCCTTTCAGTCTGTTCTGCCATCATAAGCAAAAACTGAGAGGTGTTATTTCTAATTGCAGCTCGGGGCTGTTTAACTTTACACAGGTTGAATGAATTGCAAAATGTTCCAGGGAAGCACAATCGCAACGCAATTTACAGTGAACAAGCCCTGCCTTTCCATCAGGGCTCGAGCTGCTGCTGCGCCGTAGCTGTCAAAGCAGCGTTGCTTAACGAATAAGCAGAGTCTTCACATTAATCAAATGTGACCTAAAATTGTCCTGCAGGAGTGCTTACACATTGTGGAGCATAAAGGAAAAGCAGCTAACCCTGAACAGTGATGCAGTGCAGGAGGTAAACATGTAATCTCAGAGGGTGTTCTCACTCGTATGTAAAGCAGCGTGCTAGTATCATACATCATTATATATGATCTAACCCCTCATTGCCTTACTTAGCGCAGCTCTCAGTGCATGGCCTGTTGCAGTCCTGAACCTCTAAATCAGATGGGCTGGTATATGAGGCGCATATAAATGAGTTGTGTCTTCTGTCTTTGGTGTGCATTCGCTTCATTAGCCATCAGTCTCTCCACTAAGCCGAGCTAATGCTCCTCTGGTTGCACGACAGTCTTTGTGGCACAGACCTCTAATATTCTTTCTCCTCACTCCAGGACAGTTTATTTTATTGCTTCTGCTGCTGCTGCTGGTGCAATACATCACACCACAATAAAAGCATATGGCCTCCTCTCCTCTGCGATTTCAACATCTGGAGCTGTTTGTATGGATGGTCGACCAAACAGTTGCAGTAAAAGCCCTGCAGACGCAGCAGGCGTGATGCATTCCTCTCTCTGCTGCTGGGCTCTGGGGCTGGATTGTAATGAAGATGTCCAGCCTTACGGTGACAAACCGTACACGCTCTCCCATGCAGCTGCCCTTTAACTATCCCTGCTGGGAAATGCTCCTCGCTCTGATTCGAAGTATCAAACTCTGTTTTTATGGATGCACGAAAATGTGCAAAATCCTCTAGCTACTTTTGCATCTTCTCTCCTATCTTGTCAGGTTTCTTACTTCCAGCACAGCACTCCTTTTTTTTACGGTCAAAATAGGTCACTGAATAAAACCACGCCACAAAAACACAAACACAGAAAGTGTAACCCTTGAATATTCAGAACTCTTACATGCCGAGAGCCCCTGCATGCATGCAGCCGGGGGAGTGTAACAGCACTTTGAATGTGTTAACATACATAATTAATGCCAATGTGTACATTCACTGCTACGAGTAATGCCGTAAGACAACCTGTCCCACTTGTGCGTTTCAAGACGTTTAGCTGGTCCGGTTTTTTAAACGACCCAGCGGGATTGAGTTGCAGGAGAAAAAAGCAGATTATTGATCGGTTAAGTAGCAGAGACAAAGTGTGGAGTAACTCTTACCATGTGATTATTGATGCCTGTGTGCTTTAGAGCAGGACTGTGTCGGGTGAAACTTGTGGCAGTCTCCTTTTTTCCTGCTGAACCAGAATGCAACACAGTATGGAGGATTCACACAAGTTGTCCCTCTCGCCCTCTCTCTCTCTCTCTCTCTCTCATTCTACCCGTCTGACATATTGACCAGACGTGCCTGACACCATTTTACTCCAGCCTGACTCTCTGCCAGTCCACCTCTGTCACTCGGCCAAACTGCTCTTTGATTTAGGACATAAGCAGAAATGAGGGGGAGGGGGGGGGGACGCGTGTGCCGGGGCATAAAATCGTCAATGACATGTCACCGTCTTCCCCTCTGGAGGAAGTGAGACCTCCAGTACATCAAACAGATTGCTCGTGACCTCTGACCAGAGGAATGGACCAGCTCTGCTCGCCCCGGCTCAGATCAGCTCGGATCAGCGTGCACGTCTGAGTCTGACAGTGTTTCAGACGCTGACAGACACCAGAAATCACTGATGTGGAGTCTGATTTCTGCATCTCAGAGGGATTCATGGATACACACCTGGCTGATTGTGTGTCACCTTGCAGAGCAGGATGAGAAAAAAAACACAAGCAGCAGCAGTTTGTAGTTAAAGAAGCGACATAAATTGAGAGGATTCGGGAGCTTAGTGCCAGGCTAATAAAATACTGACTGGACCACCAGCAGCAGCAGAAGGCTGAGCTGAAACACTCCTCGGGTTTTTCACAGATTGACGTTTCCTGGAAGCTTTCTCCAAGAAGAATCTGGTTTGTCAAGATAGAAAAATGTCCCATTTTTAAGACAAAGTATATTGATGATAATTAGCATCCAGTGCAGAGCGAGAGAGAGGACTTTAACGCAGCTGAATAGCAGCACTGTGGATGAAAAGAGGTCTGCTGCCTCTGCACTGGCTGGAGGAACTGCGGGTGCTGCTGCTTGTGTACCTGCACTGAGGCTATGGAAAGGTTTCTGCACATAATCCCTGCAAAACATACAATCATCAAACTGTGTTTCATGATGAGGCCCATTGGATGTGACCTGTTCGGCTGGGTTTGCATCATAAATGTGACTATTAAAAAGAGGAGGGGATGCTTTATCATGCAACCGATTGGTACATAAATCTGGGTGCGCAGCATTAAGGCAATAACATCTCCAAAAAGTGCATTGTGACAGGATTAATGTTACGTTTTATGGGTGTTTGGCGTTATAATTAACTACCTACGTTCGTCATGCTCTGTATTATGAGGTAATGTGATATAAAGAAAGGGGAAAAGGTCTGTGAGGCTTACCTGATTTTCTAGTAACAGGTGGTGAAGTCTTATTAGATCCCTTTAGACTCCAATCCCTCATGTGACGGCTCGTCTTATTCTAATGTATGCCACGGTTGCTAAAACATCTCTGCGAAATCACAATGTATCCCTTGTGGCAGCATCGCCCACACGGCATCCTGGTCCACTATTACTCTGTAGCGATGTGCAACAACAAAAAAACCCGAGAGGAAAACAGCCCGCACTCGCACACAAAACCACATTTGTACATATTTCCTGGAAAAAGCGGGCGGTTTCAGGGATTCCTCTCCGTCGACATCGCTGGCAGAGGGTCCGGGTTCTCAGCTCCGAGCCGGGCTCTGCCTCTCTCTCGCATCGTGCTGCCAAGATGACTGAAGCTGGAAATCACACGCGGGCTGCTTTAACGCGCGCGTCAATCCACTTCGGTTAGACCCAACGGCAGCCGCACAACTCCGGGTGCATAAATATTACATGATTCTACTTTTCCGACTGTTTCAAGGGACGTTTGCTGCTCTTTTCAACATCACACCACTGCTAAAGACGTCTCACAAAGCGTTTCCCCCCCTGCCTGGTAGATTTTCGTGCACTGCAGTCCTGTGTGTGTATGTGTGTTTGAGTGTGACAGAATTCACACGGGATTTAAGGTTTGAGATCTGCAGCATGAGGCGAAATAAAAGGCTATTTGATTTGTCATACTTTAAAGTTATTCTCGCATTAAAGCCCAGTTTGCCTGCATGCATGTGGGTTACAACTTCCCTCACCCTTATGGCGTTTAAGGGAAAAAATAAAAGCATGGGTGGATTATCTCAGTCAGACTCATGACTCAGTTGGTGTTGTCAATGAATGAATAGACACACACTTGCATCTCCTTTCACACACACACGAGCTGTATGTGTTCAGTCACTCGGTAGTATTTGGACTCCTTCCCTGAGGCCCTCGCGTGAGCAGCAGCTGCGCGAGCCTGACCAGGTGCACCTCATTTTCCATGCTGCCATCATGCCAGCTGAAGACTCCTGCTGTTTCCCCACATGATGCAAGTTGACTCGTCTGACGTGTCATGTCAGCTACCCCAACGTCATAGACAGCTCTTACTCATAAGCTGAAGAGCACGTGGGTTATTTTTTTTATTTAAGTATGGCACCTAACAAAGGTCAAGTCTCTTATTTTGAAAGGGCTGTTAATTAAAGGTAAATGAGTCGTGGTGGTGCTACAGCTGCTGTCATGGTGACTTCACGAGGGTCTTCACTGCTCTGCTTCTCGTCCCTGCCCCCCCTAATGGCTTAACTGTGATCCATTAGCACACCGAGGCTAATTCACAGCTATATGATGGCTCCTGTAAAGCCTTCAGGTGTCACTTCAGGCTTAGTTAAAGTGCTACATTTGACCTTATTGTGCCTTTAACCAATCAAACTGCCCTGCACCTTTAAAGCATCTTATAATGACACTCGGGATCAGCATCTGCCTGGATTGTAAACCTGTAGCATGGATCATCTGTTAGCCATGGTCTGATCGCCAATGAACCCCGCACAGTCAGTGAGATGCACAGATTAAAACTTGGTAGAAGGACTGGCTCTTGTTACTATGACGATGGGGCCCTATACTGCCAAAAAGGATCTTCTAAAATTGGATCAGCTTTGCTTATGTCTCATGAGATGTTTCTATGTTTGTATTTGAGCAGTTATTGCTGGTTAAAAGTGGGCGTGGCTCTGTTGGGGGAAAAGGGATGTAAGGTACCTCCTTGAACCAATCAGAAACGAGCAATATTTGAATTAAATGTGGAAACAGTTTCCACACCTGCATGAAGATCTAAATATGACTTTTATTTTGAAATTTGCATACTGAGTCATAAATGTAAAAACCACATTATTTGGGGGGCTTTAACCAATCTGATCTCCAATACACACTTTCAATATGCAATTAATTCTACTTGTTTCAAAATGATAAGTTATTATAAGATTTGATTGGTACACAAAGGCATTCACGGACACATTTACTTGCTAATTTTTTGTGGATAATAATAAACAAAAGCCTGCACGGGAGAGGTAGGACAATAAAAGCTTGTATAAGAAAAGTCTTTAAAAACTCAAGATAAGCAGCATTACATGAAATATAAATAATGAGGGAATGAAAAAGTAATTAAGAAAACGAAGAGAAACAGGAAGCAAAATATTTAAGGATCTCTGTTGATGGCAGTCGACATCAGGCACAGCTTTAATTGGGATGCTGCCAATGTTTGTTTAGGTGATGCAAGATGGATCCAACAAAACACTGTGTAGACGCAAAATGTCACCTAAAAGCAGATGAGGGTGTTTACGCAACACCTGGATGTTGTGTTGAGCAGCTGCTTCTATAAAAGCAAACGTTATCCTTTTACCTGAGCACGATCAGGAATCAAAAGCACGCTCGTGTTTTAATTGAGCACATTTTTGCTCTTGTTCCACCACCCTGCTGTGACACAATGTAAGGCAGAGGATACACGGCTTCCTCTTTGTTAATTAATTTTGAGCTCCTAAACTCCAGCCTCCAGAAGAAGTGATATGATTTGAGTCTGCATGCCATGCCTCACTGCAGTCGGTAGAACAGCATCCACATGCTCTGAATGCAGAGACTCAAGCATGAAAACTGCAAGAAGGCATTTGTGCACCTGGCCGTGCATGCTGGGCTCCTCTCCTCTCTGATGTGGTTTGGTTTGTGGGTGATATTGATTTTAAAGCATTATCTGTTCCGCTACACAATGTTCTCTGCTCATCACCAGCAAACACCACCATCCCTCACCGCGCCATATACAGCGCTGAACGTGGTAGCTGGGAGTTATTATGCACAGATAACCTTCCCTTTGCTTTATAATCCATGCAGGCACAAAGGGAAACTATTCATGATCTGCAATTATGTTTTCTAGATAAGATAAGCAGTTCACAATTAACTTAAGGCCTGCCCCAGACATAAGGAGCTTTTCATATCTGCTGACCTAGCCAATCAAACTGCTCCAGGAGCTGCTTTTCAATATCACCATAGCTAAGCCTTTGCCTTTGTGTGTGTCTCTTTTTTTCTTCTGCGTTGTTACTTTTCAGATGTTCACCTCAGGCCCCGCTCAGAAGAGCTGACTCGAACACAAGGGGGCGTAGACTGCTAAGTTTGCCTCTCTTTGTCCAGTTCAGCAGCAGCAGCAGCAGCAGCAGGAATAAATTTGATTAGTGTATCACGTCTGACCTTGAGAGGGAACTACGCTTAAATTTACATTTCAAGCAGGAATGCCTTATTGCATTATCGGCGAGGAAATGTGTGGCTTTCTGCACACGCACGGCCGCATCAGGATGCTGCTTCCTTGGATGGCAGTTTGCTCCAGTTTTGGGTTCCAGCAAGGATCATAAAGCCACATCTGCTCAAAAGATTTGTATATATAGAAATTGTATGTACATACAAAGAATAAAGCTTCCTTTCCCTCCGTTCGAGCTGTTATCATCATCATTAGGAGTGCTGCTGTTGGAAGGAGTTCAAACATGCCACTCATACAGGATAATCAAGTCCCCAGAGGTTTATAACACAGCAATCATCAGTGGCACCACGCACACTCTGTGCGGTGATTGCATTAGAAATGGCATTTTAAATATTCCAGTCTGTCTCACCCTGTCGCTCTTGTTGTTTTCTTTCCAGTGCACTTTCATGATCTCTCTGTAATTGCAGGATTTTAACACCAAAATGCACAGCTCGCTCGCTTGCTTTAAATTTGGGTATATTTTGTTAACTTGGCCGTGCACACTTACATCCTTGAAACACACACAAGTCTAGCAAAGAAGCACCTGTCTAACTGGAGTCAATGGCACTAACCCTGCCCCTAGAGGGGGGTCACGCGCTCCTATAGGCAAGAGGCAAATTTTAGAGCTCGGTGCTAAAAGCGAGATTTAATTGGTTTGAGCTCCCAGTATATGTAGATGGCAGAGGATGGCTCCTCCCATGCACCTGATGGGGAGTATTTACAGCTCTTTACAGCTACTCAGTGCACTGTCTCCAAGAGCGCAGCGCAGCACCATGACACTGCACTGGACTTAAGCAATAAGGATTTCCGTCTTTACGCAGTAAACTGACGCTCACCGCGGCTGTGATTTACAAGACAAAAGTTTGCCAAAAGTTGTCCACTTGTTTTCCACGCAAAGATGCCACGCTCTTTTCTGGTCAAGAAACACATAAACTCCGCAAAGAAGCCCAACTACAGTGAGCTGGAGAGCCCAACAGGTAAAGATTTCAAAATAAAAGTATTTTCTTACTTTTAAAAGTTGTGTCTCTTACATGAAGTCGCGCGTTAAGTAATGTTTAAAACTTTTTGACCTACTTTGAAAACTTTGCTCCTCACTCAAGCGATGACAACGATCACATGATCATTCATTTCATTTTACTGTCTATTTGCAGTGTTCATCTCGCCGCACATCTACCGGGGCCTCCCCCTGCCTGTCATCCCGCAGCCGGAGATCCTGAGCCCGGCAGCTTACAGCCCCATCACCGTGTGGACTACCAGCAACCTGCCGCTATCTCCGCTTCCCAGTGACCTCTCCCCCATCTCTGGATACCCGTCATCGCTCTCCGACACCTCCTCTAAAGACCACAGCGGCTCGGAAAGCCCGAGGAGCGATGAAGACGAGCAGATGCTGCCCAAACTGACGGACCCTCACGGGGTTGAGGCAGAGAAATTCACATGTAGTTTGTGTAGCAAGTCCTACTCCACGTACTCTGGACTGCTCAAGCACAAACAGCTGCACTGCGACGCCCAAACGAGGAAATCCTTCAGTTGTAAATACTGCGAGAAGGAGTACGTGAGCCTGGGGGCTCTCAAAATGCACATCAGGACTCACACCTTGCCTTGTGTTTGCAAAATATGTGGGAAAGCTTTCTCCAGACCGTGGCTGCTGCAGGGACACATCAGGACGCACACCGGTGAGTGGATGGGCAGGAACAGAGGGGCCTTCTGGGTGAAGAGCTGTTGTGAGCTTTTGCAGAGACAGGCTAAAATATATTCAACCATGAGCATCATTTAATAGCTTTTACAGCAACTTGAGAGCCTGTCATAAAGCGTACAGCAGCTTTTTTTAAATTGTGGCAGGTGTTATGAAAACTATGTCAAAATGCCATCACTTCCTGCACCACTGGTGAGAGGAAACACAAATATTGTTTGTTTTTTAGGATAAATGTCAAGTTTCAATTATTCAGGAACATAATACACCCAGCAGGGTGCACTTCTTTTAAACAGCTGCCAAAATCCCTCTGTAAAGCAACATCTCATTCAAATATGCCTGCGTGCCATCTTTAACAGTGTCTTTCTCTGTGTCCTCCCTCGACAGGCGAGAAGCCGTTCTCCTGCCCTCACTGCAACAGGGCGTTCGCAGACAGGTCCAATCTCAGGGCTCACCTACAGACCCACTCGGATGTGAAAAAATACCAATGCAAGAACTGCTCGAAAACCTTCTCCAGGATGTCTCTTCTGCACAAGCATGAGGAATCTGGTTGTTGTGTAGCACACTGAACTGGGATACTTTTCCACCACCACCACCACCACCACCAGCACCACCAGCAGAAGAAAAAAAAAACCCCTCTCTGTTGCTCCTTTATTTTTCCAAGCCGGGGAGAGAACTGTCAGGGAATCCCATGGAGGGGGTTTTGTGCTCCAAAGACTCGGTCCATTTCATTTCAGAGTGAGAAATAGCTCACGTGCTCTCTTCGTTTCAAGCAGTGTTTCTGTGATTGCAATCAGTGTGGAGCTTTGTCATGCCATGTACTCACCTACCTGTGCTATTCATGCACTTTTCTGCATGTTTAGAGTGTTTTATACGCCTTCACCATGTTATCTTCAGTGTTTGTACCCATGTCTCTGATGAATGGCTGTTATGCAGTCCTCCACTCTTTAAACGATACCAAAAAGGCGCATTATGAATGACAGTATGGAAATGACTAGAGGAATACTGAAGCCATTGTAACTTAGGGAACAAGTGCAAACTTTTTGAGGGGAAAATGATTAATATAACTTTTGCACAGATATTAGAAACAGTTTGCCAGCACTCATTCTCAAGTGCCTCAGTTTCCTTGGCAATAATATGTATGTTTCCTTTTATATTTTTATATATTGAATGTAAGCGTGACTGAGATGATTGTATATTAACAGTGGAAAACTGTGATGCTGAATGATTTTGATATTTTCATATCCTCATGACACTTTTCAAAATAAAGTCTCATGACATTTTCTATAACGTCTTTTTAAAGCCGCGTCTTCATGTGTGAAGCCTTCTGTCGCTCTGGTGTGCGAGGAGCTCCTCCAGCGTGCGGGACTCAGCAGGATTGTCACACGCTTCAAACAGAATGGCTTGCATAAAAGTAAATGATATTTAATCCTGCTTGCACCATCTCATGTTATGGAGATGCAGAAGAAGGAAAAAACGAGGGGAGAGGTGACTCAGCTCTGAATCAGGCCTGAACCTGTTCCCTGTGAACCTGTCCAGACATCAAACAATCTTGAAATTTAACACATACTAGTTATATTGATCTGCACTCACTTGTTATCCCCTTTGAGGGCCCATGACTCTGCCTTTACCCGAGTGTGCAAAGCGAGGGCGTAGCTCTTTTTAAGAAAGTCCTCCTCATTCTGAAACTCATGTCATCAAACTAGTTGTGTTTTTACTTGATTATCTTCCTGCTCAATCACAACAATCACTGCAGGGCCACTCAGATATCTAGATTTTAATATGTTTTCACAAGAAGGTCCAATTTGCATTTGCTTTGACAACCTCCTTGAATTTCTGGGATGCCTGCCATCAAGGATTAAATAGACCTCCTCGGGCTACGTTTTGTTGTCTTTTTCCATATGCTGTCTACTCGCAGCACATTGAGATTAAAGCGCAAAAAGTGCAACGCCTCAAGGGATACAGTCAAAGTTGAACTCTTTCTAACAAACCCCAGAGTGTGTTCCTGTTTGGCCCTAATGCCCCGAAGCAGCTGACCTGAGAGATGTGATCTGACAAATAGGCGCTTGTTGTTCTCGCCGTGCTGGTCTGAACTCCCCTGTAGGTAGACTCTCCTCCATGTGAGTCATCATCAAGCTATTCCAGGTGCTCGTCACCACCACCGCTGCAGAGCTCTAGATTGGTCCAGGTGGCTGCCGGGCTCTTCACCAAAGCTCGCTGAAAAACAGGTGCAACAAGGAGGAGACAAAGCCACCGCCGCAGGTCCACTGATACTGCAGAAACCTCAGCCATGATCTAATGTGGGGATGTTACAGGCGGCAGGTCCTATTATTCAGATCATTTGCCTCATAAAAGCAAAGTGTCCTCTCGGTGCCACTCTAAACTCTGCTGCTGCACATAGTGAAGCTGTTTGTCCTCACTGCTGTTTGCAGAGTCTAATATCTCTCAGTCCACTGGCATCGATGCACCACTCGAGTGTCAGAGATGAAAAAAGAAAAGTCAATTAGCTCCATCATCTTGCAAGATTTCTCTTTTTACAACAGGCATTAACTGCATCAGTGATTTCTCAGATAACAACAACGTGTTAAACGCTTTCCCCTCCGACATGAATATTTGATTTAGCTGTTCAGATGACGGTGGGAGGAGAAGGAGCAGGAACTCATTAGTTTGAAAGCATATGGCTATTAGAGGATGTGTGAAAGAATGTGAGATCTGATCTGTGTCAGGTGTGGAGGCTGTTAATCGACACACTGTTGTGTTTAAGTTGAGATTGCTGCAGACGCCAAGCACAGGTGGATAATCGCTGTAGGTGTAATATGATAGAAATAAAGAAGAATCTCTGCGCTAAAAGACATTAGAGATTACATTTGTTTCAATGATTCCAGAGTGAGAACAAGAATACACATATCTGAGGTGATAATTAAGTCGTTTATCTCCAGTGACATTAAAATATGATTTTGCAGCTTACTTTTACTTTAACCGTCAATTCATTTTGACAGTCTGAACTGTTCTTTCCCAAAAGTCAACAGATATGACGATATTAGAGGCCTTGATTAAGACATTAATCCTATTTGGTACAAATTAGGGCCTCAACTAACAATTTGTTTCATTGTGTTTAATCTGCGTCAATTAATTGCTAATTTTTTTGTCTATTAATGTCAGAAAATAGAAACAAATTCTATTTCCCTTAGCCCTAAGTTGATGCTTTTATTCAACCTTCAATCCAAAAGTTATAGATAATTGGTTTCACATATGACAAAGAAAGCATTAAATCATCACAACTGTGAAGCTGTAACTGTTGTACGACGAGTATTAGGGCCACATTAAAGAAAATAAAAATCAGAGAAAACAAGAAAAAGTCGTAAAAATACAAGAATAAAGTCGTTATATTATGAGAAAAAGTCGTTATGTTACGAGAATAAAGTAATTATATTAGGGGAAAAAGTTGTTATATTACGAGAAAAAAGTTGTTATATTACGAGAATAAAGTTGTAATTTTATGAGAAAAAAGTCGTTATGTTACGAGAATAAAGTCGTTATATTACAAGAAAAAAGTTGTAAAAATACAAGAATATAGTCGTAATATTACGAGAAAAAAAGTCATTATGTTACGAGAATAAAGTCGTTATATTACGAGAAAAAAGTTGTTATATTATGAGAATGAAGTCGTTATATTACAAGAAAAAAGTTGTTATATTACGAGAATAAAGTCGTTATATTACAAGAAAAAAGTTGTTATATTATGAGAATGAAGTCGTTATATTACAAGAACAAAGTTGTTATATTATGAGAATAAAGTCGTTATATTACAAGAAAAAAGTCGTAAAAATAAAGGAATACAGTCGTTATATTACGGAAAAAAATGACGTTATATTACGAGAATAAAGTAGTAATATTACGAGAAAAAAGTCATTATATTTGGAGAAAAAAGTTGTTATATTATGAGAATATAGTCGTTATATTACAAGAAAAAAGTTGTTATATTACGAGAATAAAGTTGTTATATTATGAGAATAAAGTCGTTATATTACGAGAAAAAAGTTGTTATATTACGAGAAAAAAGTTGTTATATTATGAGAATAAAGTTGTAATATCACGAGAATAAAGTCGTTATATTATGAGAATAAAGTCGTTATATTACAAGAAAAAAGTTGTTATATTATGAGAATATAGTCGTTATATTACAAGAAAAAAGTTGTTATATTACGAGAATAAAGTTGTTATATTATGAGAATAAAGTCGTTATATTATGAGAAAAAAGTTGTTATATTACGAGAAAAAAGTTGTTATATTATGAGAATAAAGTTGTAATATCACGAGAATAAAGTCGTTATATTACAAGAAAAAAGTTGTTATATTACGAGAATAAAGTTTTTATATTATGAGAATAAAGTCGTTATATTATGAGAAAAAAGTTGTTATATTACGAGAAAAAAGTTGTTATATTATGAGAATAAAGTTGTAATATTACGAGAATAAAGTCGTTATATTACAAGAAAAAAGTTGTTATATTATGAGAATAAAGTCATTATATTACAAGAAAAAAGTTGTTATATTACGAGAATAAAGTTGTTATATTATGAGAATAAAGTCGTTATATTACGAGAAAAAAGTTGTTATATTACGAGAATAAAGTTGTAATATTACGAGAATAAAGTCGTTATATTACAAGAAAAAAGTTGTTATATTATGAGAATAAAGTCGTTATATTACAAGAAAAAAGTTGTTATATTATGAGAATAAAGTCGTTATATTACAAGAAAAAAGTTGTTATATTATGAGAATAAAGTCGTTATATTACAAGAAAAAAGTCGTAAAAATAAAGGAATACAGTCGTTATATTACAGAAAAAAATGACGTTATATTACGAGAATAAAGAAGTAATATTACGAGAAAAAAGTCATTATATTTGGAGAAAAAAGTTGTTATATTACGAGAATAAAGTTGTAATTTTAAGAGAATAAAGTCGTTATATTACAAGGACAGAGTCGTTATATTACAAGAAAAAAGTCGTAATATTACGAGAAAAAAAGTAATTATATTACGAGAATAAAGTCGTTATATTACGAGGATAAAGTTATTACATTTGGAGAAAAAAGTCGTTATATAACGAGAATAAAGTTGTAATTTTAAGAGAATAAAGTCATAATTGTGGACTATTGTTAGCCTAAATATTATAATGAAAGGAAATATCAGAAGAGCAGCCAGTCGCCTGGACTAAAGTGAGGAGTGTTATGCTTCAGCAACTTCAGCATGAAGTTATGCTTATGAATGATGCACAGGAGGCTTAATACAACTTTAGCCTGTATTTATTGAACACACCCATGCATGGAATCTCCTGCTTAGTAATGTGCAAGCAGACTAAACAGCTATATATCAATACATTAGTACAAGTTTCACAAATATGAAATACTTAATCTTTCATACCATCAGCACACCTTACTTTATAACTGTGAGGACTCTGAAATCATTTTAATTCAGAAGGCTGGCTGCTCTTCTGATATTACCCTTCAATATAAGATTTAGGCTAACCATAGCTTTATTCTCGTAATATTACGGGTTTATTTTCTCGTACAATTAAAATTTTATTCTTGTAATATTATGTTTATTTTCTGGTATAATTACGATTTTATTCTCATAATATTACGTCTTTTTTCTTGTAATCTCTGTTTTTTTTGTCTTTAACATGGCCCTAATACTCTGTCGTAGTGTTGTGACGTTCACAAACGATCCGATTCTTTTGAACGGCTCTTTGGTGCGAGTCAAAGGTGAGAGCCGTTCTTTTTATAGCTGTGCCAAAATTTCACTGCCTGCCCTAGATCCACTCCTCTTTATGCCGAATTACCACAAGTAGCTTTTTCCAACTGCAACTCCGCTATGCTAGGTCACATGCAGCGGAATCATGTCACCACAACATAGTGCCGACGGTGAGCAACACTTTACCCTCTGCCAAGTTTGTTGTTTTTTTGTTGACATCTCTGTAGTCATACAGAGTTGTATCATAAGTCATTGGCAAATCAATGACGTTGATAAATTGTTCCTACATTATTCTGCTGTTTCCTTTTAAATTTTAAAAGTGGGGAATTTTAAAAATGCACGTGACGACACGGGAGAATAGAGTGCAGGCACGTTCACAAGTGCGACCACTCTGTCACCCCGGATCTTATCCGGCCTTCAGAGAGCCGCAATTCCCAACACTAGGAACTTAAGACGGTTTGGGATCATTGCTGATTATATTTGCAACATGATTAATCCATTATCTAAATACTTGCAGATAGATTTTTCACTCAGCTTTTGGGCAAAATGTTGCAGCTATAGAGCTCTGTGCCACCATCTTTACATTTCATTTTGTAGCCCACCTTCTTGATCTTTCCCCCATTATTAGAGCCTGAACTCATAATAGTCTTTATTTTATCACGTACATTATATCACGTGTAAAATAAATGTCCTCACTCTGCACATACAAGAGCTCAGGGTGACATAAACTTCCTGAGCGGCTTCAGAGAGCCGCGTGCTGGATGTAAAGCCGGGCCTCACTTCTCAGAAACCTGCTGACTTTATGGTGAATGGGGGAGTATGATTCCTTTATGACCATCAAGTGGAACAAATAAAGTTAAGGGTGTCCTCTGAGGGCTGATTGTCCTCGCCGAGAAGTGATCCCCAGCCCTCCTCTGTAACCCCGCCACATCAGAAAGGAGATGATTGTGTATTCCCCTCAACTCCGACCGCCTGGAGGAATGTTTGCCTGTTTATTGAGCTCCCGCATCTTGTTAAAAACTATTCTCTTTCATTTCTGTTGTCTCCTCAAGTGACTGGGCCGCTACTTAGAATGGCGCTGCTTTTCCGCTGGAGGTGCATATTCTCCAGATAATTCGGTTTGCCTCTAATTGTGTAGCGTCCTCTGCATCGGCGCTCTATTTGTTGATAAATTGGATTCATGCAGATCAAGCGAGCATAATTTAATCACCAGGGAAGATCAATTCTTTTGAAGTGTTGCTTTGTCTTATAGTCTTTATCTCATTAAAGTAAAATGGTTAAAATAAAGGGGCAAGAGCTGTTGAAACACTTTAAAGCAAGTGCATTTAAGATAGCAGAAATATTGTTGTGACTGTCTTTTTTGATGTGGTTCAGCCTGCAGTCATGCACTGAGGGAGGGTGTCTGACCCTGCATGTAGGTCAGAAATGAGTCCATGTGAGACAAACGACGCTGTGTTGTCTCAATCAATAGCTCTGTGGTCTCTTTTTTTTGCCTTGCATTGAGCAGAGGTCAGCTGTCAGAAGATCCTGTGATCATATTTACTTGATTGTATTTCCTACTTAATGTTCAACCCACTAAAACCCCATGACCACAGCTGTAAGAGATCCTCTCTGGAAACAACAACGTCCTTTTGTGGAGGCAGATGACTCGACGGATTTATGGTTGGCCTACTTATAGTTTTCTTCACTCTTTACTCTCAAACAATTATCACAGCTTGATTCACAGAATAGTTATTTTAAGGAACAATTTATGAATGAACAAAGAAAACACTACTGTATGTTTTAGCCGTAAGCAGCAGGGCTGTACTAAAGGTTTTAGAAACACTGGGGTCCACAAACTGAACTTGTTGGCCACCCCATTGTAATTATGTAAATATGTTCACTGTGGCTGAACAAACAAAGAAAAGATCGATGACGACAGATACAACTTCAAAAATAAGTGAAAATCCAAAGAAAAAGACACAAATTTGACGCTCAGATGAAGGCAAACAGTCTAAGAGGAAAATCAAGAGCTACAACCGGAGCCAACCGTGGACGTCACACATGTGACATTGTTTAGATATCTGGGAAGTGTGCTCCCACAATAACCGCTTATCGCCATAGGTGCCGCCATATGAACAAAACTGAGATCTTTGAGATGATCACTTTAGCAACAATTCATATATGAACATAGAACACACTGCTGTATGATATAGCTCAAAGCAGCAGGGCCGTACAAAAGTTTTAGAGACTCTGGGGTCCACAAACTGAACTTGCTGGTCCCCCTGTTTAAATATGTAAATATGAGCATTTAAAGACATTTTAAGGGCAAAAATTGGACATAAATTGCTTTTAAATCATGTCACAGGGCAGGAACATAAATCTAGGAAGTGTTATTTCATTACAATCTGATTTATTGTCGCACAACAATCTGGAAATGAAATATTGTGCAATTTCTGATGAACTGTGCCTCCTTTCATGTGCCTTATAACCTGCTCCTTCTCTCTCTTTCTCATATCCTCTTGTTTCTCTGCCTTCAACAGTTTCCTGTTCATTTCTCCCTGTCTCCGTCCTCTGCTCTTTGTTCTTCCTCACACTCTGTATTCACCGCCTGTCCTTTTCTCTGTGACTCCTCACTTGTCTCGCCTGCCAGAGTGCATTAAAAATAATTTAGTAGAATTAAAAACACCTTCTTTATTTCATCTTGGGGTTTGAGTTTGCATCATTTTGGATTCAGATGAAAGAAATGTGTCACAAACAGTTTATAAACATAAGCAAATGTGTGATTTACGAGAATATATTCATACAATAGTACTATACTATGACACTATAATTAGGCTGCATGTTTAGGTTGTTTAGGTTCCACTGTAATTACCCAGGAACATATACAGTCTGTGGTGATGACATGGTTTGATCAGGTCACGTTGCTTTTGTGTTGAACAGCACATGGACCTGAAGCTAACGCTAATCCTATATGGGAAAGAGTGGACAGTACTTGTTCCTCCATCATCACCTTGAATTATTCTTCTCTCAGTCTCCTAATCTTGTCTTGTGTCTCTTCACCTCTCGAGCTTTGATTGACAGAACCACTCTTTAACTTAATGTGACAGCACAAGAGCTCCGCCATTCGTCAGATGATGTCTGGGAATTAACAGCCTTCAAATTCTCTTGTTACTTGTATCACGCCTCGCAAGGATTCAAAGAACCGATGTGTTGAGTAAAGTTTTTGTAGTAACCACAAGGTCATCCACTTCAACACCCACCCACAGCAATGACAGGGACGTCGGTGACCTCAGTGGTGGGTGAGATTGAGCAAGGAAAGGACAGTTTTTAGTCAGTTCAAAAGACCTACTAACAACTTTTTTGGTCAATGGGAAAGGTTACAATCGTCATGCAGACCAGGACAGCAGTAGACCTGTGTAATTATCGCCTCGGCTCCGATCGGCATTGATGGGAACACAAAACCTCTGTCAACACGCTAAAAAGAGACCGAAAGGAGGATACTTCATTGGCAATGGGAACGGAGACAATAGGCATTCATAAGTGGGTCTTTCCAGGTCTGTAAAAACCTGTGTCAACACGTTTAATTTAGGTGGGAAAGGGGTATAAGAGAGCATTATGGGGCCTTCAAATGAGGCTGTGTTTACCTTTCATATTAACGCTCCCCTTTTGTGTTATTTACAACATCTGAAGTAGAAATGTTGTCATGCTAAGGTTCACAAGTTGTGACATTCTGCCATTCATTTTCACAAAGAGTGGAGGCCATGGGAATTCATTGTTGGTGGATGTTAAGCTAATTTATTCTGAGGTCAGTCCAGTAGAATCTTTCCTATTACAATATGTCTGAAAAAAATGTTGATATTCCTTCATTATGCTAGCTTGCTGAATTGTTAGCCTTGGCTGCATCTAGACCATAGACTGTATAAAAAGATGGACGACATGTCAGCTCTCTAAAAGTGAAGCCAAAACATTTCGAGCGCCCCCTGCTGACTGGCTGCAGTATAGCTCATAAAGCCCGCCTCCTCCATGTTAACAGATGGGACATGAGTCAAACTATAAAATCAAAATACACGTCAAATACATTTTCCTCAAACATGGTTTCTGTCATTATAGTTGGACATAAATCATAGACATGCGGGATCCTTGCTGTTTTTTCGGTAAGTTAAGTGTGCGTTTTTGTTAGCGGAAGTGGCTACAGCGGCACCACCCGCCGATCTCTACTGTGCAGTCTCTGGCTCCAAATGATGTCACCAGCGCAAGATGGCAGCGTCCGCCTCCGGGTTATTTAGGTTTTGCACAGTGAGAGTAGATGGACGCACCAGTTTAAATAGTCATTGGTCTAGACACAGACCGTAATGTTAATTTGGCATCCACGTTGCCATTGTCTCATTATGGTGTTGTCTTAACATAACCACTTGTATGCCAAACATATTGTCAATGCAACAGTGATTTTAGAAGCAGGTGTATGTCTGTCTACTATTGATATTTAAATAGAAATCAATGTAAAATTAAATCACATTTTCTATGGCCTAATATATTTTAGGTTAAAAGAGGTGTCTGAATGTCAGACTCAGTCTTTTTGCAGTTTTAGTCGTACACAGTAACCAACTCAATTCAACACAACATCTTGAACTTTCAGATGTTTTTTCATAGTTTTCGCTTCATTAGCATTTCAGTATTTAGTACAATCTCAAAGGATGCAGGCTGAGCTGAGTTCTGCATATGAAAAGATTCCAAAAAAGGTACCCAATATTTAACCACACGGTTTTCTGTTGATGACTCAAGAGGTTATTCATTTGGATTTAATCTCCTCCAACATGCAGCTCTCCAGAGTCACTTCTCGAGTCCTTTCCCCTCCTCAGGAAGAGCGAGCATCCAGGCGGATAATGTTTTCATAGCAGTCCTCTCGGCTGCATTTTCAGGACAAGGTGGTGCAGGACGGACATCATACTTATCAAACACTTTTCTGACAGGGGCCTCTGAATGGTTGTCACTTTCACAAAGTGGTGCAGGAGACTTGGAGTTTGATGTGAAGCTGCTGTCAAAGTAAGTGCGGAGAACCTGAATAATGATGATGTCATGCATTGAAAAGTTAATGCAGAAAATTGCTCATTTTTAATCCTTTTAGACCTCAGAGCTGCCTTTGACACCGTTGATCATCCAATTTAAATTTGAATGCCGTAAGCACTGGGTGGTATTACCTGCCCTGCGCCTGACTGATTCATCTCCCTCCACTCAATCAAACTCTTTTCTTTCACCAGTGGAAACTCATCTTTCTCTTCAGCGAACATCATATCTGGAGTTCCTCAGGGCTCAATTCTTAGGCCATACCTTTTTTTCCCCCATATACGCTTCCTATCCACAGGGCCGTGTAATTTGTAAAAACAAAGTTTAACTGAACAACTTCCAGATAACTTTAGGCAGTGGATGTCAGAACTTTGAACCATGCAGGCTGTGTGGCGCAATGGACCACAATGTTAGTCTTTTAGTCGGTCAGTCACGTTTTTGGGTCCTGACTGAAATATCTCACTAGCTGTTGAATGGAGACTCATGTCCCCCTCAGGATAAATTGTAGGAGCTTCATTGCCATGCAAACTGTAGGGGAAAGACGATTGTGGTTAAACAAACTCCAATAAGACTTTGTTTTTTCCGAAGAACAAAAACATCGAATCAACATTATTTCTGGTCCACATCTTCTACTTTACCACTATAAATAGATAATGAGGAGGCATTTCATTTAATTTTGTATTCATCTCAAGAGGGATGTTTAGAACATTATTTTCAGCAGCAAAATCTTTCTAAAGTATTAAATATTAATATCATCTCTTCTCATTTAGTAAGACGACAAAATTAATTCGAGGCGGCAATAGTTGCTTTGTTCTTAACTGAATTATGGAAAAACTCACCAATTTAGTTCTGGATGGATATAAAAGACAAAAACACACTTCTGGAAAACAATAATGAGACTTGAATGAAGTAAGCAGAGTTGTTAAATGTTTACTTCCATCACAGCACACATGGTTGTTTGTCCTCCAGTGTCTTTGAGGGAACTCTCTCCAGCTTGTGTTTGCTGTACAGATTTAGCAGGAGCACTGCACTGACACGCTGGATCTCACCTTTAAGGAGTGAATCAACTTTTTCACAATCAAGTCTGCGCTGAGCAGCAAATTAAAAGCGCAATAGGTCTACGGCAATCGCATATTTACAAGATGTCTGGGTCCAATCCCGTCTGCAATCATTCACAGCCTGATTTTTAAATTATAAAAGAGACCGCAGTGGACTTTTAAAGACAAATAATCATAATGGAGATGGGGTTTATTTTCTAATTGTGCAGCTGTGTCCTGAGTCGTTTATTCAAATTAATATCCTCTCTGTGTTTACCTGTTGTTCAAAGAGATGGGCATCTTAATGTGTTTTTTTTCAAATCTATCACACACTCAGAATATAGACAATGTTACGGGCGCTCTTCATGACGACCACTGATGAGGTGATGTGAGGTAAAAGCTGTTATCCTTAATTGATTTCACTCCCTGGATCTTTTCCAATCACCAAGGAGAACACAGATAAACAGCAGCTGAAAGATTTACAAGACAATAAACCGACAGGGGTAATGCTTAAAGAAGGTTACAAGTAAACAAGAGGAAAATAACTGCACATTCACTGTACATTATTTTGATGGCTGGTTATTTCTGAGCTGCTCACAGCGCACCATGATCTGTGTGAGATTGTGAGTGCGAGATGATCCCTGAGAGGCCAGCAGACCGAGCCAGTGACCTAATTATGATGAATCAGGGCTGAGAAAATCTGTCTGGCCACCAGCCTTTTCTAAGTGGTTTTACTCTCCACAGCAACAGCATGAGCAGCCTCAACAGAGCAGCACAACACAACAGAGATGCTCCGAGCTCCACACAGGCACTATAATGCTTGACACATATTTGTGTTGTATGGACAAATGGAAAGAAAGAGGAAGTATTGAATGTGGCAGGGAAACTGGTGGCCTTGCTCAGTCCTAAACGTAAAACAAAAAAAACAGACCTTGTTTTTTTATCTGTAAAAAAGCATAAAAACAGGTTGTCACTCCTAATTTGTCAAATATGCAGCTTTCTCAGCGCCCCTAAGCTTCAAAATATGATAATCTAGGCACCACTGTGACTTCAGTTTGTCTCGTCCGGTTAGACATTAAAATAAAGCATTCAGGTTACTTGGAATAAATAAGCCACTGCTGGTTAGATTTTCAAAATAAAGCTTGCCGACAAACATTTCACATTTTAGGACGTAGAAAGAAACAATTAATGTCAATGTGATACAGTCGCAGTTTGGCTACGCAAAGGCTACGTGGTTTGAATTTAGGGGATCATGATTTGGGTTTAAATAAGTGCTAAAATAGTAATGTAACTTAGGTACATTGCGTAACTAATGCACTGTATATGATTTAGCTCAGTGGTTCCCAACCTGGGGTCCAGGGCCCCGCTTAGGGCGGCGCCAAAGATCGCTGGAGGTGTGCAAACCTTTGCCTGCACTGAAAAGGTCAACATTAGATTTGCATATATTAAATAAAATCATTATAAAAGCCCTTACTTGATAATCAAAAAGATAGATATTTGTGACATGCTTGGCAGGGCCCAGCCTTCCTTAGATACAAGCGGGGGGGGAAAAGTTGGGAACCACTGATGTAGCCAACGTACTTACGTTATGTACTTCAGAAAGAAGACAACTTCTTAAGAGAAATTCAGTGGATATTTGTTTCGCGAGTTTGAGCCACTGACCAAGCGGCCATGTTTCACTACGTAACAGTGAGAACTGGGTTTTACAGAGGGCTGTGTCCAGGACTGTTTCTTGGCTGGGAGCAGTGTCTATCAGGAGTCTTCGTATCCAAGGTAACAAGCAGAGACCACTGGGAATACGCTGCACCTGATCAAAAGATACTCCTTGATGTTACCTTAAAGACAACATTCATTGAGTGTTACAGGAGCTGGTGGTTTGTGATACTTTCGGGCGGAGCTGCCTGGCTGCATCCCCCTTTTTCAAGTCTTTATGCTAAGCTAAGCTAATCAGCTGCCTGATTAATCCTGTACATGTAAGAGTGCTGTCACCCTTCACATCTAAGTATTCTAATTATTCTATTAAGACAAAAAAACTAACTGGATCTAAACTTGTCATAGAAATCTGCGTGTCCACGTTGAGTCCCAGGTAGCGCCATCAAAGAGCAGCTGTTCGGGGACGCACACATTACTGCATGACCTCTCTTAACTTATGGGTAAATAGTGAAACAGAATACTCTGAGGCCTTGAGAAAGGCTCGCCCTGTAGTTCAGCATGACATCGGGCCTCTGAGTGGTATTAGGCTCCATCCACAACACAGCTAAGACTTGAATATGGCGCTTTGAGGGGTTTTTAGGATTTCTAAGAAGGATGTGTAATCCCTTAACCATGACGTGGTGTAAAATCAGTGTACAAAATCAACTGAGACACATTCTGCACTGAGCCAGTGGCAGCTCGGGCATCTCCAGAGATAGTTAACATTTTTTTCCTTCTGTTCAGCGGTTATCTGCTCATCAGTCGAGGGAAAAGGTGAGTATGGAGCGCAAACAAAAGGTGCTTGAATAAACTAGCTCCCGGCCACATTATTCAGACTCTGGGTATTGTACTCTGCTGACAAGCCCCAACAGGACGGGAGCCTGCCGAGAAGCCTCTCCGGGGATGACACTCCTTTGCTCGACAAGGATCTCAGCACCTTAAAAGAAAAAAAAACATTATGTAGATAATTTGTATCTTTGCTGTTGCATGATACATATCCGAGCAACAAATCACAAAGGTTGTACTACATAAAATGTCACAAGTAGAAAAACAGAAACACCTGTTAGATATTATGCAATGCAAAACAGCAGCCCTGCAGGAAATACTGCCTGGCATGAAATGTTCAGGGTTTTTTCAGACTACATTAGTTCTTCTGTGATACATTTAGAGGCTGCTCTTTCTGCTGTTTTGGACCGCATGATATGTGAAGGCACTCACAATATTTTGTCCTCTTTATAGTAGGAGCAAATCATTTTTGCAAAACCCGACAACAAAGTGTTGGCACAATGTAAACAGCAATTAAATCTTCATTCAGGTTTCTCGAGAGTAGTAATCATTACAGGACTGTTTTATTGGATTATTATACATTTATAAGGACATTGTATTTTTCTACTTGTGTTTTGTAGTTTCTGAGGCCAAATCCAGCTTCAGGCCCCGAAGATGAACAGTAAATAATGCAGCTGTTTACAAGTACAAAGGGAAAGATGAGGGAAAAAGTCTATTCAACTCAGATTTATTGTGCGACCTCTCTCTGAGCTCCTTACTCCCAAGTTAGGCACCAACGTCATTTACATATATTGGTGCTATCGAGGATGATGACATTGAGGATGTAGTTTATGCTTACTAGGATTTTCATGATGATGATGATGACTATACTTATCTTGTTGATGTTGCTGATGATGATAATTATTATTTAAAAAACAAACAAACAAAAGACGCCCGATACACTGCCTGTTGGCACCAGTGTCCGATCGCACCTGAAGCTGTTCTTTGGCACTTCCTGACTTCGTTCCCTCCTGTCTTGATCGTTGCTTGTGTTGTATTAACTCTCAGATATACATCGCTTTGGACAAAAGCGTCTGCTAAATAAAATTGTAACATTGTAACATATTTTAGCAGCTTAACAGCTATTATCAATAATATTGATATCACGTCTAATGGACTTAAATAGATAAAACAATAGTTATTTTACATTTATGCCTTACACTATCGGAGGTGTTGCTTAACTAGGTAGTCGTGTGATTTGTGTTTGTTTGACACGTTACAGATACGGGCCTTGTGATAGTGGATGTTAATGATTTCGAGGGGAAGATCCCAATATATATTTGCCTCATAACAAGGTATTCAAAACCTAAAGAGATTTCAGTTTGTGATGACCCCTGACCTTACCTCTAGCATTTCCATCCATCCATCCATTATCTATACCGCTGGAGCCGATCCCAGCTGTCACTGGGCGAGAGGTGGGGTACACCCTGGACTGATCACAATCACAGAGCTGACACATAGAGACAGACAATCATTCACTCTCAAACTCGCTCCTACAGGCATTTTAGAGAACCTACTGAGCATGTCTTTGGACTGTGGGAGGAAGGCGGAGTACCTGGAGGGAACCAACGCATGCACAGGGAGAACATGCAAACTCCACACAGAAAGGCCCACTTTGTCTGAATAGGGATCCGAACTAAGAACCTTGTAACTGTGAGGTGACCCCTGTGCAGCCCTCAAGCATCTCCAACAAGCTGAAAGTTTTTCGCAAGAAGTCTAAACATTTGATGGGCAGACTTATACTTAAATTTGTGGAGCATATTCATGCTTCAAAAGCATTTTTATGGAGCCTATTTGAGGACCTTTGGCTGAAATGTCAATTTTGTTCATGAGAAATGTGAAAGCTAGATTCACTATGAGATTTCTTCTGATTTATTAATAATGAGGCCCTCATTGTAGCGACCCCTTGATCTTTTCTAACCTCTTGACACAGGTTTAGTTTCCAGCTGAGTTAGTCGTTGAATCTTTGCGCTTTATTTCCTCTGTTTTCACGTTGATGAGCCAAGAAGCTGAGGCTTTGAACAGGCCTAACCAGGGCAAAAGATACAAGCAGATAATCTCCCAATAAATTGTTCTGTTGATGGGATAATGGAGGGAATAAATGATGGTTCCTTTTTAGTGTTTGTCAGGCGAACACAGGGTGAAACATGCTCTCATAACTGCCTGAGAAAGATTTGATACTTCTCCTTACACTACTACCATTTTTGGAAGTTATATTTTGGTGCTTTCCTCACTATAAAAAGTCTAATTCAGCATGGTGACACATTCGGATAGGATATGCATCATGAAACACCATCAGCATACATTACCAAAAAGCAGAACACCATCAGTCATTTTAAAAGACAGTTTCAGTTTGACTAGTTTCTGGCACCAATTGAATTCTTCTGCAATCACTGGAACAGAATGGATACGACAATGTTTACAACTGTATCCAACAAAACTGTCCACTGTGATCCGACACTCCTCTGGGACAGCTGTTTTATTTATGTTGAACACAACTTGCTATTGCTTTTCCCCCCCTGTTTTTCAAGAGGAGACGGAAGTCTTTCAGTGCTCTAAGATTTCAAACATAACCCACCGGGGCGCTGAGTACTTGTGCCGAGTGATATTTTGCAATTACGAGTCTTCTAAACATTGCATCAATATTACAATCCCCCCTCGGAGAAATAGATTGTTTGTCTTTCCGAGCTAGTAGTCACAGTCTTCCCGGCCGTAAATATCTTCTGTCATTGGTACATTCCTCTGGCTTCGCCGCAGCCTTTGAGTATTTTCTGAGATTGCCTGGTCTGCACTGATGCTTCCATTCCAGCGGACTGATCACAGGAGAAATGATCCAGCTGTGTCGTGAGTCACAGAGAAAACCCCGGCTGATAAGAGACCCAGAAGACACTGAGTGATGTGGGGCGAGGCGTGACTTAAAAGGCAGCATTTGGATTGTATTAGGGTAACGACATTCAGATTAGCGCTAATTAAGGCCTCTGTGATTGAAGTAACACTAAACAAACGTCTGGCTTGAGATCACTGATGATGGCGTCAATATGAGACATGCCGCTGAGCACAGGAGTGGGTTTAAATTAATGGTGGACACGTCATCTTCCCACAACAGCAGTGTAAGTTGCCACAGACAGCTGGAATGTTCCACCAGGATGACAGAAGGTGTGTCGGTTCCCACAACAACATCCCCCCGCCTCTCTCTCGACGCCACCCTTCCCCATCGACATGCCTCCTGCCTGAACCCCCCTGCCGGCTCTAATCCCCCCCTAGTACGAGTTAACTGGTCAGTCGAGACAAATGGCGAGGAGCTGCTTGGGAGTGAAGACGCAGCAGGTGCTATGCTGTCAAAAGCCACTTCACACCTCCTCTCTCTCTCACACCAACGCCAACATCGGGGCCCCCCACCCAACCTTCTCAGCAGGAGGGGGGCTCTCCGGGGTCTGCTTTGTTATCAGCATGCTCCAGCTTTGAAGTGAGCTCGGCCAGAATCTGGACTGTGTTTACTTGAAGGCATCTCCCTTGTTGTGTGTGTCAGCCTGAGGTAATTACGGCTCAGCGAGTAGCCCCGACCGTGATGACACGGTGGGGTAGGTTTGGAGAAGGAGGCAGGGCATCAGTGTCTGGAGCTGCTCTTACTCACTAGGATGTGGCGCAGACGAGGCAGCTCCCAAGTGGGGTCCGCTTGCATGGGCATGATTTGTTAAAATAAGCAGCCACCGTGGCCAATAATGTCCTGTAAGTGTATTGTTATCATGGAGCACAGGCCGGTTGTGCTTTCTTCTCAGCATGGGGTCACATCAAAGACTTCAGCAGCACAGTTTTTGGTGCTTAATTCAAAGTGAGAATGTTTAAAAGTTTTCATTTTGCCATATAAGAGTGTGGTAATGAATTTTCTTTTCACCCTGGTTCAGCAGTTTGATTACGAACCAGTGACTTATGACAAAAGCTGTGTTTTTCTCACTACATCTGTTTGAATTTGAACTGAAGTTTGTGAATAGTGGAGTTAAAAAGATGTGCTTTTTGGCTTTCTCGCCTCAAGTTAATGAGAGACGAAGCTTTTGTCTGGTTAGTTTTTAATCCTCTCATCTAACTCTCGGCTTGAAAGTGAAAAGATGTATTTCCAAAACGCCAAACTAAGCTTTTAAAGGACAAGGACGGTAATAATGAGTAAAAATACATATATTTTTTATCTATCTTTATTTTATATCAACAAATTCCATGAATAGACCAAAACCAACAATGCCCTCTCAATCTTTCAGTCCAAAGCCCCGAAGATGTAACAGCAACAGATGTACATCTTTAAAAACAAGTTAGAAATATATACTTTCCTTTATAATGAGGTCTAAGTGTTTTTTAGACAGCTGGGCACTGTAGCCTTTGGCAAACATTAATGAATCAAAAAACAAGTAAAGGCAAATAGTGCATACGATACGATACACGATACGTGGCCCACGATAACGATAATATCGCGATACAGCGATTCTGCAATAATTGATATATTGCAAGACAATAAAACGCTGTCTTCTTCTTCTCTTTCTTCTTCTTCCCCCCGGTGACCAATAAAGTATTTCTGATTCTGATTCTGATTCTTCTTTTATCCCGCTGTCAACTTCTTTTATCCCGCTGTCAACTTCTGCTCTGACCAGTGAACTTCCGTTCCTGTTACTCTCGTTCATGTCATAAGCGTCACCGAGTCATGAATTAGTGATGCAGTGAGTCTGGCAGGGAAATCTATTTGCAGCACCGTATATTTGTACATTCAAATATCGATATAAGCTGCCAGCCTAACGATAATTATTACTCAATTATTACTCACGATATATTGCTGTATCAATATTTTGTCCCACCCCTACCAGTGATTATTGACGGTAGCCAAATAGTGTACAACGAATCTTACCAGACATTCTGAATTCAGAACAGCTTCACAACATATCCGTTATATTTAGATAAAGCCATGAAACAGTGTGTTCAAGCTGTCCAACAGAAATGTTCTCAATATGGTAACTGAGAGAGAATAAGATGCTGGTCTTGCATCGCCAATTACTTTCAGAAGCTGTACTTTTAATAGAAGACTCAAACACCAGCCAAATCTATCAGCGGCAGCCCAAAAACACTAGTTACACATTGCACCAGCTCACTGGTGAGAGTTTGATAATGAGATTTGCGCTCCCTTCTGCTTACTCAGAAGCCAAAACATGATTTTAGCAGAATACCAATTAAGTGCAGAAGCCTTCAGACAATATGAAAAATAATATATGAATATTTTTCAGCTTAAATATCTGAAAACATGAATCATGAATGCATCATATTGTAAAATTGTGTTTTCTTCTGCGCCAAACATTATGGTGATGTCAGGGTTACCATGAGGTCAAAGGTCAGATTCCACATAATGCTGCTGAGGTCTTGCAGAAAGCCAGCCGCACAGATACCGCTGCACGGACTCTGTAATCTGGAACCAAAATGACGCTTTCAGAGATGTTGGTGCATTGCAAAAGACCAGACGTCCCCCTGCAGGCACGGAGCTGTTGTCAGGGAGGATGTGTAAACTCTCTGTCAGAGAAATTCCACAGAAAGTAAGTGTTGCATCATCGGTTATATCCTGTGAGGTGTATTTTATATTCATACATTCATTTGTTAGTATTACACAGTGACACGTTATGAAATCCTATGCTCTTTGTGCTGACTGCAGACTCTTTTTTTACTTTACAGAGGCACATCTGAAACACAAATCTAAGCACATTAGAATATTTATCTTGTCACTCTCTCTTTCAACTTGCTACACTTAATTTGGACCCTAATCCACATTTAATACATGTTCTCACTTGTGAAAGAATAATTGCCCGTCAGCTTTGAACAGTTCTGGAGCACAGAGCTAATTTGGAAAATGTAAATCACTTTAATGAATAAAAGCTTTCATTAAAGAGAAAGAAAACCAAAACAACAGCATGAATTCCCACACAGGCCAAGGTGACGAATCCCATATGGCAGAGAGCTAATGTGACAGTGAAAGCTTTTTCAAAGCAAGTACATACACAGATTAGGGAGGATCTACAAAGTCTATCGCAATCTGATAAGACTTCTGGTGTTTTCATTGGTGAGTGTCTCTGCTTTTATCTTCTCCAACCGCTGAGCTTCTCTTATCATGTGCAGCACAGGCTGGAATTCCTGCCTCTGATAATTGTGTTGTAATCTTTGGTTACCCAAGCAAAGAGTTAAACTAACGTGGACTGTAAAATATTCCACAAACTAGCACTGCCTAAATAGATAACACCTAAAGTCTGTGATTTTGGAAAACTTTAAAGCTATAGGAGCGATATCTTCTACCTGTGATTATGAGGGACATGGATGGACACAGAGGGGTGATGGTTGGGGGCTACAAAGGAAAGCATAGGGCTTCCCCTTCAGTCAAAGTAATAGTTAAATATATGTGTGGAAAAAACAATTACTCACTTCCTAGATAAAAATTTTATGAGCAATTATTCCAACCTTGGAGCTACAGCTAGCAGCCAGTTTAGCTTTACCATAAGCTTAAATTCAAGGCAGAAATAGATTGAAACAGATCAGCCTGGCTTGTCAAGAACAAAATTCTGCCATCAGCACATCTAAGGCTCACTATTTAATACTTTAAACCTTTTTAGTTTATCCTGTGCATGTACAAAAAACAAGCTAATAGGTGGATTTTCCCTCAGACAAGCTAGCTGCTTTCACTTGCTAACTGCCTGCTGGCGGACTTTAAGCTTACAGACATGAGGAATTAATTTTTTCATTTCTCTTAGCAAGACAATGAGTACGCGTTTTCCCAAATATATCAACATCTTAAATATATCAATATCTCAAACAGCTTCATCTGTATCTGAAAGCTACTGTGCCAACAGCCATTAGCTTAGCGTAGCACAAAGACTGGAAACAGGGAAAAACAGCTAGCTTGACCTAGTTGAAAGCACCTATAATAAGGTATAATAAGGTAACATGTTTTTGTTGTCATTAGAAATCGTTGAGTTAGTATATTTAAAAAGGACTATCTACTTTATGGTATTGATACTTCTGGACAGGTTGAGCAAACAAGATATAACAAAAAGTGTAAGTTTGCGGGATTTAAAGTTATAGGCAGATTTTTTGACATGCTAGCAGTTTCCTTTGTTTATGCTAGGTTAAGCTAACCTGATGCTGGCAGTTGTTTCATATTTAACATACAGACATGACAGTGATAGTAATATTCTCATTCATTTCTCAGCAAGGTGGCAGTTAGTGCATTTACCAAAATATAAAGTATTCCTTTAGATTAGAGAAGCTACGTTAGCTTGTGATTTAAAAATTCAGGAAATTAGCCCAAGGCAGACTTTCCTGAATCATGTTACCACTAAGCTCTTCATGAACTCTGTCAGTTGACATAAACGCTGTGATGAACAGCTTCATCATCATCTATGAAGAAATCGCATTGTAACACATGTTGATCTTTGACGCAGCTGCCCATCCCCCACCCACCCTGCAATTTGTTTTGCTGTTGTGCTGTCATGCTTTTATCTCCTCCTGTCAGTGTATTATAATGTTTTCCTTTGATAAGAACACCAGTAAACAACAGTTTGGTCGGATTTCGATGAAGCGCTACAGTGAAAATATGTTCTGAATGTTTGTTGGACTGATTTTTTTTCACCTCAGACTGTAAAGTAAATCCAGAGGCATGTAGCCTGGAGGAATACAACTTGAGTGTGAGGTAAAGCTCTTCTGCCTTGATGCCAAGAGAAAGCAGAGGCAATGGTTGACCTTGTCCTTCTTTGCTGTTGGTCTGTGGGTTTGGGCCAGGGACAGGAACTCCCTGTACAGACACTGTGTCTGCGATTGCTGAAACTACTCCACAGTAGAACGCTTTGTTCACTGCCACCAAGGAAAACCTAGACAACAAAAACACACACATGCTGGAAAAACGAACACATGAGAGGGGTCGTTTTCTCCTCGAAACGTCTTGCTTGGGTTTCAGCGGTAAATAATATTCCCTGCAGAAAAGGGAAAATCATGCAGCTCTACAGAAATGCCTGGAGATAATACATACAAGACCTGTTGTTATTAAGGCATTAATTAAAATGTATACAAGAAGTGAAGGTTTATGATGACTTGTAGCCCTTAACCACATTGTGACCCAAGACTTAAGTTGTTTGAGTGTGTGGGTGGGGGTTGGGCTGGAAGCTCATAATTCCCTGGAAATTAAACAGTTTAGAGGTTTATGTGGTTATTTGTAGTGCTTAGAAAATTCTCAACACTAGCGAGCCAATAAAAATAACAAAGTAGCAGTGTTATTTTTAGATGGGGATCAGATTTGAGCAGTTTGTACATGAATATAATCCGATATTAGTATTTAAAGTGCAACATAACCGTGTATTTAAACACAGAGCTAAAGCAGTTGATTTTCTCTTAGGTTAAAGCAACAGTCAAATAAAATTGTGACAGATCTACAGCTAGCAGCCAATTTAGGTTAGCTTAGCCTAGCTTGAAAACTGGAAACACATGGGATCACATTTTGAGCAGTTTATCCCGAAGTATAATCCAATTCTGGTATCTAAAGTTCAACATGACAGTATATTTAAACACCCCATGCTAATAAAAGATTAATGTTACAGCAACAGTTGGTCCTCTGAATGCCAAAAAGCTACTTTACGTTCCACATTTTTCATTCTCTCTCAATCCGGCTGACCAAATATCACTGGCAAATAGTGTCACTTCAATCACCGTGCCCCCAAAACTGATAGGTTATCCAATTATGTGCGTTGATGCATTTCCTGTGAAGCTGGAACATTGCTCGTGACCTTTTCTTGATAGAAATGAAATTTTTTCTCCCCCTCAGGCTAAACAAAATCTCACAGCACTCCACCCTTTGAGTGAGTCACGCTGGGATAGTCAAACAGGCCTACGCGAAGAATCTACAGAAGAAGAAGTGATGTTTAGAAATCAGCCAACGTGCTCGCCCGTGTGTCACACGACTCATCTTTTATATTGGCACGTCTCAGGGTTTTAAAGAGGTGTCGACTAGGGGCGGAAAGTCCTTCTCTGCTCTTTGCTCAGTGTCTCAGAGCAGGTTATCTCTCCCTGCAGCAAGCTGCCACGCGCCTATTGCACCTGATTGTCTCATCGGCACATTCCAGGTGAGAGGGCCCGACAAGCCAGGACAGAGCGCCCAGACAGTGATACACTTGTTCGGCAGCCGCAGGTGTAGCTGCCCTCCTTTTTTCTGCGCTCCCTCCCAGAGGTGTAAGGAAGAGTAATTTTGAAGGCGAGGCGGGGAGGAAAATCAATGACAAATGACTCTGCTTTTTTTTCATGAAGCGCTATAAGAAAAGAGCAGCCATTTTTATGTGTGGTCTTCTTATTGACCTACATTCCTGTCCGTCATTTCAAGTGGACTCAGGAGTAAAGAAATACGATAAAGTGCGGACTGAGTGGTGAAAACAGGCGGTGCAATTCATTACTAAAAGAAATTTTTCAATATATACATTGATTCAGCCGCAGTCCCTCAAGTGGGCCAAACATTGGGGCTGTATTCAGTCTGGACATGGTGTGCAGTGCTCTGTCAGTGGACTGTAAGGAGAGCACAGGTGGATAAAATAACTGGAATAATAAAGTAAAATCTATTTCAACGGCACAAACTTTAGCCTAGTTGGAGTTTCTTTGAAGAGACTTTTACTCTGGCCCATATTTCGTATAAATGTTAGCACTTTGAATGAATGAAAATTGGGTTTTTATTACTTTTTTACGCAAATATCTACAGCCAAGCCTCTTCCAAGCCCATCTTTACAAGACTAAATTAGAAAACCATAAACACCTGAACAATAGACATGTTACAGTGGAGCTAAAATCTTCTTTAGAAACTTAACTACGAGAACCTGAGACCCCTCTCTTACGCTATATGTGTTTATTACACGCCTGTGTTAAACACTTGATTCTGATTGGTTAATTCCGGCATTCCGAGGTCTGCTATTTCACCATAAGAGACCGTTAATATAAAGAACAGACCGTTGCTAGGGATGTGGCTCTAATCACAGAATCTGGAAGACTAACTGTAGTCATATCAATGTGCCGAAAGAAGTAAATTTGACGTTGGTCGGTTAAACGATGCAAAAACTGAAGGCTACAATAGAGAGATCTACAAAACTGAAGACAGCACATGAAGTAAACATTTAACCGAACACAGTACGGGATACGGCAGTGTTTAAAGACAGGGAATGGAAAAGAAAATGTCAACAGACTCAGACCTCAGTCGCGCTGATTCCTGCTGACCCCCTTATCTTACATAATTGATCTCAAAATCAATATTTTCTGTCAAATTATTTAGATTTTGTAACTAAATAGCCGTGTAATAAGCGGGATAATGTATAATCAGGGTCCTGCTCACACTGTGGGGGTTCCAATCCCGCTATAACAACCTGCTCACTAGATATTATCACTTACATACAATGATAGTACCTGATAATAGCATAATATTTTCTAAGTTTGAAGAGCCATTGTAGTGTCGTATTCATCAGGAAAATCTCATAATAATGCACCAGAATATTTCAGGGTTTTGTCCTTATCATTGTTATCATTTTATATCGCTTGCCAGTCTCTTCATCTAAGAAGAGAAATCCCTCGTCTGTTTCTCCTCCTGAGGGCTCTTCCTGTATTTTGGAAGAATTTAGCTTGTTGGTGTTTTCCTTGAATAAATGCTGAATGAATAGAGGGTGTTATACAGATTGAAATCTTTGGAGGCACATTCTTGATGTTTATCTTTCATTATTACATTCATTGTCTGGTCTAAAAATGTTAAAATGTATTAAAATATTACGAGTCAACTTCCCTGTTTTTCAGTCTACTACCTGCACACAGTAAATGCCTCAGAAGGAGCAGCTCCTTATATGAATTTAATTCCAACCTCTGGAGCAGAATAATGCTCTTTTGCTCTAATACATGCTTTCGTACTGTATTACCCAGACATTAATAACTCCCCTTCATCCATTCAGACGTCCACTGGTACGTGCACCTTCTAAATTTATTCCTTCATGTTCTTCTGTTCGGCTGCCACTGCGGGCTGATCAGCCATTCAGGGGAGGGAGGAAACAGGAACTGAAGCATTTTGATGATGTAATTGGCAGCAGATGCGGAGGAAGATGGAGATAAAGGAGAAGGAATTCAAAATAATATCTGCTTGGGCATGCATGGAGGGGTTATCGTCGGCACAGAGGGATCATGTTTTGACTTTTGGTCTCACTGATTCACTGTTGCTCAAGTGCTTTCATTTTACAGTGATGCGAGTTGTGGCAACAGCAGCGGGGATATTGTGGAGGAAAACTGTAGCACCTGTGAAAGAAGAGTCTAATAAAACTTAGCTATCCCCACCTGATCGGAGCGCACACGGGGCCGGCACAGAAAACAAATTGGATATGCTAATGTAGAAGACATATTGTGAACAGCTTGTAAACAGTATTATCAGCATGACTCATTTTGGGAGCTGTAATATCAGCTGAGAGGAGGATTTCAGAGTCTCTTAAAGCTGGAAACAATCCAACAGTTGTTGCAGACTAAAAGTTCTTCACTCATGTGAAAGTCATGGAAAAGTTAGCGTCCAAAGAAGGTCAAGTAGACACTTCTTCCTGCCTTCCTTGTACTCTGACAATAAGGCAGTGAGAACAACAAGGCAGGGCTGAGTAAGAGGATGCAGGGTGGGGTGGTGGTGTGGTGGTGGGGTGGATGCAGGCTGGGACCTGCTTCAGCATTAAGTTATGCCTTTGTAAGGTAGAAGCACTTGCCTGTGGCAGGTGCAGGTAGCAGACATGACGCTGCTGAGGTGTTTCTATTGAGAAGTACCCAACCTGTCGAGCTGTCGGGACAAGTCGGAGGACTCAGTCACCACCCTGCTCTGAAAAGCCGACCAGATCCGCACACTGTGACTTGCACTTCTAAAGATGTGGATGGAGGAACTGGAAAATCCCAGCGCTCCAACATAAAATTATAGGATTGTTGTGATGCTTGTCATGGAGGCTAATGTGGAAGATAATACATCATAACAGCAATTACAATCCCAGGGATTGTCTCTTTTATGTTCCACCCTAAAAAAACACTAACAGCGTTTACAGACTTTAAAATAAAGGCATAAATCATTCACCAAGTGCTCAGAAGTTATATTTAAAGTTATAAATGTTAGGTTTTATGGGAGAGGAATAATCCTAAAGCTAGGCTTTAAAAGGGAACATTATATCTGGGGAACTTATGAAGCTTTACATTGGAAAATCTGCACCGTTCCTCCGAGCTCTGGTTATATTTCTCAATAAAACCACCCTTTCTGTATTCAGAGTGCCCCCCTGTGCAAGGATGAACAGACTAAAACTCTAACTTTTCCTGTGCACGTCCCAGAAGCACCTGTAGCTGCAGAGAGAGAACAGCGAATCGCCAACAAATGTGAGCCTGCGAGTCTGGCCATGTCGCGGGATTCCTGTGATCACAGTGCAACAGTAATCGTCCGCATTGAGGAGTCTGGGTGAGGAGAAAACGGGAATGAAAAGGTTCAGTGTGAAAAATGCGAGGAAGAATCTTGTGAAGGAGACGTGACTCACCATGTGCTACACTCACTCTAAACATTTTCTTGTTGTAGGAGTGGCGAAAGGAAGATGCAAACCAATCATTTTTGTTTGACTCAAAGATGTTCGATGCAGACGTAGGTCTGACACACAGAGGGAGCTTCCTCTCTGTGGTGGTGTTAGGCCAGAATTTATCAATCCACAGCCTGTTTCAGCCTGTGAGGGGGGGGAAAAAAACCCTGAGTTAGATGATATGAAAGATTTTCAGCCGTCATGCTGGTTTGGGAAATCAAGAAGCACGTCAATGCCCACCAACATGGAGTCAGAGGAATTTAAATATACCTCTTTAAGCTCTTTTTAAGCCTCCTAGCCTGGAGCATTTTATCAGCAGGTAATTTCAGAGTGGACTTACACGCTGCTATTACCGTTTCATGTTATTATGCTGCTGGTAGAGCAAATGTAATGATATGGATCTAAAAACACAAAGTTTAGCTTCAATTATCCTGCAGACACCTGAAGGAGTGGTGGTCTTTTTTTAACAATGAGGGCAGAGTGAGCAAAAGGATCCGTCTTCCCCCTCCTCTGTTTGCTCTGCCTGAATGAATAGCAGATCCACCGGCATGGCAGTGTCAGAATAGATTAGCACCACGGTCCATCTCCTCTGCTTCACAAAATAAAATCCTCTTAAAAGCAGGGGGTGTCACTCAATCTCCTGAGACGTGTACTTGCACGGTGGACTCGAGAGCTCTCACTACTGGGAAATATACCTGCACAAACAGAGGAAGTTTAGAGTGAAATTGAGCCGTGAAGGCGCTGTTTGCCAAGGTGTACGCAATATCCTACACTGTTGAACAATCTGCTCGAAGACAGGAATTCGCCTGCTGTCAAAGAATTATACATTACAAGACTGCAGACAGGCATAATCTTTAACGTTTGTCGCCCACTTTATTAAGACTTGCTGGATGATGAAGTCTTAAGGAGGACAGGTTCAAGTATCTCTAAAATCTTCATATAGCCCTCAGCTATCTGTAATTTTATAATCATAGCCCAGGGCTGAGAGTAAAAGAAGGCTTTTCCAAACCCATTCAGAGTCTTCAAACCGTGTAAGTAAGAAAACAACAGGAAGTGCTCTGTGAAGAGCCCCAAAGGCAGAGGTCAAAGGTTCATCGCTCGCAAACATCACTCCACGGCTCTCTGAACAAAACCAAGGTATTCATCTGGTGAAACGGAGAGGAATATTGTGATATGAATTTTAAAAGTAGATATGTGTGGCACCAGTCTTGTGAGACAAATACTTGACAATATTCTCACTTATATTTTATATTTTCACTTATATTTGAGTTGTTGTATTTTTGGAGCTATCTGGCACTGTAATTTCCTGCACATCTATGGGATATGTTTTGCAACTCCAGACTATAAACTCAGTGCTATATGACACCGCTCCATGCAACACTTTCTCAGTTCAATAACTAAATAATGCAAATATCCTGCAGCGGTGACTTTCTCCTGTTCTTGACTTTACTGCATAAAAAAGTCCCGTCGACACTGTTCCTCTACTTTCTGTTTCCTGCCGCATATGAAACCGACCAACCTTTATACCCTGAAACTGACTCAACATTTTATAACAGAACATGTCATCATTTTATATACTATTTAAAATCTTATAAATGCCACTTAAATACATTTACATAGACGCTGGAAGATATTTCTTCCTCCTGTGAATGTGAATAAATGTCATCCAATCACCTCATGATGATAACACACAAAGAAACAGATTATATAATTAGCCCTCTGATATAACCGGGGATGGCGACATCTAAGGTGAGTTACCTGCCTGTAATGAAGACACAGTGTTTGCCTTTCAACTTAATATCTTCTGCAGCTTTTAAGTATGTCAGAACAGTTATGTCAAACTCTCACATGATGTCCCACAAAGAGCACGTTGATGTATTTGCACACTCGCAATGCACATATTTCTTTGTCATCGCTGACACTTTTTTTTTTAGTCAGGGGTTCATATTTTTTTTTAGCTGGAGGGAAGTCGATGTTTTTTTCCCGAGCCTTTGAGAAAGATCAGCTGTCATTTGAGGCAGGGATGTAATAGTCCACATTTTCAGCAGAGGAGCCAGAATCTCGCCTCAAATTGATTGGAATCACTTTCTGTACCGCAACAAGAGTCCTCTCCCCTCTCCTTTTCATCTCGTAGTCTCATTGATCATTGGGGCTTGTGCAGAGAACAGGTGTGATCATCATCCTAATGCTTCTTCTTTGTGCGTGTGTGTGCATGGGTGTGTGGAGCACAGCTAACATTTCGATGAATGCACTCTGGTGTGGTCTGAAAGAACAATGAATGAATGTTGGCACACCATGCGTTATCATCCATAATTTATTTCAGCATTTCAAAGTATTATGCCGCCATTTTTTATTGTTAAACATCGCAGACAAAAGTGTACCATATAAAGCAATACAATGCAATATGCACACGTTTATGCGTGCATGTATGTGTGTGTGCGTTTGTGTCAACTGTGGCATAATGATAGACTGACAGTGGGAGCGACTGCACCACCCCAAGCTAGCAGAGAAGCCTGACATTCCTGGGCTGCGAGCTGTGAATCTGAGCACAGATTACAAGTTAAAACACGCAGCCAGGAGCCACCACTGTTTTAGTAAATACTTTCAGAGCTAGTGTTTAGAGATCATAGCTTTAGGACAAGGGGTGGGATTGATTTCCCAAACAAGGGTTGTGTTGTGGTCGTCCGGTTTTACTGAAAAGTGCAAATGGAAAATCAGCTTCACCTGCTGACAAGAGGGCCTTAAAGCTTTATTGATGCTTTAAAGCAATCGCAGAGCATTTGGGAAGGATGCTTATTTGCTCCCTTGTTGAGAGTTAGATGACACCATGCTTTTATCTATACCATAAGGCTACAATCAGTTGCAAGTCAGCTTAGCTTAGCATAAACACTGGAAACCGGGGAAAACCTTTGGCCTGGCTCTGTCCAATGAAAGGAAAAAAACATGCCTTCCAGCTATCAAGTTTGTTAAAACATGCCCAGCCAAGAAATTATGCATTCTCATTTTTACACTTTTGTTTTGGTTACTGCTAGTATCCTGATAGTTTAGCCTAGCAAACACAGTGGGAACAGGTGGAAAAGGCTTGCAAAGCTCTTTCCATTAGCAACTTTAACTCATTTATTAACACACTCTGTGTTTTTTGTTATATTTTAACAAAAAGCAAAGCATAAGATTGCTCACCTGTGAAAAGACAACATGTTTTTGTCACTGCTAGCATCCTGATAGTTTAGCCTACAAACACAGTGGGAACAGTTGGGAAAGCTAGCAAGGCCAGTGGAAATAAAAGCACTTCCATTAGCAACTCTAACTCATTTACCAATATATTATATATTTTTAATGTTTGAACAAACAGCAAAGCATAAAATTGCTTATCCATAAAAAAAACATTGTGTTTTTGTGACTGCTAGCTGTTGGTAAGCTAACCGTAGCACAACGATTGGAAACAAGCAGAAACAGCAAGCCTTGTCATTTTTACACAGTAATTTTTAGTGTCATTAATCAAACTAAGTATGGTGATAATTGAAATTTGAGGTTCTTGGAAATTGATGTTGGTACCTTTAGAGAGGCTAGCTAGCCATGCTAACTGATTTTCCTTGCTTCCTGTCCTGTGCTTAGCTTAGCTGGCTGCTTGTAGCTTTAAAGTTAGCATAGCGGCATAAGCGTAGCCTATCAATCTTCTTTTCTAACTCTGAGCAGCAAAGTGAATAAAAGTATTTACCAAAATGTAAAACTTTTTCTGCAGTTTTTAACACCCCCAGTCATTAAATGGTGCTGCAAAGAACCTGACAGTAAAATCACAACATGATGTCTTTGCTCTTTAGTTTTCATATAAATGAAAGAAATGTGACAGATTAATTGGTGAGGTGAATATTTTGGCAGATTTCAGACAGAGCTCGTCTCTCTGTTTCCAGTTTTTATGCTAAGCTAACCTACCTGCCTCCAGGCTCTTTCTTTCATATCAACTGTAAGAGCAGTGCAGATTTTCTGATTTAACTCAGTAGACAGAAAATAAATGTATTCTGGAAAGATGTCTTACTATTCCTTTAGCTCAGAAGAAGTAAGTGTAACATGTTTGCCCTTTTTTATGTCTATTTGAGTCATATTTGCAACAGCAATGTGCATAGTCTCTATTCACAAACGAGCCAACTAAAACCTTCAATAGAGAAGTGGCTCTCTTTGGATTCTAGCATGCTGATATAATAAATTATGGATTTATCCGGTGGTTCACTCTGGCTGCATAGATCTGCATAGATCACCACCTGCCACTCAAATCTGAAACACCTGCTTCCTCCACAGTGCTGACCGCCAGCTGGCTCGCTGCGGAAAACACTCAAATAGCCCTGATAACTTAGCCCTGAATCTGTATCGTTCCCACATCTGAGCCTAAACATTTAATCCCATACACATTCGTAAGAACATTTCATAGCTCCTGTGTGTACCCCTATTTCTAATATTTATTCCCCTCTCTTTTATGTTCTTTTCTGCTCTCATTCCAGCTGTCCGGGGATTCAGCTATGAGAGGAACTTTCCGGAGCTCCCATCCAATATAATCAAACAGAAAATGTTCCTAATAATAATACCCACTCCCTGCATCTACTCAGTAATCTCCTCCCTCTTTCCTCTCTTTAATTGAAACATTAATCAAACAGACTTGCTAGTGTGACAGTGCCGGCTCGATATTCCCAGGCAATAAAGAGAAGGACTGGGGATTACAGGCGGACAGATCACTGTGATTTAGATGGCGGGCTGATGCTCATGCTCGGTGGGAACATACAGGAAGGAGGATCCACTCCACCTACAGGATTACACGCAACATAACAGAGTGCATCTCCACTTTGCTGTATTAGCTCTGCCCAGCATGCTCTGCTGCATCCTTTCAACTTGACTTGATAACAAGCGTATTTGTCTGCTCGCGCCCGGATCACTGTGCCTCACCGCTTCTCTCATTGTAATTCACGGCTGCTGTTCTGCAGCAGTTTCGACCTGCTCTGCTGCATCCATTCCAGTCTGATGCGCAAGCTTCATTTGTCCACTTCTCACATCTTCACATGATGTGTGTGAGTCTTATGCTCAGGGTTATTGTTCCAGACTGCAGCTCTTAGTTTGATTGTTTGGTTTCGTCTGTGGTGGAGAAATCATTGAGATGTTTGCTTTAGTGTCAGAAGTAATCACTCAGCGCAGAAGTATCAATAATTTCACTTAGGTAGATTTACATAAGTACAAACATCATTTACTTAGGCATCAAACATGAACGTGTATGAGTGTAATATTACTGGCAGTGTTAGAATGTCACTATAAACATTTATTCAAGTATTATTTTAACTTCTTTTCACTTCACTACATTTATCCCATTATTTACAGTCCTCGATACTGCGGCCCCGGGGTCGACTCCCACCCCTGGGCCTTGACCCTGGGGATGACCCTACTCTCTCCTCCCCTGTTTTCAACACTATCCACTGTCTTGTCTTTAAATAAAGACATAAAAAATACTATGACTTTATAATAATTGGTTACAGCTGAAAGATAGTTAGGATAAGCTGTACCTTAACTACAACAGCAAACAGTTAATTACACAAGAATCCAACAGTAATATGACCATTGATAATTTAACAGCCACAGTACATTAGCTCATACATACTATAACTAAAGTAAGTCTTTAAGTAACCTGTCAATTTTGTATCTCTTTCTTTGTATTTTCATGATTATTATTATTACTATCATTATCATGATTTTGATGTTGAAGCAGCTGCATACAAAACTAATTTGAACTACTGCTGTTTGGTAGTTAGATCGATGACAATGCATTATATCTGAATAAAGTGTGTAACTGTTCTTGGGCAGCTCAAACAGAAATATGTGGTGTAGTAAGAAGCCAGTCCGTCCAGGAAGTTGCCAAGTTGCGTTCCCACGAATTCACGCAAAATTCAATCACTTGCCGCAACTTTTTTCTGCAAATTCTCCTTTATTATCCCCGCACGCATTAAGTCATTGATGTCACCAAACTTGCTTCTCTGATATTCAAAATATTGATCCTTGAGATCTGCGATGTTCTATGATCAACTGAAGGCATGTTTGACTGTTTCTTTAATATGTTTGGAATGCTGCATGCTAGAGATGTACTTTTAAGGTGCGTCGTTCTAACGAGGCTCTGGTGTGATGGCCTCACTTTCATGGGCTACCTAATCAACAGCCTCAAACTACTACAGTCTCTTTAAGGAAACTATACACAGTGATTCTGTAATAATGAATCCAAAACTAGATATCTTCTTGTGATTAATTATCCATGTTTCTGTGCAGGAAACTGTTCGCCGTCCACGGAATAAAAAGTAGAATAGCATACATTTAATTAAAGTGTAGATTCTCTTTTGGACAAATGGACAGCCTTGAATGTGCAGTGAAAAATTAACATTTCATGGCCATTGACTTTGTTGTCATTAAGTTTTTACACATTTTATTTGGCGTCTTGTCACAGAAATTGAGTGATGTCAGAAAACAAACAGATCGCTCAGCCAGGAGCGTTTTTTCCTAATCACACAGTGGGTGTGTAATGTGTAATACACGGAGAAAAAAAGCCTTAATACACGGCAACTTGCCTTGAAACTTTTTTAAATCAGGCAGCGATATCAGGCATTTTTGGCTACAACAATCACAGAAAAAACAATGATCTCTGTGCTGTGCTGCAAATAAATGTACTTTAAGTTAAACTGATCTTTCAAGGACAAATTGGAGGACTAAATCCTTTCAGCCTGAACAGCTGAAATCCTGGATGCTTCGTGTCCCACAAAGCTGCTGCAGCCCATCCAACTCGAATGACGCAAACCCAGCGAGTGGAGGATTTCCAGAGGAATATCAGAAGCATTTCATGCGTCAAACATGAAATGACACTATGAATATCAGCCATTGTTAATAGAATGATGTCAGCAAAGTCTAAGCCCAATGTGGATGTCTGTTAAGAGTGGACTGTTTGTTGTAAAACGGCAGTAAATTTAACAACACGACCAAAATAAAGATAGAATCCCAGCATTAACCATCTTTGATCAGACGGTTGTGTGCAGAATTGCTGTAATGAGGCTCTTTTAGCTCACTTAAATAAATGAATTGTACTGATTACAGTAACTTCATTCTGTGCTTATTTTCGGAGCTTAATGAGAAGCAGTTTGAGGCTAATAAAATGCCTAATGCTTATTCACAAAGGGACATTTTACATTCTAATCTCTAATGGTAAACTTTCAGAGCAGAGATGTTCATCAAACAGCCTGCAGCCGGCTAAACAGCCTCCTTTTATGACTCAGCCTGACCTGCTCCGCCGTGTAGCAGCGTGAGGTGCTTGTTGCACCTGATGAAATATGGACCTGTTGCCACCAGCTGGAGCAGAGCTGCAGTGCACCATCACCTGCCGGGAACACCTGGGCCCTGAGCAGACAGGTGTGTTGAAGCACTCTAATGAGCATGTGCGCACACACAGGTATTTGGTCGGTCGGAGCTCTGTTTGATGAGAATATATGAAAATGCGGTTGTTTTTAATTAGGAAGAATCATCCCACACCTTCTCTGTGATGTGTTCAGTGACTCCGTGTGGTGCTGATGAGCCGGCAGCTTATTGATGTAACCTCACATGGAACATGTCAGACCCTCTGCTGCATGTGGCTGGAAAAATTGTTTAAACGTACGGTGTGAGGCACGCTGAGAGCCACAAGCAGTGACTCACATGGTTTTTGGTAATGAGTAGGATTAGTCAGAAACAGTGGTGGAAGAAGTATTAAGATCATTTGTTTAGCAATAACACAATTTCAAGTAAAAGTCCTTTACTCAAAAAATGTATCATGAAAACATGCACCTGAAGTATCAAAAGTAAAGGTACGTGATGTGCTGAGTGGGCCATGTCAGTGTTATGATCTTATATTTTATTGATTTGTTATCTAAGGAGTAGTTTAAATTTTAATTACTTCTGATATTATATGTGTGGCAGATCAATAAAACATTACACATTATATTACACAAAGGGATTATGTATGTTTAAGTCACACCCTGAAGGTATGTTCACATAACATTTCCGTTGCCTCACATGAAGCCATGAAACTCACATGATGGTTTTATAAATAAATCATCATGTGGTGCTTTTTTTCCACACATTTCAAAGTAGTTAACATAAAATGTAAGAAGGCCGGAAACTAACCCTGTTGTTATCTTAAAAGGCACAATAACTGTAAAATAAACTGGATGGTGGAGACAACAGCACAACCAGCCTGTAACAACAGACGACGGTGGCAATAAAATGATGTGGTCATTTGTCAGAGCGACTTAATGAACGATAGAAACGCTGACGGCCAATCAACATTATATCGTGTTCAACAAAGTGGATAACATCGCGGATATTCATCATTGAGATTTAGAAAAAGAAAACTCTGTTTAATTAAGTAAACAATCTTTATACAGGCGCTATAAAGCGGAAGGACAAGTGGGATGCATTCAGGCTCACCCTTGGATTCATAAACTGTTTTTTGTTATCATAATTAATTGAGATAAAGAGATTATTATAAATAGCAAAGCTAGCCGCTTCTCATAAGTCCACTCATTTCTGCAGAGTTTTGTGGTTTTCTTTTAGTTTTCTGCTTAATGAAACATGTTGTCAGTAACCATTTTCTAAGCTGCCCACATTTACAGAGCATTGTCGTTAGTCAGTTAGGATGTCACTTTGTTATAGTTTTAAATATTTGTTTTTTTTGGCCTTTTATGCCGTTATTGAGAGTGGACAGTGGATAGTGTTGGAAACAGGGGAAGAGAATGTGGGGAATGACACACGGCACAGGGCAGAGGGTGGGAATTGAACCTGAGGTCGCCGAATCAAGGACTGAGCCTCTGTACATGGGCCGCATGATCAAACCGCTGAGCTAAACCGGCGCCCATAAGTTTAGAACATTGTCTTGATGACATCACCATATTCCTAGCATAGCTCCGCCCATCTTACACCTGACTGGAGGTCTAATTAGCCAGTGATTGAAAAATGTGCAGAGCCTTTAATCTGCAAAGTTATGATTATTGTTAGTTCTTAAATAAATGAGGAGTATTAAAATACAAGTACACATAAAATGTAAAGACCCTTTAAATTGTGCTTCATAAAATACTTGAGTGACTGTATTTAGTTACATTCCACCACTAGAGCCGGCCTGTCAGCGGAAGCAAATCTCTGAAGATCAATGGTGAGTGAAACAATGGCACCGGGAGTGAATGTAACAAGTGGCTCTGAATCAAATTCCAGTAAGTACGGAAAGCCGTAGAAAACCAGGAAGGACACTGCCCTCGCTCTTCCTCTGCCACGTCAAAAATACACCAGCTCCCGGCACCACACGCTGCCCCATCAGGATCCTGTTTTCACTTGTTTTTCATGTTCCACATTTGTAGTCAAACACAAAAGGAGAAGGGTCAATGAGCGAGACGACATGAGCTCTTTGCTGTCGTGTTCATGTGACCCAAAGAGGCAGCATTAATTTCCAAAGCAGCAGCATGGAGTCTAATTATAGAGGAAGCGTATGACCGAGTGGGAATAATTGATGTCTAATCAGGCGATAGGCTCCGTAGATATTCAGGGATTTAGCAGGTTTGTTGTATGAGGAAGTGGCTGCTGTGATTCACGGAGCTATTTCTAACTTCTGTCACAATTTCAAAGTGGTAGTGATTCATTGGTCACTTGACATTAAGAAAACTGCTCTTGAAAACTCACGCTTTTCTCTCTGACCTTTAAGTTGAGACGTAGTCACATGTAGTTAATGTTATGCAGGATTGCAACGTAAAAGGAATTAGGCCTGAGCTGCTATGAGTTAAGTACGTTAACTCTAGTGCTGTTCATAAGTACCATTTTGGTGTATAAGTATTACCCTTTCATTCACTCATCATTAATCATTCTTTGTATTATCTTCTTCGTCTTCTGTTGCTCTTTAATTATTCTCTTTAAATTATTTCTATTGTTGCTCTGCTACAACAACCACATATCTACTCCAGGGATCAATAAAAGCATATTATCTCATCTTTATGTCGCTGTACATTCAACTCAACCACATTAATTTAACAGCTGTAGTTATTTTATTAATTATTACGGAGGCAAATTGCAATCATAGCAGTAGCTCGAATTGGAGGCCTTGTTTTAGATACTTTAGGGTCTCTGAGAGATATGAATGATGACAGTGATATAAGCAGTGAGTAAACATGGTCCAATTCAGCAAATGCGTCCTCATACTCCGCAGCTGTTTGTGCACTGTATTTTTGGTGATCTCGCCTCTGTAAATGGACAATAATCACAGTGGTCCAAACCCAACCACACAAAATAATTGGAGTCAATCAGCAACAGGCAACTTTCATGTACTGTGCTCCGACCTCTGCCTCTGCTGGCTACTCTTTATCTTCCACGTCCTCGCCCATGTGGAACCATGACAGCATAAAAACTGCTTCCTGTACGAACTTTAACTTTTAATTACCCTGAGTTCCACAATACCGCTTGTTTTTGTAAGTTGTATGAGTCAATTCTTCGGCATTACAAGACCATGAATTTGGGGGCGGAGCTTCTCATTTGAGGACATATTTCAACAAACAAAATCACCTACCCTACATTTAAGATTTTTCATTAAAAAACAAATAAAACGCTTAATTAATGAAATATAGTGTTAATAAGTGAACCAGTGTTTTCCAACGTTTTTGACTTTTTGACAAAATTAAAAGCTGTGTACCAATTCAGTGGTTGTATTCAAAGGCCGATTGCGTCACAGCGGCACGTCAAAGGCTGTCCCATTTCAAATGCGTCCTCCTTTTCCCGGGCCACGAAGGATCCATGAGGCGCATCCTTTGTGGCCCAACATATCCCAAGATTCATCGCGCGGCAATTCAAACGAGATGGCGGACTCTCAAGCAGCCAAGGAATACACTTTTAAATGTAAAAGTTTTTGGTTTCAACTCAAACGAACAGCTAGCGATACAAATGTATAAAACAAAGTAACATGACCTTAGTTGTGTTGGCTAGTTAGCCCACTAGCTACCTGTTGCTAGGCGACAGAAGCAGCGTTTGGTGAGGCAAGGGTAAGGGTGGGAACAGCTGGTGACGCAGACAGGAAATCCTCCGTAGACCAGCTCGTCTCATTTTAGCTCGGCCTTAGAGGTGTACACAGGCTATGAATGACTCATCCTTTGTAGATCGCGTCTTTCAAAGGATGCAGCCCCTGATTTCAGACAAAGCTGAAGTGTCTAACTGGGGTCTCTTGGTATGTTTCAGATATCTATAAGTTGCCATGATAATTCTCCTCTAAACTTCTCAGATGGTTTTATTCATTGTTCCATCTGTATTTAAAATAATACTGTGAAGACAGAATATCAGTTCAAGGGGGCCCGTGTGCGTAGACACCGCTGCCTACTGTACTTTTACTTGAACCTCGAGTATCTTTGCATTAATTTATTGGTGCTTTCACCTACATAAAAATCTTTTATTAATTCTCTCACCATTGGGAGCGCAGGAGCAGCCTGGCCCACAACGTAAGTAATGAAGCAGAAATTGGAAAGTACCATGTAATGGAGTATCTGCATTCAATCTCCATCCCGGTCCTTGTTAAACTCTCGCTGCTCTGCACAGAGGCTGGACTTCCAGCTGGAAATGTTCTATTGGGCTTTGGGCCCATTTCCTATAATCTCTGCTAATTAAAAGCAGCCCCTCCTGCTTTATTCACATGCTCTGTGCAACAGAATACCATAAATCCCTGTAAAAGAGCGAATGTGTGAGAGCGGGGGAGAAAATGAGGGAGAGAAAGAGGGAGAAAATGAGAGTCAAAGAGAAATGTTCAGAGCAATTATTCACCATCATTATTGTTGTGGAGATTTATTTTGTAGATTATTATTCTCATGTTTATGAGATAATTTGCACAATTTTAACAATAGATAGATAGATAGATAGATAGATAGATAGAAAGATTGATGCTAGTATTAACACACAACTCTGGCTAGCTGGCAGCTAACAGATGTAGCCTACGTTAGCCCCCAATAACTTTATACAGAAAAAAGAGATTTAATTAAATCAGGGATTCCCAAAGTGTGGTGTGTGCACCCCTTGGGGTGCGCGAGCTAACTCTAGGGGGAGTGCATGAGGAAGAATGTCATGGTGGTGTAATGGTGTATTAATTACACCAAGTGGGATTTTTCACTTGAAAATCCTCGAATGAATCTGCTTTTCGTCCGTGTGATCTGTTTCTGAGCCTCTACATGTGTCAGTCTAATGTTTCTTTACTTGGTGGATCGTGTGTAACTCTACTGCCGTTTGATTCAAATTAGGCTACTGATGTTCTAATTTCTGTAACCGCTATGTTATGTTCTGTAATTGTAATTTAACATTTGTTCTTTAATGCTGCTGAAAATATGACAGCATTTTCCCCATGTTCTCTCATGATGGGCCTGTCTGCCTACACATTTCTCCTCGCCCTCACTCATCTTCTTTGCTCTTTAAAAGTGAGGACTTGTGCGTACGTTTGTTGCAGTGTAGTTTCAGTTTCGAATGTAAGAGTGCATTGTTGTGATCTGTTGAATATTTGGAATATCTTGATTATTTGTGCAGAATTAAACTTGATCCTTTAATGCGCATATAAATAGGCTACGTTGCGGGGGGGGGTTCCTAAAGTGTCAGGGGTTGGGGGTACATCAACCCGGTCGGGATGTAGAAGGGGGTGTGTGGGTGCTGAATTAAATAATTGTACTGTACGTTACTAAATGTACGATGCAAGCTCAATTAACAACAATCCAAAACATTCAAAGTCAAACCAAAGACCATCTGCGATTTTACAAATACTAGCTGCCTGCCAGCTGTAGCTAACATTAGCCGCCAAGGCACACAACACACGACAGAAGCAGTTTACTTTTAGCTTATAATGCTAACTTACAGTATTAATGCTGCTCAGTCTGACAGTCCTTTTCTTCACCGTCCTCATCCTCCTCCTCAACTTGGGGACAACATAATGTGGTCTGTCAAGTTAGCATTCTTATTGCTGGAGTTAGCAGTCATCGCTACAAACATCCTCCACTCTCTCTTGTTTCTTTTCCATAGCAAGTAAAACAGTCTACGATCTGCTGGTTAGCTTGAAGTGATTGTATTTCACCTAATCAAATTGAGTTTGTAGTAGGCCTCTTACACTAGAAGCTGTTAGCGTAACATATGTTTATGTTGTCCCTCATATGCAATCATATGCAATGTAAGATACGAACCAGCTGGTCAAACTGCAAAACAGGAAGCAGGAAAGGGCAAAGGTCATCACTTACATTACTAGAATGTCATACATAAAGATAAAATGATTAAATTTAGTTTTCATATATATAAATTTAGGCTGGATTCATGTCTCCCTGTGTTTATATTAGTTATTTTATTTTATTATTTTATATTATATAAGTATATTCATTAAAAAATGCTTGGGGGAGAGGCGGGGCTTAGGGTTTCTCAGTCTTATACATGGGTGGTTTAGGACCCTGCTACACCTACCGCCTTCATAGCGTAGTGATATGATGTAATGATGTCTTAATAGTAAAATGGGTGTTATTAATAATTTGGAAACTGTGAGGCAGACACTGTCAACAAAATGTGAATCATGTAAGCATTCATTACTTGATGTATGGCTTTGATATTTTCCAGTGATGAATGCGCGTTGCGTGTTTTTAATCAGATTCCTGCACAATCAAGCTTTTGGGGCTTTTCTGAGAAATGAATCGGACCTTTCTAACAGTAAAAACACGCGCTGCTAATTAATCTTTTGAAGTATTTTATTAATATTGACCCAGGATCGCTGCACAGACATCCATTTAGAACATCAAGGAGGAAAATAATTTTTTAATTACTGTTGTTTGCTTCAATATGCATAAATTACATGACAAACGAATGCTAATAAATTGAATCTATTTAATTGGAATTTAATCAAATGTTTGTATAAACTGAAACGCCTGTTTGTCCATTACAAGTCGCAGTATTTCACGTCGGAGCGATCATTGTTCTGATTTACTGACGGCTGGGAGGATCCAAGCCAGGCAGACAACCAATCAATAACATCATCATCTGAAGTGACCTCCCTGCTCCTCTGCACGGGAAACCCCTTTATTTCAGAGCTGTCCCTAAAATGGGCTGAACCTCAGGCGCTGAAGCATTTAATATTACACAGAGACAGAATGGTGTGTGTGATGACTGGTTATTTATGGCAACAACATAAAAGACAAGGTTAAAGTGATGTGAAAATCCTTCAAAATAAGAGTTCTTTTATATTTTCTCTCAAAGGCATTTTCTAACTTTAAAACGGCTTTTAGTGAGCGTGAGTCAACATGTGGACAGAGGTTATCGTATCTGGTTTCCTTAAAATAAAAGCGAGGTGCAAGTCACTCCATGAACAAAGCAGAAAAAGATCAATAAATAGTGTTTGTTTGTGCGTGTGGGTGGTTGAGTGTGCCCGTCCGTCTGTGAGAACAAAGAAAGAAGGTCATGAATACAAAAATAAAGACTCCAGATGAAAAAGGCTCCATAATCCTGAAAGTGTAAGTGTCTATGTGATAATAATTTGAGGGTTTTTGCGTAGTACTGAGTTAGCATTTTCTCTAACAAGGGTCTGGCGTCCCCGCAGCCGTCAGTGGGATCCACGCTGGGCCCTTTTCGCAGTAATCAGCCAGACTGTCTTGCTCTAATTGTTTCCAGATTTGTGTGGGAGGTCAGAGCCCCGGAGTGCTGATCCTTGCCAAGTTTATAAACAGAGCAGTGTTTCCAGATGGCCACTGGCTCCAGACTGGCTAGCAGGTTGATTGGGACCAGAATAATAACAGGTGGAGAACAGACAATGAATTCCTTGACACTTTTCACCTCGCACACACTCGCAGACGCAGCGACACTCTCTAAAAACACACACGAACACACTTTCAATATGGCGAGCAGCAGAGACTCCTGACGCCGCCTCTGTGGTTTCAGCTCAGAAACAAGCAGATCTGAGGGTTTAACACCGGCAGGATGTACCGCACATTTTACAGCAGAGCTTGTTTGAAAGTTTTACACATGAGAATAAAATGTCGCAAAAAAATCTAGAAAATGTTGAATTTTGAACATTGGCCCCATTGCAACCGACATGTACCCCAACATTAAAAAATATTGACTGACTCTTGAAAAGATCTTTGAACAGAATAAAGCTGCAGACTTCTCCTTTGTGCTGAGTGATATTTTGACATTTTACAGTGTCTTTTTCCTGACTTGGCCCGCTCCCAGCTTTATGAAACCTTTCCTTCTTGTGGGGAACAAAGTCAGCTGTGAATTGCAAAAGAGCAGATTACAAAATATGAGGCTCCTACAGGAAGCCAGCTGCTTTTTTTTTGTCTGTTATTTTTGGATTTAAGTTTGTGAAATCATTTTGAATCTCGATGCCATCTAATTATTCATGTTTTCACATTCTGTAATTCCTTATATGTGTATTTTTATGCGTGCCTAAAAGCCAAAAAAAACCAATTCCTGGTGAATGTAAAGAAAATAAATGTGTCAGATACAATTTATGTATTATTCAAATATCTTCTGAGTTCTTTTGCTTTAAAAGTTGTCAGCTTTGGAAGAGTTACTGTTGCAAACTTTGTCAAAGCTGAAGGTTCAATGTTTTTCTAAGAATCCACTGTGTTCGCTGCAACACACACACACACACACACACACACAGTAACACTTTGAAAGTGTAGATTTCAGCAGCTCCGGTGAAGACATTCCCACCACCATCACATCATTAGCTCCACCATGTCTCTTAATGCCTCTCTCAAGTTTTTGTTTACAGAATCCAGCCCTTCCAAGGTCTTTGTAATAGCCTGAGAGGGATCTGTGCTCTGGAGAAGGAGGGGGGGAGGCTTTGAGGATGTGTGTGTGTGTCGAGGGAGGGAGGGGAAGGGGAGCTGCCTTTCATCGGTTTTGCTCTGCTACACTTGTTTGGGCCAAGGTTGGCCCCTGTTTTTCAGTAAGCGTACTCCACTCCAGATGTGCGGCGGCTCCAGAGTGGCTGCCATGTACAGTAAATCGGCATCCGAGGGCTCGTCAATCTGTGGGGTAGAGCGCTGCGGTGTCGTCAGCCCCAGCCACTGGTATAAACGGAAATTTGTACTGCTGAGCTCCCATGAGGCCTTGGGGGAGGTGGAGAAGGGAGGAAGGGGTGGTGTTGAAGGGGGAAGAGAAAAGTAGGGGAGGTTCAGGGGAGGATATTTGGAAGTGAGAACTCAAAACTGAAACTGATGAGCAGCGAGGGACAGAGGCTGTTAACGCGCACAAAAGGTGCAGCAAATGTCTGAATGCGCTCGTCCAAAGGGATAATGAGCTCAGTTGGCTCGGCGGCGGGACGGTAAATGAGCAGAAGAAGAATGACGTCGACGTGAGAATAAATGATTACTTTCGCAGGGAGATTTATCCGCTGCTGAAAATGGAGACATGAATGTGGAAGCAGGTCACAGTCAGGGTTTTTCAGCATGCTTCAAATCAAATCATAAAGCTCCAAGTCGATAAAATTATACAAAAGGTTCATAAAACGAGAGAAAAGATGATTCAACAAGCCTTGGAATAAAACAGGCCAACACAAAAAGGTTTTATAGAGCTCCTGCTGGGTCCAAATAGCTCAGGCTGGTGAACAGAAGTGGGAAAAAAACAGCATTTGAATATAGAAAATGCGGATGAATAGCAATACTTCAGCATCATTCAGTTAATATAAATACATGAAGCCTCAGTCATAATAAAGCTCTTTTCAGAGAGGACACAGAGCAGACTCTGGAGTGCCATCAGGGCAGACAGTGTTTCCCCCGCACATTCCTGCCTTTACATTTTCCCATGCTCGGAGCTCAGGCTCTGACTCAGCTCCATTATCACTGGGACCAAGTCATAGGAAAGCTGCTGATGACTTACAGAGAAAAGCCCTCATGTCCAGACTAATGTTTGAGCTCCGTCCTCGCTGTGGTTTCCTCCCATCTGATGTTATTAGAGGTCAGCCATGTTTCTGTCACACTGAGGCATGAGAAAGCTTCAGATAGCGAAGGAATTAAGTGGGTGACTGCTCTTTTCTTTAGTTTGAACCGTCACCTGTTTAAAAGTTTTATTACAACAATCAGTGTGTTCACATGCACTTAGATGACGAGGTTAGGACTTTTTGCTCTGTGTTCTTGAGCTGACCATCGGGAGGAAAAATCCACCAACAGATGATTTAGCATCAAAGTTAAGTGCCCCAAATTTAGACAAATTTCACATCACATGATAAAAAAAGAAAGAACAGTCTCTTAAAACATGACTGGATACATTGAATTACTCTAACTCAGATTGTAGGCTAGACAGACGGCCTTCTGCGGTACCATGATTTGTTAAACATCTTTTATACAGGAAACAATGTGGACATATTTGGGGTCGAGGATTGCAACAACACTGGAGGAAAGTAGGGTGTCCTCATATTATAGCTTATTCCATCCAAGGAAACTAAAAATGAAACAAAAACAAACGAGGATGTATGCATGTTGTAATTGCGTCTGTGTTGTAATCCATCCGTCGGCATGCCCATACCATGACCTTTTCCTCCTCGAAAGACCCGCTGCCCGACCCCCTGTCCCTGGCTTCCTTTGGGATCCCCCACACTCAACTCTGGGTTTCCCCCCCCTCTCGCCCCAGTAACGAGGCGAGGCGTCAGAGGCCTGATTATTTGCACTGACCCAGGTCTGTCTCCTCGGGGCGGCTGCCTCGGCACAGTCGCACTGGATCCCATTGACACGGTGCGAGGGAGAAGAAGGGGGGAAGAAAACAGACCCTGGCTCCAGTCAGGCGGCCCTCGTCGGCAGGTTGATGAATGTCCAGGACTTCACGATCTTTGCCACCCAAGCCAGTGGAGTCAGGCTACAATGAGTTACAGTCTCTTGGTTAGAAAACCCTCCTACCCGCCACCACGGCCGCCACCACCACTGCCCCCCCCCCTCCCCAGCCAGCCCACGAGCCCCACAGTCCCCCCAGAACCCGAGCTGGCCGGCCTCCCTCCCTCCACAAACACTGGAGGTCTATCCTTGACTGCCCCACTCCGCCACCTCCCTCGCCCTTTCAACTCTCGGCCCTGACTGCGTCGATTCTACCCGGTAACACACACTCACACAGGTTCAACCACAGGCTGGCACAGGTCCCGTCAGCATGCCATTTTCATTACACCACTAGCTGCTAATGGCAGGTTGCTGCAGCATCGACACATTCATGAACCTGACACCTGACTGTTGGAAAATATATGCGATAAAGTTGATTACACAACAGTTAGTTAGCCAAGTTATTTGATTGGCCGAAAGGCATTCCATGAGTGCTGATATAGAGTATAACAGCACTGGGACTTTTATATATATAAATACAGATCCATGAACTAATATGAAGCTGATGATCTACAGCTGGTAAAAAGTGTAGACTAACACAAAGTAGCAAGAGCACAGCTAAAGGTTTATGTGTAACCTATGGCAACCACTTAGGCGATGCGTGAGCCAGCTGTGTAGCAACAGCCAGTTTCAGTCAAGCTGCTGAACTAGTTGTGTTGGTGGAGCCAAATTAATAATTATACAAACAAAACTATAAGTATATATATATCGACTATATGCAGGTTGTAGGACTGTTATGTAAATATCACACACAAGAGATTGTTCTGATGCACTGTATATCCACACAGCTGTGATTATCCTCTATAACTGAATTACAGCCGTGCTGATATACAGTATAACAGCACTCCCTCTTGTGTGATATTGCTTTACTATATAGTTTTTCCATCTGTGGAAGCAAATAGAATATGTTCTGTCTTCCTGATGGTGACAGACTCCATTAGCCATCAGCCAAACTACACTAAATAATAAATGTGATAAATATTTTATTGTCTTTCTTTACACCTTACATCACGTCTCCTCGGCTATGTTCCTTGTAAATGTAAAACAGAGGTGAGGTGTGCTTAGAAAGGCCATAAAACTGAACCGAAATGGCAGGAGGAAAACAACAGCATTGTTAAGATCGGCCTCCTGCTGCTGCAGCTAATTGTGCTCCAGTCATGGGCTGTTCGCTGTCACAGCTAGCTGGAGGCAAGTAACTGAATAAGAAGCTCTCGCTCAAGTGTTTCTCTCATGATTTGCGCTCGAATAATGGCGGATGGTAGTGATGATAGTGGTTCTGCAGGAGGATGAATGTAATCACAGGCTTATAAAAACACTGTAGTGTTAGGAGACATTTACTGTCTCATGTGAACACAGTGTGCTAACATGAAGTCTGAGCAGGCTGAAAGGTTACTGATGGGATGGCATCAACAGAAAGACAGACAGCAGGAGTCATGATGAAACTGTACAGAGCCGAAGACAAATATGCCATGCCATTAGAATCGCAATTATTTGTTATTACGGCAAAGCACACTCATTATGTTACCCTACAATTGAGACTGGCAACACTCGTGGTAATTTGATGACGCACAAGTCGTGGTGCTTTTGGCTGCAGAGAGCGAGTCTGAGTGTTTCACACCATTTTTCCATCTCCAGGCCTGAAATCCCAACTGACCCCTTTAATCACAGCAGAATTTTCCCTTTTTAGACTCGTGTGGCCTTCGAACGTTTGTGTAAAGAGAAAACGTCGTATTAATCACACAGAGAAGTAATGAGGTGCCATCATAATTTTTCATTAGCAGGATATTAATTACCATTGAAATATTATTATACATACTAACATAAAAGTTAATGTAGAGTACTTAACAGGAGCACTGAGTCAACACTTGACCAATGTAGGGACACGCTTAAGTGTGTGTTCTGTATGGATGCTAATTCATATTTTGTGTATATTGCATTAACATGGAGACGATTTAATAAATATTGTTGTTTTAAGATTTTCTGGTCACACTTGAATCTGATTTGATTTGAGCTGGGTACTTAACAGCTGTTAAGTATAAGAAATAATGTATAGTGGGCAGAATTACACCTGAATTTCAATTTTAAATTCAATTTTATGATGAAAAACCTTAAAACCATTGCTGTGTGAGGTGCTGCAATCGCACTGACTCAAAACTTATTTTTTTTGTTGCTTTGTCTGTTAACTTTCGATTCTGATAAATGTGTCTAACTATATTTTAATGAACTCTTAAGTTGCCTCAAAGTCGCAGAAGCTTCAGCGCTGTGTTTTGTCGAGTTATTGTTCTGATAAACTGAAACATAATGTTAAACGTGCAAATGTTAGCTAGCAATAGCTCAACTCCCCAGAGAGCTAGGAGCTGTCAGTCACTTAAACATGAAGTTTGGTGACTTAAGCTCAATGATAAGTCTTGACATTTGACTCATTGCATTACATTGACCCACATTTTGAACATATTTTCAGTTAGCTGCTTTGTACTGTTTGCACATCGATTGGTCGATATGTTGCATGTTTTACACACATTACAACTTTTTTTTCATTAAAAAACACCTTTTGCATAGTTTTTAAATATAAATACAATGTTACAATTTCATCTAGCAGACGCTTTTGTCCGACGTACATCTGAGAGTTAATACAACACAAGCAACGATCAAGACAGGAGGGAACAACGTCAGTAAGTGCCAAAAAAAAGCTTCAAGTGCGATCAGACACTGGTCAGGCAGGGTTTTTTTTTAATTGTTGGATTTTATTTTATTTTATTTTTTTTACGAAAATGTAAGTTTTATTTGTAAGTTTCCTGATTTTTATTGGATTTTATTGGATTGAAGTGAAATTCCTTATATACAGAAATCTGCGACTCTGATGATATTTTAAAATATCACACAGGTATTATTCATGTTTTGTAGCCAAGGTAAAATGACAAATCAACAGTATGACATGTACTTCTGAAATGGATTGAACTAGATGTTTAAACTAACATAAAATGGAAGTAATTAAAGCTGCTTTGAGGAACTTTTGGTTCGTGTTGATTTTGGCGCCCCCTGTGGACAAAGCCGTATCCTTACCTCTTTGCTGATTTTGTCCTGTTCGTGCTTAAGTGGTGTTTTTTTAACAAAAAATCTCATCCTGCTTTCTTTAGCAGTCATATGTATCACTCACTTTCAGATTAACAAAGGCAGCGTGCAGTTAATCACTTTGTCTGACTCCTACCCCCCACCAGTCGTTTGAGGCATTAAAAATAACTATATAGATATAATTAGTCTTGACGCTGATGATTCAGTTTGCTTTGGTAGCTCATATAGAGTAATTAGAATTAATTTCAGTACTTTAAGTACTTTAGTTCAGTCCAACACTACAGAGTATGATGTCGCAGTGTCTTGGTTGGAGTGTTTCAGCACATCAGAGAGAAAAGAGTCAAAGGACTTGTAATCAGCTGACACTGTCGCTGTCAAAGGATTCTTTGAGTGGCTTTTCAAAGGAAACACTGTCCGCGAACGGTTCATCCGTCTGTTCCCTTTAAACCACGTCTTACTTCCGTTAAACCCCCCCGCTGGTGCAGGAGACATTCCTCACAGGACGGTTGAATGGCAGCCCTGTTGCAGGTCAGCCTCGGCGGCAGCAACAGGCGATTTACAGGGTCCCTGCTGTGTGGAGCTGTGACCTGGCCTCAGAGCGCTGCTCCCAGGTGACAAATAAAACACTAGCCCTCACAGGAGCGTGACTTCAGGCTCCACAATGCTAATGCAGTACAATGCGTCTAATTGTTGCCTGTTTCGGAGAGGCTAGCAAGATGCTCTGCCAGCCATTCACAGGATTACTGCTAATTGGGAAATAAACGTGTGGTAAAAGAGTCTGGGATGAGGTGGTTAATGTGGAACCTTCTTAATGGACACTTAGAGCTTATTAGCTCCGTTCTCACAAAGCATTGTTTGATCAGAAAGGCTCCTTCATTTTCTCTTTATGGTGTTCCTTTAAATGTGGTGGACTTTCTTAAAATGCACTGATTATTTTCTTTGGCGCCACTAAAACTTCACACAACGTTGCTGCTAAATATCAGTTTAATTATCTTGCCAATTTCACGTCATGCATTGCAGCTTAATTCATACATAGCATGTTTTAGTAATGGTCATGAACAGCTTTAGATATGAACCACAAATCCAGACACCAGCCTGGAACAGAAGCTTATCAGCGATGGCTTCTTTTGATATTAAGTGGAGCTGCTCCGCTGAGAGCAGACGTTATGCACTCACAGACTGTTTGTTAGAGCTTGTACACTAAAATAAACTTGGACTGATCGTACTACCAACACTTGAACATGAATATTTGCCAATATTGCAGGACAAAGCAGCCCATGAATTGTTGTTGTGTAAAACCCTGTTGGGTATTGGTACATTTGGTTTACAGTGATTTACCTTTAATCAAGTAGGTTGCTGGTACTGTATCTTTTCTCTGCCAGCTGTAAATTGGATCTGCATTGATCCTGTTCAAACACATTATGTAGCATAAGAGCTGAAATCCATAAAGTGTTTTTAAATTCATGCATCATTATCTGATCCCTCTGGAGCCTGTGGTTGAAGAAGCTCTCCACAACAAGTCATTAAGAATCATGGACTGTGCAGTTCACACAGCTACTGCTGTCAAAAATCATCTCTTAAAGGAAAAATTTTACAGTTTGGGGAGATTTTATTTTTTTAGTAGAAAAGCAGTGTCAAACCTCTCCTGAATTGTAAAGGGCAGGGGTTTAGACAAAATAACCAACTTTAAATAGAATATTCTTCGTATTTTGACCATGAAATTAAAAGAAGGGTTGGAAATTCTCCCAGTATTTTGTTCACCTTTGACCCTCACCTACTTGCACACGCCGAGAAAAAAAAGGAAAACAACTGAACTTTAAAGATGACCAAACAAAGCTTACCAGCAGCCTGTAGCTGCATCGAGATACAGCCGAGAAAATAAGGAAACAATTATAACAGAACTGGAGAATCTGCCCAAAGTCACCTGTGCAGCGACACTTTGCCTTCCCTTAAAGCGAGTTAAAGTTAAAGCGACAGTGTTTACATGCATAAAATATCAGTTTTTTGGCCCTTATTCCAAAGTAAAAAATATTCCCACAAAGCTGCATACAAGGCGAGTGTAAATGAATACTTCGATAACAGTCCTGTTTACATGCAGCTGCTTTTACTCCAATAAACCCTGGCCTCACAAGCTGTTTGCTTGTTGGGTGTGACCTTTACTTTTTCCCATTAGATGACTTTAGCACTTTGCTGTGTTGTATTAATGTTATGTTGAACTGATATTTATTGCTTGAATACTGATGTTCACTAGTATTAAGCACTAGCTCCAATGCACAGTGCTGAATAGAAACAATAATCGTACCAAACACGCATGTTTTCATGTCGTGTAAACAACCAGAGCAACACTTCCTATCATTGTGCACAGTCACTAGCTTGCTCTCAGTTGGTTAAATGCATTTCCGTCCCCTGTGTTTGCAGGCGCAGTTTCAAATTGCACTTTTTAAAACCCCAGAGAGGACAAACAGACATTGTAACAAACTTAACATTTGTATAGATATTTTATAGCTTGGATAAGGTTCAGTGTGTGGAAAAAATAAAAATGGGACCAAGTGCAACGGGATTAACAAATGTATGTACATGAAGCTTTTGCTCCACTGAAGAGATTATAAATGGCAGCAAACAAAAACATGTCATCTGCGTGGTGCAATGACGAGACTGTAACCTAAATTATAACATGAAACTTCAAACACTTAAAGTGACATATTCAAGACACAGATGTGTAACTTCGATCTTTCACCATATTCATTTTCATTACTCCATGTAGCAACAACTGAAAAATGGATATCGTCATTACTTTTGGTCCAGCACAATGCATTAAATCATTTGGAGTTTATATGATTTATTGCTTTGGGTTCATGTATTTTCAGAGGAAATAGTTTCCAGTCTGATCCAGAATGTAACTTGACCTAAAAATCACTGTCACATATGTAAAAATAGATAATATATAAAACATATTGCCACAATTTTGGAAGCAATACGTCTTGTTGAAATAACACTTTTCTTTTGTGCCCTCGATTTCAAGTCTGTGACATCAAATCAACAGATCTATCAGTCCATCAATAAGACAGATGGTCTATGAAGTGAGACTCACTCCGAAGCATCACACTGGTGTCTAGCTGGTACAATATGGTCTTCTATCGCTTTTTAGGGAGGCGAAAATGTTCCTGAAAGCAAATTTGTTGTAAGTGTTACTTTCTTTGGAAGTCGCTAAATCTCTGTGGGGTAACAACGATACCAGAACTGGCCCAGGACCAAATATGTTGTTGCTCCAGTAGCTGATAAGCCGTGTTCCCATTTACTCTCATTCATTAATCAACAGAAAGTTAAGACATGTTGTTGCAGTCACAGTAGCAAAATTCTCCCATGTTTTAAAATACTTTTTGGCTGCCAAAATGACAAATGACCTGTGTTACATATCAGTCGGTGCACCAGTGGCTCAAATCATTCTGGAGTCTGAAAACACTGATTAGATTGTGCCGATAAACGGTGCCAAAGGGAAATCTGATACAAAGACAACTCGGCTTCTGTGTGAGAAAAGAGTTTCATCATCTGTATTTTAAAATTTTTAACATACCACACTCTGAATCCTGTCGTTTGCTGCTTTTTGCTCTGCAGGAGGTACTTCTTATTTAACTTTTTCTGACCTTTTACTTTCCTAATAAGCTGCGTCTCAGTTTTCCTCCAAAAGGTCACTCCGGCGGTTTTGCATAATTTTGCAAATTGACTACAAGTCCCATGTAATTTACATTCTGCTGACCGTTTTCCAAAGCAAATCGGAGCTAACAGGACTTGAGTGCATTAATGTTGTTTTTGAAAATCAACTTGGAGACGTCTGAAACTTAATCTACCGAGTGAGCATTTGGTTTGCTCTCTCTTCTGTCTGTGTCATGTTATTGTTTCATGGTAATGCAATTGTAAGCATAGGCGGATTTATGAGCCAGTGTGGTGCATTCATGTGCTGTGGGACATCTGAGTCAACTGCTAAACAACAAACTTTGAACTGAAAGTAGCTTCCAATTACATTTTATCCCTTTCACAACGTTCATATTTGCCCTTTGTTTGTCTAAATTCAATTCAGACAAACAAAGCTTATTTTGATTTAAGAAGTCTGGACTACATTATTACACAACACGAATATAAGATAACCCTGACTCATAAATATTGTTCACTGTCACGCATTATCGGAGTTGAATTTCATATTGAGCTGAAATAAGTGGAACCCAATGGCTGCCTGGAGGGGCAGCAGTAGTGTTAGGTTTACATGAAATGTAGTAACTTCACTCAAACATGCTAAAACATGAATAATTTAACATTTAACTTTCAATAAAATCAATAATAATAGACGTTTGATGATTGTGAATTAGTAAAGGATCATGGAAGTGTTTTCATTGCTAAACAACAAAGAGCGTGGTGCCACCGGGGAATTGCAATGGGGGAGCTGGATTGTTGATAGCAGGTGCTAATGACATTTAATATTACTACAGAAAACAAGATTCATATTATCCTGGATATATAACTGAAATGTGCAGTTCTAAATGTAACGCAAAGGACAATCAATTCAGTACACAACTATTGAACAAAAAGTAACAATGATAAAAAACTACCATCCAAATCAAGTTAAAAAAGCATACATGGACTCAAAAAACACTTCAGCTGTAAGAACATACGACTGCACAGTGGCACGGACGACATTTCGCCATAATTTGCTATACCCGCTAAACCTGAACAGCTTTTCTTTTTGTCAGGTGCCATTCCACTTTACCACTAAGCTTGCTAAACAAGTTGTTAGCTTGCTAAACGGGTGTACGTTAGCCTGGCTAATCTTTGCAAGCAGTGCAGCTAGTTAGCGAGATAAACAAGGCGCTAAGTAGAGAACCTTGGTAGCGGCACCTTGGGCAGGGAGCTTGCTCACATCCAGGCAGGCAATTAAATTGCTATCAAGGGCCCTATGGGAATCAAGTTTGCAAGGTGATGTGCAAAAAGGTTGAGGAACAGAGACTGCGCAGGGTCCTTTGTAGTCACAGGGGATGGCGGGACTTCCCGTCTGCGACAGTCTCATTGGCGGCTGACAGGCGTTTAGATAGAGGTTCTTTAGGTTGTTGAAACAGTAACATACAACTCCTACTAGCCAGCAGCTGCCTGCCAGCTCTAGCTAACATTAGCCGGAGTAACACAGCACATGACAGAAGTCGCTTACCTTTAGCTCACGATGCTAACTTACAGTGTTCATGCAGCCTGTTCAGGCAGTCCTTTTCTTCATCTTTCACATCCATCTGTGGCTACACATTGTCTCCACCACGTTAACATTGCTGGAATTATCAATCTGATCGTCGCCGCCAACTTCATCCACTCTCCTTTGTGTCTTAGTGATAGAAATGTAAAGCAGTCCATAAACAGCAAATTAGCTTCAACACAGTGGAACGCACAAACTTGTTTTTCACTGAATCGATCGGAAACTTAACTTATAAATGAAACTGCTGGAGAAAATAATATTATGCTATACATTCAATATGACATGCGACAAAACGAAACAACCAACAAAATCGTACAAGCAGCAAAGGTCAAAGGTCATCATGACTCACATTACTGGAACTTCATAAATGACAATATACGTATGTTACTAATGTATTAAAATTAATTTATTATATTTAGCCATTATAGTTACTACTTACAAATCATTTTTATTAGTCAAAATACTAAATCCACCACTGACAATGAACTTTCAGGCTCATTGTTCTTTCAAACTTTTTGTTCTTAAAAAATTCACTTCGACTTCTCTCTTCTCAAAATATAAAACAGCTCAGGATTATAGTGAAATGTATCAGGAACATTTTATTCTGTTTTGCCTCCCTTAATAATTAGCCAATTTATCATAAAAACAAAGAATAAAACATGAACACTGTTATCTGGGATAATAAATGAACTTTCCTTTGATAATCTCCCAGATGACACTGGCTGTAAAACAGTCCAGAGCAGGCAGTCTGCTGGATCAAATGGGCAGGTTCTCAGCATGCTATCAGCACTGTTAACTCCGGTTGTAAACCAAACCTCCCAGGAGGTCAGAGGTCAAAATGTTTGGGCTTCAGAGAGACGCCATCGCCTGAGCGTGGCCAGGATTTAATATGAAGTCTGACACAAAGTTACTGCCAGTGAATTAGTGACCTTAGCATCCCCCCTCATATACTGTAGGAGGATAACACATAGGAAGTCCAGATGTAGATCAACATGCATTAGACACGGGGTATTATGAGGTTAAACTGTTTAGTTTTATACATGATGAGAAATTATAGTGTTGGTCTTTACTTGCCTGAAGCTTATGTCTACTATTCTGTTGTGTTAACAATGCTAGTGGCATGGCTTTATGGATATTGGTGGGTTGGCAAATAACAAAAAACAACTAGATTTTGTACAGACATTGATGATCTTTAAAGGCCGAATTGTACTGGCTGTTATGATCCTCTGACCTTTACTTTCAACATAAGGTTGATATTTTTGGCATTTGGGGAAATGTCTTAATATTATTGGATGAATTGTCATGACCTTGTGTTTTCATCTCCTTCTCTTTGTCCATAAATTTTAGTTTGTCCATTTCTTTGGTTTATAACTAAATACTAACAAATCTGACATCCCCATCGGCCCCATGTAGAAATTGGTAAACATCAAACCTGCTGCACATTTGCATGTTCCGATTTGCAGTGTGAGCATGTTAGCTAGCTGATTTTTTTAATGCATATGCCAAGACTGCAGCATAAAAGTTAAAGACAAAACACGCCAAAAACAATGAAACACATTAGATATACATTCATGTGTCAAAACCTTAAAACATTAAAATGCCTTCGCACAATTTGTACAAGTCGTTCACCAGTGTACTTATACAAGCTTTAAAATCAGGCAGCAGGACCCTGATGTTAGCTTTTAGCCTAATGTATGGCTCACATAGCAGCTAGCTTGATTCTTAAGCCACTCTTCCACACAGCAGATTTGACTCTACTTGCTTGGAACTGGTCTTTCTCTACTTTAAATCCACAGCAGATTCCTGCTCGCTGTATGCTAGGTTCTTAGCTAAGCCTCATAGAGAGGATGCGTGAAATGGCCATATGCTGCCTATTTTTATTTTTAGTACAACACACACAGACATTAGCTTTAAGTATAACTTATATAATCATGACCGTCAGCTACGCATGCTGAGTTACATATTAAAGACATGTATTTCAGATTTCAGTCTTTGCTAAGTCATCGCCGCAGACTGCTCCAACAAACTACAGAGTTGTAGGCGGGTTATGCAGTGAATGACAATTTTCTCAGACCAATCAGTAGTCTGCAATGATTTTCCTACACCTTTTACTTTTTCCTGAAAAAGTACAAGGTACTAGCTTCTATACAGAACCTTTTCTAATGGACCCCAAAGAAAATAGTTCCCAGTGAGTCAAGTCTAGTTCAGCCAAGGGGTCCTCTGACAACAACGTAATCATATTTAAAACATTATTAAAAACCATCACACGATAATTTTTGTTTATTTTTTTTCGCTGTGTAGTGAAGGGGAAGTCTTCATTTTCACTGATTTATTTAACGTATCATGTTTCATTGCTCTGTTTGGCTACTTGAACAAAAAGAGACATCTGCTATTACTTTACAACAATTCCTACAGAAAATAAGTATATGTACAAAGTGTACTTAGATAAACAAGTAAGATATATTTAGCAAAAAAAACACTCTTTTCTTCTGACCCTTCTCCTTTTGACCAACGGGAAGGAAAGGGTTAATTTCGTCCCTTGCAAAGTCTGATGATGCATTTCCTCTGATGAATAAGAAGCCAGTCAGAGAGGTGACGCTGGATGAATGAACATTATATCACATCAGTAGTGTGGAAATGTGTCTCCTCTGTGAGGTGTGCGTTAGGATTAACCGTGTTCAAACAGACTGGAGCGAGTGTGTCAGGCTGATCTCTGAAGCTGCACTGCAAGCTGTGCTGTGTTGCTCTCAGGCAAACTGAGGTGGAAAGTTAGTCTTTGTTTGCGGGAAACTGTCGATGATCTCACGGAATAACAATGATTTAAAATAGGTCAATTGGATTTTGGTGATGTTATATAGTGTATAAATTACTAGTTACAACTACAAGGCTTATTGTAGCTTCACAGTGACAACAGCTTAAGCAGCAGAGTAAATACCAATGAAGCGGTCATAAACAACATGCCTGAGCTGTTTTATGAATCCGAAGAAAGCAATTTAGACCGCGATAACAATAGATAACAAGCTTGTAACTCATTTTATGAAGTTAAAGGCTCCATTAAGTCAAACAGGAAGTGTTAATTCGGAGCACAATATGTTTTTTTATTGCCCGAGAGATAGAGAGATACTTCCACGATCAAGCTGGTAATGAAAACGCCTTCACACTGTGGTCAAACGACTACTCTTTCCTGTGTAACATCTAATTAAAGGTTACTTAAATGATTTATTTCTTGAAAGAAATTCTCAATAACAGCCAGATAAGAGTCTCAGAGCACCCTCGCCTGCTTCCCTTCTTGCTCTTCATTTGGCATGCGTTTTGGCAGCCGCCTCGATGCATTGCACTCCAGGGTGGTACAGATGATAAAGAGAGAGAGAGGCAGGGAGGGAGAAGGACAAACTTGGAAAGGGGAGGGAGAGGTTTGTTATCAGGAGCTGGGAGCCTTTACCTGATACGTGCACCTGCTGGTTCAGTGTGTTCTCACGGAGGACAAACCCCCCACAATGCTACATCTGGACACACTCTGAACATGGAGGCTAATTACTGGAGTATAACGCTGTTCTTGTCTGGTATCACAGAGATTTGTCCGCACAGCTATATAGAGGCAGGAAGCCTGATGTTCACACACTTGGAGGTCAACCAATCTAAGCATGAGACTTCCAGCCTAAGAGCCTAATAAGCATCCGGCCTGAGACACCAAATATGGAAAATAAATTCATACAGAGATACACGGAAATAATTTGAAAGTTCATGCAGAAACCTTGCACACTGTAGAAAAACTGTTTCACTTGGTTATTGATAACACATTTGTCATCACTGGTGAACCTGGATATTAGCTCTTTAATAGCTTTATTAGCTTTTTATTCACTTTTTAAACATTTATTTTCAAATTCCCTTAAGTTAAAGTGATAATCTCGACGATTTTCATTTAAATAAAAACATGTCACTATCTATCACTATCGCCGAGTGAGGCAACTCAATGGTGATTGAGCCTATGGCTCACTGATAAAAGCCTTTGCATTTGTAGTATTACAGACCGGCTGTCAGTGGCAACTTTCCCATAAAATATCACAAGCGGCGCCAAGTTAGTGACTATGACGTAGGGAAAAGGACAAAATTAAGACAAATGAGAGGCCAAGGGAGGCTTTTTCCTGCCGAAGCCAGCTACTGATCTGGCCAATGATAAGCCAGTGCAGGTAACTGAGAAGCCGGCTATTCATTTGACCAGGGCAGCAAGTCATGCATCTAACATAGCAACCCATTGGATCGGCTACTGGTCAGGCTGGTCATTAGCTTCCGAGGCTGGCGACTAGCACGCCGAAGCTAGCAACCTAATGGATCAGCTAATGGCTAGGCAGGTCATTAGCTTCCGAGGCTGGCGACTAGCACACCCAAGCTAGCAACCCATTGGATCGGCTACTGGTCAGGCTGGTCATTAGCTTCCGAGGCTGGCGACTAGCACGCCGAAGTTAGCAACCTAATGGATCAGCTAATGGCTAGGCAGGTCATTAGCTTCCGAGGCTGGCGACTAGCACGCCGAAGCTAGCAACCTAATGGATCAGCTAATGGCTAGGCAGGTCATTAGCTTCCGAGGCTGGCGACTAGCACACCCAAGCTAGCAACCCATTGGATCGGCTACTGGTCAGGCTGGTCATGAGCTTCCGAGGCTGGCGAATAGCACGCCGAAGCTAGCAACCTAATGGATCGGCTAATGGCTTGGCTGGTCATTAGCTTCCGAGGCTGGCCACTAGCACGACGAAGCTAGCAACCCATTGGATTGGCTACTGGCTAGGCTGGTCATTAGCTTCCATGGCTGGTGACTAGCACGCCGAAGCTAGAAACCCATTGAATCGGCTACTGGTCAGGCTGGTCATTAGCTTCCGAGGCTGGCGACTAGCACGCCGAAGCTAGCAACCTAATGGAACGGCTACTAACTAGGCTGGTCATTAGCTTCTGAGGCTGGCGACTAGCATGCCGAAGCTAGCAACCTAATGGATCGGCTACTGGTCAGGCTGGTCATTAGCTTCTGAGGCTGGCGACTGGCACGCCGAAGCTAGCAACCTAATGGATTGGCTACTGGCTAGGCTGATCATTAGCTTCTGAGGTTGGCGACTAGCACGCCGAAGCTAGCAACCTAATGGATCGGCAACTGGCTAGGCTGGTAGATTCTTTAAATTAGTCTATTTGTAATTAACACAGAAAGTATTTCCGAAAGGAAAGTGACCGTCAGCAAGGAAAATCAAGAGTTACAACTGTTACAGCTGGAGCCAACCGTGGACGTCACACATGCAACACTGTTTGGATATCTGGGAAGTGTGCTACCGAAATTACCTTTTATCGCCATAGGTGCCGCCAAAGAGAAGAGATCTTCGAGATTACCACATTAACCTTAATTTAAAAAATGCTTTTCAAAATAATTTAAACCTGTGTGCTTCTGATTCTACATTTATGCTGCATATCAGACTGAGCCTGCACACAGCAAATAAAAGGTACAAAACAACAACACTTGCCTTTTTGGTTTACTATCAGATTGTCCGTTTCAAGACTAAAACAAGACATTTCCTTTTTTGATGCTCACATTTTTTGGCGCTCACAAAAACAGAAACTTTTTTCCTTTTGTCAGATCGAATGGAATAATTAATGATCTGCTGATAACAGACTGAGTAAAATGAAAGACTGGAAGTGCAAGAAATATGTGAAACCACTACAAGGTAAGTATTTGCTTTGACGTCAACCAGGAGCAAACAGCTAGCCTGGGCAAAGCAATCTAATAAACCAGTAGCTCTAAAGCTCAGTTATTAGCATTAGCATTATCTCTTTGTTTTATCTTTTTCTACTTCTGTTTTTTATTTGTAAACATGTTTATTAGTGAGCTTTAGAGGTGCTGACAGAAGCAGGCTAGATGCTTCCCTCTGTTTTCAATCTTCATGCTAAGCTAAGCTAACTGAGTCCTGGCACTGGCTGCACAATTAGCATACAGACATGAGCGTGGTATCAAGCTTCCTAACTCTTAGCATGTTCGGAAAGTTATTATTTTTATTATTATTATTTAGTTATTTTATCTCATAGTGGACTTAACTTAAAGTCTAGCTCATCATTTCTTCATCTGTCTTAGTATCAAATAATATTTCTGTAGGACTGATTGCCCTCTTGTCCCTCCAGAGCGACTGCGACCGAGATGAGAGCTATTGTATGGAGCGCTAATGCAAACCAGATGTTAAACTTGTGTCCTCAAAATGAATGGGCCTATTGGGAAACCGAGGCGAGTCTCAGGGGACATTCCACTGGAGGCTAAGCTGATTGGTTCATATTGAAACAACATGGCCAAGATAAACTGGGATTTCAAGAAAAGGGGGTCTCTGGACGCTGCAGTCTAAAATAAATCGTTAGGGCTAAAGGAGGAGCTTAGCTCATCCTCTAAGGAAAACAGTGAGTTTTGCAAGTGAGTGACACACATGATGACTGTGGCGCCAGGCAACCTCGGTCTACGGCCCAGTTGTGGGCTGCATGGGAAGTGGAGAGCATCGGGGGCCATGCTTCTTTTGTGCTGATGTCACAAAGCTGCAGGGTATTACTTTTTCCAAATTGTTGTATTTATTTTCCCCTCACAACTCAACTGCTTTTGGCAGCAGGAAACTCGAGCTGAGATGGTTTTGTAAAGACAAAGATTACTGCTGTGATCACAAATTCAAATGCAGCTCATTTGTTTAATCTTGCATAGAGGCATCAAAGGTATCATGTGTGACTGGAGCTCTGCAAACACAGCAACATCTTGATCTGTTTACTTGTTAACACAATTGAGTCCTACTTGGTTCATGGCGCTGGGATAATGTATTGCATAAATATCAGTTTAAATCAATTTAGCTCCTTTGCTTCTTTTGCCAGCTGATTATCGTTTAATTCGGTTTTCATCTGAGAGCCGTATTTTTAAGATTCAAAGATTTATTTGTCACAATAAAACACAGTGTGTGCAGTTAAGTGCTTAATTATCATCTCAATAGATTGTGCACAGGGAAAGTAAATGAGAAAATAGGAGTAGTCTTTCTAACATTTTAAATGGCAGGAGGATATTTCATTGCACTTTTTATAAACAGGGATATTGAATGTCATTGAATCCCATCAGTATCAGCGTATGGTTTAGTCTGTGCTTTCACAACAAAGCTTGTAAAGTGGAAGTCAAGTTGTTTGCACCTCCTGTTTGCAGCACAGAAAGCCTGGCATAAAAAACAAAACTCTCAAGGTCACAGTAGTGGCATTTTAATTACCTCCAGCCAGTCATGGAGGTAATTGCTGGTGCCATGTCCTTCAGATATGTCAGGCTTTACAAAGAAAGATCTAAAAAGAGAAGCACGCTTCCACACAATAGCTGGAAAAAGCAGGAGTGCGGCGGTGCTTTCCTCTGTCAGTGGGCTGGTCGGCCTGTTTTGTAAGCACTTCCATCCTGTGAAAGCCCCTGGTAGACCTCCACCTGCTAGCTCGCTGCTAGCTCGTCTGCTGCAACTTCTCAGGGAGCAGCGAGCCAGCCTCTCCCCCTCATTTCACTGGCGCCAGCGCTCAATGGGCCCTGCACTTTGATTATTTGTGTTAACAGTTAATTTAGCACCACAGACACATGTGCCAAAGCTGGCTTCACTTCCTCATGCATCACCAACAAATGTGACTTTTATGAGTTCCTTTTCACAGGGCCACCCCCCCTCTCGGCTAAGTTCTCACTCTCCGAACCCTCTGCGGACTCCCCACACACATACACACTCACCCCTGCAGACACCATCTCCTCACCTCCTCTCACCTCTCCTCCCCCCTTCTCATTTTCCAACCTCCCGCCTCCTCTCGCTTATTTCGTGGGTTAAGCCTTAATCTCTTCCACATCTTTGCCTGCGAGAGTTATTTCTGGCTCCTCTGTTCCCAGTGTTTGCATTATCAGGAATACATTTTATGTCAATTTATTCGTTTGGTTAAATACCGCAAGAGAGTCGCTCTTTGGGGGATTTGATCTGCAGTTGAAAAGAATGCTTATCCCCCTAAAGAGGGTCCTCTTAACATTTTCTGACAACTTTTTCCATTTGGATCCAAGCTAACGAAAATAACTACTGAGGGGAATTAGAGAAATAACAGTTTCGTAACAGCGGGCTCACTTAAAAAGACATTAAAGGCCACCAAGTATCCACACCTTAATGCAACTCGTGAGAAATGAAGCTTTCATCTACACTCCTGGCCGAGGACGATCACTGAAAAGAATGAAGTGTTCAAGATATTAAGTCAAACCCGAGAACGTGACCCGCACTTTTTCAGTATTAGGCGACACAAGGATATAATCTGCCTTTATGAAAACCTCTAGCCTCAATACCAAGTGGAGCCACAGTCTAGTGGGTAGTGGGAAAGGGAGCTCAAAGGACTTTGTCAATGCCTAGTTAGCTTCGACATTGATACTTGCAGACTGGGAAAGAACAGTGCTGAGGGAGCACAAACTAGCCGCACACCGATGAGCTCATGCCAGGACTATGCAAGCAGAAGGCCACAGGAGCCATGGAAATATTTGGACATCTATTTTGCTCCCCCGCTTGTCTGTAGCGCAATACACTGCATCATCTTTTGTGGTCGAGAGACACGTTTTCAAGTGGCCAGAGGCAGAACCTTAAAAGGATGGTCTTGCAATTTTTTTTATTTTTTTATTGTGCGACTGCATTTCAGCCTCTCAGCAGGAGCAAAATGCGACCGCATCCCGACACCGCAGATTCTTCTTCATTAATTCTCCATCCGTGCCGTGTAGTCTATCACTGCTCCAGCATTGATTCAGGCGCAGTGGTCCATTATAGCACGGTCACTGAAGTGGTCACTGTCTGCTAGTATCCTGAAGCACTGTTATATGTGCTTGCGGAAACATGAGAGAATGTTATGTCATTGGTTTTTGCTTTAACAGGAGCACACAGGGTCCAGGTCTCCACAGTGAAGCAGCTTAGTGAGCTCACAGAGGTGTCAGTACATCTGTCACGTGGATTATAATTCATCTCTTAAGAGGTTCAAGTATTGCTTTAAACTTACAACAGGTAAATTAAATACCCAGCATCCCCCCTTCCATTGAGCATTTATGAGCAGTAATATTAAATGAATAATAAATGCTTTATAACACTATTGTAGTCGTAAACAGCAATAGCAGTTTAGTCCAAACCTGAATATCTTAACTACTTTGCTATGTTGTCTAACAATTCATAGTACCCACAGAATGAAACACACTGACTTTAATGTTCCGCTGACTTTAACTCTGGTGTCTTTGTGAGGTCGACATTTTTGGTTTTGAGTGAAATTGACAATAATTAAATTTAGGCTGCACACCATCATGTCCTCATCTTTTAGCAAGCCACTGGCTCTCCTCTTTGCCCTCATTGGGTAAAAATGTATTAATTGTCTTTTACTCTGTTTCATGACAGAACACAGACAAAATGTCATCCATATAAGCCCCAGCTCAACATTGTGTTTAGAGCCGTTTAATAAACGTCAGCAGCCAAACCCACTCAACTAAAGCTGTGACCACGGTCAACATCTAACTAGCTAAACCTTAGCATGTTTTTACTGCTATATTGTTAGCATACTGGTATTAGGATCAAGCTCAGTGCACTGCACTTCGTAAGCAGCTTCACACAATTGCTAGTATAATTATGAATTATAGGTCTTTTTAATTGTTCAAAGTAATGGTCAACAACAAGCCTATAACTTTTGACAACGGAGCAAACTAGCTGAGTCGCTTAGGCTACCTAAGTAGCGTATAAAGCTATGACTATGATATTTGCAATTTAAACCATTTGACACATTTATACATATATGTTTCATGCTTTTGACAATTTTATATGACTAAAATGAAAGCTGTTACATAGTATCATCACTTTTATTAAAATTGTGTGCATTTAATTGCTTTTAAAGTTATCAAACATTTTAGCTAACAGTAGCTAGCTAAGCAGCTTAGTAGCATAACTTGCCTGACGATAGAAGTTTGATAATTTGATTATGAAAATGACAAATGTTCAGTACAAACTTTAAAGATTACATGTGTAGCTTTAAGATAATCATTTTTAGCTAAATTATGGGGGACTGAACTCTGTTTCTAGACGTTTTTTGACTCAATTATCAAATAGTGTTGGTTCCAGGCATCTAATCATCCTACCTTTTTAGAACTTCTTTATATTAGGTTATAGACCATTTGTTTAAGGTTTATATGTTGTGCAAAAAAGCTAAATAGTGGGGTAAAGATAAGTTGCTGCTGTGAATTCTACTGAAGGCGACCAAACAAGGATATCACCTCTTAAATGAAGAACGGAAGAAAGAAATGTGCGGAAGCCAGACGAAAACTAATCTTCATTCGCATTCCTCTCACATAGGAAGGTGAGAGGATGACAAAGTCTATCCTCGGGGGGAGAAGTCACAGGGGACTGCTCTCAGAGACACTTTGCTGTCCTGGCTTCTGCACACAGCTCCGGGATTCCCTCCTCTTCCTTCCCAGTATTGTCTCACATCCTGCAGGGCCCGGCTCTCCTCTCTGCTGCTGCAATCGCTGCCACAATAGCATCAGCGGGCAGCGGGCACTGAGGGGTGACCAGAGGGACACCAGCAGTCAGCCTGACAGGATGTGACACACTTCTCTCAACAATTAATGAGTACAAAAGGAACCGGGCTGACTCGACATGACAGCTTAGCGTGGCACTTCAGGCCTTAATGGCTTGCTGAGTGGCATCTTCACACCCGGCTCGAACACTCAGAAACAAAAATGGCCAATGATGAAAACACGGAGGAGACTTGCTAGAATGTTTTATTCAACAGGAGGTTGCCGTCTTGAAAAAATGACTCTGTGATAGGATGAGAAAGTGATGAAAAATGTCATGTCTGGTGGTGGAAAGTAGCTACTGCCGTATTCAGTACATTTTTAATGTTGTACTTTTCATTTCAGCTGCAAATAATGTTTTTACTCCAGGGCTTTGGTTACTAGCTCTTGTGCAGCTTAAGATTTTACATACAAACTACACAAGGATATATATGGGTTAATATTAATCTAACAATTAATCTAGAGCCCATTTGGCTGCCTTTAAGTACACTATTTTGCCAATACTTTTGTTCTTCTGCTTTAGTAAAGTCTGACTACTTCTTCTATACTTGCTATACGGTGAATTTCAGCAAAGCCTTTGCCGTAAAAAAAAAAAGCAGCATTACTAATTTCAAAGCAAAAACCATTATTGGTCTGAAAAAACAAATTCAACAAACAAGTATTGATATTCTCGTTCCCCAGTGACGTCTCTGGCTTAAGCAAGTGAGCAAAAGGGCTGATTTTCTTCTTCCTCTGGCGTTTGCAGACTGTGAACAGCAGCTTTCTCAATATTAATAATAATATTACCAATGGCAGCACAGAAAGAGAGGGATTAGTGCTCATACTGCTGAATGAGAAGTCACCGCTTGGCTGGTATACATGTGGGATTTGACTTGACTTTTCTTTAAACACAGCAAATGGGAAGCCAAAAATCTTTTTCATTTAAGAGCAATTAAGTGGATCCCAGAATCACTGGCTCCAGCACGCCGCCGAGGCTTTTTTTCTCCTCCTGGTTTTATTACCCATTTCCTCTCCCTTGCGCCAGCAGAAGGAATGCTCACTTTTCTCTCACAAAGCCACATTTCCAACGCCAGAATCACACAGGGACCACCGTGATTAAGTGCAAGCCAGTGCTTCCCTAAACATGTGAGACATTATAGACCCCCCCTCCTCCTGCTCCTCCAAACACTGGAGAAGTGTTGTGTTCCAACATTTATGTGGAGTAATTAAAAACATCCACCAGTAATTTAATAGTTCTCACCAAGTAGAGACATGAAGTCTACACAGTTTTTTCTCTCTGTATAAATAACCTGGAATGCAGTGAGTACACACACAGACGATTCGGCCCTCTTTTTTTCCTTCTTCTTCCTGCAACATTTTGTAAGAAGCCCTGTTCTGTGTCACTGTGACCCCAGATGAGGTTTTGCAGTTACAAGCGACATGCTGACTTTTGTAAATCTCGTTCCAGATAGCGTGATCTATACATCACACGCTGACAGCACATTCATATCAAAGCTTTCCCATAACTTGAGGCTGACTTTCTGAGAGTCTCATAGTCTAACATCAGTGAGCATAAAAGTGACCTCGAGTATCCGAATGTGGACGGCTCTGCGCAGAGCATGACAATAGCCCAGAGAGGCGGCGGAGCGTCAGCCATGTGGTTTCAATCTGTGTCTCTTTCTCACAGCGACAGACAAGGCCATTCATTTATCTCACTGTAAATGCAGCACTTTAACACTCAGCAGACAGAGTTTTCCAAGCATCCAAAAAACCATCCATGTGGGTGATTAGCTTAAACAAACAGTGATATTGAACCAGGTTTTTTTCTTCTTAATAGATGGATAAAATACGAAAGGGAGAACCACATTCTCTAGCTTATTTAAAAGTTAATGTAGATCAGAGCAACATTTGATTTCAAGCCTGAAGGTGGCTGCTCACTGCCCAGACAACGCCCAACTCACCTCAACATTCTAAAGTTGGCAGTTGCTGGTTCTTTAGAATGTTCCGGAAACCAACTGCCAGACATCAACTGACAGGACGGACTTTTGTTGACTGCTTTTTCTAATTTAAGTTTTTGCTTTATTTTACGTACTGATGGTCCGCACGCAGGGAACGCACTGTCAGAATATTGCGGTTTGTTGGGAAAAGGCGGATATTGGTCTACGACTCCACCAAACCCAACTGGATTATGTTAAACTCCAACAACTCAATCCAACCAACACCAACTGTCGGGTCCGTGTGCACCGACAGTTGGTGTTGGTTGGAGTTGCTTGGCGTTTGTCTGGGCAGTGTGCAGCCACCTGACATGCAAGCTAAATCAACCAGCACGGTCTGATTTTTCTACCAAATCTCTGTTAGTATAATCTACAATGTTTGTTAGAAATACACATAAACTTGCACATGTCAATCTATTTCATACTAACAATATCAAACAACTATATATAATGTGAATGGGGTAACTCAGTAGCTACCAACCTCAGAGTTGCCCCAGCTCTACAGAGCATTTTAGCATCTTTCAGCTCATTGCTTAGATTTGGTTCAACTGGACTCGCTAACCACCCTTCTCAGTGTTGTTTCAAGCACGAGTGTTTAATAAAGCCACTATTTCAGAAAACAAAAAAATCCTATCCAACTCTTCCTGCTAAGCATCCAACAGCAAACAGACACAGTTAGCAAGGAGCTGATGAACATTGCTTAGCATTATTCAGCTAAAGGACGACATGATTCCTTAAGGAGATGCCAAACAGAGCTTAACGAGAGTTGATATTGGACTTAACTTCCCCAGGTGGCCAGAAACTAGATAATAAATGCATCTAAATGCTAATGTTACGGCATCTGACTTTTTGCTAACAGTACACCCGATGAGCTTTATAAAGTAATAACATATTAAGGTCGTATTTACATCTTGTTGCAGATCCACTAAGAAGCCAAGAAATCTGTTAATGCAGGTTTAAAGACAAACATCTCATCACTGAGAACAACCTCGTCACTGGTTTAAACCCACTATCGACCGCAGGGAGCTATCATTGAAGCATATAGCTCTAAATTGCAACTGCAGCATATAATATAGATAACACTAGAGCCGCTAGTATCTCAAAGACAAAGTTTTTTGTGGGATTAATACCAATAAGGGTACTAGTTCCTTAAAGTAACAATCTCAAACTTTTTCATTTAAATAAATGTCTGTTAAGTCACTATCTCTCACCGAATGAGTTAACACAATGGTGATTGAGCCTATGGCCCACTGATGAAAGCCTTTGCATTTGCAGTATATCATATTTTTATGGACTTGGTGTCTGTGGCGACATTCGCGGAAAAAAATCATGCGTTTTCCGTCACCCAGCAGTGGTTGGTCTGCCAGAGAGGGTAGACGGAGCTAAGCGGCTGCTTTTCCAGTCTCTGCAAGATTACCGGGTAAACAGTAAGCTACTATGGCTGAAAAAACAAAGAAAAGATCGATGACTACAGATACAACTTCAAATATCAAAAGAAAAAGAACAAACTCAATGCTCAGATTAAGTCAAAGAGTTTACAAACAAAAAACGAGGAAAATCAAGAGTTAGAACCATGACAAAGGAGCCAGCCATACACGACTGGTTAAATTGGGAAGAGTGCTCTACTAATTATTAGCTATCACCAGTGGGAGCACAAGAGCACAATAATTAAAATCTGTGAGGTTGTATTTTTAAGTTAAGGTTCTGTGATTCCAGCAACTGTATTGATTTAAGTTAAATTATTAGAAATCGCTGCAATTAATGGAACATCATCCTTGATAAAATTTGCATGCAAGTTACAATCATGTGTTTTCGGTATGTTTATCTTATAGTAACTTTATTGATGATGACACAACTACTTATTGAGTGGATTTGTTGGTAGTGTATTGACTTTTCACCGACACTTCTTCATCTTAAACAACTCCGGCATTTCTCAAACACATTTCTGTAGTTGTGTGATTTAATCTCATTTTTAAGTCACCAAACCTAAATTAAACCTTTCGTCACATTTGGTTATGTCTTTAATCTGAAACCACAGATTATACGGGCTCCCTTCTCTGTATCCTCCACATGTGAGTTATGACAAGGACTAGAGGAATGGTAACAAATGGGCTTTCTCAGGAAGACAGACACATTCTCCCTTAAGAGACCATAAAGAAGACAAAGCTTTTTACAGTATCAACAGACGCAAAACGTGACCCTTTGGCCCCGGGGGGGCAAAAGGTGAGCACTCTGGGAGCGACGGCCTGGTTCCAGCAGTCTGCCGGCAGCCGAGACGTATGTCCTCCTCTCCACATTCCTTCCCTTCTTAGATCACTGAACGGCTCTCCCTGGCTTCAGTCCCTTCAAACCCAAAGCAATATAACTCTTTATTTTTGCCCCGATGGCACCTTATAAAGAAACCAAAATAAACCGGGTGGTACAAGTGTAATAAACTCAGTAAGCCCCCAGTGTGAATTCAGCTGGTGCCTTTGTGCAGGTGCTCGAGTTTGAATTTCAGATTAGTCTGATGGGGCTGCAGGTTAAATAGTCAAGTAAGGATTTCCTACTTCCTTTCAAATGAGACTCTCAGAAAAAAGAGAAGTCATCGTGAGCAGAGGTTCAGAGAAGTCTGCTCTGGAAATACATGTGGTGAAGAAAGGGAATAAGCCTGTGTAACCTGGGGCTGTGTCTTTTATATTTGGGGGATGACTGTGCCGCTGAGTGAACTGGCTGCAACACAAGCCACTTCTGATTTCATATTCATGACTTCCGAGGGAGGAGAAGGGGGAAAACAAACAAAACACCAAGCAAAGGAGGAGAGTATGGCTGATGGAAGCTAGACCCATATAGTAACTGTCACATCTAGAAAGTCAGATCGTATCTTGCTCAGACTGAGAAAGAGCGAGGTCATCCTCCGCAGCAAACACTGACTCATCTCTCACACCCACATGCACATGCACACGTTGGAATCAGATAGCTTGCTCGCATTCACAGATTTAATGGCATCATAGTACAAGCACTGCCTCGGCAATCAATCAATGTACACAACCACGATATCCTCATGAGGACACGCAGGGACACCAGCAGAGAGCCTTTGTGACAGCGGCCTACAAAACAGCTTCCCTACAGCAAACTGCAAAAACACGTCACTTTTCTGAAGAATAACGACAGCGTGCACAAATGCAGCCTGAGAGCATCACAGCGGCGCTGCCTTTGCAGACAAGTCATGTCCTCTAAACAGAAGCTACTTCACAGAGACCTGCCATGGACAAGCATGAGGGTAGAGCGCCCTCTAGGGGACAGAGCAGCATTGGTTGGACATGAGGAGCAGTCAAGCAAATGCACATCAAAGCTCACTCTATGCAAATGTGGCTTGAAAATAGAAGTAGTTTAAAAAATGGTGACTTTTGATATGCAAATGTTGCAGATAGTTAATTCATACTATTCAGGGCATGCTTTCTTTCTCTATACAAGTTGCTGTATCACTTGAACTTATGCAAATGTTTAATATATATGCATATAAAGCACTAATGCAAATACAAGATGCCTTTGTGGTTGTGTTTATCTCCAAGTCAGCATTTTTTAGATTATATACAGTATGTTTACGTTTCTTCAGAGGGCATCTTTGAATCACCACTGCAGAGCTCTTGCCGTGCGTCTTACAGGGTGGGTCAACGCGTGCTCAATCCCGCCCCGACACAAGACAAGCTGCTGGGAGTCAGGCTCAGCTGCAGCCAGGGGAGATATATGGAGGTAGAAAACGGCCAGGAGGTCACTAACGTCGAATGTAGAAGCCATCGCAGTTCATCATTTTCAGTTGTGACACAGACAGACAGCCTTGAATGATTTTGAGGACACAGATTTATCACGAGGTGTGGTTGCTTACAAAGAGGTTCCAGCAGCTTTCAAAACATCAATCATTGAAATTATTTCACAATATTGGATCAATGTGACAAAATGGTGAAAAAGTGACATGATCTGATTGATTGGCAGCTGAACCGTCAATTGTCAATCCTTTCAAAATAAGAGGAGCCTCGTCCCAGTAGATACCATGTAAACTGCCCATATTACACTATTAGTCCTCCCTTACAGGCTGCCTACTCTCCAAAGCCATCACTGGATCAGTTTAGTCTTGCTTGTTTTAGGTTAAACAGGGATTGCATTTTTAATACAAAGATGCTTCAGCAATCTAATGTTTAGCAATAAACAATTATTTTAATCAAACAAACTGAGTGCACTAAGATAGATTACACCATCTGCAGTGAATTCCCTTTAAATGCCCATTTGGTTAATTAAACTTTATGAATAATCAAACAGCTGAAAAGCTACAAAAGGTCAGAGTCAGAGGGAACAGTTCCCTCACTTCTCACCACCACACTGGATATCTACAAGCAAATACTGTGCAGCGTTCACAGACTATTCAAGTAGGATAAGTGTAAAACATAAGGCGTGGATTGACAATCAATCATGAGGACTCAGGCGTGTTCCTCTGATTAATATAACACTAAGACTAAACTGCACGGTGGTATTTTGATTAGATCTTTCTAATGAGATGAAAAGTGCACAAGTCACATATCAAATATCTGCAGTGTGGTGTCACCCAGCAGCTTCATTAACCTGGTTTCCATTACAAGGCCCAACAGGGACAGAGAGAGCTTACTCACAACATAACACATGACTCCAGCTTCCAGCTACCAACACAAGTCAGCTGAGGCCCCCTTGTGGTGAGAACTGGGAGCTGCAGGTGTAGTTTGGGGGAGTCGAATAAGACTTGAGGCCTTGGGGTTTTTCGCAGACAGTGATTTTAATTTCAGAAAATCACAAGTTCATACACCTGCCATTTTCACTTGAAGTTAAATGCGAGGGTTTCAGAACAGAACAGGCTTCAACGTCTGTTACATGTCAAAGAGCTGCAGAACAGAAACATATTGGTATCGTGTCAAATACAGATATATATATATATATTTATATATATTTATTAAAAAAAATCTTCTTACCTTGTGACACTACTTTTAGACTACAGCCACAGTTCAATATTTAACAATCTGCATGATATTTCAGAAAACCTGCTAAGTTTGACTAACAACTCAAAAATGTGGCCTCTCTTTGACTAGGTATTAGTTACAGAACATGCCTTCGTACACATCTTGTTGTTTACTTCAGTGATCGATCATTTGAACATAAAACTACAGGGGCTCTGATACAGCCTCTGCGTGGCGTCATGCTTCCTTCTTCAAGCTGGAACAAGTTGAACATAAAAGTCATTGTCAAAGTAACTTTATTAAAGGCGGATAACTGTGATCTTGTAGTCTTGACTATCTACTCAGTGCTTAACTGCAGGGACATTTTCTTTTTCAATGAGCTATGTAATAAGAAAGTCCAATCTTGCTCTTGCAGATGATACTGTTGATGTGCGGAGTGAGCCTCTTGATGATTTTACACAATATTTCTAAGAGTAAGGTTTAAGACAGAGGGTCGAAACAATCCATAACGATTAAGTGCTGTAGGTTTGTCCTTCTGGTGGTTGTGGAAGCTTCATATTTTCTTTGCACAGCATTAGACGCCTTAACTCTTGAAGAACAATTTTAATGCTATAAGAATTCTGCCATTTTGCTAATATTGGTATGCTACGTGAATCCACCTGTGAGAGGAAACAAGAAAAAGACACCAAATCAGTCATTGTGACAGGACCGCTGACAGTGAGTTATTGCATGCATCCCATCCGAGCATCACAAACTGCAGAACAATTTTGGAGTCCTACAAACGACATGAGGCAGAGCAACACTCGTACATAAAGCTGTCAGATTTGTGATGACACTTACCACGCCATTGGAATTATTAATCCCATTCATGCTAATTTTTGTTACAAATCTAACAGTCGGGGCTGACTCGGGGTATCTGGGTCCACATTCCACTTTCAGGCTGTATATCCTGTTCTCATAAATGGTCTGAAAAAACAAGGAGTAAAATCAATGAAAGTATGTGTAATAATTTGTGTATTTTCTGTCTATTTTCCACTGGAATAACAGTCCACATGCTGAGCTGGCTGTGCTTACTCTCGCTGGTCCGATGATCATGCCTGTCCATCGTGTGAGAGTCATGTCTTCGTCATCCTCGAGGCCCCAGCTCACTGTGCCATCGCCTTCGCCCTTCTGCCCCTCTTCAAGCTCCTCCAACAAGCGAAAATTGCGTGGGACTGTAACTCCTTAAATAACATGATCACAATATGAATTACACAGCTTTGAAAGGATGACTGACGGTCAATATTTTTCCTACAGTTGACTGATAATACAATACAGATCCTGAAACCAACTTTAATTGATCTTACAACTACTAAAAACACAACAATAAGCCTTCATTATAACGACATGTGCACCGTTTAAAATCCCCCACAAACACCATCCTTCTACAGTCAAAACTAGAGCTCCGAACTTGTATGAAACGAGTGATATGACAGTCATCAGCAAATGAAAAAGTTCTGACACATTTGAAAAACTGTAGCTCAAATAAATGCTGTGAAATCAATTAGCCTTGAACAAAAAGGAACAAATATTTGCTTTCTTTTTTTCGACATGTACTTCTTCAGTAGGGATCAATGGACTGAGAGCCACAGGGTAGAGTCGTCAGAAAGCACATTGATGGTGCTCTATTCGTGGGATTCGTTAAAAGAAATAAAGAATCGTAAAAGACAATCTTTTTTCCTCTTAACCAGTTGGGGTTTTAAAAGTATAAGGACTTCTTGATCAACACAAATGAAAATCAAATGTTTATATGACAATCTCAAAAAATACCAAATGTGTGATGATACTGTCCGAAAAAGTTTTATGGAAACAAAAATAAAATAGTATGTGTTGTTTTTTTTTGTCATAATATGTCATGAGGTGAATGTCTTGTTTTTGACTGTTAAATGGACAAAACAAGCAACTCAAAATTACAATTTAAAAACTATTTTTTGCTATTCAAGACCAAAAGGTTTATTGATTCATCAACAGAATTACTGGCAGATAAGAAATTATCTTTTGTAAATCACAATGTACAACTATATAACAAGCAGAATATCCCTCTGAAACAATGTCTGACAAAACAAGACTTGTGAGAGATTTAGAAATTAAGACAGCTATTTTTACATCTCGATAGATTAAAAAATGAGGGATAAAAATATAAACTTGCAGACCTAAAATAGTTTTTCATTTTTGCTCTGAAATAGAAAGTGATTTTTCTCTGTTCATCAAAACTGATGCAGATAAACATTTATTTGGAATCATTACTTTTCTATTAAAGATGAATAAGAACCATAAACATGCGCAGCACAGGACTGGGTGAATTGACACAATGGATTGATGAGTCAGAACAACCTGGTCGATCTACTGTGGAACTGAATCTATGTTTAAATCTTTTCCTACAGACATTTACTAAAGTTATCTGTCACTGCTGAACATTGAAGCTCAATAACAAAACTCTGCACTCCTGACAATTCTTTGTAAACAGTCATGAGGTTTATACTGCTGAGTTTTACCAAATAGAACTGGGTACCATCCACACATCTTATGACCGGTGTAACAGCTGACTCAATAACAAGATCACTAAAAGTAGTCAATGTGTCCAGCTACTGGGAAAATGTTCAGACTTTGGCTTTACACAGCCTGACAGGCACTCAGAGGTGTAAATGATGAACCACTTACAGCTCATGACTGGAGGAGTGCTGAAGGTTGAGGGGACAGCACTTAAGTTAAACTGCTTGCTATTCATAATGACGACCCAGAAGACAAATTTACAGAAGGGGAAGTGAAAAGAGCTTTTTTTAAAAACAGGCACTGTGACTGAGACAGAAGAGACGCTGTGAAAACATCAAAATATCCCTGTCATCAAATCATTCATTTCAACTTACAGTCTCAGACAGTGTTTATCACAGTCAGCTACCACAAATCACTTTCAAAAATCAATATTTCACATCTAGTGTGCAATGGCAGCATTGATGAATTGTCTCTAGACTGGTCTATGACCTCACCCATTTTCACAAAAAGGCTTTTGCTGATAAGAAGTTAAAGATTTCCTTCTTAAAATCAAAGTGCAAACATGGCTAAGGGACAAATATACCTAGCTAATTTTAGCTCACCCCAGAGTTTTTGGTATCAGCATATGACAGCTGCCAAGTACCAATAAACCGCAGAACAGAAATGCTTCAGATACTAAGGCTGCACCACACTCATCATTAATCAACTTAATATTTTTTTAAGAGAGACGCAGATTATTTTGTCATCTACTAATCAAATCGATTCAGTGATGGCATATAGAAAGATTAGAAAGGGGAGAAAAATCCTAGAAACTAAAGTAACAATCAATTTTCCTGTTCTGTCTGACCTCCAGTCCAAAAATACAAAGATAATCCGTTAACTGTGATGTAAGAAAGTTACCTGGTTATCACAAATCCTCACTAATGACAAGCTGACTCATTAAATGTGACTTTGAAAAACTACTTATGATGGCAATCAATATATTAAGTTATATAACAATTTACAAATTAAGTGAATACATTTCATTCAGAGATAAGTTGATTATTAAATTTGCTGTTACTGTTGTACTGTAAAATGTCCCAGTCAACACATGGTCTCGGTCACATTTATTTTGAAATGCATAAAAAAAAAAAAACGTACATCAATATTTATCAGACTTTTTGAATTTACAAATAACTATATCAATATGGCCATACAACGTTTTCATCAGTCCGGAAGAGAGTACAATTTCAGTGCAAGCCCAAGCAGATGCACATTTTTAGGAAGTGAATACCTCCAACAAACGGGCCACTGATCTTGTTTGCATACGTTAGTATTGGTTGAAATATGCCTGGTTAGGAGCACTATTATGCATGAAGAAAGTTCAATTACTCAGTATGATCAGGCTCAGCTTCAGTTTGGGCCTCTCATTTATAATGATTACTTTTATTTTATTTTCCTGTATTGTTAGTCATCGCCCTGACCCTGTTCTCTTTTGGTACATTAAAAATAATTATAAAACAACAACGATAACGCTATAGCTATTTTTAAGTCTACCGGACTGTTTTCAGCTCATGTTATTTATGGCACATGTTACTTAAACCTTTCAAGGTTAAAATTAATCACCAGGTCGCGCCATGTAGTCCTAAAGTTTCGATTATGAAGTTTTATGAAGATTATGGTGTGTGATTAAAGGTAAGCAGAATTGGAAAATAATTATATTCGTGTAACAATGTTACTCTTATTAATTTCATTTGTTCTTTTCCACCTATAAGTCAGAGTTTTATTTTGGTAGTTTTAGAAACACGCTTCCTGCTGAGCAATCAGGCAGTCATTGGCTCCGACTATTTACTGAAACAAAGCGTGCCAACTATACCAACGTTTTATCAATCTATTACACTCTCGTCTCACCCTGTAGTATTTGACATCGACTTAATGTAAAAATAACAAGTTATTTTCTGCATAGATTCCTAGATATAAAAAGTAGAAATCCTTTAAAAAAATGACAGTAACGTTAGGGAGTGGAGTGCAACCGAGAGCGGCAGAGGGACGGGTCCCTGTGCTGTAACATTACTGTCACGGTCCTGCTGGTATAATGTGCTGGATTTAGTACAGTCGCTATCCCAACATAGCATTTACCTATATTAAATCATTCAGGTAAAAGACTAGTGTGGGGGGAATCTTGTGCCTGGACAGTCTTCGCAGATATTTTTAGATTTAATTCACTGAAGTGAGTTGCCAGCCGGACACATCGGCACGAGCTGCAGCGCGCGCTGCTGGAATATTCTAGCAGTTAGCACAGCTAGCTGGCACCGTCTGCGGTTGTTTACAATTTCCATATTAACGACCACTTACACACCCCACAAAACATTTACATTGCATTTTAGTACCTATGACGTTTACTTTGCGAATCAGCAAGTAAACACAAACAAAAGCTATGCTTATTACTCGAGCTATTTCAGCTAACTCACGGGGCTAGCTACCGTTATACGCTAGCTTAAGATAGGTTAGCCAACATTTGCTCCATGACATAGATGGCTCCCATGAAGATCACTGCTTTGTCGAGAGAAAACATTTGCGAATAAATGCAGTTCAGAGCTATTCCGTGAACATTTTCAGTGAGCAAATAGACACATTTGCTGATGGAGAAAACAGCACGGCCACAGCCTCGCCTGTACTTTGTGTCGCTATACTTGTTAGTTTTAAAGCACACAAACCTGAGGAGGCCGCCATCTTCTTCAGCCGAGTCCAGAAGCACACAGAGATGTGACGTCACGGCGGTTAAAACCACTGCAGGCTGCTCGGTTCACGCCTCAACTTTGCTTCTATGAATTCAGAGAGACAGTCAATACCACAAATAACATTAACTGACTCTAAGCCCATTGAAAACTGATGTTTCTGTTTAGTATTAACTGCAGCAACTTTAAAGTGAAATAGCAGTTTTTCATGGCATAGCCTGTACACTTTCTGCTTTTACATCACTTCATGTAAACTTTATATCTCTTTTCTTTTAATGGAAATTACACATTTGAACTCTTCTTCCCTTGCTATGGGTGTAGTTGGGTTCAAAGTTCCAATAAGGTAGAGGTCAGCAGCTTTTGAAGTACAACTGTAAGGCATGGATGTACTCAACGGTGCAGGTTTAAGCAGAGAAAACATGCTAATGTGCCTTTCCAGAGTAGAGGAATGTGACAAATCATTTTAAAGTGCATGACCAGTGGAAATAATGTAATAACATGGCCTTCCAGTAGAGAAAGTGTGATAATGTGCCCTCTAGGGTATTTAGTGGAGGGAATGTTGATGTTTATCAGAGTGCTGTTTATGATGCACTTAAATGGAGAAACATGGTGGAGGGCCCTGTCGTGTGTCCTCCCAGGGGAGAAAAGTGAAACAGTTAACTGAGTGAGGGTTCTTATGAGAAAATGATAATTTCATAAACAGTAATTAGAAATGGGTTTTGTAAAAATGAATTACCTTGTACCTAGTAGCTTATCAAGGTTAATGGATTCACTAAGAACTAGCTAGCAGTTAAAAAAGGTACATAACTGTTTGAAACACTTTGTGACTGTAACAAGTGTTTGCTGGAGACCGGAGTACTTATGGAAAATGTCCCAAGAAGGCATTTGGGTTTGAATAAAGGTTAATTGTGACTATAAAAATGGTAACATTGTCATTGTAAGACTGCAGCTGCCAAATGTTGTGGAATTCAGCTGGTGGTGAAAGAAAAGAAGCTTTAAAGTCAACACTTTACTTTTAGATCAAGTTTCATTGGTTTGAGGAAACATGAGGGTCTGGCCATGGCACAGTTGAAAAAAAGGTCAATTCATGGTTTCAACTGGAGATTGTATCTCCCAAAGTCTGGCTTTGTGACTTTAAAAATCACTTGAGGCAAACCGGTGGGATGTTAAGAATATAAACCTCTTATTCCCACCTTTAAGCTCTCAATCTCACTGACCCACTAGAAGGTTCAGAAGTGCAAACTCATGTCGTTGCAACCCTTTGACATCTTTCGAAGTTCCTTTTGAGAAGTGAAACTTTTCTATATTCCTAATATGTTGGCATAATAAGTTATGAAGTATGGTGTAGGTATGAAGACTACATATGTAGCGTCAGCAAAGAGCTAGAACAAACTGGAGCAGAACATGATATACTAAATAAATACTTGTACATTATACTGCCAGAGGGTGCAGTTTAAGTTTATTTCAACAACCTTTGAGACGCTTGTGGGAAAACTTCAACTAAAACTTAGAACTACTGAAAAAAAAGACTATTTCCAGGCAGTTTCAGTGAGCAACATTTTATTTTCTGCTCTATTAACAGGTAGTCAATATAAGCTACAATGACAAGTCAACCCAGCGGAAATAAGTACTCAATTTCCCAGAGTATTTAGACACCACATACAAAAAAACATTCAACTTTGCTTCAACTCAAACAAGAGAACAAACTTTCTGTGATAATGTACAAGTAGAAAGAAAAGAGCCGTTTACATATCATAGAGCACAGAAACAGCAAGAGCATTACTTGATAGGAGGCAACAACCTAATGAAACACAAGCACTTTTAAATATTATCTCTAATAATATCCTGAATGTGTTTTCTTTTCTTCATCACAGGAAGAGTCATGTGGTTATTATTCATCATGTCTTTGTATCCCAGGACATTCAAACATCTAATACACCAAGAAAACATCTGCTGGTTCAATCATACAAACTTTTTTTTTTTTACAGCATGAGAAAATAGGTCGACGCAGGGAAGGACTTAAAATTAAGGTCTGTACATAATTGCAGGGTGTGCCTTAGGCGAGGAGACGAACAGTCTTTCCAGTAACAGTCAAGTAATCCTCGTCGGCAAGAGATCGGAGAGCCTCGTCGAAGAGCTCTTTGGTGATCGCCTGGAAACAAATGAACAAAGGAGAAGTCATTAAAGGAAGTGGGTTGTTATTGATTAACATGCACAATGTATAACTTATTTGTTGTTGAAAAGATTGAGATACTCGCAGAGCTTTTGGTTTGCTTTAATTATATTGTCAACATTGTGGTCATGGTAAATTACAACCTCGTATTTGGTTTAAAAACGTTGTTTTTCTGATGCATGAATCCACATAGCCACAGCTTTAAAGGCTGTCTGCTCTTCCATATTCACTGCCAATATCTGACACACCAATATCTAATGAAGCATTACTGTATCTTACACCAAATTCATAGACTAAATTAATTTTAAACAAGACTAGGTCAAAACCTAGTATGTGGCTGACCGCATCAGGTCAATGTGCGCTTTTGAGGGCAATGTGTTACAAGGACTGTCCTTATGAGGCAGATTAAAACGTGTTTGAAAGCAGGTGTGCGCTGCGGACGTAGGTGAGGACTGCGGAGGAGCAGCCCCGCCTACTGCCCGAACAAAATATCCAGAGCCGTATAGAGAGAGAGTCGCGTCAGTGGAGGTCCAATATGCTCCATGATCCGCCATTGCGATGTCGCAACTCTCTCTCTCTCTCTCTCTCTCTCTCTCTCTCTCTCTACGGCCCGGCCGTCAGCCAAAAATGAAACTGTACCATCTCAGAAATTGAAAATGAAATTTGATCATTTGATCTCTTTTTCTGATACCAAAAGGTAGTCGAATGAAAGTCAAATAGCATATTTACAGTTTCAGACTGTCCTCTGAGGTCATCCAGCAGCTGCTGGTATTTCATGGCAGGTGTCTTTCCCTTTGCCTGGATCAGTTTCCTCAGGGCCTGAGCAACCTCCTCCTTACGCTTGCGGGCGGTGGCACTCATACCTGGAAATAAAACATGAAAACACATTAGGGATCATAATAGATTCATCTTCAGTTTATTTTGATTGCTTGTTTAGGTCAACAGCTTATGTATCCTGTTTCATCCTACTTTGATGTTCACATAAACATCATATAAAGTCCCATTATAATAAGATTTTAGACAGCGCATCCCTTTCAGTATTAATTCTCTCGCATCACATATTTCCTCCATAAAAAGTTTCTATTATTCTAAATGCCTTTCACAGGTAAATATTCAGCGTTACAAACCTGTTGTGAGAATAGAGATGTCAACAAATCCCGTTCTGGGGTCAGTGGCCGACTGTTTGAGGGCCTCTCTGTGCAGCCTCTTGGCCTCCTCCACGTCGATGGTCTCCACTTTCTCAGAGAAGCGCACTTTGGCGTGGGCCTCTGCCAAGCGGATCAGGGACTCCAGCTGTCTGGGGTAGGCGGACACCATCCCACGACCACTGCCTATCTTCCTCATGTCCACATAAGCCTGAGGAACAACATGCACAAAGGTCACCTTTTTATTAAATATTGCGTGGTTGTTTAACCCTAAAATAAACCAATGAGAATCCTTATTTGAAATATTCAACACAAGACAAATATTTTGTGGAAAGTCTTTGACAAACCTCAATGAGGGCCTGGCTGGCCTCCTCACTCAGCCTTGGACTGATGTATGTCCGTGCGTATGCAATGTAGTCCTTCAGCACGGTCATGTCGAGGAACTCCTCCTCTATCTGCTCCTCGCTCTGGTAGTACAGAGACACCAGGTGGTGGGCCAGCCTGCGGTCGTAGGCCTCATCTTGAGGATCCAGCATCAGGAAGATGAGGTCGAACCTGATGGATGACAATGTTTTGTTAGATACAACCTAACGTATTCCTTTTGATAATGAAAGACAGAATCATTCTATATCAGGTGTTTCAGAGCGATTGTTCTGCCTGTATGTGCTCACCTGGACAGAAGGGTGTGAGGCAGCTGAATATTCTCAATCGTGGTCTTTTTGGGGTTCCACTGAGATTCAATGGGGTTAGCAGCAGCCAACACAGCCGTACGAGCGTTCAGCTGGCAAATAATTCCAGCCTGCAAAAAGAGATAAAAGATAAGAATTATCATCTATCATCCTTTTTAAGTTAAACAGGTTTAATCTCCTCATCTGTTTTAACTTGTTGAACCCACCTTTGCAATGGAGAGGGTCTGCTGCTCCATGACCTCGTGCAGCACCGAGCGCGTGCTGTCGCTCATCTTGTCGAACTCGTCGATGCAGCAGATGCCGTTGTCGCTCAGCACCAGAGCTCCGGTCTGCAGGACCAGCTGCCTGGTCTCTGGGTCCTTCATCACATAGGCGGTGAGACCCACAGCGCTGGAGCCCTTTCCCGACGTGTACTGGCCGCGGGGCACCAGGTTGAAGACGTACTGCAGCAGCTGGGACTTGCTGGTGCCGGGGTCTCCGCAGAGCAGGATGTTCACCTCTGCGCGGAAGTTTCCCCGGCCGGTCTGACTGAAGTCCTTACGGGTGCCGCCGAACAGCTGCAGGAGGATGCCCTGGAAACAGAGGGGGGAATAAAAACTATGATAGATAACAACTCTTACAGGCATCATAATGGTAATAATAACACCTGTGCTTTTCCTGCGATGACGAGGTAAAATGTCTGCTGTGAAAATGTCTGTTAATCCAGTGAGCCAGTAGGCATTAAACAGGGCACTGGAATTAGCACACCTACTTACCAACTTTACCTGGTTTCCCTTTTGTAATATAACAAGATATCTGCCATGACAATCAGTGCACATGACTGCCCTAAAAACATTTGTGTTACTAACTGATTTTGCTTCCACACACCTTCTTGATGTCCTCATGCTCATAGATGCTCGGTGCGAGAGCAGAGGAGAGGCGTTCGTAGACGTCTGGTTTGGCTGCCAGTTCCTTCAGGGTCTGCACTCGGTCCTCGGTGAAGAGCTTCTGTTCGGCGTCCTCGTCCATACCGTGCAGACGCTTCTCGTCCGTCTTACGGAAGTGGATGGCATCGATATGAGTTTTGTAAACAGACTTCACGTTGTTCTGACGCGGGTTGACGCGCATGGGCACCGCTCTGTAGACACCTGCAGGGACAATTAGGAAGCTGTTAGGATGTCTAATGAAAAGGGTGAAAACGTGGACCAATTAACTGTCCTTGTAAGTATGAGCTCTAGAATAACTTTGATAATCATTAATTAAAGGGATAGTTCAGTTTGTTTGAAGTGGGGTTAGACAGTTATACGCCTGCACCAATCATTTTTCTGTTGAGGATTAGGCGAAACCAACGCCGAATGATCCAGCTGGACTCTTGCTTGCTAGCCTAGCTTCTGTGCCGGCACTCCTTCCAGTTTCTAAACACCGGGGCCGTGCTGACCAGCATCCACTGTATGTAGTACACTTACTGTTGATAAGTATCTCATTCAACGCCACTTCAAACAAACCGAACTATCCCTTTAAGTTAAACGGCAAAAGACTTGGTGGCCCAGGCTAGGGATGCACCGATACCGATACCAGTATTGGGCGGTATCGGAGCTTAAGTACATGTACTCGTACTCGTAAAACTATGACGAGTACCGCACCCGAATACCACTTTACGGCTTGATGTTAGCCTCCTGTTAGTTAAGCTGGTAGGCGGAGGATCACAGTTGCATCATTATGTCTATTTACTTTGCTAGTCAGAAAGTGAGGAACATCTGATGAAAATGAAACATGTTTTTAAAGTCGTTATGAGAATTGTAATGATATTATTAAGTACTCATATCGGTACTTGGCAAGTACTCAAATGTAAGTACTTCTACTTGGTCTAAAAAGAAGTGGTATCGGTGCATCCCTAGCCCCGGCTTCTCAACTTTGAGGTGTATAGCCATAAAATAATTCAACTATTCTAACAATATAAACTCACCTTTAAAGCAAAATTTTGAAATTCTCATTTTAGCTTTTAAATTCAGTTGTTGAGATCGTGGAAATCTCACCTGTTATGTTGATACGGTCTCCCGGCTGCACCTTATCCACCAGGTCATTATGAGCGTAGACGATAGTTGTGTGAGGCGTCTGTCCAGCCGGCATGTCTTCAGGAGACTCCTGAATTTTAACCTGTTATAAAACAAGATCGATGAATGAACACATTTCATAATCACTACTTAACATATTCCAGCATAAGGTGTCATTGACTGTCACCAATCTGCCCCCGTTACCCGCCCCCCTGAACCCCTCCGACTCTCACCATCTGTTTGTCTGAAAAGACAGAACGATTGTGAACGAGCGCCAGGCTGTGGGTGGTGTTGCAGTGGCGACACACAGCCGGCTCAGCAATGCGCCCGCGATCCACCTCCACACGGGTGCTGAAGGCGCACACCTGGCACTGGAAAAACGCCTCCTGCATCTCAGGGATCAGCTGCGAGGTGCGGATCACCATGCCGCTGATAGTGATCAGCTGATCGATGTCTGTGTGGGCAACACAGAAGGCACACAGCAGCTTTAGCCTGAAGCTGATATCTCACATTTTGCCAAAGCCAGGAACAATATTCACAAAAATCCCACACTAAATATGGGATGGAATATCTGGGTATGGTCGTCCTAATAAGTGTGATTTCACTTTGCAGACATCCGGTGACACGGGGTTCATTAGTGAGTCCACACACCTTCTGGGTTCAGGCTCCTCATGTTCCTGGTTTTCAGGGCGTTGTAGGGGCGGACCTGGATCTGGAACTCCAAGATGGAGTCTGGGAAACGCTCAAAGAACAGCTCGTTGACTGCCATGTCGAAGGTTGGGATGACTTCCTGCAGAGGGAAAAAAATGCTTGTCACTGTCAATAATCCACAGGAGACTTAAAGTATTCTTTAAGGACAACTTTACTTTATCTAAGAATGTATATGAAAAATGTGTCCAAACTGACTTGAAAATACTAATACTAAAAATGGGACATTACCTGTGGGTAACAGATGAGCTGCCTGTAAAGTTCTGCATCGAAGGACTGCACATGCAGACAATTCACACTCAGCACTGGATCACCAACAACGCTGATCTGTGAGACAGAAAGATCAACGTTAGTCGGCTCACATCTCATATTTTCTGTGATGTTTAGACATAAATCATCATTGTATGGTGGCAAGAGTCTGACTTAAGAATAGAGTGGCCTAAAAAGTACCACTTGTAGCCCTTTCCCATGGAAATTAGCGCACTGACGCAGATTTTTTTCAGACCTGTGAAGATCTACTTATAAATGCTGATTGTCTCTTTTCCCATTGCCAGTGGAGTATACTCCTTTCGGCCTCTTTTCTGCTGCGTCACCGTTTGATGTCACACACGCAACCAAAACAGGGTTAGCAAACAGTGAAGCTGTTACGGTGGTTAGGTCTTTATTAGAGCTATTACTCCTTCAGTCTGTGTATCAAACTCCCTGGTCTGAACACAGATTGTAGCCTTTGCCACTAAGCAAAAAAGCCGGGTGTTAGCTGTTTTTTTGACCAGTGGGAAAGCAGCTTTAAACACAATGAATAAAACAAACGAGTACACTACCTCTTCCAGCTTCTGCATGTACAAAGGCTCGTTCAGGTCCAGACCAGCGTTCTCATCTTCGGTGGACGTTGGGTCGATGAATCTCTGAAGGAACCTCTGAAAGCAAAATGAAACAAAGAATGTAAACTCTTCTAAACTAAGAATCACGAATATTTAATAAAGTGTAAATGAAAATTCATACCTGAAACTTCTCCTTGCAATTTCCAACATTGACATCAGTCCCCCAGATCACCAGTCTCTGGCCTGCGTTTGCCTCGCTGGCGACGGTACCGTCAGCAGTTGGCTGCAACATAACAGGAAAAAGTTTGTCAACATCATTTTCTTTACTTTTAGTTTTATGCTAACTGTCTTCTCCGTGTTTATTCAATTACAATAAACGACCGAGACAATCTAAACAACGTAAATATTTTTGACTCCTTCACTGACCGGCTCAGACTGAAGATCAACTTGTTTTGCCTTCCTGACTGACCCCAGATCAGGACGCTGTCTGGCTGGGGTGCCACGCACTCCACTGCGCGGGGTCCCTTCAACCCTGGAGCTGGGGGTCCCGTACATCAGAGGAGAGCTCATGTCCACTTCATTAGGTTGGACTGTAAAAAAGAGACCAAGAAGATAAAAAATGTCAATCAATTGTCAAATCAATTGAATAAAAACAAAATCAAAACAGCCCAAATTCTGCACACTTCACGTGCTCTGTACCTGAGGGACGTGGGCTAGAGAACAGAGAGGTGTCCTGAGGGGCTGCTGGACTGAGGATGTCGGTGGCCGGGGAGGTGGGCATCGGCATGAGGTCCCCAGCGGAGGAGTCCTGGCCTCTGCGCCTCTGAGAGGGAGGGGAGATGGGACCCTCACTGCTGGCTGCAGATACACATGACAAAAATAAGTTATTAACTGTATATACAGACACAGTTGTGGAAACTGTTGAGGATACAGGTTCTTTACATAAGAACACAGAAAAAGTCAATTGAAAGAAAATGAACGTACGTGTGGATGGGTTGGTGGCCCTTCCACGTTTGCGGCCAGGAGTTGATGTTGGGGAAGACATAGTTTCTGGAATATCTAAACATTAAATGGATAAAAGTTAATTAATATGAAGCAAAAAGAAAGGCTGGTATAATATTTACCTACAAGTAACACAAAAACTGCATTTTCTCATGAAGGCTTTTTAACATTACTACTTGTGGATTGACTTCACTTTCTGATGAGGGTTTTATCGAGAAGCCAAAACTTATTTGACAATCTCAAATGTTTCCCTGCCCACCAAGAGCAAAATGGAAACTTTGTTTGCCCTGAGTAACATATCTTTCTTCAACTTTCAGAACCCCCAATTAATGAAGACCCAATCCTGTGAGTAACATCAAAATGAGATATGTTAATACTTTAAATTTAATTCACATCAATGTATTTATTGTATGAATAAAAACATACTATTGTCCAATTATTTGATAATGATTAAGAGTTTGTAGGCTTTGACACCAGTTTTAACAAATACTCTAGTTCACCATTAGGGATTTACTTTGTGTCATATCATAAGTTTTCCATAAGCTGCAATTAGCGGACTCCTGTTTATACTCTCCCCTTTAACACTCATGCTATGAAAAATACCAATAAGTTACAGTTTAAAAGGGAAACTACTGTCTACTGGCATCACTCAGCCAACTAGAAAACTGCCTACCCTTACGAGTTAACAAAACAATAAATTTACAATCAATTATTTGGAATAAAACTTCACTCACGTCTTTTATTCTTACTTCACCGTTACTTATAACGTAACTGTTCAATATTTGGAAGTTTTTGCTACTTTTTAAGGCTTCTGCTCAGTTGACAATAACCACCATTTGACATGTGGCTGCAGAGGAAACAATAAGCTGCTCTTACATGCACTGTTTGACCTAATGTAACGCTAACAAATGATTTTGCTAATAAAATTATTGATGCGCAATCAGCAATAAACGTGTGTTATAACCGAAACATTGAATTAATCAAGCGTATCAATAAGTTAAGAAACCATAAGTTCAGTAAATTAAGTGTATTTTACCTCTTCTTCTGTGTACGTCTGAGTGCTGCAGATCTGGCGCGAAACTGCGGGTGACGTAGATTTCGCGGGGAACTTTGGACCAATAGCAGGCCAGGAGAGAAATTTACCTTCCGGGCGATTGCTTCCGTGCAGAGGGGGGTTCATGTTGGATTTCAGCCGTTGTGACTTTAATTAAACATAATGTCGTGTCTTAATACATTACATCAATATATCAAAACACAACAAAACTACCTATCTTCTCTATAATATTCTTAAAATACAATGTGCCGTCATCCGCGTAGTCTCAACGTTATATATATCCCCTGAGCTGTTTTGGTTTGGTCCGACAGTAAAAGACCTTTTTTTTTCCCTCCCCATGCGATTCTTTATTGAAAAACTTAAAAAATACAATATTAACAGAAACCAATCCTAAGGCTGGGAATCCTTAAATATAAATAAATTGATGAAATAAGTGAGATTAGAATATTAATATTTACACCTAGTATAAATAAATAGGCAAATTACCAAGTTAAATAGTTTTATACTTACTAAATACTGTAAATATTAACAAATTAGTTAAGATGATAAAAGATCAATAATATATATATATAATGATATATATAGGCTTGCATCTCCAATAGTAGTAGTATCATTTTGTCTGTTTGCCTGTTTTAAAAAAGACTCAATTCTCCTTTTTCATCCATCATGAGCGATAATTTAATACTAAAATTATAATAAATGTAATGATAAATGATTAAATTGTATTTCATGACATTGTTAGCCTATGTTATGTTGCATTCCTTTAGCTTTATTTGGTGAAAACTATGTGCTAACAGAGTCACAGGAAGTTTTTTTATTTATTACTTAACCTTTGCTGCAATTGCGTTCATTGACCACCAGGGGGCGCAGTTTTCATTTGAAACGGGCTTAGACAGCGGAAAAATACAACAAACTTCCTAACAGGAAAACACAGGAGCGTTTCCGAGAAGTGTCTGTACATGTGTCCCTTAAGGGGGCTGTTAAATGATAAGATAAATGTACAGATAAGAAACATATTGTGCGTCACCTTACAGTGTCATCGACCACATTCAATTCATCAATGTATCTATCTATCCATCTATCTCTAATATAATATCATTGTATTATTAAGTGTACTAATGTTAATAGAAGTTTTTCTGATATATAAAAAATTCTATAAAAGACATAAAGATACATTTACAACTCTGTCTATAGTAAAATGTAAATTAAGTTAATAATAAAATATTCGTTCTTGCATGTATGTTTAATGTGCAGCAACAGTTTGGCTTGTGTATAGCTCTCACCTGTGTATAGCAGGCATAGTGTATGTTTAAGTTTGCTTGCTTGTGAAACTTGTAATCTTTGTTTAGGTGTGTGTCCGGTTTGGTATCCGTCATGATAGACATGATAAAGATGACATAATGATAATGCTGGTTTTGTTTAATATCCAATGTTAAATAACATAAAAAGCATACATTTATGATAAATAAATACCTGTAAGTTGATTGATCAGTGTTAAAATACTTGTCCAATAACACTGATAACTTTTAATACATTTAAATCAGTTCATTTCCCTTAACCTGAACTGTCAGATATCACCATTCAGCATGTGTGTACTACTATGAATGTAACGAAGGCTTAAAAAGAGGCTATGTTGCTTTTGCTTTAGGTTGTACATTGGACCAGTTTTGGGACGGTCGTTTATAGGCCTGGTGACTGACGGCAAATTAAACCTCAAACATAAATACTTAGTGAAAGGTAAATAAGAAATAGAGAAGTATGTATTGTAAATGCATCACACACTATTTTGTGTATTTCACCACTTTTGAAACCGGTGGTGGAGAGCAACAAACTACATTTCCCCAAATACTATCTTTAAGTTATATTGTAAGCTAATGTACTGGAGTATTTCCAATTGCTACTTTATACTTACATTCTACAACATCTCAGGTGGAGATATCCACTGCATCTATCTTACTTTTCGGATTAAGATTTTTTTTAAAAACAAGGTCAGTTCATGAAATATTATGTATTGCTGTACAGATAATACCTTGCTCTATCCTTTAACGTTATGAATTCAGAGGCTTCTTTTCCTAATGGAGTATTTTTACAGTGTAATATTGCAACTTTTACCTCAGTTATTGATCTAATTACATTAATGGAGCTTGGGAGGGGAGAGAAACTACACATAAATCCCAAACACCAAGAGCCTTAAGTATGTAAACAACTCAGAACCATTCATACAATCGTAGTAAGGAGTGGGTGGCACGAGCAACACGCCCTTCTCTCCTCAAATGGGAAGTTAACGGACACCACGTGACCCCCGTTTTGACTTGACTGGCTCGTGAGAGGGCGGTGCGTGTGACGTCAGCGCGGAGACGATACAAAACACTCCGCGAAAGTACAGATGCCTCAGAGAAGTGACAAGAAGTGATTCAGAGTTTGTGAAATGACAGGACCCCTGACAGTCAACACCCACGGATAAAAAAAGAAGCTTAAGAAGTTTTTTTAAGGCGCCTTCTTTGAACGAAAGCGAAGCCGCTACAGAGTGACTGTGTGCAGAGAGCTGTCACATCTGTGGGTTACACTTTACCAAGTTTATTTCTTTCATAACCCACGTGGACAATTCATCAGGGTTCATGTGTGACATATACAGCCTGGACTCTCATTGCGTGTCTCCACAATGCAACATGAGTTGGGCGATGGAGCCTGCTAACTTCTACGAGAGCAACAAGCTGGGCGGCCCGCAGCAGGGGCTCTGCAAGCCGGGCAGCAGGAGCGACACTGCGGGCGAGGACGGCACCATGATGGAGCTGAGCACCGCTTCTGCAATGTACGACGACGAGAGTGCCATCGACTTCAGCCAGTACATCGAGTCCATGACAGCCGTGCCCAACCTGGAGCTGTGCAACGACGAGCTCTTCCTCGACCTGTTCAACACTGTGAAGCAGGAGAAGGCGGATTTCTACAACATGCAGAGCTCCGTGCTGCCAGGCAGCATGCAGCAGCAGCAGCAGCTGTCAGCCGCATACACAGCGGAGAGGAAGGCGGACAGCGGGTTGGATAAGGGGCCGTACAGTGCTCCTATCAAGCAAGAGTCCGACTGGAGTGACAGCGACATGTCTTCATCCCTGCCTTCCCAGATCGAGACCTGCGCCCAGACCTCTGTCAGCCTCCCCACAGGGCAGCCCACTCCTCCAACCACCCCGGAGCCTGTCTCCAGCGTCAGCTCCGCCAAGTCCTCCCCGAGGAAGATGGGAAGGGAAAAGGGGAAGAAGTCGGTGGACAGGTTCAGCATGGAGTACCGTCAGAGGCGAGAGAGGAATAACATTGCAGTGAGGAAAAGCAGGGACAAAGCTAAGATGCGCAACATGGAGATGCAGCATAAGCTGATTGAACTGAGCTCTGAAAACGACAGACTTCATAAAACTATCGAGCAGCTAACCAGAGAGCTCACCGGCCTCCGAGATTTCTTCAAGCAGATGCCCAACTCGTCCTTTGCGGGCTCCTCGAGTGCAGAGAGCCGGTGACAGATTATTTACTCTGTGGACTGAGTTTCAGGAGACATACCTCAACAGACATTTCGTTTTTTACCATCTGTACCAGATGTATTTTAAGCTTACCATAATGGCACTGGAAAATATATGTTGTTGCTGCCATATTTTTTGTGGGATTTTTCTCCGTATTAAATTATTTTACCACTGCATTTACATGATGTTATTATACCTGATATGGTACATGTTTTATAATTCCAAACTTTGTATAAGAGCCAGAGCATGATCTTTTATATAGTTTGTATGAAACCTTGAAAACATTTTGTTTATGGAATCTATAATAAAATCGCTGAAAAGGTGAAGAAACATTCTGGTCTGTGAGTAGTCTTTGCACATAAAGGTTTTGTTGAGGGAGATTGTTCACAAGAAAGTGCAACAGGAAATAGAGAGTAGAGTCAGCAAAAAATACAGCTTTATTGACAGTGTCAGTAATCTCACACACAGAGGTAGAGTGGTTGGGTGGTTGGTTTTAGACCACTTAGAAAAATGTGTTTACAGCCAAGAGACCTGTTCAAAAAGTCACAACCCATCTATGCACCACGTGGGCTGCTTTGACAGACTGCATGCCACTGGTCTACCCTTGGGCTGTCAACTCCTGCTCTACAGGATCACATATCATTAACACAAACAAGACCTTGTCTTCTTGCAGTCCTGTCGACTTCAGCACAGCCTGAAGCTGTCAGGGAGGCCTTCAGAGGGGGTTTGAGGACAGAGGAGGCTGCAGTGGCTCAGTCCAAGGCCTAGTGTGCAGATCTGTGGAGCCAGCTGAAGCCTGAGGATTGATATCATTAGCCTACTTGTCCTGACGGCAGCTTCAGAGGCAGATTTCTTCCAGGCCGATCCAGAGGGCAGGTTTCCTGGTGACGACTCGGACGTAAGCGGCGAGGGGGCCCACCTCTTTTCCCAGGACATTCTCTACATCGTAACCTAGGAACTGAAACAGACCCAGCATCAAAAAGTCACCTGGCACTGTTTAACTTCTTATTTAGATCTTCCACTTCCTGCACACAAAAACATACTTTTAGATTTTTAACCTGATTATGTTTGAGTGCCCTGACCTTTCACATTGGTCAGCAGTATTTCTGTTTATCTAACAATTTTTTGCTCCTCTAATAATAGCTTTTATGCCTAAACTGTTTGCAAAGATTATGAGAAACTCCACCACCTGCAGGCTGTTGAGGAGATTCATTGAGCTATTCAAGGTGTAAAAACTGCTTAAAAAGAAATAACTAAATCCAGGAGGTGGAGAAGGATTACGTCAGTATTTTGGCAGCAAATTCCTTCAACTGTATCAGTGACCACAGGACTCAGGGATTTAAGTGTTCAATACAGAACAAGCTGACAGGAACAGATGACTGTGCTTTCATGACTTATTGACAGAAGATCAATGCACCGTGTAGTCCAGCCCTTAGTTATGTAACTGTTTGTAAAAGCAAAACCTACCTCATTACCCTGAAGTGCTGTCGTGTTTAGGATGGACATGATTGTCTTTTGCTGCAGCTGTCGGAGACATAAAAAAGGTGCAGAGGCATTAATGACTTTTTAATTTACAAACACAAAAGAAGATCATACTAACATACAGCGCTCGCTCGGTAACAGACCATGGACAGGGTTAAGATATCAGCTGGCTGATAAGAAGAACTGATAAATTTATCAGTTTGACTCACCTAGTTTTCTGATGAAGTAACAGCAGGTTTCCAATAATAAAACTGCTATTATAATGCTGTAATCATTTTTATCCTTTTATTGTGCAGATTATGAATTTGATCATGAGTCTCACTATAGAAGATTACCTAGGGAGCATGGAAACATTCAATATCTATATATTGGTTTATCTTCTTGCTGCTGTCCTTTGTTTCTGCTTAAAGCTACAGATTGACGTTAAGGGAAAACGTTTGGTTGCTTTCTAAGAATAAGATGAATAGATCAACACCACTCTAAAGCCTGCACCATAAATAAAGCTCTAACCAGCACCTGGTTGGCTTATTTTAGCATTAAGACAGGTAACAGGGGGAAACTAGCAATGATTATAACCTCCATATGTAACAAACCATCTGTTTAAATACCATGCTTCTTTTTACAATAGTAGGCACTAACGTTGCCCTTTAAATCATCTACTTTACATACAGTGTGCGTATGATATGGACATGTTATTTCAACGTAACCCTGAACTTTGATACATACTGCACTTTCCATACATCGCTTGCAGTCTGCAGCACGTCTGTCAGTTCTCTATCTGAAAATCAGTGGGTGTGATGTAACTCTTGCTGCAGAGGGTCAAAATAGCAAAAGAAAGCATGCTGGCTTGCATACAGTAAAATGCTTGATGTAGTACGTTTGGCATATTGCATTTGGCAAGCATGCATTGGGACAGACTTTCAAGGGAAAGTAAAAACTATGCATGTATGGGTAAAATATCATCAGTGAGCTTTAGTGGTGCTGGATGGAGGATTTTATGTTCCAAGCTTTGCTTTGGATAGAGCCCGACTAGCTGTCTCCCTATGTTTCCAGTCCTTGTGCTAAGCTAAAATAAGCTAAGTGGCTGCTAGCTTTAGCTTCATATTTCCTGCACAGATCATCTCACATGACTCTGCACTTTTGAAGCCTGATTTGTCATACAGGGGAGTTTAAAACACACTGCACACTGTTTCTCACCTTAACCTTCAAAGTGCAGTTACTTAAAGAAGAACTCAGTAACACTTCAAGTTGAATCTTCATGTCGGGCTTGTCCACCACTGACTTACAAGCAACACAGTGGAAGGTTTGACTGTGGGGAGAAAATAAACACAAGTTAAGATTTCCCATGATGTGTAACATTATGCTGATTAGACTTGAGTACTTACTTTGTTTCTGTGAGCATTTCTAAGTTGTCACTCCCACAGTGACTGCAGGCAGGCCAGGAGTAAGCAGTGCTCTCGTCCACACCAACTATCACCCCTGCACGAGGAAAAGAAGTTGTTAAAAATACTAAACAACTTTAGGAAACATCAATGCACACTGCAGCTTACCACATTGCTTCACACTCTCTAGTGACTATGAGCGTCTTTCTATTATTAATCTTATTTACATGTTGACTGGTAAAATTAAAAGTATTGACGCATAACTGCAAGAAACGCTGATGGTGATCTACACTTTAGGTTTCAAAGTGTGTGAATGTTTGTGACTGGGCGGAGATAAACACGTCCCTTTCATTTTATCTGAGATCAAGTGATAAAAGCAGCAGAATACTCCTTGCCTTCACACCATCTTACTTAACCAGAGCTGCTTCTCTACAAACACAAACACGGGGCCTTCAGTAAGATACTGAATTCAACACTGATAAATCTCTCTCGTAAATTCCGGTCTGAGCCTTTTTTTCACTGGTAATTTCCAGAAGATAGTATTTGCGCATGAGTGCAAAAGATAATAAGATTGTTTTATTTATTTTCAGCCACCTGACTAAACATGATCGACCAGAGGGGCCTGAAACAAGAGCGTTCACAGTGTGATCTTTGCCCTCGAGTGTGACATGCAGTCGACAGATGCAGATTTTTATCTGATCTCAGCCTCTCTTTTCTGCACCACATTTTTATTAGTGGAAATAATCAAAGAAAGCAAAGCAATAATTCAAAGCAAAGACCTTTGATTGATGCTTTAAAGTTGCAAAACAGTTTCGGCACCATTATCAGCTGTGGCACTCATATCTGATGTTAATAATACTGATAATGAGAAAAAGGATCCACACTGACTGAAACTGAGAAGAAACAAAGCAATGTTCCAGCAAACTCAATTTAGTGTACCCTCCCTTGATAGTTAAACCCTTATGGGGAGCAGGCACGTTAATTTCCCTGCGAGCTGACATGGGAATTGAGAAAAATCCAACAAAATTTCATGTGTTTTTCTTTCATAACAATGACAGCCTGAGGACACTGAATAACAAACAGCAGAAAGCGATGCCTTTAAGCCACATCAAGGCCTCTTGCTGAGCTGTAAACTGGTAGATGAAACAAAAACAACAAGTGGTTTTCCTCCCATGAGAAAACACCACATCGGGCATGTTCTGCAGGAATCGTTCAGATGAAAAGAGCTACAGGGAAACCACAGGGCTCAGTGAGAGGGAGGGAAACTGACCTGTGAGAGAGCAGAGGGAGTTGGGCGTGATCTCAGGACTCAGAGGATCCAGTCTCACAGGTTGGGGCGAGGGCTTCGCCCGGGGCTCAGACAACGACTGTGAAAGTAACTCTGGCCTGGCTGAGGACGACTCAAGGTTTCCCTCAGGGTCCTCAGAGCACATCTCCACGACTGACTGCTCCACACACAGGAGAACACCTGGATTTGAAAATAGAAGAATGAAAAAAGAAATGGGCATAAACAATCATCCATAAACCAAGTGATCAGACCCGTTACTTCAGTAAAAGTACCAGTAGAACAATTCAAAAACATTTCTTTCAAAATGAAAGTCCTTTATGCAAAATCCTACAAAGTACAGCCCCCTGATGCAGCATTTTACTTCAACATAGATCATCTCATGACCCCTGAGATTTACCTTGTGGCCCTTTGGACGGGCCCAACCTCTCTGAGAACTTTACGTTACATACGTTATGTTAAAGTTATTTGAAAAAAGAGCTGCTACAACAATGCTTCGGCACACATCAGTATTGAACCTGCGACTACAGTTTTTTTGGCCATTTGGAGGCAGCTTAGCCCTCCTGTCGTGTTCGTTTCTCCCCCCTTACTTTGGTGTTCCCGGTCAAATTTGACCGGTCTGTTTATCTGCTCTTACTTTAACACAAAATCTATCTATGTTGTCTTCCATTTCTGAGACATCCTCCTCTATCTCTGGTCAATCTCCTCTTCAAGTGGTTCAAAAAAAATATTGAGTCTGAAACGTGTTGTCCTTGTAGGAGAATGTGTGGATGTGTGGGTGTGAATGGGGATGTTTTCCATCTGATGGATGAACATAATCTACTCACCCATTCTTTTCCTTTGGCGGTCATTTTTGACTGGGAACACCACAAAGTTACAAAGTTGACTATACTATTCAAAATTCAATGAAAGTGGTGATCAGCAATTTTATATATATATTCTATAAGTTCAAAATGCCTAGTGTGGAGGATATCATAAGACCTTTAGGCAATGAAATGTAAAACACAATATTTATGAGTGATGAAAGTTGTAAATCGGTCAGATTTGACACGAACACGACAGGAGGGTTAAACAAGAAGTGAAAGAAACATTTACAATTAATCGCCTTTTTTCTTGATATGGAAAACTTGCTAACAGGAAGCTGCTTAATTACAGAGGTTACGGAGCAACATAAGCACGATCAAGTACAATATTAGCTCTTTTTTGGCTCCATTTTTGGCTGAAAGCAGCTGCTTGCTCCAGCTGAAAAAAACACGAAGATGGTGTGAATATAACATTGCAGGAGAGCTGAAACTCATTATAAAAGTCTGTAAAGTAAAGTGGAGATGCAGATTAAAGTGAAATTTCTCTGTAGATTCATAACTATAAGCATACAATTATACCGTAACATTGTTTTCACATCATCATTTGCTGTTGATTTGATGTTGGCTGCTGCTATAACACTCAGCCTGCTATAACACTCAATAATCAGGGACGTCATATTGCAGGACTCTTACATTGTTGTATTGGCACTTTTACTGGGTGATAGTAACAATAGCTCTCAAATAAATGTAGTGGAATAAAAAGTACAATATTTTCCTCTGTTGTGTCTTAAAGTTCATGTATAAAGTAGCTGAAATGTAACAACTAAAATACCACAGAATCGTATTGGAGTTAATGTATATATTTACTTAACACCACTGTTAAGGTGATGTGTGCACAAAGCCTTATAGAATAGATGAGACAGTGTTTGGATGGCATGTAAGGTCACAATATAGTTCTACCATGTTCTTTGATGGCATCTCTGAACGACATGCGACAGGTAGCGGGGGAATTTAGAGCTTCGAGGACAGAGGAAGTGAGCACACAGGAAGTGTTCACACACAGAGCCACTGTTCGCCCGCACGGCCTCTCGGGCTGCTCCTCCTGAAGACTGGGGTCTGTCAGCACCAACCAAACCTCACCCTGGCCTACATCAGTGCTCTGAAATAGAAAGAGGCACACAAAGAAGAGAAAATCTGAGACAAAGGCAAATAGACTGACCTAGAAAGAAATAGCTTAAGGAAACATGCAATAAGAAAAGCTTACAAAGCACAGGTTTATTGCAAATTGTCATTTCTGTCTAAAAAAAATGTGCTTTGACTTTGCATTATTCATTAAACAAGCTGCACACAATGCTGGTTACCTGACAGAAACATTAAAAAGTGGATCTGTGTTTGAGTTGTGCGAGCATGTGGCAAAGTCCACCTCTTTGTTCCGGGCAGCTATCTCACCACGGTCAAAGTTTAAAGGTCTCACCAATCAATGGTAAAGAGCGGCTGGGCCTCACACAGATTGTCATACACAGCGATATGAACGCTCTCTCTGCGTCAGAGCGCAATCTTATCAGTTTGTTGGTTTAAATGTTCTGAAAAGGATCTCTACTGATACACAGATTATCAGGTTCTTCTATCTGAACTCAATTAAAGACGTATTTTTTAAAGGAATTAGAAATAGAGGTACCTTCATTATTCTCTTGTATATAACAGATGCAACAAAACTGCAGCGACAGGTTTTCATGTCACTCTGAAAGAGGAAAAAGAAAAACAGGGTTTAGATCAGCCGATTTGAGTTATCAAGATCTGCAGCAATTCTTTACATTTTCTGTTCTGTTCACCTGCAGAATGTCGCGCAATGTGCGATTAGTGTGGGGAAGGTAAAGCGGGGACACAGTCTGCTCCTCGGTGAGTTCAACTGAGCTCTCCTGACCAGACAGCAGGTAGCAGAAACTCGGGGCAGGACCTGCAGGTCGACATTCCTTTAAAGACAACACATGCTCGTCAGATCTTTACACACACAAAGCAACATTCATACCAATGTTTTCTTAATTTGTTTGTGTTTTTCCTGTTTTTGTTATGCTCGATATTTGTGGTGAATTTGTCAGTTTGCCCATATTTCATTTCTTTGCACTGTTCTGTTGTCAAATGCGTAAATATGTAATTTTGTACATTTTACTGTCTATTGTCTTTTTGCAAGTGTCTTATTGTTGCGGTGAGTTATGCTCTCAGAGCCATCACACTTCCCAGCCCTTTAACATAACTGTGTTCACAACTTAACTTAAGACTCTAATTTGGATGTTTGCAGTGATTGTACGTTTATTTCTTATTTCAAAATGGCTGAAAGTTAAAGGTCCCCATAGTCCAAGTCAAAAACTCATCAGGACACCTATAAAGCAACTGCACATAGAAACAATGTTAGGCTTTTTATACCCCTTTCCCACCAAAATTAGCGCGTTGACGCAGGTTTTCAGACACGGGTAGACCTGCTTATAAATGCAGATTGTCTCTTTTCCCATTGCCAGTGGAGTATACTCCTGTCGGTTTTCTGCTGCGTCACCGTCTGACGTCACAAACGCACCAGAGACAGGGTTAGTAAACAGTGAAGATGTTACGGTGGTTAGGTCTTTATTGTGTCTATTACACATTCAGTCTGTGTATCAAACTCGGCGGCAACAAATTTGGAACGATGTTCGAGCGCTGCTTGGTCAGAAACGGGCGTGAATGTGCGTCATAGCATCGCGCCGGTAAGGGGTTGACCCGGGTTTTGTGTTCCCAATGCCGATCGGAGCTGAGGCGATAATTACCCAGGTCTACTGCAGAGTTATTTGACCCGGGTCTGAATGCCAATTGTAACCTTTCCAACTAAGCTAAAAAGCCGGGTGGTAGTGGAGAGGGGCTTTAGTGACCATTGATTACTGTTCTCATCATCGTCAACCAATAAGAGATTGTACGAGGGGTTAAGAACCAGGGACTCATCTTTCTACATTGCTAGCTAGCTATGTAGCAACATTTATGAATAATGGAGACGCACCAATAGCAACAATCATCATGAACATTAACACAGCCCAACATGAAAGTACACAAAACCTGCTCTAAAACTCTAATATGTGTTTGAATGATGAAAACATACGTATACCTATTTCTCTCTGATAGAAATAGGGTGCTAAATAATCCTTTGACATGCTCCAATCTGATTTTTTAGCTAGCTAGCTACAGACAACTTGTTAGTGTTTTCGTCGCATTTTGTTACGACGACTGCTTTCTGTTCCAGTGGGCGTGGCTTTAAGTGTGTGACACGTTGCGCTCGTTCTTTAAGAGCTGAAAGGATTAGAAAATGTATTGACAAGTGGATGAGCAGAAAATGTGCAGAATTTTTTACAATCACTTAATGATAAAAGTAAATATAAGTGATCATTTTCTGCTTCATGTGTTAGTAAATCTCAATTTGCTTAAATGAGGGTCGCAGGATTTGGTCTGACATGACAAGCTACACATACGCTTTAATGGGCATTTGTCACGCAACAAATCCATCAAGAAAATTGGCCAAGAAAGACAATTTAATGAAGAACATAATCATTGGTTGCACCTCTGATACTTATATAAATATAGGAATAATTCCCAGACTGAGTAAGAACTTACAGTCGACATACTGGGTGTGTTTCCATGATCTTTAAGAGGCATCACTGGGGGCCACAGACTGTCTATCAAACTGAAAAGCCTGGAGCGCCTGAGAGTGAGACAAAAAAAGGGGAAAAAAAGGGTAAGAAGGAGGGGGTGCAGAAAAGGGGTGAAAGGAGGAGAAACCACTGAATAAGGCACTTTGAGGGAGAGCTCTCAGAGCCAGTTTCACTTCCACTGAAGCATGAATCTGTTAGGACAGAGCTTGCTTTAACGTCACCTAGCATTGACAGAGAGCATGCTCGGGCTGGCAGAGCAGACACACACAAAAAGTGTTTTTACAAGCAGGTTCTGAGATACTGAAAGGGTGGGAACACAGCTCACACCCCGTGTAAATCACAATATCATTGTGGTGCAAAAAATAACAAGGTTTAGAAAAGCAATTACAAGGGATTTTTACAACAATGTTTATAAAGTACCATCGCCATCTTTCACCACAGTCTTTACCTCAGTGCTGAAAGATCGGAATCCGATCTCAGACAATATGCATCTATGTAGTTTAAGTAACACCAAACTGATACTAGAAGTAACGATTAAATAAACAGAAGGGTAAAAACCCATCTTGCAACTCCAGCAGGACGAGACAAGTCAATCACTTGATTCATTGTCTCTTTTCTGAGAAGTACTTGTTTAGTTTAGGGTGGCCGGTCAGTGTTACTTATTCATCCATGTGCGCTGTCATATCAGCCAGTGGTTAACAACCTGTTAGTCAGCCTGTAATCACAGGGTTTCTTTGTGTGGAACTGGTTCTGCAGCCCATTCAAGCCAAGTGACGCCTGCACGAGGATGAGTAACGACAAAACTAACAGGGCTCATTCAGCGCGGTGCGATACTGAGCTTATGTACTTGTTTAGGAAATGTGACAGCACCTTTTTAAAGAAAGAAAATGGACAAAGCACAGCTACACATTTATAAAGGCTTGAGGTCTTTACCAGAAGGACAATATTGAGAGGAAACACTTCTGGTGTCAAGGTGGCTTTGGATTATTAGTTTATAAACCCAACGCTGCTCACAAACCTTAAGTGATAATCTCGAAGTTCTCAGTTTCGTTCTCTTTGGCGGCACCTTGTGGAGATTAAAGGTGATTGGGGTTACACTTCCCAAACAACCAGACGTCCACGGTTGGCTCCGGTTGTAACTCTTGATTTTCCTCGCTGACGGTCGCTTTCCCTTTTAGACTGTTTGCCTTCATCTGAGCGTCGAATTTTTCTTTGGATTTTCAATTATTTTTGAAGTTGTATCTGTAGTCATCGATCTTTTCTTTGTTTGTTCAGCCATAGTAGATTACTGTTTACTCGCAACACTTGCAGAGACCGGAAAAGCAGCCACGTAGCTCTGCCTACCCTCTCTGGCAGACCAACCACTGCTGGCTGATGGAAAACACATCACTAACTGGACGCCGCTTGAGATTTTTTCAGACACCCAGTCTGTAATAATACTATATACTGCAAATGCAAAGGCTTTCGTCAGTGGGCCATAGGCTCAATCATCACCTAATTCAGCGATAGATAGCAACTTAAAAGGCATTTATTTAAATGAAAATCTTCGAGATTATATCTTTAACTATTTAAAGACTCTCCTTCCTCACTCATATCCTGCACATCTGTACAGTTTTTAATCACACCTGTTGTACATATTTTGTATTATACGTATTGCTTTTTATAATTTTTATTCTTATTGCCTATTTTTTTATCTTATTCTATTTAAGTCTTTTACATATTTTTATTCTCGTTCTGTGTTAATTGTTCTGCACCAAAATCCCCAAAACAAATTCCTTGTATGTGTAAACCTACGTGGCAATAAACCCCGATTCTGATTCTGATTCTTGCTGACAGTGAGAAGAGAAGATTGATACTACTCTTATGTCTGACCACTAAATATGATGCTTCAGTTATTAAAAAGACAACTTAGCTTAGCATACAGCCTAGAAGTCTCTAGCCAGGCGCCTTACAAAGGGAAAGAAATCCATCTACCAGCAAATCTGAGGCTCACCGATTAACACATTACGTCTCGGTAAAAAAAAAAGGTGTAAAAATTACAAACTGTAGTTAAAAAGGGGTTAAATGTCAAACCAGTTGGCTTTCTTGAGTCTTGTTTTCACAGGGAGGTTAATCAGTGAGCTTGAGTTCTTCTGGTTGTAGCATATTTACAGATGTATTTTCAATCTTCTCTTCTAATGCAAGACAAAGTAAATAAGCATATCCCCCAAAATATCAAACTGTTATTTTCTTATTAACTATTTAAGGTAGAGATATTTATGATGATGTTAAGAAGTCCAATATTTACTGATTCTAAGAAACTGAGAGGGGGGGTGAATGCCTTATTTATCCCAACCAGACCCACGTGCTCCTTCCACTTGGGCGTATAAGACAGCCCATGTGCGAGCACTGAAGATAGCCCGTCACAGTCTGACCACAGACAACCTCCAATGACATTATAGGCCGTGGTGGCATTGAAAATACCAAAGATGTAAACATACCCCCAGCCCCCGGTCTCTAAATGTTCCCATGTCAGTTCATCTAACTGCTTCTAATCTGGGATCCTGACTATGGAAACTCACAAGGGACACAGAGCGTGCACCTCGGTATCACCTTACATGTAAACAAAGTTGCACTGCTGGCGGAGCAGCTAATCAAGTTCATATGAGCTGCTCACATTAAAATCTCATTGTATTGTCAGAGTGGGTGTTGATGTTTGAAAAGGGCATTTAAGGATAAAAAATGGGGAATTTACTGCGGTTTACAAAACTGGAAATTCACACATTAGGCACTAAACTATCCATCCACATGTGCTGGATGATTTAGCCTCAACAGCACCAGGCTGCACTTATGCTACTTTCCTAGCATTTCATATGAGGACCTGTCTCTCACAGGCTTTTACCCAGGGCTAAGCAGCGAGATAAGATAACCTTGTTGAAGTTTACCCATGGCTGTGAATTCAAATGCAGGTGAAAAGCTACTCAGGCTCAAAGGGATGGAAGATCGAGTGTGCTGGTCTCACCTTTCCCTTGTGACCCGCTGCACCACTTTAATGCCTCTCAGCACACAGGTGTTCCCCTGCCACATGTGCATGTACTGGTGCAGGCCGTCCTTGCAGGTCAGGAGGTGGAGCTGGACCTCGCTGAACATCCCGTAAGTGTCCTGAACAAGCACACAGAGCCTGGGGAAAACAAAAACAACAAAACAGCACATGATGAGACAAAATTAGACTTAGGTGTGATTCACTGATAACATTTAAATCTTGCTAAATACAACGTGAAAAAAAAAGAGTACGCTTTCCAAGTTTTAACTCCTACCTGTCCAGATTTTTCTGTTGTCTATTGAAATATGAAGAATAAATGTAAAAAAAATTGATATTTACTAAAAATCATTCTCTTTTCTTGTCCTGAAACATATTTTTAATTACTTATCTTGAACTGGAGGGCAGTTACGTAACTGTTTTCAATCAATTGTGATTTCGGGGAACGACGTAACCTCACCCATCATGTAAACACGCACTTGACCGTTAGCATGTGAGTCACAGCAGCCACAGTGATAAAGCACTGTCGGCACCAGTGTCCGATCGCACTTGAAGCTGTTTGTTGGCACTTACTGACTGTCTTGATCGCTGCTTGTGTTGTATTAACTCTCAGATGTACGTCGCTTAGGACAAAAACGTCCGCTAAATGAAATTGTAACATTGTATCATTGATAGAGAGAGGCAGTGGCAACAGTTAGAAAAGCATCAAAGAAGCAGATGTGTGCTTGGCTATCAAATACAAGTTATATTTTATTAGAAACTACTTTTTTTATGAGCGTCCAACATGGGTAAGGTCCCTTTACAGCTCTTTATAGCGCTGTATTTGCTGAGCCACACACCCTTTGAGCATCCTGACTAACACCCTCATGAACAGCACGAATAAGTCACATCACTTCAGAAAAAGACGCTAGTTTTATCAACACCTGGATCTTTTTAAAAGGAGCAAACAAAAGATGTGATTATTTTCAGCCTACAAAGAAAGAAGAGAGGCATTCAGGCACACTGGGTACTTAAAAATCCACTACAATAAATGAGGCAAAAACTAACAAAGACTCTCAATGTTTCTTTTACCTTTAAAAGGCAACATAGGAGTTAATTCATTATGTTTTTAGGATCTTTTTCCTTTGTATGCTGCTTTTGTCCTGGCTGCACCTGTGTCCTATTGATGCTGGGTGTGCACAAGTAAGTAAATCAATGAGCAATTAAGCAACAGATCTAAATAAAGGGGTTGAAAAGACAACTGTAATAACCATTTTTAACCGGAATAGTTGTATTTTTTGTTTGTTTGATTCAAATAAAAACTTTTTTTAAACTACCAATTTATACAATTTGTAGGAATAAACCACCGCTGCTCCGAGTGGCACATGAACTATACACAGTTAAGGCCTTAGCGCTGACATTTGGAAGTGTTAATGCTGGTGGCCGGTTTGACAGGCTGCTGCTGACAGTAAAGACCTTTCGCCTACAAACTTGTGCGGGAGTGAACCGATGTGTAGTCCTGCACTCTGCTGCTCCCAGTGAGCGAGGAGCAGGAACTGCTACAGGCTCCAGTATCTGAACCCGTCAAGCCCAGACACGGCCCTGTACCAGCCCTGAGAGTAAACAGTACAGTTCATATCCCCTGGTTAGACAAGCAACGGCCAGGAAAGCAGAGGAGGAGGAGGAGGTGGAGTAAAAACACAGGGAAGAGGGAGGAGGACTGTCAGCGTGCCCATCATGCATGTGCATGCATGTGCACATCCCAGACATTGGGAAAGTTTGTAGACTGTTTTCAACCACCTGATTGGGCCTATAAATGTCCTCTGTTGGTAAACACCGTGTCTGTCTGTGTTTGTCTTGAGTGACCTGGAAATAGATATCTAAATAACATTCCTGACATTACTTTTGTGGTGTAGGTCAACACTTTACCAAGATTATTCTCAGTTGTTTGCTTTATTCACAACTGAGACCTGAATACGTCTTGTATAAACATAAAAAAATGTTAAACATACAGAGGTGAGATAATGTTGTTTTCTGTAGGTTTTATGTTTAGAAAGCTGTAAACATAAGTGCATAGGTTCAAGATGTAGAGCAAAGTGAACTGAGCTGAAACATCGGATGGTATTTATCAACCCTGGACACTTTGTTTGTCCAAGTCGGAGAAGAAAATGCCCGAGGAGAAATACAATTCCTGAAAGGCAGACATGCTCACATACTTTCAGAGCAGAAAAAGGGCTGCTGGAATGAGTGATAGGCTACCGTCCTACACTGAACCCTGCAAGAAACCCATTTAACCCATTCTACGACTACCTATCACTTATTTTCATTTTAACTGTTGATATTGTTTTCACAGCAGCAACCGGTCCACCTTTTGATAGATGGAACCAGCAAACTTTCTGCATTTCAGCTGACTAAGCAATTAATGATTTAATCTCAAGCCAATTAGGAGTTATTCACAAATAACGATTTTTTTTTGAGCATACATCACAGCACAGCAAGAGTATTAATGAAATTGTTTAGACATGTTTATACATGCTGTATTTTTTCATTCTATTCAATAGTCACAAGTAACGTCAGCTAATGAAACACATGTTAACCTTGAATAAAATAGCATATTATTCTGGGTTTGAATCCTGCTTCAAACATTATACATTAACTTTACATTTACTCAACAACATATATTACATGTGTATAGTCGTTTTTGTGCAAGTCAATGCAAAACATTTGTATTGTCCCTTTAACTATAACTACGGGCACATAAAAACACTGCATACAAATAAAAGTTGGAATACAAAATAATAAAAAATGCATGTTTTGCCTGCTAGTTGTTTTTTACAAAGTGTACGGCTTTGATTTTGCACAACATATCTGTATTCTCTGCAACCTCGGCTCTCCACACAGTGACTACGGAGGGAAAATAAGTTTGTACGGTGGCTGACAAGGGCAATCGCGCTGCAACGGCCTGAACTATTTTCATTAGAAGGAACAGGCTGCAAATTCAGTAACGATGCAAATTCAAAAACACATGCAAAAGTGTAAAGCCCCCTACAGGTCTGAAGCTCTTCTGTTGTGATGACTGGCATCATAACTGAATTTGCAGACTGTCTCTTCTGATGGAAACCGTTTGGGCCGCTGCAGCGCGATTGCCCTTGTCGGGCGCTGGTTTAGCTCAGTTGGTAGAGCAGGCGCACCATGTACAGAGGCTACAGTCCTCGATGCACTGATCGCAGGTTTGACTCCCGATCTGCCGATCATTTGGTGCATGTCATGCCCCACTCCTCTCTTTAGCTGTGCTATATAATAAGAGCAAAAGAAAATGCATTATCGCTGCTCAATATAGAATAAAACAAATAAAATATACTGTATTTTGTACTCAATCCAACTGCTTGACACCTGAAGTACTCTTCAATAAATAACTCAACTAGACTAAATCGATAAATCAATGTACGAATCAACAGACAGCATGTGCACAGCTGCTTAAGTCATGTCTGGTGAGAATTTATAAACACTTTCACTTTTAGTGCTGCTTGTCTGAACTTGAAAAAACCTCATAAGAAATCTGATATGACACTTGACAGATAGAAAAGACAAGGAGTGAAGAGACTCTTGGTGGTACCAGCTTGACAACAACCCCCTCAATCCAGTTCCTCCTTTTAGCGGTTCACAGTCCCACTTCCTCAAACTGCGACCCCTCACCCCCCCAAAAAGAATCTCTGCCATTGGCCAGTTTCAGTCACAGGCCGTTTTCAGGAATTTGTTATTGTGAACCATCACAGAATTCTCAGCAACTCAGGTTTTCTTCCAGGAACTACGATCCACTGAGCCTGTGCAAACACACACACATGCTCCTTCACACACACACACACACACACACACACACACACAGTCACACTGTGTGCGCATGCTAGCCCACGCACATGCACATTACTTGGCAACGCAGTAAGTAAGTGACCCACACATTAAGAATACAGCAGAGAGGCCTCATTGGTAGGGGGCGGACAGGCGGGATTCCTTCCTATGTGTTGTCCACCAATCGGTGCAGGCAGAGTGATAAACATGGTTGTAACTGGATCCTTGCAGCACATTGTGTTCCCTCTGCACTAAGAAAAAAAACAACTAGCCTCTCCTCACTTCCTGCAAACAGTTAATCTTCTTGTTTATTCTAGTGTGGATTTACGGGAAGTTAACATCTTCTTCAGGCATAAATATCATACTGGCGTCTCTCTCCCCTGTGTGTGTGTTAACGCAGAGGCTAAACAACAAAAGGATCAAATAAGCACACTGACCAGGGGAGTGAGTCATCGAGGCTGGGGACACAACGTTAGAGGTACAAACTGTCCTTGTCTTTATACAGAATGGGGCCAGTGGGCTGCCAAGTAAACTACCCTACTCTCCACAGAGCAGGCATGCAGCCTGGAAAAGTACTATTAACAACACCATGTGCTGAATGTTGTTATTTCTGTGCAGCCATTCAAATCAAAGCCTCTCATAAAATGTATTAAAGGTGTACACACTTAGTTACTTTAGCACCTTATTACATTGTAGAAAAAAGGTGTAATACAGAAAAACTATAGAAAAAGGAAGGCAAATAATACAGATTCAACATAGAAACTTCCAGTTCAAATCTGTTCCGATAAGTGGGCAGGGTCACCCTGATATTTTGAACTCAAGTCCTCGTGATAACCTCATAACCTCTTCCCCGCCTCCATCCTTTCACTACCAAAGAAGCCTGTTGAATCTGGTTCAGTTCTAGAGAAACAGAGGGAAAAGCCGGAGTGTTTCCGGTCAGAGGGCGGCGTTTGTTTACCAGCCGCAGAGGCAGCATGGCAGGAGCGAGTGTCATATTACAGCCGATGCTCATTTAGTCAGTTAGCTCGTCAGCTGACCGGGGCTCTCCTCGCTCCACCACAGAGTGCCCCTTCAGGCCGCCCCTCTCACAAAAACCGATACTTTTCTTTTATTACTCAGCAAAGGACAAAAACAACACGCCTGCGGAGGGCCAGGCAACTACAGGTCATGTTTGCTGGATTTGCTTCAAGTAGAACATTCAATGACTCATTAACAATAACAAGACCACTGGAATAAACCTCCAAGTCATTTCAACAACACAGGAAGCTTTGAAGAGCCAAACTGAAAGACTTTTTACAAGAATTCAACCACTGTGACATTTTTGTCCACGTCACTGGATAAAAATCTGCACTTGATTTATGATTAGTTTTTGTTTTTAAAAAAAGGGAATAGCTGGACTTTTTAAAGCTGCAAGAATCAATATTTTTAAATCAATAATGAAAATAAATACAACGATGTAGCCGACAGAAAGAGAATTATCATCAGACTTCCAAAACTTTACTGTATGGTTCACTTTCAGAGCTCTCATCGGCTCCTTTTCCAATCACCAAAGGAAGATCTAAAAAAAAAACATTTTATGCTACAGCCAAGCAACAACAAGCTGGTGAACAAAGCCGAGAATTACAGCAGTGAAATGTCCCTTTAAAATTAGGTGGAGACCAAAATAGCGCTAAAAAAAGAGTGAATATTGGACTTACATTCGGCAAAACACGACTCTAAATAAATGACAATGTTGCTCCATTCTCAAAAACTGTTAACAGGCAAATAATGGCTAGCATTGTAGGCATAACTTTAAGATACTAATATGTCAGTGAAAAAAATCAGCTTCCGCTAACAATTATTTTCATTATTTATCGATAAAAGAAGAAGAAATAAATGTCTTGTCTTGTTGACAAACACTAACGGCTGGACCGCACAGGATCCGTGTCTGCCGTGTTCTGTGTGCTCTGCGGTTCTGGTCCGTCAGACAGCGCATGCCCGACCCCACAGGAGCCGTTTCTGGACCAAAGCGCAGCGGAGCGCTGGCCCAAGAGGTCACACGATCGCGGGAGAACGACAGTATCGTGCAGGAATTGTAAAATCACATGATAACGTCAATGTTAAAACAGAGCAACACACAAACAACAGATCGGTTGATTATCTGCTCATTCGGATATGATTCTGTGATTTTTTTTGGTTTCATTTTGAAATGAACTGATGCTCAATGCTGTTTTCGTGTCTGACTTCCTGTTTGGATTGATTGACGCGTGCTTAAAGCGGCCTCCATCGAAAACAGACTCTGGAGTCACGCTTCCGGGGCACGTCAGAGACGGAACGCTGCGCATGCTGTGGAAACATGAGGATTGAATAGAGTGGGCGTGATCACATCCGGAACAAGGCGAACTCAAACCCTGTGGGTCGAGAAAAAACAGAATTTTTGGTTTGTTTGTTTTGATTTTTTCTCATATTTGATATTCAAAGGCATTTAATGTCATAAAATTGACTCATTATTTGAGATCCATATATCTGACTCTTTTTCAATACAATGTCTGGGCTCCACCTTCAGATAAAGAAGCTAAAAGGTAAAACTAATCTGAGACAAATTTCATGCAACAGCACATTTTTCGTCACACTAAGACTGACAGGTTTGGCATTTGACACGCTAGTAAAATACACTTGCGGTTTCCTTTAGAGCATTAAGGTAATGTAAGCTGTTGCAAACCTGTTCCACCCAGCGGAGTACGAGTGGGCACTAATTCAACTCTGGGTTGCTGGTGCATGATAATTTTTAAAAACCTCATGTTGTCTTTCCAGAGAATTGGCCAGAATCACTCGCAGAGGGGCTGGATTCAATTAGAAATGTTTGTGTCCTTTGTCAAACAATGCCATATGGCTGGAGACAGCATGAGCACTTTGTGGGGCCTGCTGCTCTGTGAACAATAGCTCGACCACTGAGACACATTGTACAACAGAGGGGAAGCATGCAAGGCCTGAGACCAGCTTGCAATTTTCACAAAAAGACTAATTCATACTGTGGGAGAGAAACAGAAACAGCAGATAAAATAGGATTTTTTCCCCCCCAGATTATTTTCTGGCAACAAATGACAAACCAAAGGCTTCTATCAGCGGGTCCACTAGTACCTCGTTCTGCCTTTTTCTGCAGGAGGAGCAGCTGAGGACGGCCTGAAAGGGACTCTGGGCTTCAGGATGGACACAGTGGAGGAGTCTGGCACAGGGACGGAGTAAACTCTCTGGACCACCACCTCAACGTCCTGCCCCACAGAGCCAGCCTGGCCGAGCCCCTCAATCGCTTCCAGGAGAGAAAGGCAGTGTCTTGTCAAAACTCCTGAGCCCCCAAAACTGCACAGAACGTCAGAGGCTGCAACCTGAAGGGAGGAAACAGAGGAAAATTAGACTGAACTCAACGTAAAACACGTATTACAGCACAGAGCAGAAAAGCGATACTTTGTTTAAAATCATATTTAAAGTAATAACTTCGAAGATTTTCATTGAAATAAATGTTAAGTCAACATTTATCACCGAGGTGATAGAGCCTATGGCCCACTGATGAAAGCATTTGCATTTGCAGAATTAAGGACTGGGTGTGTTTGGTGACATTCACAGAAAAAAATCACAAGCGGCGCCCAGTTAGTGACGTGTTTTCTGGCTGATCCAGCAGTGGTTGGTCTGCCAGAGAGGGTAGGCGGAGCCAAGCGGCTGCTTTTCCGCTCTCTGCAAGTGTTGCGAGTAAACAGTAATCTGCTATGGCTGAACAAACAAAGATCGATGACTACAGATACAACTTCATAAATAAGTGAAAATCCAAAGAAAAAGAAACAAATTCGACGCTCAGATGAAGGCAAACAGTCTAAAAAGGAAAGCGACCGCAAGCGAGGGAAATCAAGAGTTACAACCGGAGCCAACCGTGGACGTCACACATGCAACACTGTTTGGATATCTGGGAAGTGTGCTCCCGCAATTACAGTTTATTGCCATAGGTGGCGCCAAAGAGAATGAAACTGAGATTTTCGAGATTATAACTTTGATGTAAAATTTGTATTCAAAAAACGAGACATCAATTTGGATTTTGAAAACTGCAATGGAAATAATTTACTGTTACACCAATCAATTAAAGAAAAAATAATCAAAGTTAATGATGAAAATATTTATTAGCCGCAGCTTTATGCTCAATTGACATCCTCCAGTAAGACAGATTTCTACTTTCTACAGATAGATTTCTATTTTCTATTTTTGTCAAAGTAGTAAACAACATAACAGGGCTGCAATTATATCATGTGTGATTACTTTTTTGATTAATCTCTAAAGGTGGCTGCTCACTGCCCGGACAACGCCCAACTCACCTCAACATTCTACAGTTGGCAGTTGCTGGTTCTTTGGAATGTTCCGGAAACCAACTGCCAGACATCAACTGACAGGACAGACTTTTTCTTATTTTATTGCTTTATTTTGCATCGACGAAGGTCGTGCGTATGGTCCGCACACAAGAATAGGCTAGTTGTCAAAGGAACTTAATCAGAATGTTATGGTTTGTTGGGAAGAGGCAGACATTGGTCTGACTTTCCATGACTCCACCGAACCTGACTGGATTATGACCCATCAGTTGGTGTTGGTCGGAGCTGGTTGACGTTTGTCTGGGCAGTGTGCAGCCACCATAAAAGTCCAAAATGAAATTGAGACGCTGTCAGATGTGGCTTATTTTGTTCTATTTAACAAAACAAAGGGATCTTCAAATTTAGGAAATCGGGCGTGTAAGTAAACCAACCCCAGGTATCATATCCCCACAACAGAGAGTGAACATACCTGTTGCTGACTGATTAAACACTCCATCGAGACCATTTATTATTCTTTGTTCAAAAATATTGTGAATTGAAAGTAATGATCCTGTTGGCAAAATGTGTTGTTTGCATAGTTGCATCTGTTTTGTATTATAAATTCATGAGGAATAATCTATGAGTAATACATTTGTTTAGAATGTATAACTAATATTGACACAAGCCTCCTAACGTGATAATTCCATATCGGGTTTTGCAGATAAACAACTAACACTGAGGAGATCTTAATGGACGACAGCCAGACTGCTCTGCACACAACATACTCGAGCTGTCCAAGGTGTTTATATTGAATCTATTAGACTGATTTGATTTTCTGTCGTACAACTGGGAGGTTTAAAACAGCTTGTTTAGTGTCCTTTATGATCTCACTGTGCAATGAATTTAAATGAGGAATTACATGTAAGACACTTGACACTAATGCTATCAAAGCACACACACCTGTTCAGCATCGTTCCCCTCTGAGGTTCCTCCGACCTCGAGCAGTCCAAATGTTTTACACAGAGGATACGGACCGCGCCTCCCTGCTGACAGCAGGCCTCCAGGACTGGGCATGTTGGCTGCTTTGGATGCAGAGGAGACTTTCTGGCTGAAGTGTGTGTTTAGAATAATATCGCAGCTGAAGCCCTCGATAGAAAGACTTTGCCTGTGAAGAGACAAAGTTCATGAGTTTTAGATTTGGGATACAGAAGTTGTTTCAGTGCTGTTTTTACATATATCCTTCTATAGAAACACTTTCTTTTTGCATGGTGCAAATAAATGATGAAATTTAACATTTTTAGGGTGTTAGGCAATGATACAGTTGTTGTGATCAGCCTGATGAAAGCAGATTTTACAGTACACTGAAAGTAGATTATTGCACAAACGTCAGGGGGCGAGAGCTCGAGACAGTTTGAATGTCAGACTCAGATAAGGTACCAGCCACCTCCGCAGGTCTGTTCGCCAAGTACCACCCAGCACGGAGTACAAGTTCATATACGTCCTCCTACCATGCAAGTGAAAATACACAACGGATGCACTTCGTCCTCTTAAAAAGACACATTTTCCATGTAATTGTGGTTCTCAATAGGGCTACACCTCACAGCGCGGAACAGCTCGATTAAAAACACTTTCCAAACGTGACATCATGTGTGGAAAAAACTTCAACGCCCGTCTCAATCAAAGCTGAGCGTATGGTGACGAAAAACACAGAATGAATGCAAAGACTGCATATGTGTGACCTGAGGTAACCTGCTAGTGTTTAATTTTTCCATGACAGAACCAGCTTAGATGTCACTCATCCGTGCGTGCCAAGAGGGCGATGCTGAAAAAGTCTGGGCAAGTAATACAGCTCACTAAAGTGGCATAAATATGTTTTTATTATAATGAAATTAATGATCGCACGTAATAATGGGTATAGGAAAAATGACACCATCTGGGTTTAGATTTAACGCCTAAAAGCCTCACTCCCCCCCCTTAATTCTGCCACCAGGATAATGAGAGCTCATTTTACAGTAATGGAAACGGCGTATGGGGAAAAAACACCAGTAAACACTAATTTGCAAAATAAAAAGAGCCCCGTTGATGGAAGAGGGAAGAAACACAGAGAGGGAAAGTGTTAAAGACTGAGGAAAAATGCTTTTACAGAGAGAGCTTCAGGACTTTCAGCGGGCATTTCCTCTAACGAAACCTGCATGCTTATTAATACAACAGGGTGATGTACTCTGCTTTCATCACAGCGTTTCTAGTTCTAATTGGGATTCTTGTTTCTAGGGTTGTAAGAAATATGCATCGATTTAATGATCCATGATCCAATCTCATCAATGCAAAGGGGAAATATCAATCCATCTTTTCATCTTCACGATAAACCTTTATTTTGAAATTCTAAATAATAATGGCTAATCTGTGTCACCATCTTCAGTAAGTTCTGTGTTAACCATAGGACACTGAAGTGCATTTAATTGAATTGAAATGTTGTTGTGACAGGCCTAATGATAAAAGCCAATATTGCACTGTTGTTGAAAGAAGCAACATAATAGTGATGTGTGAGTCATGAGTCAATCGCTTGAAACGAACAACTCTTTTTACTGACTCGGGAGTCACGAGTCCTCATCTCCACTAACACGTTCACTGACTCACCCCTCCTTAACGCTACCTGCCACAGCAAACTACGAGTTCGAGGCGAGACCACCGTATAAGCCTCGCCCTTTGAGACAAACAACCACTTTGACGCTGGTTTCAAGTCAGTACTCAATCGACCGACTGACACAACCACCCACCCGCTCACTCCTCTCCCAACCCGGCAGGCCACAAAGCACTTTTTCCGCAAACAGTCATGACTCGCCTTATAATAGAAATTGATCAATTAGGATCCAAAAACAACCGGAAGGTCGAGATGTGCTGCACGATTAAATTTAATCTCCATTAATGTAAGTGGAGTGCTGTACGGGAGTTAGCCCGATCGGGCAACAGAAGTCTCTTATGTGCTATATGGGCGCTCGAGTGACTCGAAAACCCGACTCTCTTTGTGCGCGACTCATCCAAACTCGAGTTAGTAAAAAGAGTCGAACCTCCCATCGCTACAATATAAGGCTGTATCTTCATAAAACCAGTCATTTAGCACTGTAGTTGCTTCTTGCGCTGGTGGCTTCAAGGAAAACAGACAGTGATCCAACTGTCTTTTTGACATCAATAATAGCACTTGGAAACACTTGGGTGGTGGAAGTTGAAAAGTTTTCTGTTTCCACTTCAAGCTAAATGGCACACACCTTAAAGATACAGAGCCTGAGAACAGAAAAACCTGAATAATAGCCGGGTAATTATAAGGCAGCTTGTTTGTGGTAAGTCTGAATTACGACTTAATACCTTCCACAAGTGACACGGATAATGGTGTGATGATTGCTTATCATCACTGACTCAGAGCCAAGAGCACTGTGTGACTGGAACAGCCGTGCGTGTCGCAGCTCGTCTCAGACCTCGGGTGATAGTCGAACCAGAGGAATCAAACACACAGAGCGGGAGGGGAAAAGCTAGGTTTGGGCGTGCAATGAAAACAGGAAGACTGAAAATGTTGAGGAACTAAATTATTATTAATCATTGCAGGATTTATGATTACTTACTAAGACAAACTGCAGGCTAATGTGACCTTTGAAAGGGTTATAAAGTTACGTTTTTGGGTGTTTATTTAATGTTTTGATCATTTTGAAGGCTGTACTTTTGAGTTGTTGAGCTGTGCTACATTAAACTGACAGCTGATTTGAATATTTAATCTACCCTCATTGATAAAAATGGCTTACTGTTAACATTGATTCCTACGAATGAGTGTTAATAAGTAATAGCTATTGATTGATATGAAAAATGTACAGCACACACAGCAGATAGAGGATGACACAGTGACACACACATCTGTACACTCTTTGCATAGTTAGAACAACATCCGGGACAGTCAAAATAAAATATAATGTCCTGATGTTATCTTTACAGAGGTAGTATTTATTGCAGGGTGATTGTCCTTGAATGAGTTTAATTGTACATACAGTCCTTGGCAGACGCTTGGATGACTCATCCACTCAATCAACTGAGAATGAATCCACTGTTGTTGTGACAGGCAATAATCACACACATCTGCTTGTTACACCTTGAAAAGTGCTTAGATGTTAAACTCAGGCTAAATATGCAACATAATATAAACTAATTTGTTAGTATCTTATTTCACAATGGAAACCTGATTCTAAAAATCTGTATTTATCTGACAGTGTAGTTAACAGGGACAGTATAGCTATATGTATTAATTACTTTTCAGATGAATACTGATTGTTGAATGTACTGACTGCCTCTCATGTCTTTACTGACAGAGGGAGGACAGTGGGTAGTGTTGGAAATGTTGTCATGTTGGAATGAGAGAATGGGCGATGATACACGGCAAAGTGCCAAGGGTTAGAGTTGAACCCGAGGCATTGAGGACTGTTGCCTCTGTACACGGGCTGCCGATTTAACCGCTGAGCGAAACTGGTGTCATCGAATCTGTTTCTAAATTATAATGCAATTTTATATATTAAACCACCTACCCCCTATCCGAATGGGTCCAGACCGCTATCCTGATAGGTACAAGGCTGCTTGTCCAACAATGGAAGTCAGCTCACACCCCATCAGTCCCTGACTGGCATAATCGACTTGCCAGGGTGGGAGCATATGAATGGATCTCCTACTCACTGCTGTGTTGGATAGATCAGAACCACTCAAAGTGGGAAACATTTCTTCTCTATATAAACAGCCCTTAAATACAAACTCAGGGCGTAGCCCTCCTTCTGTATGTCGTCTTTCTTGTGTATGTTTATTAGGTCTTAAAGGTATAATCTCGAAGATCACAATTTCGTTCTCTTTGGCGGCACCTAATGCCGATAAAAGGTAATTGCGGGAGTACACTTCCCAATTTAAACAGACGTCTATGGTTGGCTCCCTTTGTCACAGTTGTAACTCTCCATTTTCTTCGCTGACGGTCGCTTTCCTTTTTAGACCGTTTGCCTTCATCTGAGCGTCGAGTTTGTTTCTTTTTCTTTGGATTTTCACTTATTGTTGAAGTTGTATCTGTAGTCATCAATCTTTTCTTTGTTTGTTCAGCCATAGTAGATTACTGTTTACTCGCAACACTTGCAGAGAGCGGGAAAGCAGCCGCTTAGCTCCGCCTACCCTCTCTGGCAGACCGACCACTGCTGGCTGATGGAAAACGCGTCACTAACTGGGCGCTCCTTGTGATTTTTTCTGCGAATGTCCTACAGACACCCAGTAGTAATAACACTATATACTGCAAATGCAAAGGCTGTCATCAGTGGGCCACAGGCTCAATCACCATTGTGTTGCCTCATTCGGTTATAGATAGTGACTTAACAGACAGCTATTTAAATTAAAATCTTCCAGATTATATCTTTAAAAAAAAATCAACACAGCATTTTTTTCCCTTATTTCATGTATTTATTTATTCATTTTTATTTAGTTTACTTTTCTTGCTGTTAAGTTGTTATGGTTTTCAGTTTAAAGTGATGTATTTATGTACTCTATTTTCCATTGTTTGTTGTGTGTTTATACTTTTATGTCTGGTCAAAATTTCAATTTAAAAAAAAAATCACCTACTCAGATGAAGATGAGGGATATCGCTACATCCATGTTGCTGGATGAGTTTGACTGAATAATATGATGTTATTGTATTATCATATATCATTTCAGATCATCACAGCATGTTTTGTTTCTTTTCTCTTATTTGATTGCAATACTTATAGATTATTCTTTATACGTATATGTACATCTGGTTTGAATATAAACAACTGTTTGGGTTGACTCTGCATAAATACTTTGACTAATTTAATTGAAATGAATTAAACTATAAGCAGTAATACAGTAAGTAGTAGAAGAAGTATATTGTGCGAGTGCTTTTTCCAGTTCTTAATATTTGCCATGCTTAAAACTGACTTCTCTAAACTTCTAAAAACAATCACTCATGTTATGATTTAGCCTGATGGGATGTTTATCAGTCAAAATCTGAGCAGGGATCAGTAAGCAGTGAAAGCCTTACTGTTGTGTTAGTAGAGCGGAACGTACTGTTCACGAGAACAGGTTCAAAAGCCGTACAGGAAGTGTGACCCTATTGTGAACAGGTGAGTGGGCCGCTGTCATCATCAGACAGGTAGCCGTTCTAAGGAGTGGCCCCGGCTGCTGCCGTCACAGCTCGTAAGTGAATAACCCCTGCAGGTATTTCCGCTCAGGCCTCGGCCCACTCACAGCGAGGCGTGGGAGGTGGGAGGAGCGACCTACTCACTGCAGGAATTATGGGGGAGGTTAACCCCTCGAGAGTCACACCGGAAACTGACGAGAGGAATTTTACCAGAATGATTCTGGTCAAACATTTCCGGGTTTTTCCACTTTTGGCTGTTTTGGCTGTAGAAGTGGGATTAAGGAATATCACTTTGGAGAACATTAAACTTGCCATAACTGTTTTGTTAGGATTTAAGGACGTTTTATTGAGTTAGAATATGATTGATTTTAAATGTAGACCAGCAGAAAAATATTTAAACAAACAGAGGATTTAAGGACGCCTGTACGGATGAAAATATTCTTTGAAAGAGTAAACGGGTGTGTTTGGTTGTGGCTTTAGTTTTTCTTGTGATTTCAGGAATACAATACAACAGGAAAGGAGAGGTGCTAAAAAGCCAGAGACACTCTCATACCGCCATGTGTTTTCAATCTCAGCCCTTTGGCTCCCTCCACTCTCTGCTCCCAAATGCTCCAGAAAATAATCTTACTCTGTTTTTTCCCCCGGCTTGCTGGAAATGACCTAACGACTGCCAGGAAGAGGAATGCGAAGCATTCCCTGGAGCTGTTCGTGACGTCGGAGCGCTGAGGAGGCCCCTGCTCTTCCGCCAGCTTGGATATTCCAGAGCACACTCAACCCAAACTCCCAACAGCTGGAGTCAACTGCTGCCTCGCTCCAACTCCAAAACAATCCCAAGAACACACACGCCCCCACCTCCCACCTCCTATCCTCCCTGCCCAGTATATGTTCCTCACATCTGGGGCTTTGCAGCTCAGCTTTGTGAGCTGAGAACACTCTTATACTTACAACCCAAAATGATTATATTTGATCCAAACAAGACAAATATCTTTCATTTTAATCTTTTTTTATGTCAATTTTCATGTGTAGAAATCACTCATAGTATGCCTCCTCAGCATTTTTTGCAACATTCTGAAAGTATTTGTCCAGCATGTAGTGAGTCAATGTTGTGCACGTGTAGTTTTTGTTCGCCGGCCAAAAGATAATAGAGTTAAAAAGCAGGGAAATGCCAGAAAGGTTTCACTGATCAGTCTGATACGTATTTAGTTTCACCATGCTGTCATTGCTATTTTAGATCGGTTACATGTTATACCCTTAAAACTGAGCTCAAACAATTAATCAATTTCCTGATTGAAAAAAAAAAAAAGATCAGAGTTTTTGCCCTGTCACTGAAGTCTTTCTGTGTTTGATATCACTGTAAACTGAATGTCTTTGGGTTTTGGTCAGCTCTGACTATTTGAATATGTCATGTTGGACTTTAGGATACTGTGGTGTGCATTTTTCAACGCTTTCATATACTTAAAGGCGAGTTCAGAGTCTGTTTGAACCGAACCCTGGAGCGCTTGTCCCCTCTGTGTGATTGTTTAGGTAGGTGTGAACGCCAGAATCAAACTCTGGTGCGGACTAAACAACCGGACAGGTCCGCTAGAAAAGATGAGTCTCGGTCCGTTTCCAAACGAACCACGGTCCGGTTTGATTCTGTTGTGAACATAAATGGACTTAAAGAAGGACCAAATACAGGACGCAAACCAAAAACGCTGTGCATTGTGGGTTGTTAATGGGTGCTTACTCTGGCAGAGACAGACAGGCAGCAAGGCAGCAAGATGAGTAGAAGACAGACGTGGAGGAGCGACGAGGGAATAGAAATGGAGAGAGAAAACACAGAGGTATTCAAACTGTTCAGGGAGAAACTAAAGGAGGATGGAACTGATCGAACAGTGGAGCAATGTCAGATAAAAGTAACTCTCCCTCTCTGTTTACTTCAGGGAGTTTCCCACATGGAAATTCTGACCAATCAGAAAGCAGTGTCCTTGCGCATCAAAACTTTTGGTCCACTGGTTTAAGCTGCTGTGAGAACACAAACCAAATGCAACATTGTAACAATTTGGTCTTTGATTTGGTTAAAACAGACGTTAGGTGTGAAAAGCACCCTAAGACACCTAAGAATATTTTCTTCAGATTCATAAATAATCAAAAATAATCATCAACTGCAGTCCTACTTATTATAAAAGCTTGCAAATCACCCTCAGTTGCATTAGACCCTCTCCCAAACCCAAGCAGTTGATATATTTTAAGACATGCAGCACACAGCATGTCTTGTATGTCACTGTCAGGTCAACTCTCAGTGTATGTGTACAACTTTTTGTAATATGCTTTTGCTTGTATGTTCATGTGTTAAACATAAATCTTCAGCCGATTAATGTGTCTATTCTGCACATGCATCATTGTGCACAGTGAGGGCGACACATCCAGATGAGGAAACAGTGAAGAAAACACATTTTATGTATCGCATTGTCTCACCACGGTGGGTATATGTGGATGATATCTCTGGGTGCAGGAATCAGCTGGGCTGCAGTCTCTCTGTTGAACAACACCAGCATACGAGCGCTCTCCCCAGGGACGGGGTCACTGTGCTGGTGGCCCTCTCTGGGGGGCTGCTGGTGCTCACAGAGCGCCAGTTGCATGCTGCACTCCTCCTGAACCTCCAGCACCTCCAGCACTAGTTTGCCAGGCCTGTCCACTGGAGAGCAGAGCAGAAAACAACAACACAGATGTTTGAGTGTTTGTCCGTTTCAGTGTGTGTGTGTGTGTGCGTGTGTGCTTGTACAGATTGTACTCATGCTCTCACGGACTCTCGCTCTCTGTGGGACTCATTATGCGTTTTGTGACTAGTTCAGTTTTAGAATCAGAACAATTTGCACTGCATATCTGTCAAGCTTTTTCTGACTCAGGCTGAGTTGGATATGAAATGCAGTGAATCCCACTGGGTGAGTGTGCAAATGTTTGGAATTTCACCATGGTGCTGACTGTGCTCTTGGCCTGAACGATAAAGAGAAAATAACACAGAGCAAATCAGGAAAATGTCCAGAAACTGTAAATCAAACCAAGATAATAAGACAAACTTGGCTGTATGTACATTATTGGTGATTGCAATGAATTGTGAAAAGTGCAGCACGAGAGCACACAGTCGGTGCAGTTCAGTGTTTGTGCACGTTAGCGATGCCTGAGAGTGGCCTGAGGGGGAAGTTTAATATGACTAAATCATAACAAAGGGATCGCTAGAGAGCTGCAAAGTTTTAACATGCATTTGCCCAAACATGAATGTTAAGTGCTTTCTTTGCACTCAGTGCATTTACGTCACAGATCACAAAATCATCAGAGCAACCGCCAGCAGCAGGCATAAGCTAAGAAAGCACTCGAGTCCTCTTGCTGACCTGTAATGAGCTGATAGTTCTCAAGAAGAGCTTTTTGTCAGGAAATAATTCAAGGCCTGTGACATGCACAGGTGAACTTACATCACACATAGAAACCACAACAACATTGATAAACAGGTGTCTGGTAACAGTGTTGTTATTGTTAAGAATTTCTCAGGAAGCGGGACGAATAAAAATCAATGCAATTCTACGAAAAATCACAAAATGTCATGTTTTTAAGTTTAATCCTTTAATTGAAAAAAATCTAATAAAGATTAGACTTTAAAAAAAAGAAGAATTCAATTCAATGTAAATCTCAATGCTAAGTTTAACGCTACAAACACTAAATAAACCAAACCACTGACTGACCACAGACTCTAACTTGTATCAAGAGTGTTGTTTTTTTCCACAATCAACTGTCACTTTTAAGTCACTGCTTGTGTCCTATTATGAGGAGACACTTAACGAGAGAAACAAAGTGGTTTTGTTCACCACGGAAAGGAAAATAAGACCTAGGCAAGCAGTTTCCTGTCACCTACATACTGAGTTCACAGTTCAGAGGCACAGCGATCAACCTACTTCCTCCTCACGGCCTCTCAATGCTGTCACAGACAATAAAAAAGACAATGGCTTCATCCCACACACAAATCAAAGTTTATCATTAAATGTGATTCAGAGGTGAATGCGTATGAGGATCGGGGGGTGGATCACCTGTTGCTGCTGATGTGTCAGAGACGAACTGATGCCTCCAGAAGCTAACGGCTGACCTCTGTCTGCACTGGAGTCGATTCAGCCTCTCAGCAAGACCCCCACTGTGCAACAAATACACACACACACACACACACACACACACACACACAAAGGCACAACATTTAATTCTACTCAATAAACCCACGAAGCACACAGAGCTTGAACCAAAGCACATGCAACATGTGAGATTTTCTGATGCACAAAAACACGCTGTCGAAGACAACAGATAGCCATCTGACAGGTTTGGGGGCCTTGGAAATGGCAACGACATTTAGCACCCACATCATGACACCAGGTGTCCCTTTTATCATCAGTTCTGCTGTGGAAACATCACCGCCAAAGTCATCTGGCAGAAAGCATAATGTCTATGATCATGTTTGCTCCTGTGATGAGGCAATACAGTGAAACACTTGATATGTACAGTAGTGTGAGGAAGGAATCAGCTCACGTGACCGATCCACATTAGCTTCTTCATTTATGTCATAGTAGAATTCTGTGTTTGATTCTCTGTGTAAAAACAAGTCCATTCAAACCTTTGAAATTTCCTTTTCTTTTTGGCGGAGTCTTCAGGAGTCTTGGACTGCCTGTCGAGCGGTTTCTGAGGCGTCTGCAGCATCGCCTGAGCAGATCTGACCCAGTCACTGACTGACCTTCTGCTGCCCTCACCAGTTTGGAGAAGAAAGCTCTCAGAGCCCAGCCTGCTGGAGGCCTCGGTACCGCCAACAGGCTCTTCGTCGGACATGTAGCCTGAGATCTCTAGCGCTGTCATCTGCAGACAGAAGTAATTATTATTATATTTACAAAAACGTAATTTGACCTAATTTTGAAATATGTCACGTTTCATTTCAAAGTGTTACATTAGAGATAAAAGCAAACACTTAATATCAGGGGGTGTTCAAAAATGGCCTCAGGCTTCAGTAAATTTATAACGAGTCATTAAAGATGGGATAGAATGAATACAATGGGTTGATATGGCACACTGATTCGCTGTCAGGCTGATTAATTCACAAGAAACGCAACACAACAATCCTTTTTGCTGTCTCACTGCTCGCTACACCTGAGGGAAGCAGCTCTCATGGAAAAATCCACATGAAACCTGAGTTCCTGTCATGTGCAGACAAGACCAGCATACCAGGCTCTGTCAGCCAACGTGCGTTCTTATTTGAATCAACTTGACCCTGCTAGGCGGGCTGCCAGCAGACGTCACACTCTAACCAGCTCCAGAGAATAAGGAACACTATGTTCCTGGCCGCCGCTCAAAAATGTTTTCACCCTGCGCTGAAAGCATTGTAAGTACACACAGCTCTGCGCAGTCTCGTCTACTCGCATGTTTTCCTGAACAAACAGTAGTAAAAAGATGTTTATAGCCCCGCTCTGTTGACACGGCCCTGATCTAGCTGCAGCCCTGACGTGGTGGGAGGCTGTTGACCCTTGATGTTAGCGAGCAACACGCTTCAACCTTGAAATGCAAAGTCGGCCTTGCAGCTCCGCCTGTCCACTTCAAGCACTGGTAAAATGGTACAGAAATCTGGCTGTTAGACATGAAGTGAGTCAGCCGTACATTTATCTGGAGTCATAAACTTTGACTTGGACAGGGATCTCTTCCTCTGTGTCCCGTTAGATCCGGTTTGGCAGTGTTTTAGCATGCTTTCCGGGCAGAAGAGAAACTAGGTTGTTATATTTCCGTTCTAATTCAATCAAAACGTGCTTATGTAGACTGAAATATCACGTTATAATGAATGCAAGTAATCTATGTGCCGTCACCGCGACTGCATATGCACTTGCACTCAAATTGTCAACCAAAATACCACATGCATACAAGCAGCTTCACCATATATGAAAAACTGGGACCCTTAAAAGTGTGTATCTGTCATCAGCCTCTGACCACAAGCCTCCTGCTCGCTGATCTTTGACCCCAGAGAGCTGATAGCAGCAAATTAAAGTGTGACAAAAGGAAGTAGCAGGGTCTGCGGGAGTGATGTTAATCTGTCTACAGGCTTCCTCTCACATACAGCCTGCAAACTCACTGGTTACTTACTTAACCCTGTGCTTTATAATATGATTAACATGAGTTTAAGTGGCGTTACTCACTGTTTTACAGTAACCTGATGACTCAGATTATTACCTGCTCCAACCAAGGCCACGCTATCTAGTCAATCATCTCAGTGATTTGGCCACGTATAGCTGATCAGTGCCATGGTGTTAAGTGTGCTGCAAAGCGACCAGACGCTGTGTGCGGGCTTGAACCTGAACACCTTCACCACCACTCCTTGTACATTCTCCCCATGCCAGCCTTGCCTTTAACAAACACAGAACGCTTTCTGAGAGCGAGCAGAACAACCCGAGTCTCCTCAGCGTGCAGCAGGAACCAAAACAGGCTGACTGCAATCACAACAAATGTATTTGTTGATTAACATGCCTTCAAGTGAATCACAGTGTGTGCATCTTATTGCGTACATTTAAAGAAGAAATGACATTAGCAATTCAACAATTAGTCGATTTATCAATTAGTTAATAGAAAAATCATCACCAACAACATAAATCAGTTAATCGTTTGAGTAATTTTTCACAAAACAATGGTAACTTCTTAAATGGAGATTTCCTTCCTTTCTCTGTTTCATATCAATAAAAATGAATATCTTCGGGTTTTAAGATTCCAAGCTGACGTCATTGAATGTCTCAAAACCTCAAAAACATTCAATGTACTCCAACATTACCCAGAAAAAGCAGTGAATTCCTACACTTAGGAAGGTGGAACGATCAAATGTTTGGCATTTTGGCATGAAAATTATTAAGTAGAAAAAAAAAACTCAATTTATGTCCTTATAAGCTGAGCTGCAGCTCTACAGTGTTTTGATTTCCATAAATAACTCTATTAAAAACTAATTATTTACACGTTTGAGTTCCAGAGGATTAAAAGCAGCTATTCCCTTCATCATCTCACATTACAAACTGCTTTAATGACTGCTTCGGATCAGTGAATAATTGGCAGCACACTCACTCAGTGTTTTATTGCTACCTCAGCTTGTGAACTTTGACTGCTTGGAACATGAGTGCACGGTGCAGCATTGGTTTGAGCCTGAGAGGCCCTTTCAGGACACGAGAGCATGACAGCTACACTCCCCCTGCTGGTAACAAGGCTTTATACACACATACAATACAACTAACTAAAACAAGTGAATAACGGAAAACTTGATTGTGAAGCTCATCAGATTTTTATAAAGACAGCGAACAGAATTTATCTGGCATCTCAGTGGATTCGAGGAAAAGTACAGACTTGAGTCACTACTTCTAGGGAATAAGCGTTCACTGACCGTCAAATGATCACTCTAATTAGAAACATACTTTGGGCTCAGTTTGCTATATAAAGTTACAGAGGCTATGTGGCTCCATCTAGTGTTCATTCAAGCACATAACATCCTTCAGAAAACCAAGCCAGGCAATATGCTGGACCTCAAAGTCCAGAATTCACTGCTCTTGCATACTTGCTGACCTTGAGATGTTGTAACCTATTTTGTTTTAACACAATTTTTATATTGCTCAAATCATGTAGGCCTGAAATAACCGATTATGAAATATGTTGACATTTAGGCGATAGTTGTAAACAATATGTATTATATTATACAGTATTTCAGCATGTCTATTAGAGGCTAAGTGGGTTGGATATTTTGCAGCAACAGAAAATGTTAGTAAGAGAAAAGCTCACTCACAATCTTCGGGTTATTTGGAGGTAAATCTTCTGGTTTTTCATCACAGGACTCCGACTCACAGTCAGAGATTTGCTGCCCGCTGTCCTTTTCATCCTCTTCCTCACACTCATCAAGATCGCTGTCTGTGTCAATAACAGGAAGGTCGTCTAAAGCGAGAAACAACAAGAAATGTTAACTTAAACAACATGTGTAACTTAAACTAACTTTGTAACTACCAGCTTTTCCCGGACTTTCGCACAACATCAGCCTATCAATGAATGGAGATGGCTCTGCTGTGAGTCTTGTCATGGCAACTGAGACTCAGGAAAAAAGCTAGTAAGAGTTAAAAAAAAAAAAAAAGAATAATAATAATACTTTCAAGTTTTTGAAAAAAACCTTTTTCTGATGGTCAGAAAAAATTGGCCAACAAAAATGCATAAAGCTCACAAATTTACCTGCATGCATAAAAAACAACATTTCCCTGTTTTACAGGAACTTATCTGCAGCTATATCTTGGTCAGGTTCAGCTGGAGTCTCGGCTGATTGCCTGACAACCTCACAATGACAACAAGACTTTCTAAAATGACTAAATCAAGAAATATTCCTATTTATTCATATTAAATGTACAGATAACAGTAGCATTAATCTTCTTATCTAACTCTCTACAAAAAAGCAAATCAGTGCACTTCCCCAAATGCTGCACTTCTCCTTTGGTAGTATTTTATAATGTTACAAACCCGTTGCCCAGATCAGTCATGAATTTTAATACTCGAATGATACAATAATCCAATAATACCTCAGAGTCATGACTGTGCAAGTAGCAACAGACAGACAGCAACTACCTTTATCAATGAGCATGCGCAGTGCTCGAGCAGGAGCTGAGGGTCTCCCTGGTCTCTGAGGATGTTGTTTCTGCTCTTGGGTCTCATCATCAGACTGCTCACCGTCGCTGGAGCTCCATGCAATGTTCACTGCGTCCTCATTACAGTGGATGGCACTGGTGTGCACTGGGAAAACAAAAGAGTACATAAGATGATTGTTTCATACTATGAGGAAGAGAAGATGAGAAGCCTGTAAAATTTGGACATCATCATGAGTAATGTCCAGAGTTGAACAGCTAAACCCTCATAATACTCACCTCCTAATCTTTCTCCTCCACTCTAAATTAAGAATAAATTAATGTCTAAATAGAGAAAAGATCAAAATAAAATAAACAATGAAAGAATAGGTACCAAGATTAAGAATCAGACCAAGCATTCAGCAGTTTCACTACTTGACTGTGTTTAATAATCTGTGGTACTGTATGGTTGCTTTTGTGTATTGAGGTTTGATACTCAGCCCTAGCTCAGTCCAAACATGAACTACATAGATTGTGATTGTATAATTAAACCGATGAACAAATTACCTAAAGCAGCGGACTGTGTCAACTTTCTTATGTCAGACAGTTTCCTTCCTGATGACTTGAGGTTCTGCAACAACAAAACACCACGAACAATGTCTGAGCACTAGTGTAATAATGCACAATAGTGGGGAAGGTAATAGGAGTGTTGATCAGGTACCCATTAAACTTTATCAACCTTTATCACAGGAGACTCCAGAAAGCTGTCTCCACACTTCTCCCAGCTCTTGGCAGAGGACACTGATGAGAGTGATGTTGGTTCCCTCGCTCCTTTTATGGAACCATTTTCCACATCATCCGGAAAGAAAACACACTTTATATCCTTGGAGGATCGTTTACGCTACGAAAATAGAGGAAGTGGAACAGTGAAGGCTTGGGTGACAAAAAAAGTTGTCCTTACTCAACCCTGAACCTCACTGATGGCTGCCCTGCATCACGATAGTTATCCCGGGGTTTACAGCCGGCTTAATTTACAAACACAGATCTGTTGTAATAATAAATACATTATCTGACTCATTTAATACATGACTGACAGGTAAACTCCAATGAGCTATGGGAGAGCAGGGGTGGACAGCTTTGGCTGCAGGAGCTAACTACCTGTAGCTTAAAGTTAGCAGGCTAACTGGCTTGTTAGCTTGTTTTCTTACCTTTCTTGCAGACATAGCGAAAAAGTTTAATATATTTGAGCCACTGTTATAGTCTGTTTGTGTCAACAGGACGCTGTCTAATCAACTCTTTTTTTGCCCATTGTTATGCAGTTACGGTTTGCCGGTCGTCGCTACTTTACTGGTTTGCTAACTAGCTATAAGTTCATAGCTGACGTTCATGCTGACCGCGGTGAAGTTAGTTTTAAGTTGGATATTTCACCGATTCACTCGGCTTTCCCCAGAGTTGGTAGAGGGAGGACGGTTAGCTGAACTCCGACCCCTCGCACCTAACAGGCAGAGCCTGCCTTAGTAATCAATAATTTACTGTTAAATGAACACAAAACCGAGGATTTTGTAATACGTGAAGGACTTGCCCATACAAAAATTAGGATTAAAAAAAAGAGGCCCTAAAACATCTAATTACACTGAATTGTATTGCTTGTTCTACTTTCTATTAATATTTTTTAATACAAAAATTAATGGATTTTTCCCCAAATAGATTCCATGTCATGTGATCTAGTGTTCTTACATCAATGTCAGATGTTAATTCTCACCTGGACAAATGAAAAACACCTCCTCTGTCATTGATATGAGGACACTAGGTCACATGACATGGAAGCTATTGGGGGAAAAAAACATACTAAGAGTTATATATTATATTATATTATATTATATTATAATAATGAAAAACAAGAATTTAAAATTAGTGGACAACATGTACCCAGTTTAGATGTATTTTTTTAATCCTCATTTTTAAATGGGTAAGTTATGGACGTATTATAAAAACCTCAGTTCTGTGTCCATGTAACAGTAATTTATTATCAACTACCAGCGAGAAAGCGTCGTTGGCTACCGGGTGAATGGCTGTCCAATATCCAACTTCAAACTAACTTCACTGAGGTTTAATACCGACTGTTGCTCAATCTGAAGAGGGGTGTGTTTGGTTTTTCAACAACGTGGACCGGAGGCAGCCCAGCTTCTCATCGAAAATGATAGCCTGCTTGCAATGATGGAAAGAAACTAAGTACATTTTTGACTAGTTCTCTTTAATAATAGTACTTAAATTCAAAATTGTTCCCATTTCTACTTCTTTATACTTATAATTTTGACTTGTTAGAACATGACAACATTATTTTGAAATCTGCTGTATAAATGTTTATTATAATATTGTTCATTGTTACTGATGTTTTAACATTTAAGCATTTACAGCGGTAGTTAATTATAATTTTGAGGTAACTGTAATTTACTTAAGTCTTTCAGTTATATGTTACTTCATTATACTTCTCAGCTACATTTTGGAGGTCAGAAATACTTTTCACATTAGCACATTCATTTAAATAACTTTTAGTTACTCTGTACTTTGCTGAGACAAATTCAGAATACAAAACATTAATCAATTTACTAGTTAGGAGTTGTTTGCAGAGATTAAGCCAACTGGATTTTGTTGTTAAAGTTGTTAAATCAGCTTCACCTTAACCAGCTGCTATATTAAAGTGATCTAATCCAGTAATATAATCAACACTGTACAAAAAGTATTTAGTGTGCTATTCTGCATCATGTGTACTTTAACTTTTGGTTTACTGAGTAAATTTTAATACTAAAACTAATGTAATTACATAGTTTTGAGTTAAGGATTTTTTTACTTGCAACAAAGTATTTCTTCACTACATTACCCTTTAAGCTTAGTAAAAGATTGAGTTCTTCCACCACTGAGCATTTCACAGTTAAATGATTTTTCTAACATTTAATAAGAAATGTAGCAGAAAATGAAATTACTAGTGTAGCACCACAAAATTCCCCTAGAGTGCAGCAGATGAGAAAATGTACTAGTAGTAATAGTGACTGATTGTAGATTAAAATATCTAATAATAACACAAATATAACTCTGCCTAAGAGTACTGTTACTTTTCTTGAAGTACATTTGCTGATTATACTTTTGTAGCTTTAAATTGGGTGAAAACAGCATTTAAGTAGATTTAGTAAGTCATGTGAGTATCTCTTCCAACACTGCCTACTTGTGTGGAGCATTCTCTGCATATGAAAACAAGTATTTCAAAATTATAATATTGTGAAATACTTTAACTTTATATCTAACTTGCACACTTTCTTTACTAATGCAGCATGTTGTCTAGCTGTGTGACTACCTTAAGATTTTATACTCTGAACACCTCAGCAGTAGTTGATATTTACAGCATATAACTTGTCACTGGGTGACATCACAACACTCCAGTGAACTTAAAATGTAATTTTATTACACCAAATCCATCCGAATCTCAACAACTTTCAAATAGCAGGTTAAACATACAAAAAGCTCACTTAACATACTCGGTTTTTTTATTAAATATGTAAAAAGCAGGTCAAGTTATTCACAAATAAAATGCAAACATGCAACACTTTTTTGGGGAATGCATAATGAGTGGGACATGAAAAAAAACATTTACCATTCATTAATTATTGACAGTACATGTTTACATTCCTTTTCATTTACACAATTATATATGACTAAAGCATTATGGTGCGCTGCCCAGTTCAATATTAGTAAATGCAATATTAAGAAAGAGGGTATACAATGTACTTACTGGAATATAGCATGGCAAATTACTCAGTGAACCGACTCCCTAAGACCTGTGGTTTAAAAAGAAATGCTCCAAAACAAACGGCTGAAATCTGAACAGACCACAACCTCCAGCTGAGGCTTAAAACATGAAATGCTGCATCATAATAAGACTAGTCCACAATAACGTTTCTTCCTTCCCTAGTTTATGGCATACAAAGTAAACTATCACCAAACCACCTTGTATAATGTGAGTAACACATTGTTGAGCACGCTGATTATCTGAAATCTTGTAATTTGTGTGTGGATAGCTGTCAGACAGTCATAAGTTGGCATTATACTACATTTTATTCACAATTCATTGACTGTATTGTCCTCCTTCATGAGGATGCAATGCAGAATCTTGCACTATTTCTAAGGCTTAATAATAATAATAATAAATATGGTGAGGGTCTATGGACAGATTGTCCAGTACAGAGTCAAATGTCAGTGCAACTTATGGAAGGAGGTTAAATAAGAGCCACTACGAGCCCTTACAGGGCTTTGCTTATTGCATTCTTGTGATTAATATTGTTGATATGCAAAATATAAAACAAAATTAAATGAAAAAAAGGACAGAAGCAGGGAAGTTAACACTTGCACTGACAGATAACAGTTACCTGTCTAAACTTCAGCATTTCATCACATCTACTGTAGATTCTGAATCGACTTTCCACCCACACAGTCCTCGGAAACTTCTGTGATGGTCTGAGCTTGGAGGTCTTCTCCACAAACCTGCCACAGCAGTTCACCAAAAGTCACAAAAAACATCAAAACAGTGAGAAGAGGAGAGATACAAAAAATAAAAACTGTGATGGTGCTTGCATTCAGGAGGTTGCTTCATGTGCTCAGTCTCTGAGAGAACAAAAAAAGAAACCATGAGGAAAATTAAAATCCGTTTAACAGTTCTCACATATTAAAAAGAGGGTGTGTAACTGCGGTGAGGGATGATGATGATGGCAGTCAGTATTCGTCCTGTTCCTCCTGCTGATCATCTGGTGCCTCCTCGTGAGCTTGCTGGTCCACTTCCTGTCCGTCACCCTCAGCCAGCTCTGCTCCCTCCTTAAAACAGGGCACACAGAGAGCTTAATACGAGTGCTACTAAAATATGCTCCAAGGCGACCTCATTTGATTACGCACAAAGACTGACTTCTTATCTCTTTCAACCGCACAACAACTTCCACATGATTTAACCACCAGGGAAAAAAGCATTCACATATTTTACGGGTGAACACACAGCTGCAAAAACTTATCTAAGTCTGGATACAAAAACAGCCTCCAGGTTATCTGAATCGTTTCAAATCAATCTAGAGGTCAGAGACTAACCTGTTCGTCTGAGGCGTAAAGGACCTCCATTAGCCTCTCGACAAATGGGGCGTTTTCTTCCCCCTGTTCCTGGCACAGCAGCTCCACCTCCCGCAGCTTGCTGAAGTAGTAGTCCCTCTCCTTCTCCACGCCTTCCAGTGCCAACTTTAACGTGTTCACCTACAACAATAACATTCAGAAGGATTAGTTTTTGCATCGATATGAAACAGGCAAAACAATGTGGACTTAAGTTGCAGTCCAAAGGCAACAGATAAGTGGTCACAAGATCAACATGACAACCAACAGATGAGTCGCGCACACACTGATGTGTATTAAACGAATTAATCTGTTTAGGTTTTTTGCCAACTGTTGTCTGCAGAAACAAGTTGATAACATTAAATTGACAAATCAGTTTGATAAAGTAAACTTGTGAGCAAGCAGTTGCATATTTACACATCCAGCACTTGAGGCGAAACGTTATTTATTTATCATGTTTTTGTCACCTTGGAGAATGTAAGTCAAAGTGATGATTCGCCCATTTGACTGGTAATAATTACTGGTAATAATAATGACTCACTAATTACCGGTGGCAGATTTTTGACTCCACCTTTTAGTGTCTGCTCAGCTCACCTGGAGCCTCGGCTAAGGTGATTCAAATCAGTACCAGGTAATATGCATGACTTCTGCAAATGGAAAACCCATATGAACACTTCCAATTGAGACGACTCTACTGGTGCCATACCATGCAGATCAAATGAGGCACATGTTCACCAGCTAGTCACTAACATTGTCTGTTTGGGTCATTGGAGCTCTTTGGCTGTAAACAGCTGCCAGCTGTGGCTGAAAAAGACACTATGAAAACATTGAGTGTGAAGTTGTAGGCTGGACGACTAAACAATGAGCTGAAAGCTGAGAGGAGCTGCAGGTTCTGCTGATAATTGCTGATTCTAGCAACTTTGAATTCTAAAAGTTGCATAAAGTGCACAAATCACATCTAACTTGGGAAGTCCAGAGGAATCTGCTTTATTGATTTTTCTATGGATTGCAACTCAATCTCTTCCAAGCATTGTTTACATAACCTATTGATCTATTTAGTCATGTGTCAACACATATAGTTTCAGGCTCACTTATTTAAAGGACTCCCATGTTTAGAGTCAGTACTTGTACATATTGTATACTCATTATTTACTAATGGCTGTTGATGTATAATATGCACACCTGCACATACTTATGTCACTAAAATTTAAGCCAAGTGAAGTGTAATAATTTGCTTGGACTTGATTTTTACTTCATTCATATATTATTTATTTTGCATGTCTTATGTTTGTTCTACATTGGATCAGAGAAAATATATTTAACATATTTTACATCTTTTGTTTAAACCTGTCTTTTGTGCAAAACTGCTCACGCTCTGTCAACTTGCAAAGAAACGAAGGACAACAGAATTTTGAGTCTTTCCACAAATTCTAAATTAAATGGATAAATAGCTACATAGTGACAGTGCAATAGTTGTTAATAGTTGAGGGGGGGAAGCCACTGGGCTTTCTTCAGGCACACTAGCACCGAGCCAATCCTAATACTTGGCTCTGTGCGAGTGTGCCTGAAGAAAGCCCAGTGGCTTCCCTCCTTAACTTTTTAACCTTCAAGAGCACCTGGCATTCAGCTGGAGTTTCACACCTTGCTACTGTGAGCACCCGGTATCCCTCAAACACCAAATAATGATGTAGATATAGTATACCAAATTAGAGTAGGAACAAATGACACATAATTGATTCTGTCAACAAAGCCAAACTCTACCACATTTATTCAACCAGCTAGCATTACATGTGTGCAAGCCAGTTCCTATCATGAAGGGTTGGCTTAAAAAGCTGAACTAGTCTGTGTTTTAAGAGATAAATAAACTGGCTACAGAAAGACCTAATGTAATTTTGCAGGTTCTGTAAAAGCACTCTGCCTCTCTGTTTCTGCCATCTGGAGTGTACTCCATTAGTCGCTTAATCAATGGAAACCACTTAAATAATCAATTAATTGCTCTTGTCATATCTTCAAGTTAAATGACAAACACAACATGGCTCCCAAATACCCCTTTTTGTCCTACATGACAGTAACTGATTGTCTGTGTTTTATATAGTTGTAAGTAAAGTAATAATTAACTTCGGACACAGTCATTGCTGGAGTAGGAATGTGTGCAACGTAAAGGAGGCAGTTTAGTGCTCTGATAAAAAAAAATGGATGTACAACAGTCAGTTTGAGCTTTTAATAAACCCACCTGCTCTGTAAGATGTGTGACCTGTGCGTCCTGTTCTTTCTCTCCTTTGGCAGGAGTTGTTGTTGCAGGGATCTTTTTGGCTGACGAGGGTCTGGATGTTGGTGTTGAGGACTTGGGTGTTGTTGAGCTTGACCTTGATGCTCCTGCAAAAGACAAATTATTCGTGAATTGAACTGATAGTTTAAGAATAATGTCTGCAAATATTTCATGTATACTTTGATGGCAAAAGAAGCTTCCTTTCTGCAGCACACAAAGCTTACCTGCAGTCGGAGAGCTGGCTGCATGGTGGGACTTCTTTGGCAGGTTGAAGATCTGCTCACCAGGGTCAGGTGGGGGAATGGCATCCTGACCCTGTCTGGCTGCAACTGGGTCATAATCTTTGCCATCGTAATTGGCATCGAAGAACTTCTTAAACCATTGGATGAAATCAAGATTGTCCTGAAATCTGCCTTTAACCAGTTTCTCCACAGGAATAATCTGAATAGATGAGAGGGGAAAGAGATTCAAAATATAAATTCATACAGTTTACTCAAGACACAGACCGTGTAGAGCACAAGTAACAAGGCCAACTTACAGATACCTCGAAGAAGATGAAAGTAAGGTTAGGCAAACTCACCTTGTCCACATTCATCCTTTTGAAGGATGCCTGTAACAGTTTGAAATTGTGAATGTACTCGTGCTCCAGCTTAGCTTGAAACTTGACCTTCTTAAGACTGATGCAACCAGGGAAGAGCAGATCCATGAACTGGCAATAGGCAGCTCCTAAAGATTAATAAAGAAAAAGTTATTTTATTACATAAGCCCATTCAAAAAGTATACCAAAAACAGAATCCAGAAACTGAGCACCTTTTCTATGTCCAGATCATTGACCTTGTTTCTTTAAGAATGAAACTTTAAATGCACATTCTTGGTAACTTGGCCAACATTATCTGAAGCCTAATTAGACCTTAATCCATTTGAAAAAGAGGACACCAGCTCAAATAGGGTTTATGTGACTTATATCTGATGGCGCTCACCCACTGGCAAGCAGAGAGAACATAAGAAGTCATCAAAGAAGTAGATTACAACTTAAGAAAAACAGGAGGGGCCGTGTGTGATTCTGTAGTGACTGAAATTGGATTACTTGGTCACAGCAGAAGAACAGGGCAGGCTACAGGTTTATTTATAGACAACTCTCTGCCAGGGAGAGGTGAGCGTGTTGCCACAGGTTGCTCTAACTGCCAGCTTACATGTATTTGAATCCTCTACGGGTGAAGATGTAATCTCTAAAACATTCTCTGACACATGAAGTACAAGCTGAGGGAGGAGGATGAGATAAAAAAGGGATGGGTTTTTTCCTGTTCTCACCTGAAGAGAGCTGCTCCACTTTCGTATAGTTTAGGCAGAGAATATCGTTAACCCAGGCAGTGATGTCATGCCTGCTCATAGTCTCCTGGGTTATTGAGGTAGAATATACGTTGACCGCCATCCCCCAACTGCAACAGAAGAACAACAACACTTCAAAATATGAGCTATGCATCTAGAATAAAAGGTACTGATCCTCAAACCTCAGGGTTTTTTTTAACCAAAATAAACGTATATACTTTTAAAATAAATTGATTTAATGTGTATACTAAACCTAAAGCATAATAGAAGACATAGATGAGTATCTGTATCCCTTTAAAAGACCAATAACATTTAGAGCAGTTGAACAAGCCTAATCTTACTCTAATGATGTTTATTCAAAACAAGCCAACAAACCGGCTCATATTACATTCAGTAATCCCGCATTAGATTTCTCTCAAAGCCGCACAGCAACATTGAATCAAGTTTTTTTATTTTTTTATTTAACCACATAGCCAGACAGACTTACAAAGAAGCACAAAAATGTACTAAAGCCACATGCAACACCAAACCTCTAATCTCTGTATGTAACTAGTAGTAGCATCTTTACGAGGTGAATTAACTGAGTACAGTCAGCACTCCAGAAAACATGGCAGAAAATTTTGATGATTTCCGAGAGCCATGTGACTTCTTCACGTTTTTTTTATCTGGCCAACAGTCGAAGACCCAAATATATTTAAAATAAAATGGAAATGTTCACATTTTTTAAAAATATTGGACCAGAATATTTATTTTTTTACAGCAAATCTACTACATCTCACATTCCTACATATCTGTACACTGTGTTAAAATATACTTTAATGCTACCGTAATAACCTAGACAATTAACCCTTTGCTGCATGAAGATGAAAAGTAAACCTGTTGTATTTCCAGCTTTTAACAGATTGAAGTAAAGTCTCACATCAGACCTCTTGGGAAGTTCAGAGTATGGTGGTGCTATATAAATATCTTGGTTGTAGCTAGGGCTGGGCGATATGGCCAAAATCCTATATCACGATATAGGATTTTTAATATCTCGATAACAATATATAGTGTATCACGATATATCTTGTTTTATGATGATCTAATAAATAATTAGTCTATATGAAATAAGCACATGGTAAAGTCTATTTTTGCATAATCCTGTGTGAATTAAATACTTAAAATAATAAAAAATAAATAATAATAATAAAAGTACTGAGTTTCCGTTTTCCTAGTCCTTTTCTGCCCGTTAATGTCCATGTTATTAAACAGCACTTTCCTCTGTGGTTCGCTCCAGGTTCACTCCCACGTGCAAGGATTAGAACATAAAGCGTTGTCAAAATAAAAATAGCCGTAATGCGGTTCAGCCGCTGGTTTTGTGAGATCACGATAGAGAAAACACTTACGATAGACATCTGCATATTGTTTTAACGATATATATTGTCATCGTGCCAAGCCCTAGTTGTAGCAGACCTTTTTGGCCCCATTTGAATTTGTACGTGGGATGCATTAATTAGATTTTACTTTTATGGCATGTTGGATGGAAAAACACGATGCAATTTCACATAAATGCTCCGGCGTACCTTCAGCACATGCACAACGCATATGCAAGTCTTTCGACAACACTGAGTGCATACCGCGTGCCAGAAAATTGTATCAGGGAACTGAAACTTTAATCCATAATCCAGATTAAAAAGTTACACAGCTTGGCTACAACACAATGAGTAACAGCTTAGTTAAATTTCTTAACCCTAGTAAATAGAAGAATCTCATTCCAAGTACCCCCAACACAGCCAGATATGTTAAAGCCTTCCCAAGTTTATTTTGACCAATTTTTAATAGCAATTTCACTGATCATGATGAGAATTACAACTATTTATCAGTTCTAAAAAAACATCTAGTTTGCAATATTCCTGCACTGCAATTAACAGGGTCACTTCATAATTTAAAGACAAATCATCTAAACTACAGAGTTTGGATATTAGCAAGGTATTACTCAGTAATATTCATATACATTATTTGTATCAATTCCTAAACAAAAATTACGACTTAGGTATAACCACTCAGTTTACTTCATTGATGGGCTGCATTAAAACACCCCTCTTATTAGCTTTTGGCAGCCACTGATGTGCTATTAAATCTAGCTAAATAATCATCATCGCTTTCCATTCCTAGCTGACACCAGGCTATGCAGGATAATAATAACTCTTCAGCAGTAAAGTTGGGCTATCACAGCACAGCACTGCAGGAGCAGAGCCTCGGTTCACTGATTCTCCGAGAAGGAAGAGAGGAAGGAAAGTGGGCCAGCCGATCCCATGTCAACAAAGCGGATGTATGTGCTGCTGCTAGCATGCTTTGTTAGCCGGGCAGGGATAGCCAGGGCTGGGCTGATGGCTCAATTCATACAGAGGAGGGTGTAATCAGGCTTGTGTAGCAACTCGTGAGGGGTTTCACACATAAAAACAGCAGCCAAAACATACATACACCGTGATATTTGGTGGTTTAGCTGCGTTTAGTGTCATGTCACGATGGGAGTATTTTAGCAGCAGCAGGGGCGTCTGTCGGTGTATTCCTGTCATTTGACCACCACTCCTCCAAAAAATCTGCTTGTGCCACTGCGCACAAAATAATTTTACATTTAACTCGTTCCAGAAATTATCTTTAGGAAGTGGAGGTAATGCACCAGATTAAGAATAAGACGGATTTATGCTAGCTTGAGGGCGATTTACGCCATTCAGAGAGCTAACATGACAGGAGAGACAACAGGGGGGAGAAGAAACAGCGGATGGGTGCAAAGCAAAACCAACACACGACGTGGAGGAGGACCAGGCCAGAATGCGGTTCTGTGTCTGCAGCAGTGTCTTGTCCCATTTTATGTTTTTTGCGACATAAAAATCAAATGCGACGTTGCTCTGATTTACCTGTAGGCGCGCTCTCCCCGCACTGTATTTTTCCTGTAAGGAATGATGTTGGATCCGTTGTCCGGGACGATGTCGTTGTTATTCTCTCCATTTGGGGAAAGGGCTTGGGTGGGACCGGGCATTTGGGTCTCTAAAATGTGGAACAGATACTCTGTTCTCTGTCTGGCCGGGAAAACAAAATAAAAAACAACAACAGGAACGATGCAAATGCTAAGAAAGTGCCGCACCTCCGGGGCTCCTTCCTTCTGTCTGCTTATTCTTCACAAATCTCTGCCCTAATGACGTCGCTGCACCCTGTACCACGTGACTGATGGGACTGGCTGCCTGTTCCTTATGGTGGGCTATTTCAGTACTCCAAATTACATTGATCACTTGCGTGCTCAAAAGGCATCATCATTATTATCATCATCACGGTCAAATCAATCAATGCTCGATGCTTCTGAGATGCAGATCATCTTTTTGACAGGGAGGCCACTCATCAAATACTCAGAGACAATACCCAGTCATCTGTGGAGTATTACATTGATTAACAACAAAAGGAAAATGCAGCCCACCCAGTTTCACCTTCAAATCTTTTCATGATAATTAGAGTTACTAGGCACTACAGCAGCCAACAGACGTGGGGGGAAACAGAAAAGGCGTGCAGATCCTAATAGATGGATGGATAATATGAGGGAGTGATGTAAGTTTTGATTACTAACCATATTAATGAATCAATTAAAACATCCCGATTTAAAAAAAGAATAATTAACAATTCAACTGCTCCAACTGTAATGTCACTTTAAATATTTTAGGGATGCAATGACTGATAAATTATTTGATTAATCAGTTGGTCGAGTGATAGATTAGCCATTAAATGAGTCCATTCTTTATCAGACTCAAATTTTTTTAATCTTTCCATATTTAAATATTTCTTTAAAGATAAATAACTGTCTTTTTGTATGGACTGCTGGTCTGACCAAAAAATGAACTGTAAAAACCAACAGGTAGATTAAAGGATAATCTATTGGTATACTGCTTAATGTATGGATAATAAAAAGTAATTCAATAGAGAAAAATGCCATTTACCAAAGCCCAGGGTGATCTCTTCTAATGTCTTTTTTTTGTCAGATTAACCAGCACATACTTATACTTGAGAATCGGGAACTAGTGTATTTTTATATATTCAAAAAAATTAATAATATATCAACATGGCGGCTAGTTACTTTTCTGTCGACCAACAAATCAATCAACTCATAATCTTTTTTGCATACTGTAGGGGTGTATCAATATTCAGTTCATACAAGGATCTTAATTCAATACGCATGATACTTAAAATGTGAACAATGCAGTCATGTGGTTACTAAGCTATCTACTGGATGCCAAATATGTTGTTTTGAAATTGTAAACCACAGCTTTTGTTTTGTGTTGTGTATACCACAGGGCAAGCATTCTGAATAGGTCATAAAACGAACTACAGTGTTCATTTCAAGCCTAATTCAAAGGCGAATTCTCAACTACAACTAATTTTTCCTGTATTGAAATTATGGTTACACCAATCTGATACTACTAATACTGAATTGGATATTGGACCAATACTGACACAAATAGCTGGATAGGGAAATGGTGACAAAGGAGCAAATCCATATATTTAAATTATATTTACACGTCTACATGTATGTATTATGTCATGTGTCAGTAGGCTACTGAGCGCCATTTTGCTTAGAGGACCAAGGAGGGAGCTAATGTGTCAGCTATTGGAGGTAATTCACATTTGTGACACCAACAAGTTTTGCGGCTACTTGCAGTATGTGCAAAGCCAATTTTTCTAAGGGTGATGCATCTGAAGCACCAAACAATAGAAAACAGCCAGATAAACAAGCATCTTCTAAAGCATCATGCCAAAGAACATGACTAGTTCAGCCCCCCCCAAAATGGGCTGATTTAAAGAAGTAGTTAACTTAATCTGGTGCTTTTCAAAGTCGCAGGGAAACCTCCAAGTTAGGGGTTCTGACATTCATTGTTCTGGATGAGCAACCCCTGACTGACACTTGGGCTATCTTTTATATTAGTTATCATATTTTTTACATATATATATTTCTAATTTTTACATGTTTTTGTAAAATGTTCGAGAAGTGATTTTACGTGAAGCCTGATGATTCTTTACACAAAGCATAATCTCAGTGTCCTCCACAGAGTGAGGCACATGGTTCATGGCACACGGCCTCACACTGGTAGTGGAAAGGGCGTTCATAATGTGGTTCCATATCATTTATACAAAAAAACATTGATCCATTTTGTCATCTTTAAGATATCAACATATCAGCCAAAATACATATATACATACAGTGTTTGTCATTTAAATGTCTGGAAGAGTTCAGTAATAAAAGATGAAAAGTTGTTTCTTGTTGATGTAAATTAAAAAGGACCTAAAATATCTTCTCATACAAACAAAGGCCCCTGAACTGAATCTGATCAAAACCTCTCTGTAGCACACTTTATTACATCAGCATCGTTGCCCAATGAATCAATATATCGTATCATGATGTAACTTGTGATTTACACCCCTGGTTGAGATCTTGACTTGGATATAAGTCAATACCCAAATTCCAGGTATCCAAACAGGAGTAAAAGAAAAAGTCGGTTTGGTGTATCCCGGATTGAAACAAAGTTGAAAATTTGTCAATTTGTGAATCTGAGAACATGACAGAAATCATGTATCATTACACCCCTTATATTAAAATATCCGTATGTGCCGGTAAGCAAGGTCAACCGTTTCTGAACATGGTTAGTAATCAATAAGAAGTTACTGTTTCTAACAGGTTCTAACAGGCATGACGGAAAACTAACACAGCTCTAAAACAGCACTGGAGCACACTATGAGCGAAATACAACACAGCTAGGAAGTTTTAGTGCAGGAATTTTATGCCACAAGTATGCACATCCATTCATAGTTCCTGGCAGCGAAGATATGGCATTTCTATAATTCTGTTAAGTTTTTTAACTGCCTTGATTATTTCTCTGCTGTTTTCTTTTGCCAACTATTAACGTACTAATTGTTGTGTTGCTTTATTTTAAGCAGTGCATTTTTGCTTTGGAGAGTCCTAGGCTAATCTTTAAGGTTTTTCTGTTGACAGTCAAAGCTTGCAAAGAGTCATTGCAAGTTGGTTAATGGTGTGTAAATCGTTTTGAGTTTTTCTGGTCAAAATAAGTCTATTGCTGCAACCTCTAGTTGTAGTCTAGTACATCAATAAGTCGTTAACTATTAACTTAAATGAAAACTGTTTTCATAATACATATTGTTTGGAGTCATATTTCTAGTCAAAAATAGTTAAAATTTCAATATTCAGCTCCTCAAATGGTAATATTTCCTAGTTTCTTTTCTCCTCTATGACATTTGACATGACAGTTTTTAGTTGTGGACAAAACAAGAAAATTGAGGACGTCCCCTTGAGCTCTATAGTGCCATCTTTTAAAAGCCTTTCACAGGGCCTTTTAACAGACATTTGGCTCTCCAGTGTAAACTTACACTTCCAATTGTAGTTATTTTACTGTCAGAGGGGAAAATGTCCATCAATGCTTTTAAAAACTCTTAGCTGGTCACTATCTATGTGCTGACTTAAAACTGTTCCTCTGATGCCACCATCAGGCCAAAGTTCTTTTTGCCTACAACTTATGAACCTTTCACAGAGCCTATAAACTATGGATTCTATTAAACAGATAAATCTGGTATAGATAGTTGTGTGAATGAGTAAATCATTTGTTAATTTCCAGCTCTGACTTGCCGTACCAGTAAATAATATTTTCACACCACTGTTATGGTTTATCAACAGGATTCCCATCCTCCATATGCAGCCCAGATTAAGTTGCTTTCTATGAAATAATAATGAAAGATTTCCATCAAGTCATCACTTTGAAGTATCTACAACACATACTCCAAATTCCAATAGTGGAGCTATTTATAGTCACATGTCAGTAAAGCAGTTGTATGTGCCACAGACTGTAACTTTGACTGTAATGATTCACTCCAGCACTGAAATGCGTATCAAAGCTAATCTTTCAGGTGTTTTCATGATATTAGAAATAAATCAAGGCAGTGGTATAAAAGCAGATTATCCATGTAAAGTGCGGTTATATTGGAGGTATATATATTCTGAAATACCATCTTGACTGGGTCAAAAGTTCTCTTAAGTCTTAACACAAATTCCTGCAGAGCCAAGCGCAAGCATAACCAAGCGCTAATCTCATTAAGTGACCAAACTGTGCACACTTAGAAATGTCTCTGCCAAGAATCAACAGCATGCAGCTGCACATTTATTCTACAGCAATGCTAAAGGCCGTTTCAGACTGGAAAGTGACAACTGCAGCATCACTGTCACACAACAGCAAGCACAGAGATCAGCTTTGTATCCAGTGGCGAGCAGGAAAACTTCAGGGGCTGCAGGAAAATTGGAAACTCTGTGATTGTTCATGTCAGGGTTTGAGCTGCTTTTAAGAGGTCTTTCAAAAATGTTTTGACTTTCAAGGCCTTTTATCATTACATTACATTTGTAACTGCAACTGTGAATAATAAGGTTTACACGATGAGCTAAGATAGTTGTCCTCATGATGATGGGTTTACACCAGATGTGGAGCTGAATGGAAAACTTCTCCCTTTTCATTTGGCCACCCATGTCAGTAAATCTAGCTTTGCTCGGCTTTTGATGTGTGCACAAGGAGAGCAGCATATATGACTACAGGAACTTTTAATTTGAAATAACGCAAGATTTTTGGTTAACATGGGGGAGTGTGTAAATGAAACACCAAATTATGTGGAAAACAAAGAATTTTTTTTCAGTTAGTACAATTGAATACAAGCCTTTTCCTAACCTTGAAAACATTATGGCGAAAATTAAGCATTATCCAAAATTAAAAGACTTTGTACAAACCCTGTCACATGGACAACTACTGCATTCTTCATACTGTGTCACTACTAAGTTGGGTGACAAAGCCTTTGCAAGGCTGCAATTGAGATAAACATGCCATTTCCCAGTCTGACAGGCCTCACCACAGAGCATGCATGTCGTACTCAAAATAAATGATAAGAATATGAAGCCTAAGCATGAATTGACTAAAAATCAGGCCATAGCAAGAGAAAAATAAGAGAGACAAAGAAACCTGTAGAGGGATTGTCCTCCTTGTGGCTCTTAACAAAAGGCTAGCATTCATGTCCAAAAATGAGAAAAACCAAAGACATATCTTCAATTATTTTTACGTTGATATAATGGATAACGTTGTACTGAGTTGCAGCAAAAAGTTTAGTCAGGTTCACCTTTTTTGCCGGACAAGCCCGTGTCTGAAATGAATGAAAGGCAGTGTGTCTGAACACAGCCTCAAATTGTTCTAAGACTGTTGAGCTATAGAAAATATGCAGTGGGCCTGCTTGCAAGGGAAAGAATGAAAATAACAAAATGTCAGCCAAATTGTGTCCACTGCTGTCATTTCAGGAAAGGGTGACCACAACAAGCGTAGGTAACATAGCAATGTTGCGTTTTGTATTTTAGTGTAATGCATTTGTTTTAATTGAGTCGGGTAAGTGGGTTATAGGTCATATCAGGTGAGTGAGCATGCAAGCAAGTCTGGCTATAACAGCTGCTTTGACTAGCTTAAATGCTAATTAGCTTGCTCTCTCCTGTGTGAGGGTGGGGTAACATGTTGGCAATGCACAGCTGGAGGATGATGATGGTTTAACTTTACAGTCTCTACATTATGCTGTACGTAGGCTACAATGAATCACTAGGCTGCTGTACATAAAGTCATTCCATTAAAGGAAATGCAGAGCCTTCTCTTGCAGTGGGTAATCAAAATGGGTGGATGGGTGGGTTGTGGGAGCTCCACCCTGCAGATCCACCCATCAACATTCAAAAAAATATCAAAGGAGGTCACAGTTATCCTGAATTGCAAGATGGACCGGTTAAGATTTTTGCTGGTGCTAACAAGGAAAATGGTTTTAAAAGAGTCAGGGGTATGCAAAAACTGTTTAAGAGGAGAGCCAAAATCTGACACCAATTAGGGCAGGGAGGTCCAGGAGGGAGGAGGGGAGACTGATCTGTTAGTCTTTACATTGACATCATTTAAACCATTCCTGACACGTAAACATTCCTTATATACAATAACACAAGTGGAAAGTGAAAGTTTGTAATTGCTATTTTTAAAAAGGGCAATTTTGCACCCAAGACAAAAGACCGAGGAGGTCCAAATGACCCCCTCTTCTTCTCCTCTGTCCCCAGTGCACGTCACTGCTCAGAATCACATTTAACGGGCGCACGAGACAATTTTAGCTAATATCTGAGATTTTCACTCAGTAACAAAGCAGCTAGCTGCAGTAAATGAAGCTAACTCAGCCTCGTGAAAGGAATGACAGTTTCAATGGGGGAAAATGAATGTTAGTGCAAGCTAATACACAGTCAAACAGGTCCGGAGCGAAAGAAAAGAGTGTTTTACCAAACCAGACGTTACTTACAGTGACAGTGGTACGTGTTCAGGTAACCGCCAAGTTTACAGACAGCTAATTTCGCTCCTGCCAACACTGTCAGACCAGTGACAACCGACATATGCCCTGACCCGGGGTAAGTAACATTACCGTACGAGCCGCCGACACACACGTTAATTACGCTCCGGTTTTTGCATTTACACACCATAATGTACGCTTCAAATTAAGTTACACAGTGGAATAGTTCCGCAAAGCAAATGTGACTCACCAGTGAACTCCGATCCGCAGGTTACAAGGTGTTAAAATTTGCTGTTTTCCGGCTGAGTCACCCCACCCTCAAACGCCCATTCTCGCAAGACGCTGAGTTGAAAGCGCGCAGCTCATTGGACAATGCTTCACCGGTATAGGAGCTGATTGGTCTGTCGCTGACATCTGTCGTGGATTTGACCAATCACGTGTTGATGCGTTGATCATTCAGAACATCTGACAGCTTCTCGTCTTGTCGATATTTGTAACATCAAAATTCCCTACAGAAAATCTTATTCATATTCATACAGAGCAAAAACGCAATTCTTTCCGCCACCTTCTAAGATTATTTTTCTTCCGAATTAATTTTAATATAAAATTTCAGGAGCTCGTTGAAAAATAGTAGTCTTTGCTTCCAGTTCCTTAAATGTGTAAATTATTTGCTTGTCTGTGTTTTGATTGTTCTTTTTGTCAAAACAATCCACTATACATTTTCATTAGGCTATTCATGATTTATTTTCACAACACACACTGAGACTTGACATTAAATAGACTAAACCATTAATTGACAAGATACAGTAATGAGTAATACACGTATTTGCCTCCATTGTACCACGTGTACACTCCAGGATCAGATTAACTAACCTATACATTCTTACTCTCCTCTTGGGATAACGGGTCTTGTTGAGCCAGCAATTTAAAGATTCATGGTAAAATAATCTTACTTACTGACCAGAATTTAATTCTGCACAAAGAACACAGTTTGCACAGTGGAAAATACATTGTGCAAAGTTTGTATCTTTGATTTAAAAACGGATGTTTAGCAGCCGAAACTGCACTACTTATGATTTGACACCAGGGGGCAGTCATGCACTCGATAAAAGACAAAGGGTATCATGGAGACGCTTTCTATAAAATTCATCACTATTAAAGCTGCTTTTTTTTACTCTGCTGACAGAGGAGGTAAAAAATAGACCAGATTTGAAAAGAAAAGAAAAGAAAAATCAGAACATTTTAGAATTGTGGAATTTCTTAATTTTGATTGTGGTGATAGATGTTGTAAGTCTAGCTTATAAATACTTATGTTAACAATATATACCATAATATATCATTTTAAATAACTAACATCAGTTAATTCACATGCTCATAATATTTCCTGAGGGTGACAGCAAAATTCTTCCTCCTAATATTCACATGAGGTTCAGTGCTGGTTGGCTGCTTTTATGTTACCTCAGACGGAGGGCCTATGTGATGAATTATAGACAATAGGTTGAGGGCAGCCAACAGTGCATTTATGACAGATAATAAATGTGCACTGCTAAAGCAAGCCAATTGAAGTGTGCCGTTCTGGAATGGAAAAGAAAGAGAAAAGGAGTTCATAGGCAAAAAATGTGATATTGTGTCAACACTTTATTATGCATCACCACCATGCAAAATCAATGCTATGAACTTGCTCAAAAATCAAACTAGATATATTTCACACATTTATGATTTTTAGATTGGCTTGCCACTTTTTCTCAGAGTGACTAAGTCACGCACACTCAGAAATACATCAAGAGTGTATATGATGGTGTGCAAGGCACACAGAGAATTCTGTGTGAGAGCATTGGTGCTAACAGATGAAACAATGGCAGATGATTTGTGGTCAAACCTAAATTCATAAACCATTGTAGTAAACACAATTTGTTCACTGCCCTTACCAGTGTAAACCATTGATACTGAGTGGTTTGGAAGTCTCTGTGTTACATCTAGAACCAATTGATCTAAATCTGATTCACAATGTATTTGTAGACAGTGTACATATTTGCAGATCAAATCCCTCTACAGACATAATCACTTCATAGCATCAGATTTAATGAGTTAAACCTCATTTGTCCAGTGAATTGAACTAGCATTGCTTCAGAACAGATGTGTTTTGTTGTTAGCTACATGCTGCATTGACAGCTTGAATGAGTTCCTTTAAGAGGTCATCCAATCAGCTAAGGCAGTGTGCATTGTAATTATTCATGTATCAAATAAAACAAATGTGTCTGATTGGCCTGCACCAAAAACAAGTCAAAAAACAATACAAAAGCCACTCGACGGCGACAGTAAAGAATCTAAATGTAACAGTGGTAAAATCTGTCTGAGTTAGACATTTACAAAATATTGCAATTTTATCATCTAAACTTCCAGTCCAACTTAATCTCAGGTTTATATCTTAAATCAAATGACAAACAAACACTTAATCCTGGATCACTGTTTTCATAAAACATTAGAATTTGAATCATGTTTGCCACCCTGCACTAACAGTGCAGTTGTACATTTGCTTGACAACTCATATAAAAAGGCTTAAAATTAAAAAAAAATTCCCAAAAGTCATGTGGTTTTTATGGCACCAGTGGTATAATAGACAGCTCACTAATTAATCTCTTTACATCAGCTCACAGTATTACCTTAAATATGTGGTTGGTTAAAAAATATATCTTTACATAACTGTATTCTATGGTTGGATTCAGCCATTTATGCAACTTAAATTCTTCATATCTTCAGTGCTCTGTTCTGTCGGCCCAGTGTTGTCTCATCCAGTGTCTTCTACTATTGTTGCTTTTCATATTGCTCACCTGTTAAGAAAACAGAACATGTTACTTACATCTACTGCCATGGATTATTCAACATACAAACATCATATTGTTTATTTTGGTTACTTGGATGACCCTTTTGCCTGGTTTTAAGAGACCCAAATATGCTTCCTCTGCAATGTAAACACGTTTGTGATTGCTCTCTGTCATATGGGCTGTAGCTTACTCCAGTTCCTGTTTTGTTATGATTATTTAAGTTTCCCTCCTGACACGATTAAAGTAAAGTAAAAATTCTCAGCTTTGATATATATTTAGTTTGACACGTTTTTCCTACATAAATGTGCAAAAAAACCAAACGAACAAAAACCCGGAAGCAAATCCTTAATCAGGCCTTAGCCCCGCCCACCACCGCTGCTCGCGCTGGAATTCAATGATCACCGGTAAAAGAGCAGAGCGCATCAATATGGCAAGCGTTGCAAGAAACATGAAGAGAGTTAGCCAAACATGTTTGTGCCAGTCAGCCACAGATGCGGAGCCTGTCATGCACATAATTCGGCGACAAGCAGAGGTATCAGAGTGGTAAGTGTTACAGAGTTAGCATCTTTGTTTCTGTTGTTTGCTAGGTCGTTAGCCTGCAACTGGCAGTGGCTGTTGAGTGGTTCTTAAAAATACAGTAATTCTGCTACGATATTACATTGTTTGGTCTTACTTTTGTTAGAAAGTATGAGGAAGTTCCAGGTCGAGTTTTCATTAAAAGCTGCTCAAAACTTTTACTATGCCAATATCATTGCTTTTTACTGACTAATGTCACATACACACAGCATGCTTTCACATTTTTAAGCTATGTTAAGCACTCAGTTATTCCGTTTTTTTAATTTGATAATGTAAAACCTGATGACAAAAGGTCCATCCAAGTTTCAGACACTTGCCAGTCACCTGGACGAACACAGTCACTGCTGCAGAGTCACCTGTATCACATTATGAGCAATACAAACACAGCACAGAGTTAGAATAAGCACTGACAAGGAGTAATCAAATAGTACATATAACACACAAGATGCCACTTTCTGCTTCCAGCAAAGTCTCGGAAAGCTCGAACTCACCATGCACGTTTTGTCCGGTTCCTGCCTATGCTTCATCAGCTCCTCCAGCTGGAGCTGGTCCTCCAGCTGCTGCTCCAGGTCGTTCTCAAAGCTCTCCCCAGCAGCGCTGGAGCTCCTATGGCAGATAGCAGGCAGTTTAAAACATGCATGCAAGATCTGAGGTTTTACTGAAACTGGAGCTAATGTGACCAAGACCGGAACAAGTAATGAATAAATATTTCTTCCAAACACAAAGTACAGTTTAAAACAATGCTGAAAACTAAAGTCACACCAACTTTTTATCTCTTACAACATTTATTACATATGATTCAAACCAGTGCAGAAATGTAGATGGCCTTATGTATAAAGTATTTGGCAACACAACTGAGAAGCAAATTCAAGTTTGAAAATATTTCACAGACTCCAGGATTAGGTTTGCTCAACTCAATGATTCAACCAAACTCAGCAACTCATATTCATTCATTTTGAGCTTGCAGAAGAATTTCATTTTGAGCTTGCATTTCTCAAATTTCTCTCCACTTTTAGACATTTCATCCTGTGTAATTGGAAATGTAGCTTTCCCCAAACTGCATTGCCACGATGCTGAGGAGGTAATGGTTCATTTGAAGTTTGAAAAGCTTACATAGAGCTTGTTTAATAACATCTGAAATGTATGGAAACTAGTTATGCCCACACTACAAGAAGTATTAGTTATTGACTGTAAATTATTTTTTTTCTTTTTCTTATTTAAGTTTTATTCAGTTTTTTCCAATAGTCCTTATAGTATTTGTTACTAGTATTGTAAGTACTTTTCTTTCTTCCTCTTTAAGACAGAGTTAGGGGTCCCACTGGGGTTTTGGGTTGAGGTGAATGCAGATGTTGGTATAAGTAAAGTAAGTATATGTAAAACCCATTAAAAACATTTTGATGAGCAAAAGGTGTGCCAATGTAGTTTCTTAGGTTTAGTAGTGGAAAAGGATGAGCTGGGAAATTGTAGAAGAATCGTTTTGAATATGGAGGGATGACTGCCAGAAATGTATTGTGAGGCCATTTAAAGGTGACAATTCCTACACTGTATGAAATAAGTACCTTGGTTTATATGTGAAGAGGGGATCTGAAGAGTTTGTGGCCAAGAGGTCACCACGTCCAAAGTCTGAATCTACGATGCTGTCAGTCTCACTTCCACCCTCTGTGAAACAAAAGGCATTTTAAAGCAACTGTTGCGTAAAAATAAGGAATGCAAAGGATTTTTTGTTAATTTTATACCTGAATTGAGTTCTTTAACCAGTGATGACATTGTGTTGGTGATGGAGTCAGCAGCAATGAGTAAGTCATTCCTCAAATTTCTCCTTGGACCTTTGAAAAGAGAAAAAAAGTAGTTTTAAAATTCAATTTATGCACCATATCCGAACATATTTTGTAAACATATTCATAAGAAAATTCCTTCTTCTGTGTGCTTGTGTTACCCTGAGCAAAGGCCTCCTGAACATCCCCTCCCACGCCCATCAGTGAGTCCTGAGGTGTGTGCGTCGGGGTCGTGACGGTAGAGTTGGATTGGATTGGTGTGGGGATCGGCCGGCTGATGGTGTGGCTGGGGGAAGAGCGCGGAGAGCCGGGACCCTGAGTCTGCAACACACACAGACACAGTTTTACTGTTAACTAGTGCCGCTGTGTTGGCGTTGTTAACAGAGAAACCCGAAGCATTAAATGTGTTCCGGATAAAAGGGTTTCTCATCAAAGCAAAGCTTCCCACAGCAACGCAACAAGTGACTCTTTTCATTTTAAGCTCAAATCACAGCAAAGAAATCAAACTCCAAAAAACAGCCGCAAAGTCCAGCTCAATAGTTTTTTTTAAGGCAACGGAGAAGCTAATTTGTCCCAAAAGTACACCACAATATTGTTGTAAGGAACATATGTTACACACATGCTAGAAATGTACACTATGTGGAGTCCTAATGCTGCATTTTCATATTAGTATTTTTGTAGTACTCAACATGCTGTTTGTGCTGTTATCCTGTGAACACTTAACACTTAAACTTAAGAATTACAGATGCTCTGTAGTCCTTAAAAACATTTTGTAGTTACAAAGTTTCCACCTGATAACAGCAGAGTATATAAATCACACAAGTTTTAGTGTCTTTATTCCACAGTTTCACTTACAGCTTCTCTCCGTTCCTCCTCCAGCTGAAAAAAACCCAATATTTTATGACTCGTGAGTATTTCCAGAAAGAATTTAATCAGTGTTTCCTCCAGGACGTGACAAGCATGTGGCATCCTCATGCAAGTTTAATGGATTAACATTGATCCTTTTAGGCTAATTAGATTGATATCCTCCACACTTAAGCCGGTATAGTAAGCAGTTTATGTAGGCTTTGAGGAACTCCCGTCTTGTTCGCTGTAAAAGATATTCTCGCACCAGAGGTTATCCTTCTTACAGGGGAGTAGACGTGTTGTCTTGTAAGGTGCAATGGAGCATAATCTCAAACTCTATATCTTTAATTGTTTGTCTGGTGGTATGAGATACCTTGACATAATAGGTAATCGGGGGCATTGTCACATAAATTAAAAACTTATATTCAAAGGGGACCTTCTTAATGATCCATGTGTTAACAGAACAGTAGCACAAATACGCCATAGGAGCCTGCTGTCACTCAAAAATCAAGTGCTTAGTCTTTGGACAGAACTTTACATCAATGATAAAAATATTTGACTTTAAGGCCAATATGTTTCAATTTTGATCGGGAGAGAAATACGCAAAATCACATATTTAAACCTTTAAGTCAAAATCATGAAGTATATTTGTGTATGTACCGTTGAAAAATGTCTTTTTAGTCTTAACTGAGCTTTACTTTTTAAGGTTAGCGCCCTCTGATGGACATATTCGGTAATTTCTCACGTTTCCTATTCTGCAAGTCCAGCGTTGTCTTTATTTTAGTATGAGTTATCACCTACAGCTAGGAAAAATATGTAAAACACAGCAAGAGGAAACAGAATGTGCAGTAATATTCAGTAATACTGAAGGCGTCTTAAGTGTCTGTGAGCCGCGTGAGCACTGTGAAGTCTGTGAGATGAGCTGCACGTCTATAGTACCTTGAGAAGCATCATTAGCTGCTCCAGCTGCACCATGAGTTCCCTGCGACTCTCCTGCAGAGTAGACATTCTTTGTTCAAGCTCATCTTTGCGTTGCCTAACAGAGGAAACAAGGTGTACAATGTGATGATACCATACATACAATTATAATAAGTTCTACCGCAGCCTTTACAAAAATGTCAGTTTTAAATGCTCTGCATGGTGCAGCATTAAAGCAGATAGAGTTACCTGAGAAGTCGTAGCTCAGCCAGCAGGGTGGGGTTCTGCTGGCCCTTGTCAGGAGGTGGCTGGGAGGCCTCCTCGTGTTGGAGGCGCAGCCGCTGAATTTCCAGCAAGATTTCTCTGAAAGAGGCACAAACATACCAAATTACTTTACCAGGTTATTAGATTTTTCATATGACCTAGGGTCAACAGAAAATACAGGGTGTTTTGTGACTGTGCAACGCGCACTTTGAGCACCCTCTTAGATCTTACTGGTAGCACTGTCAACACCTGACAATGCTTAAAGGAGCAGTGTGTAAGATTTATCTAGCAGTGAAGTTGGAGATTGCTTCCAAATAATGACTGCCCCCTTTACCGTCTCCTTCCAACTCAGTCATTTAAATTTCCAGCAGATACTGAGCAACAATAGTTAGTGTCCACCTGATGAATTAATTCAGCTGGTTTTGGTCTCCACCAACCCATAAGTGAGCCCATAAAGCTGTTACTCCTGTCATTTTTAAATAGTCATGTGATCCATTGCTTACTTAAAATATTATTTAAAGCTGCATTAAATCATAATACTTGCTCCCTGAGCTTCTTTTAATGTTAAGGTGGATTTTTTGTTGTTGTGTAGTTTAAAAAAGAAGAATAGAGACAAACAGAAAAGAACTGAACAGTATCAACCAATCAGTCGTCCCTCACCTGTTCTTGCTCTCGAGCTCGGCGATGAGCTGCCTCTGCTGTTTGTTGGCATCCAGAGAGCAGGGGAGGTCTGTAGGGATCCTCTGCTGCTGCGCCTGTCGGTGAAACCAAGCAAGAGACATCACGTGACTCGGCTTTACCTCGGGATGATGTCACCCACTACCTTATCTCATATCTCACAGGGAGGGAATAAAACAGACAAGTCACCAGCCATCCATCAAGGCCAGATCAGAACATAAACAGGCCTACAAGTCGGGTTAGAAATGATCACCACCTGTAAATCCCTTCATCATCTTTGCTGTAACAATGACTGAAACCCCCAAAGGTAGACGAGCAGCGTATGTCAAACCGCCTCATCATAAATGTCTCATATGCAGTATATCTCACCGCAGCATCAGCAGCCAGTCTAGCAGCATAGCGGGCAATGAGACTGTGCTCTTCATCTTGATGGTTACTGCTCTCCAGCAAACTGATGAAGAGGAAAATAGAGATGGGGGTTACAACATGAAACAGTCAATACACAGTTAAGCAGACACAGAAATAAAGCAAGAAATCCGTCAAAGTTTAGTCAAAAGTCGGATTAGTTCTTTGTCAGGAAAGCTTCATAGGTTTTACAGCAGAGGCCCTCGTAATCATGCTAAGCTACTTATGTAAAACCATAAAAGCAAGAATGCAGATGGGTTATTATGTAAAAGTGAGGTGAAGTAATCATTTGCTTTGTACGTAAATGCCAGGAGGGTAACTTATACAGTCTGATCGCAGATACAGTCAAAAATGAAATTTGAAAGGACACATGCTGTAAAAGCAGTCAAATGCACTCAGACAGAAAGACTTGGGGATTCAAAGACATGAACAGTATCAAAGATATACAACCAACCTCCAACTTGATGTATCAAACATTTTACTAATAAGTTTATGTCTCATTTGCTGGTTTCAAGTCTTCACAGTATGAATTTAATTGTGTAAATTAACTATTGTCCCATAGAGTAAAATAAGCAGCGAAGCATATGCTTTAGGGCGCGGCTACATTTGATAAACTACTTTTTCATATTGTTTAGTATGAAGCCTTTTTTTGGCTGACCGCCGGGGTCAGCCCTACACATGGGTCTGTATGTGACTGACTAAGTAACTGACTGGCTGACTGAGTGAGTGACGGTACTTTCAGAGCCGTACAGAGAGAGAGTTGCGACATCGCAATGGTGGCTCATGGAGCATATTGGACCTCCACTGACGCGAATCTCTGTCTATACGGCTCTGGGTGCTTTGTTCGGGGAGTAGGCAGGGCTGCTCCTCCGCTATCCCCAACTATGTCTGCAGAGCGCACCTGCTTTCAAACACGTTGTCATCAGCCTCATAAGGACAGTCCTTGTAACACATGGATGTATGCACCGTGCTAACCAAGCTAGCACTAGCATTAGCTTATAGCTTAGCGTTTGCTAACCCCTCGCTTATGTCCAGCTGCACCCTTTCACACAAAAGGGTCACTTCAGGCTCCAAAAAACCAAGATGGCTCCCTGACAATCAAACTTGTAGCTTTAAAACAGGAGTCTAGTATAAAGCGGTGGTTAATGTCACTATTTCACTTTTTATGTACAGTGTATGTTTTTTTAAAAATGTTCAAGATTTAATGACCCAAGCTCATATTTGAGGTTACTTAGTTGTAATAGATATAAGGTAAATAGAATAATTATATAATGATTCGTTAAAAATAAGGTAATTAATATTATTATTTTGAGTGATATTATTTTTATGCAACAAATATGAATATATAATATCATGTTGTCAAAAACAACAGCGGTTACGTTTTATGTTTGTTTATGTTAAGTGACATAACAACATAATATAATGTGACATTTGTTTGTTTAAAAGGGGTTATAAGGATTCAAACATAACCAATACAGTTTCACGTTAGAAAGATAACCCTTGGTAAAACAGCATGAGGTGTTAGGGGAGAAACAGAATAAGGTTGGGTTAGGGGAAGGATCGTGAGGTGGCAGTTCAGCAATGCACATAGTTTCCACTGGTGTTTGGCAAACACAGCACCACACCAACTAACCATGTGTTTGGGTTGTTTTGTAGTAGATTCACATAGAGGCCAATCAGAGTATGTTCGTCTGCAAGTCTATCAGCAACATCGAGGTTGTAGTTCAACCTGGAACAGTGCAGGGTTTCACAAAACATAAAACATTACATAACACAGGTGACAAAAGAAGAGGGACAAAGAAAGAGAGATGACAAGAGAAGAGGAGGAGAGTGGCTGAAAAGCAGCCATTCATGGATGGCTAGAGAGAAACAAGGCCTTATTATATTTGGCAGAGACGCCGCTGATGAAGGCTAAGAGCTCGATTAAGGACATGCCCCCCAAAAAGGTCTAAAGCTACATGCACTGTTTACATTCTACAAGCATCAATCACTCAGTGCTCTGTTATTAAAACTATTGAAAGTCATTATTTTTGACTCAAACAATCCACCCCTCAAGATATGTCAAGCACACCAGCTCCTGTATTTTAGGAGGCCCTCCAGCTGCATAGCAAAGTCCTACAGCAGCCATCACTACCGCTATTATGGAGGGTCGATGAAGAATTATCTGTGATCGTAAAATAGCTCAAAACAGCAGCAACAACAACAAACGCATAGTCAATCCACACAGAAGAAAATGCACAAAAATAAGGGGCTTTTTTGGTCTCAAACCCACTTAAGGTTAAACTGTTGTGATAGTTTCCTTCTTATTCCACTCTCTGGCCAGTTAGCTGGAAAAATGTATTTTGGTGTGTTTATCAGCAAGCTAACAATCATGTAGCTAATATAGCAAAGTAGCTAAATCTAATCAAAAAACACTCAACTAGCACGTTCAGCATTTTGACCTCAAATTTATGGCTAGCACTGTTATGTTTACATGTAGCCACAAGCTAATGATTAGCAGACCCCCCACCCTCCAATTTACAAGCTAAGGGGAATGCTACTCTGCTTGTGAAATTGTGTTTTCTGGGACTCAACATAAATCTCCCTCTAAAGCTATGGCTAATGTTTTAGCGAATAGTTACTTATTACACATTCAGCAGACAGAGACAGTCTAGTACACTTTTTTGGCTCTGTTTTGCATTTTTTCCCAACTCCTGAGAGAAATATTTGGCTTTTTAGCTGCTAATTTGCTCTGCTTGTAGGATTGGTTACCAGGCAGATATTCAGAATGTGGCAAGGGCAATTTAAATGCAATGCTTAATCACCAGACCGCTCATGTAACTTTCTAACATTTTTAACTTTAAGAAAAGCTTTTATAGGGAGGAGTGTTGCAAATTACCACCCACTACAAACACAGTATTTGCTTCTTATAGGTGTTTGTCTATATAAATAGATAACTGTGAATTCCAGCTGTTTCAATTCAAACCATTTTTAGAAATGTAACTTAATATTCTCAATAGCTAATGAAGCCTGGAGAAAGCATGTATTACTTATCTCATCCTGTGCAAACAGTAACAGCAATGTCAGCTGCTCTGACTTGAACATCAAGAATAATGTAAAGAGCACCAATCACTCAGCACATCATATGTTTTTCTATAAGCCCAAAGAGTTATGAAAGGGACTAGTGTTCCCTAAAGAAACACTTTCTTGTGCAGGTGCAGAGGAGCAAAAAAGTCCTTGATAGAGAAGTCAGGATCAACAACACCTTTATCTCTCAACTGAAAACGCAAGTTAATCCTAGTTCATCAAAACAGGTCCATTTTTTCCAAAGACATCAGGAATGATGAGCCTGGAAATGTATACCGTTTAACTGCAACAGCTTTAACAAAGAGGAGATTATGGGTAGAATTTAAAGAGGCTCATATTAGAAACCGTATTTCCCATGAAAAGATTGTAATAGACAATCAAAAATAATTGCTAATGATCTTTATAATGCATGCTAATCTAGCGTCTTTTAAATAGCCCCTTGAGTACAACAGCGTAAACACCACCAGAAGAAAACTGGTTCACTAATAGTTTCCTTAGGACAGTTAGCACTCTAGTTTATGCCCTATGATTATTAACTATATTAGTCCACACATGCATTTGAGCTACAAAAGGCATTAACATGTGCACACCTGTGTCACTTACCCTTTACCTTTAAACAGATGTGGAGCAGCCACAGTCAAGGGCTTTCTTATCTCAACATCATTATTCCTGCTGTAAGGCAAACTTTCTTTTTACATTCAGCAGAAGAAAACCACAGAGAAAAGAAAAGCAGCACAGAGATACACAAACACACACACACAAATACACACACGCTTTGCAAAATAAAGGCAAGGAAATAAAGACAGTGTGGGTCACAGAGTCCACAGGGCATGGGGCCTTTAGGGAGCATGGCAAATTGAAAAGATCTGCTGTAAAATCCAGGACATCCATTGTTACGGCTGTTGCACTCACTTTTTGGTGGAGTAAGGGTTCCCTGATGTAGGCATGGAGTGGGAGAGTGCGTAGTCATTGGTGAAGTTCACTGGTCTTGGTGGCCTAGACAGGAAACAAATTATTTTTTATTAAATCCATAACTGAAAAGGCTTTCTTTTTTTTGGTTAAAGAGACAGGAAATGATCCTCGCTTTTTCTTTCGTCTTTCATACTTTCAATGTTATGGGAAAAAATCTTGGTCGATGTCCTGCTGTGCATTTATCAGGATGTGGTTACAAAGTCAGATATGATTAGTTCTGTAGGGTGGGGTAAACAGTAAGAACATGCAATGAGTGGAGGACTGAATCTGTGAACAAACACACCAAGGGTTTAAAAAAACATGAACAATAGTGACTGTCAGTAGGCGAGGGAGGATGGGACTTGACTACACTGTATATAATTAGCACAACACAAAGGACTCAAATCTACAGTTACAAAAATGAACACAGTGATTTTGTCATGTGTTAGATAATCAAAGCAGACTCACCACGTATCTCTGAGGAAAGTACAGAGCAAGAAAAGGAACAAAAAATGATTTATTATCATTTTCTCAATAGTGCAAAGACTACACTAAATGTAGATTTAAAAAAATGCATCAAAAAAGGAACATTTATATTATTAACTGGAATAATCTTTTGAAAAAACATCATGTGCTGCATTTTGACCTCAGAATGATGGCTGTATACTGGTAGCCACTTGCTAATGATTAGCAGAGCTAAAGTGAACTAAACAAACATGGATTTGCTAATAAATATGAGCTTGTTGTTTTCACGTAGCATCAGCTTGCATTATGTGGTCAGATTCTGGGTGGTAGTTGAATGTTCACTATGACTATTTAGTCAAAAGCATCAAAAACTTCTGTCAGTTTGAAAGTTGGTGTGGCTAATATATTAGCAAGCAGTTGCTTTTTACACATCCAGCAGGTTTTTTAGCTCTGCATGTCTACCAACTCTACCAAATATTTGGGTCTACGGCTCTGCTATGTTCACCAACTAGTTGCTAACTTTGTCTGTTTGCTACAAGTATTTGATTCCAGGCAGATAGGCAGTTTTGTAACCAGGTATTAAAGGTATGAAAGCAAGCTAATCAACCCTGGAGGACACATCATCTAAAAGCTCTGTATAAACAGTAACTGCAACATCGAGAATAACGTAAATACATATATCTATAAATATTCAGGACAATATTATTGACTGGAATAATCTTTAATAATATATATCAGTATCTGAATATATTTCATCCAACAAGAACAAACTTAAATATCTAAGAAGTATTCCTTTAATGTCTAAATTAAAGGGAAACAGTGTTAGTTTCGGGTGAAATAAAACACATATCACAAATTATATCATTATTAAATATGTGAACTAATTGTTTTAATCTGGTACCAATAATCAGATTCCTTTGGCTGTTAAATTTAGCCTTCAATTTGAGGGTAATCTTGTACAAAACATAGCATTTTGTCCTTTTTATTTATATACAGTTTTATATACCTTTTAATAATCAGCACCAGAGTCCTACAGAGTGCGTGCTTGTGAAGACTCCTCTTTTATTATTTATAAAACAAAACATCAGTCAGGTCCAGGAAAAGGTAGCAGCAGTGGTGCAGACTACAGTCATTCCCAAGGCTATAATTAAGCCTCATTGATCAGTTGACCTTAGAGATTGACTGGAATCACTTCAGACACAGAGGCAGCAACAAGATAATTATCAGCTGAGGGATATAATCAAACATTTTAAAGCATCTGAAGAGGCTCTCTCTCTGTCTGCAGGAAGAAGAAAACAAGCAAGAAGATGGACTTACACAATGTGAGCTAGGTTCAGAGGTTTCTCTGGCAATTCGGGGAACATGGGGTGAAGAGGCTCTCTGCTGGATGCACAGCTCAGTGACTTACTGAGGGCATGGGATAGCTTCTTAGCAGGGGATTTCTGGGGGAAAAAACCACAAGTGATGAGCTTATTCTGAGCACACAGGGACTCTAATTTCTTTTCAAAACATATGTCGTCATTACAGCGATACTGTCACCGGCATGGAACAATCAGCATCATCTTAACACTGTGGTGAATCAGAGCAAAAATAGCCACAACGAGTGGTCCAGAGCAGACACACCTCCCTCTCCTCCTCCTTCTCCTCCTCCTCCTCTCCTTACCCATGACGTATACTCCTTCATTTGGTGCTGGTTGCTATGGGAACCGCTGGCATGCCCCCTCCAGAAGCAGTCCTGACAGAGCTGGTAATTATGACATTGCTGGCAGCGGTAGCGGAAGCCCATCATACTCTCAGTATGGCAGTAGGAGCACTCGACCGGGTGAAAGACTGCAGGGAGGAGGGGAGGGGTCAAACACACACACACACATACAGATGGACAAACACATGCACACAAACAGCTGTTATTGTAAAACCCTGATATTTAGCACATTGCAAAGAGCGGGGGATTAATTTCCATTAATTTAGGGACAGATGTGCAATCATTTCACATTTCATTTTCACTAAATACACTCACAGCAGTACGACGCTAGCATGCTGAATTTGTGTAAGCATGTTGGTGATGATGACCGCATCACAAACACATGCACTCATACACAGGGTGTGAGGTCCCTATGGGTCTTCTTCACTGGAGGTGTGTGTGTGTTCTTTGTATCTCTCTGCTTGACTGATTGTGTGTGTGTGTGTGGTGACTCAAGATTATGATGCAAAGCTGAACTTTACAATCCCCCCAGCCCCGCCAGATTCATCCAGTTATCCATATCCATAAATATGCTGCGTGGTGTCTTACCGTTCTCTACGTTGGCGAGCCGATGCATGAGCGGCAACCACACCAGACACTGAGGGGGCGGGTCTGACATCAACGTATCCAGGAATGTATTAAGGGAGACCTTTTTCTGTTGACGTCGGATGCAGAGGAGAGTGAGATTTAACAGAGAAGCAGAATTCAAAAACAATCACACATCCTCCTTATATTACACTCACCTGCTGGGTAAAGCATGTTCTGGCAGCCTGTTCAGTGTAACCAAAAGAAGGTCCCTCAAACACCGCCATGGGTAATTTAAGAACCTCCCTCAGAAATTGGTCAAACTGCGAGTGCACCATTATTCCAGCAGAATCGGAAAGCTGTGAAAAAATATCTGGCGGAGGAGACGTTATACAAATGAATCAAACTAATTATCAGTTGCCACCACAGTGGGCTAATTACAGCATTACGCAATGCAATTATCCCACTTATTTGTGAAAACAAATCAAAGTAAAGCAGTTATTCTAATCAATTGTTATAATACAGCAGCAATACAGCACTTTTTTTTCTGTTCACGAGCCACGACTGCTCCCACAGACTTTGTACATTATGTAATAAACTTCAGATAATGAATAATGAGTCGTCGCAGCCCTGAAGAGTCAGGCTCAGCAGATATAGATGATACAGACAGTAATAAGTTTATATTATGAATTCTAAAGCAGGACATTACTTAGACCATAAACTGAATGACCTTTACAAAGACAATTAGCTGATTTATTACAGGTAAAATGTGCAGTTTTCCTTTCATTTTTCACAATTTAAAGGAAAATAAGGATTTGTTGTGTTGCTTACATCTTAATTTATCCAGAATTTTCCCACCACAGATGCTCGCTAGGGCCATCTTCACAACAAAGATGGATATCTTGCCATGGCCCTCCCTAAAAGGAGAAAATACACAGTTGCAGATTCTTTAAAAAGAAGCTGTCAAGACCTATGAAGTCAACGGTTTCTCTAAAAGGCACAACCTTTTAAAGGAGTCACAGCGATCATCATCTTTTAGCATCTATAAAAAAAAAGAACTTATACACGTTGGGAAGTAATAAAGGTAAATAGTATTTACACACCACTTGTGCAGACACTCCAGAGTCACATTTCACACCACATATTGTAAAAACCTGAGATATGAAAGTAGGCCAACCGCCGTCTGTGCTGCGACGTGTTACTCACGGGTCATACGAGGCCAGCAGGAAGTTGAGCAGCAGGTTGATGGAGTGATCCACGTTGATCTGGTGGGTGGTGGGCATGCGCTTGTTCAGCTGGTAAAAAAGGGTGGACAGCACCACTTCCAGGCGAGCCACGGAGAGCTCGGCGTTGAGGTCCATGGTGTTGATGCCGTTCTCTCGGAAAGCCTCGATGACATTCCAAATGTCGACTAAATGCACTGAAACGCACACAGGAAAAATTAACATAAACTTGATATGGACGATTATGAGCGTAGAGATGTAGTTAATTGTACATCATACTCACAATTGCATTTTTTCTGCACAAATCTGAGTTTGCAGGCTGTCCTGTATGTCGATAATCGTATGGAATCCAAATCTTGAGCCCCTGAGGAAAAAATATTTGACGTGAGTAACATCCTGCTTCTTTACACATTAAAAGTCTATTTTTATTTCAGCAGTTTTTTTCATATTGTCATTTCCATTCGTTGCTTTTTATAATGCCACTTTTCCCACTGATGCGCCTTTCAACAGCACACTATCAAATAAATATATTATTAAAGTGTATTTATGCTGACTTTGATGCTTATTTTTGCCACTTTTCAAGTGTGAACAAAAGACATACTCAAACCTTCTCTGACGTAGGATATTGTATGGAACTGGGACACAGCTTAAGAATTTGTATTATTTAATAAAATATAGGGAAACATGACATCTTTATGACATTTGCGTAACATTAAAGTTACAGAATAGACTTTGCCCTTGTTATGGTCAGTCAGGTTTAGATCACACCGAACTGAGGCCCTGAGCACTTACTCATCTCGACAAACAGTTGCCTTCTATCTGCCATGTTGTCACCGCTCCGCTCGCAGTCTTCAATCATTCTGATCAAGAGGAGAGAGAGTCATGTCAGAGCCTTTGAACACCTGGTTTCAACAGAGACAGTTCAGATTACAGCGTCGTTCAATCACGGCGTATGCTCTTCAGCTGATTTATTCTGCGTAAAATAAAGACCAAATTGAAGAGTCGCAGATCATTTTTAAACATCTGTGTATAATGAGTCTTTAAACACTCACCCCATGACTAATGTATTTACCGTACTGTAATAATATTATACCCATTTCATAACTCACATCAACACCGTTTCGTTTCCCTTTACACAAAACATCACTGTTTACATATTTATACTCTCCCCCAGGAATACTTATGAACAGCTGTCACCAAGAATTGGCCATCACATAATGTTGTAGCTGCAATTACCAAGGCAGGATTACGAACCGTGCAAACCAGGAAGCTGCCTGAGGCCTTGGACCTTTAACAGGCTCCAGGTTCATTGTGTGGCCCCGCCCCTCTTAGTTACTGTTACTAAGCTTTCCGCTCTTCCTCAGCCCATATACAGTTTGTTATGATGATAGGGAAAGATTTCAACCAAGGAATTAAGGTATTCAGTTATTTTTGAAAGTATAGGTATACGCCTCTCTCTCGAGGATTTTGAACCTTGCAATTGACCTTTCTTAAGTGTCCGCTGAGCTGTCTGCTCAAGGTTTCTGCCGGAAAAAAAGGAAGTTTTTCCTTGCCACGGTTGCCAAATGTTGTCATTGTTGCCAAGTTCTGCTCATAAAGTGTCTTGAGATAACTTTGGTTATAATTTGGCGCTATACAAATACAATTTGATTTGATTCTACTACCGTATCTTAAAACGGCACCAGCGCAATAGTGCTGAGTTTTTGGGCATCGGACATATAGCTTCAAGTAGCTGACAACAAGTACTACAGTCTCAGAGGGGCAAAGGGGGACACACATCTGGCAAGGCAGAAGCAATGTTCAATGTAGACAATGTAGTCTAGTCATTTAGTGTCATTTATTTGGAATCAATTTGTGTCTTCATGCTTTGTAAATGGAAGTATACATTGCAGATACAGTATATCCTCCCATTGCATACTTTAGTCCTGGCTGTCGGCTTTTTGAAGCTGTATTTCCTGACATCTATAAAATATTCACTGTAACATCAAATGGAACATTATTTCTTTTAGTCTTGACTAAGGACCAGTAACTACAGGGGTGGGTCAATTAGCAAACCTTGCTAGGTAGTACTGTATGTGCCTCTAAAACACAATATAAACTGAAATGACAGGAGCATTAAACCAAACCTGCATTATAACAAAATATATCTCTTAAAGGGGCCCTCAGTTCAAATACAGTAAAAAAAAAATGGGGTCCCACAGCTCATTTTGCCCCAGGGCCCGGTAGCAGGATAATCCGGCCCTGCTAGTTACATTAAAACTTCACATTTTCAGTTGTTTTAAGTACATTTACAAATTAAATGTAGCACACTACAGTGCTTATCATAAATGTGAGGGTGGGGGACACAGAAAAACTTAAGTAAGACAAGGACAAGACTTTCAAAGTGGCAGAGCAGCAGAGAGAGTGCTCACAGCATGCCTCGCTGCACACTGTCCGAGGCAATCTAATATACCTAGTCATGTGGTTTGTTGCCATGGCAGCAAAGATCCCAGCCGTTCCATTCGTAAAAACATAGTGTTAGCCCCCCCTCAAACACACACACACACACACACACACACACACACACACACACACACACACACACACAACACCTCCCACTGCAGACAAGCAAAGTGTATATGAAAAAGTTTTTTCACCTCTTAATATCTTTTATATCTCAACACTTTAAAGCAATCTGGCACTTTTTGTGACACCCATCCAGGCATGGTGTTTCAAATTATTTTGACAGTAATTGGTAGACCCAAATATTATGCTGCTGAGACCAATGGTGTGGAAATTAGAATTCACCTAGTTTTAAAAAGCAAACCACAACAAACGTTTTACTCTTTACAATCCTTCCTCTGATTATATACTTTAAATACAGTCAGGTATGGAGCTCTAGGAATCTATGAAATCCAATTTAAGAGTGAAAGATTAAGCTAATAAGTTAACCTGGATTTACAGAATCAAGTGCGGTATTTGAGTTAATTACCTCACAGCATAGCGCTACACTACTACAACACTACATAACTAACATTTGATGGCAAATTATTATAATAAGGCAGAATACAAGGTCCAAAAAACAATTAATATTGTAAACTGCATTTTAGGGTTTTTATTGTAAAGCAATACTGAAACAGACAGATCCTGCAGTTGCACACATAAATGAGTGTCATTATTTTTAAGGCAATGATGAATGCACCTACAACAGTAAAGAGCAGTTTAAGATAGCCAGTACTGGCAGCCATTAGTCCAATGTCATCTTGAAAGTAATGTGTATGCAAGCCCATTCATCACTTACACAGAGCATGAATGTAAAAGTGTACAAATATATTCACTTTTTTATAGATTAACATTGATATCCTTTGCACATCCGAGCAAACACACCCTGAGTGCCAGCTATGTGACCTTCTGCGCTCTGTTTCCAGGCTCTGAAATAACACAGATTGATACAATCTAGTGCAAGAGCAGATATTAAACCAGCACAGCCGATATGAATGGTCGGGAACGAGATGAACATACCTTTCATAAAGCACCATGGTTGTTTTTCTTCACCTCTCCTATCCTTAGTTATCACAACCCCAAGTCCTCCTTCTATTGAAACACTACACAAACTCCATCAGGGAAACATGACAACAAAAGCATCCCAAACGAACGAGGCACACTGAAGATATCTCAAATTAGAAACTGTCAGCTAGGACACAGCCTGTGCTGCCTCTATCTTTAACTACAAATGAGAAGGCTCCACATTCTTGAACAGCTTTACTGGCTCTCTAGTTGCAGACCCCAAACCTCATTCCTGGCATGAACCCAGCAAACATTACTCTCTCCCTGTGGCACTGTCACACTGGCAGCATTAGAAAATAACTGCCCTTAAAAGAGCAAATCATCGCGTAACATTAACGTTAAAGGAAAAACTGGTGGGGCAGCCAAAAGCAAACCGAGGGTCTCGCAGTAATGTCTCTTTAAATGTTGCTCTGATTTCTGTTGGATGAAACTGCATTTTAGCCAGCAGCAACACAAAAACAGCCTTATTAGTGTGTTATTTACATTACGAGTCTATTTCCGTAGCAGCTCGATAAAACATAGTGGACAGTGCTGTTACTTTATGTCCTCCTTGGTAAACAGATCGCAACATTTCCAAACACAAGCACTTACTTGAGTTACAGCTCAATCTTGTGTTTGGCCAGCTCAGTACAGTACATCGCAGCTGTTAGCACTGATTGGCCAGAGTTATTTTTACATCACGAGACTATAAACTACACTGGCATCCCAATCCCATCCCCTGACAGGAATAAAAAGGCTGCGCCATTGACTTAAGGTTAATCAGATAGAGCTGAGTGAAAGCCAGCGATGTTGTGCTTTAGTGTAGGTATAGTAAAACGGCTTTCTCTTCCTGTCTGGTACCAGCCGGTGATGTCTGCTGGGCCCTGTAGTCTGTGTCCCCTGCTGATGATCACCATGGTTTCAGCTGTGAAAAGGCCAAAACTTTAGGAGAGAACAGCTACAAATTTTACATGGCTGGTGCTGTGATTTTGTTTACAACACTGTTTTTAAGTTCTTAGCACAAACTCAAAAGGGGGCATTGTTAGAGTAGCACAAATAGTAAGAAAAGAAACTGGAAGAAATACAATATGTTTCCTGTGATAGCCAACACCGAATCACATTTGCATTTCAATCACAAGCATGAATAGAGATATACTCTTGGGCATAGACAGTGTCCCTTTGCCCTCTGAATATTAATAAAAACATAAAAATTCCACCACAGCAATAAAGCAAGAAAGGCAACAGGCACCTTCTGCTACACACTCAGCTCAGGCATCACCTGTCACGCCACAGACACCTGTGTGTACGAGAGACAAAGAGCTCATTGTAACAGAAACATCTGATTGCAAACACGGCTCCCGTTCACATGTTTCTATCAGCAAACACCCCCGTTTCCATCGCTGCAACTTCATCGTAAAACTCATTTCACCCCAAGTGACAAACTAGGTTAAGGTCGCTCCTCCACCGCTTGCCAGCCTCCAGCAGCTGCAGCAGTGCACTTGCTCAATACTTACCAGAATTTATTTCGAGGCATGTCACACAACATCACTGTTTTCCATCCAGGGAACCCGACAGCCGGTCGTGTCCTGCGGTGCGATCACGGTTTCTTTGGTGTGAGGTACTGCATCACTGCACGAAGCGGCCGTTTGTTGTGCCGCTTCTCCCGCAAACGCTTGCTCGTGTAGTGGAAATTTTCGGGTAGCGTACTGGCTGAGCTGAACACAAGGCAGCGTTTGCCTCCAGTATGTGGCCTTCGCGATGACGTAATGCGGAATCTCTTCACTTGCGTCAGTGTGCTGCGCTGCAAAATGTTAAATTTTGATACGAAAAGGGGTGAAAAAAAAATCTAAATAAGAAGATGACTGATATATTTCACAGAGGTGTACGTGGAAAGTTGCGTTCATTCGCTTTTTTTAAAGCATTTTGAAGCTCTATGAAGATGACGTCATCGATTCAGTAAATCTTTGTGAATGAAAACAATATTCATCCAAATAATTACATTTCTTGCAGACATTATTGTTTGTCTGGCATAGATATATACACAGACAGATAGATCAAACTAGTATATAGACTAGTATATAAAAATTGTGATTGTTGTACATTTGTTTGAGGGCCTTTGTTTCAAATTTGCACATCCAGAGAACTGATGTACCATAATGATATAAAACACTAATAATGCATCATGTAATTGTCATTTCAGGGAACTGATCCAGCAGCAAAGGTAATTTATTTGTCTTTTTACAAAGTAGTGTTGCACCCTGAAATGTATGCTGTAATCACTGCAAGACAGGCATATCACTATTTATTATTTTTTAATATTTAAAATACATAGAATAAAATCTTTTTTACTGTATGCCTATGACTTTACATTGTAATAATTCTTTGGTGCACTGGATTGTAAAACACATGCCCTCAGTAAATAATATATTTTTTTAATTTGATCATATTGTTTAATTTTTGACCCAAAGTAATTACAATCAGTATAACATTGCAGAGATTTATGGGTTGCGGTTATAGGGCTTTTTGTGTTTGCAAACATCTAAAAAAACGGGAAATTCCTCATTAAAAGTCATATAGTTTGTATATCATTTTTGAGTGAGTTGGTCTGTGTTCTATCTTTAATAGCTGTCCAAACCTTGTGCCTCAGTTTCTAAAGGAACTTTCATATTATGTGTAATAATTTCAGTGCTGCTAAATGAGAGCACGAGCCTTCATTGCTGCTCTTGAACGTAACTCACTCTCTCCAAGCGCAGCCCCTTGTTGCTAAGCAACCTCCGCGGAAGATTGACAGCAGCAACTTTAGATACTTACTTGAAAAAACTTTAATGAAAGGCAACTTTTTTTTACAGGACAGCTGCGGCGTTGTCACACAGAGGAAGAACAATTACAAACTTCAAGACAGCCAACAGATAGCTGGCAGCCATTGTTGTGTTAATGCAAGTAAGTTGATAGCGAGACATTTTTCGCTTTCACTTTCTGCCATGACAACGGCCCCCCACCTGCTCATTAATATATCATTAGCTAAGTTAATTAACCGTTAACTTAACGTTAGCTAAGAGAGCGACATCCGGAGATGAGTGAAGGTATCAGTTGCAACTTTAGCTAACGTTAGCTACCTTTGTATTAAAGATTAACGTTTCAAAACTATACTCTCTAGCGTGAACGTGTACATAAAGCAGCCAATTAACGGTTGTGTTTTCTCCAAATACATTTCTGGATAATGTGAAATTTGCACGCGACGTCGACGTTTCCACACGACGGAGGAAACTGAACAGGTGTCTTTTTTTCCCTCTTTTTTTAAATCCTGACGGACAAGTTTAAGTGATGCCAGACGTTGAACCGCTCAGATTCCCATCAAGGGAAGGACGACCTAGTCAGCAAGGTGAGAAGAGTTTTCCCAGTCAACATACTATTGTTCAATAACTATTATTGTTATGGTTTCCTCTATGCTGTTACATATTGATGCATTCCTCCCTGAAAGAACTTGTTATTTGGTGCAGTAAGCGTCATACTAAACAGATGATGCTACAGTGGTGTGTTTTCAAAAATACATGAAATCTGATGGCAATGCTCAATTGCAACAGATGGACACTCAAGAAAATAGATATCCTTAAATATCTTAGAAAATATAGACAGTTTAAATGCATCAGTTTGTCTTGACAGTTGTCATAGCTAAACACATTGCACAATAGAAATGATGGAACTTAATTAATCCCCAAGGAAATATTTGTGCCAGGTTGCTCCAAAGTTACAGTACAAAAACGAGAAATATGAAATAACTCAAATATAAGCGAAATAAATAATATATTTGAACAAGTGTATAGAAGTTAAATGCCAAGAGACAGTGCCTAATATAATAAGTTATATTGCACAGGATAGTGAAAGATAAGTCATTTGCACATAGTAATAAATAAGAGATCCTTCGTGCTCCATTTTTCCTTTTGTTAAACGGGGAGGAGTTATACAGTCTGATGGCCACAGGTAGAAAAGACTTCCTGTGGCATTCTGTGGTACTCCTCGGTAGTCTCAGTCTACCTCTGAAGGTGCTCTGGTAGGACTCCAGTGTGGTGTGCAGGGGGTGAGAGGTGTTGTCCATGATACAACATCAGTTCCCATGCGTTTCCTCAGCATCCTCTGCTCAGACACTTCCACTAAAGGCTCAAGTTCCACTCCCAGGACAGAGCCAGCCTTCCTGATGAGCTTACTGAGTCTGTTAACGTCCTGTGTCTTCAGCCTGCTGCCCCAAGTTAGTCTGAACATGATTACAAATTGTCGCAAGTTCCCCCTGTTCACTCTTGTTAAGAAAGAAAACTTGCCAAAGTAAAGCCTAAACACAAATCTGTTGTCCAGTCAGTGCTTAAACTGGACTTATTTTTAGAGTTAGGGTAAGTTATTGTAAAATGGGGAATAATATTAAAATAGTTTAATGATAGAAACATTTAACTATCTAAAAGCAATAGAGAAATATCAGGTGAAGATGATTGGCTCTAAGTTTCACATGGGCCTGCTCTGTGGCTATAATACACCCTGCCATTATGATTTAGAGCTTATTCAGCCCACTGATGACATATTGCCTTACCACCTTCCTACCCCACTCGATTCTATCACTGTGTATTATTCATCTAAACTGCTCAGCAACAGATGGCTTATATTTCGGGTGTCCCTGCAGTTTTTCCTCAACTGTTCTTGTATTGATCTGAGTCAGCTCAGTTGCAAGCCATTCTACTAATTACTAAAACCTCGGGACAGGATTACTCAGACGGAAAAGGTTCAATAGTCCCAGATAGAGTTTGTAACTGACCTATTTCTTATCATTTATGGTACTTCTTTGTCTACAGATCCCTTACAGTTTTACTGCCACAAGGTAGTTATTAACCTGTCTTGCTTGGTGCAGGCTGTAATGTAAGAGCCTATAAGCTACTGAACACGTGATGCTTTCCTAAAAAGATGGCAGGCATCACCAGATGTCAACATGATGCCAAGACTTTGGCATCATCTTTAGTGTGCATATGCTTTCTTTTCTTTTCATGTCTCTATAGTTTTGTCAGTAATGCAAAACTAATCAAGGTATACTTGGTGTTTTCAATATGAATTTCTAAATACTACTCAATCTAGTTTTCAGTGGATGTTTCCTACCTCCAAATGCCTCCTGAGGTTATGTGGATTATGGATTGTGCAGCATCATGGTGTTCCTATATTTTTTATAGTTTTATTCCTGTAGTCTTTTATTTTTATCTTTTTCTCCTATTTCGGACTGTCTTCTACGTGGATCTGTGCAATATGGGTTATGTGCAATACATGTTTGTGGTCTTTTCAAGGGCATTTACTCTTGTTAACATGTGGATTGTGTTGGTTTCTATTGTTTTTAATTTATTGATCCCACTATAATGGGATCGAGGTGTGCGCAGCATTGGAGTCCAAGACAAATTTCCTCAAGGGCACAATAAAGTGTATCGTATCGTATCGTATCGTATATCACTAATTGAAGTTTTGTGTTTTTTTAGGGCTCAAGGACCAAAACTTCTGTTCCATTCATTCACTCATGAACAATTTGTCACCAGCATCAATTTGTTGTTCAATGATCTTAACATTTTAAATTAGGCCATGCTACATTTACTTGTGATTGAGCATGACATTTGTTTGTACTATAATATACACTGTAATATATGATATATTTCACAGACGTTCATATGAAAGATTGCAATCTGCAACACTGGTGTTTTTTATACCCTGTTCGTCAGCCAGATGGCATCCTTTCACCACTAAGAATTGGGCCCTTGGGTTTGTCTTGAGATGTTCGAAATTGTTGCCTCTGCTCCCCATGCAAGCAGAATCAAACAAAAAGTAAAGAATCACAGAGCATCTTTCATAGCCAAATTACATTTTTGTAATTACTTTTCAAAACAAATGAAGTTGGGTGAGTGTTCCAACAAAAGTCTGTTGTTTTAATTGAGGGATGGCTCATCAGTTTGTAATTTTTTAAATATTTCATGCTTTTTATGCTATAATGTAAAGGACAAATGAATAAGGATTGTTTTTTATTGCTTCTCAGAAAGTTTGTCCACGGTAAGTTGGATTTACAGATCTCAATATTTTCTGTTTCCCAAGACCAAGCAGATCTTCAAGCTGTCTGCTCTGGTAGACGTCGCACTTGTGCTTTGCTCAACAGTCCCTCGCCGTATGTCAACAGTGTTATTTACCATATCCAGGAGTTGAAGATGACAGTGGAAAATTGGTGTCAGCAGGTAAACTGATATGATCAGACCTGTGGAAGATTGTAAGACAAATATCAGATAAGAGAGAAAATCTATTTGAATGTTTTAATGTATTTTGTCTTGTATCAGTCTGGAAAATATCAACCACAGATCAATCAGGACAAGCACCATTACAGCAAAACCTTAAGGTGAAGCAATCTATTGTTTTTATTTTCTAATTCTTTTTGTAACAATCAGTACAATGTAAAAAATAACATGAGTTTAACCCCTTTTAACAGATTCCAGTCCAGAGACTCAGATACAGAATCAGTGACATCTACAGAGCTGTTTGTTGAAGGCATCGCAATCAGTGCAAGAGGTAAACTCATTTTGTTCAGATATACAATAAAGTCCTTACTCAGACTCTCTACATGTTAAAGAATAAGATTCTATCCAGTATGCTAATAATATACCAGTTTATGTTATCTGAACTTTGTAGTCGGTCCAGTTACGTTTACATAGCTTTGCAACTATGAGTTTCCTTCCTACTGTTTGAAGATGAAAGTGACGACACGGTTAAATACTGTGTGCAAATCCTGTGAAGTTTTTCATCCTCTAGAAAGTTGTACATTATCGCCACTACTGAAGAAAATAAATGATGTCCTTGGAGAGGTTGTGTATCTGATCGAGCGGCTGGAGGCTGATAGGCAGTATGCAGAGGAGGCTCTCCACAAAGAGGAGAGAAGAAAGCGCTTTTTGGAGAACAAAGTGGACAGCATCTCGCTGTGGAAGCAACAAGAGCACTCTTTTGTTGTCCAAAAAGGTCAGTGCCTTAAAGGAGTCTTGTTTTCTCCAAGACATTTCAGTCTGGTGAAGTATTGTAAGGCTGCTGTTGTTCAAAATGAATAAACTTTCTAATTAATTTTTTAATATTGTTTTTTCCCAGAGCATGAAGCTTGCATTAGAGACATCACTGAGCTGAAGTGGCAGCTAAAAGTGGAACGAGAGAAACTCGCAAAGGCCCAGGAGAAACTGTCACACACTGAGATGTTGAACCAGCAAATACACGAGGACATCAGCTTTGCCAAAAAACAAGTTCCCATTGTGACGGAAAACCTGGGCCTCCAGAGAGGCATCATTAGTCAGATCAACACTGCACAAGCTGAGGTAACATCTAATTTAGCTTTGTTTTAAATACTTTGATGTTTAAACTTTCGTAGCCAGAAAGGCTGGAAACTTAGGTTTGCCACAGAGATAGTTAATAGCTCTGTCTTTAGTTGTAGCTGAATAATTATTTTGGCATTTTGCAAGAATTAATCAGTGAACAAGTGAGAGTTTTTTGTGTACACAGTACAGTTGTGTCAAAATAAAAAATGTTGTTGATGAGTAATTTTCCAGGTAGGAAGAATGTGTTGAAGATCTCACAGATTTAAATCTCTGGTCGTATACATTTGGGTTCATAACTATAGTCCCAACACAAAACAAAGGTTTTAAACACCATTTCTGTGCATTTTATACATCAATAAGTAACCACGATGAAATGAGCACACTGGCTTTGTCTCTCCTGCCCGTTTGCTCTTTTCTAACTCTGTTTTTAATCCACAAGTGGCATGGCGCAAGGGATTGCAATGTTTGTTGGTCTATTGGTCCAGTGTTCATCCAACACTTTGGTCCAGACTGAAATCATTTTAACAATTGACCGGATTGCCATGAAATTTGCTCCAGACATTCACAGTCCCCAGAGGATGAATCCTAATAACTTTGTTTAATTCCCTGACTTTTCATTTGGCTTTTCTGCTTGTTAATTTCTTTTGTCCAAGTCAGGATGCACCCAAAATCTAATGACCCAATTCAGCCTCGGCTGGACTTTGAGTTTAATGCCTTCGTGCAAATACGACATGAAAGTGTGCCAGTAGAAAGAAGAGTGATGGGTGAGAGGCAGAGGGGTCACATAGAACAGATCACCTCTGGCACCAAACTATTGCAGCTTTAGGCTTGTTTGCTTTAAAACTAACAGCCTTTCTGGATTTTTTAAAGATTTGCCAGCATTTATGTAGGAAAAACGTTTTGGTGAATATTTGTCTTTTGGCAGTTGATTACTGTAGGTGTGTGACTATTTAGTTTCAACAGGGTATGATTTGACAACAGGACCGTGTACTCTCTGTAAAATTAGCACCTGATTGAAATTGTTCACAAATTACATCTGAGGAAAATAATTTCTTCAACTTCTTTTATCAGGCCGATGAAGTTTGCTCAAAAACACAAATTGATCTCCTCCTTATTAAGAATGAGTTAAAAAAGATGGAGCTGGAAACCAACAATGAAAGGACATCACTGGATCATGTGCTGTTGTTAATGAAGAATCAGCTGGCAAAAAAATTGTGAGTATCACTCCTATATGTAGTGAAAACAAAGAGGTTCACCTTCAAGGTGATACAACTGACACAGGAGACATCTGTGGATTGTGTATGTCATCTGTGGTTTCTTTCAGTTATCATGCTCTGTTGCAGATTGTCTTGTAATATTTAAGAGTATCGTGTTGCTTTTGTTGCGAGACCAACGCCTCCAAATGCAACAGCATTGTATTATGAGTTAGCGTGTGATCTCAACCTTCAATGAGCACTGGATTTCAAAAACTGCCTTTAATCCACCAACTTAATAACATAAGACAAACTGTTTCATGTCCAGGGAAGATTTAAACTCACTGAAGATGTTTGAGATAGATCTATGTGCTGAAACAGACGATGCTGAAAGGACAGTTGCTCTTACAGAGGAAAATTGCGCAGCCATAACACAACGTATCCCTGAAATGATGGATCTCCAGAAAACTGAAAAAGACCGGGTAACTGACATCATCCATGCTTTGATATTAAAAGTTTTTTTAATAGGACTTTAAATATTACAAGTCGTGTGTTTCTCTCTTTTCAAACAGATCCTGGAATTAAAACTTCAAACTGAAGAAGAAATGCAGAGGAATAAGAAATTAAAAGAGAAACTAATTTCACTGCAAGAACACATTGAGAAAACTGTACGTGTTGTCTGTAGTGTTAAACTGCCTTTATTATGTTGGTGCTGCTTTGGCTACAAATGTGTGTCTTGATAGTTCATTGGGCAGTGCATGGCACATAACTGCCAGACTATGATTGGACTCTCACTGCAGCTATGCATGCTAATAATGTTTGAATTCATGGCACTGTAAGGTGTTTTGCGTGTGCATCCACGCAGTCGCTCACTATATGTTATGTTATCCACAGAGACTCAGTGGGGAAGCAGAGGTTTCCTGCATAGAAGAGCAGCTCCTTTCAAAACGTAATGCCTTTACAGGTCTCTGTAAGGAAAACGTGGAGTTTGAACAGGATGTAGAAGACTACAGGAAAAAACTTTCAAAGAGGTACACTGTCAAAGCAAAAACATAACATAAACTGCCCCATCATTGGTATTACTCTATATAGAAGTGTGTTTACGGTCAGTTCTCTGTGTGTTTTTTTAAGCGAGAAAGCAGTGAGGCAGATGCGTGAGGAGAGGAAGCAGATGCTCCAGAAAATCATTGACAATGACGAGCAGTGGGAAAAGGCCAAGGAGGAAGTGACCCAAGTTGTAGCCCAGCACAGTGTCACCCAGACTAAACTGGAAGAGCAGGAGCAGCTCACCTTCATGGAAGAACAGAGGGCCAGGGTCAGTGACGACATATGTACATGTTCACTGTATAATGCATGGGTCACGGTTTGTAAGGAAAAAGTGAGATGCCAGATGCTTTCTCCAGTGTTCTTTAGTTCTCGTTTTATGCTCTGCAGAAAGCGATTGAAAACCTGAGGAAAGATCTGACGGGTCAGATGACTGCCCTGGAGCTGCTGAAGGTAAATTCATGAGACGACTCAAAGTCTTCACTCTGAACGAGAACATTTCACTCAGTCAGAGTGGGAGAAAAATCAAAGTAACTTTGAATTGAAACCTACCTACCACTGTTTTTATAAAACGTATTCCTTCTCTGTAGAATTTTTTTTAGCATACAGCTTTGTTGAAATGCATAGAGAGGTTAAGTTTCACAAAGCACAGCCTTTTCGGAAAGGTAGTTTCTTTTAAGAACACCTGTATTCATATGCATAACATTGTAAATACCCACTCCAGTTTCCTGTTACTGTTTTACCACCTATACATGTTTTTTCAGTACTGACATTCTGCCTTTTATTTTCTTTTGCATCAGAGTCAGTGTGCAAATTTAAATGAAGAATTGTATCGACACCAAAGGAGCTCAGAGCTAACGAACCGAAAACTTCAGAAAGAATTTGAAGATGCGTCCTCAGCAACAAAGGCTCTGGAGACAAAAGTTGAGGTACCGATAAAGTGCTGTCATGATAATTTCCAATACAAAAGACAATTTATAAAAGGTATAAGTCAATTGCATTTGTGACTAATCTTTGGTTCATATAGAAAATCAAGCAATTGACAGAACATTTGGAAAGGATTCACTGTGAACACAGGAACACATTAGTCAACCTTGACAAGGAGAAGAAACTGAAATGTGAGCACCTGAGAGCTGCCCAGGTAAGAAAAGAAAAATGTGGCATAAAGAAATTCTTGTTAGCACTTTAAAGTACACCTAGTTTTCTATTTTTTTCTGCATTAATGCTACAATTTTTTTTTGCAGGATTTACACACTGCCACTATAGAGAGATACGACAACACCCTCTGCAGGATCAGTGACCTTACGAAGAAGTGCGAAGAATACCAAGATGCTTCAAATAAAACGGAAAAGATAGCTGAAAGCATGCCAGAAGTCATAGCAGAACTTCAGTAAGTTAGTCATAGATAAGGCACACTTATTATAACAGTATATAATAAGAAATGGGATATTATTGTTGAAGACAATTCACCTACTCTAGGAGTATATAATCAAAATACTCCATCTTTTCTCCAAAAGTCTTGAGTATTGTTTTAATTATATTTGTGATATTGAAACATAATGTTTAGTATTAAAGTATGAATTTCTACCAGCTCCCCCACCAATGCAGCGATCATATATTCATAATATTACAAAATGATTGAGGAAATTAATACCATCTATGTGTTTGATTCCTCCCTCCAGAAGTGTCTTTGATGTGTTGGAATTCAAAAACAAATCAGCTGCTCTCATAATGAGCACTTTGCAGTCTGATATTAATAACTGCCAACAACGAACACAGCGATCCATGCAGACACACACCGCTCATGTTACAGCGAGACAAAAAGAAATGGAAGACACTAAGGTAACAACGCATTGTTCGGTATAACTGTCTGTAAATACATGACTTATTGTTGTGTCAAATACTGTGAGACAAGCTTTAAAAAACATCTCATTGTTTATTTGTTTGTGGATTAGTGTCAGCACATTGCTTGTCACAATACTTCCCTTAAGATGCAGAGAAAAGAGCTGCGTGCAATTAAAATTACAAGCCATGGTCAATCTTGTTTAAGTGCTTTCCCCACAATGACAACTCACTGTTGTTATAGTCTTTTGTCTGGACGAATTTGATGATGCGCGTCGTGGTGAGACGCAGTGCATATTCTGTTACCTGTAGGCCAACATTTTACATAGCAATTTTACTGTAAGCACACACTTTAAGATATCAAATAAGCATTTAATCTCAGGATGTTTTTGTTTCACTGTCAGAAACAGGCTGAGGTAAAAACGTGAGCATACTGTGCACAAAATGGCATGTATTTGAACCCTCTTTTGTGAGAGAAACCCCTATTTATTGTAAGGTTTTCATCTGCAGGATTATCAGCCCCAGCCAGAGCCTCTTTGCTGATGGGGGTTTCACATGGCTTATCTAATGTGAAATCGCCATGTGGTATATAGTTTCATTAAACGGTGATCAAGAATGCATTAGTTCAAAACAAGAAAAGGCAATGGAGCTTAAGCCGCCATGCATCCAAGTGCAGCAACTTTAAAGAAGTTGTTGGCGTGAGACAATTTAAGAATTAGAAGTCTTCCTCATAGACACAACTCCCATTAGCCAGATAAAAGTTAGTCATGCAAAGAAGGGTTTAGTCTTTTCACTCGACGAAATAAGATGATATAACAACAATACTCCTCTCCAAATAAAAAGATCACAGAGACTGAAGTTGTAAGGAAATTGGTCACTTTAATCGTTGCGGCCGATATAAAGCACACATAATGTCTGCATTAGCATAACATAATAAGCACAGTGTGCACTCAGAAATCACAGTGCATGAAGCAGAATGGTTAGACACTTTCAAATATTCTTATAAAGGAGATTTCTTCTAAAAATGCTGACCTAATACTAAAACTCTTATGTGCTCCTGTAGGTAAAGGTCCTCTTTATTAGAGAGCCATTCTGCTCAATATAACTAATAACCGGGTGGGAATGTTATGTAGCTGTATTATATAAATGTGTAAAAATTACTATTTAAAATATAATAATATAGCATCAAGGTGAAATAGGTTGACTTGCGTCATCCATGTCTTCTCTATTCAACCCATACATACATGAAAAAGTGTCTCATCTTTCATACATGCACCTATTTTTTTATTTGATCAGGGCCTGTCGTATGGTGAGCACAAAGTAAACAATGCAAACTGCCGACGCTATCAGTTTCTTATGGGCAATGAAGTGTAATTTGTTCCATTTACACTTCACAACAGCATCAGATGGGCTTTGTCAGTGCTGCATGGAGTAATTAAACCTGAAATCAATAGCAGGCATTTGTCATGTTTACAGCCCCTCTTTCTGCTGGGTTAAACTCATCACTTTAGTGCTGTTCTGTTTTACTGCAGAGACACACTTCATTATGTCTGCAGGTAGAGTTGAGATATTCGCCAGCAACGTATCCAGCACTTGGGAAACAGTGTTCACATGAAGAGGACATGCAGAAAAATGCATATTCAATTTGATTTATTTTCTAGAAAGGTGTACATTGTTGTATGCTTGTTATTTATATTACCTTAGCTAACAGCACAAAAACAGTAGCATAGTAGTAGTATAATAATGTACACACGCATAGCAAGTCAGTGATACAACTAAAGTATCTTCAAAATGATCCGTGTGGAGTTACTATTCAGAATGTGCAGTACTGTAAATTGATTCTCCAGTTCACCATATAAAGTCCTGTCATGGGTATCTGTCCATGGCAGATTGTGAGTCATGAAAACATTGATCTATGTGATCATTCAACGTGCATCTGTACTGTACCTAATGCAGCCTCAGCAGTTATACTTCTGTGCCAGCGTAGCTGCGGTCGACTACAAACATGTTGTCAAATGGCATCCTACCACTGCTGATTGCTCATGTTGTAAAATTCAAATTTTAAGTGAGAGTTTCTAATCCTTGTTACCTTTTGAGAATATTGGTGACAGCGAGAAATACACAAATCAGATACACCTGATTGGTATCAAGGCAGACACTAAGCCTATTTATCGGATCGGGTATCGGCCATGAAGAGATTGATCTACATTAAATAAGGTTTGTTCTGAAAGTCAGTTGCATTAATTGAGTCACAGAGGGACACCTGCTTAACGAGAAAAACAGTGATCCCTGGCCTCATGCTACCCTACATAAAAACAGTATGAAATACAGACTTTTATTTTGGAAATACCAGGAAACCAGTGTACTTGTTGTAGGTTTGTACATTCTGCAGCTGACCGTGACTTGCTTGTGTCTTGGTTGTTAATTAATAGAAGCTGTAAACACAATATTTTCCTTTCTTAAACCTTCTGTATTAATGTTTGTGTAGGATGCACTAAAAACTGCACTGCAGGAGAACAAACAGCTTGCAAGCGAGTACGAAGGTCTAAAGAAGATCCTCTTGGAGGCCAAACAGGAAGCAGTATCCTCATTCAGGGACAAAAACCACGCTGATGAGTCTTTCCATTATTACACACAGGTACAATTTATATAACCTTGAGTTCTATATTACTCTCCCTCACCCCCTCTGTTTTTAATTATGTTTTATGACTTAGAAATGCTCCTCTGTTATCTTATATTCCTTGTGTTCTATTCCATGTTCTTCCTACTAGATAGCTCCTCTTTGCATGGGCAGTCATTGTAAGAAGGTTTTAGTTTTGCAACCAGCGAGGAGGTTACTGCAGCAATCTAATAATGATGAGATAACTTGAGTGGAGGAGGATGATGGATGTGACATAATGTAATGATAGCTATGTAGTTTTGCCTCCAAGGGGAGTAAAGAGAGAGGTTGATGGTACATGTAAATACTTTACCTTCTACATCTTTTTGATTATAGTTTTTCTAAGGTGGTCAGAGGTGAAACGTTTTATTATGGAGGGTGTTACAAATGTGCCTCTGCTTACAACAGCTCACACTCCATTTATTAGGGAACAGCAGCAAACACGTTAGGATCAGACAAAAAAAATGTGCTTTCAGTGGTAAAATAGCAGCACAGGTCTTGACTAGTTGAGGGAGACAACTCAGCAGCATTTTACTGTTTAATCTTTATCGTTTTTGACACTGTTTAACTGCAATAGAATCACACACGACAAGCATAACACCAAGAAGAAGCCACACTGCTCCTGCAATGAAAAATACATATTATTTGTTCCAAAAATGACTAATACCTTTACTTGAGCAATTCCTCATCTAACTGCATGAATGTTATCAAGTGAAAAATGCATGCAAAAATAAAATCCTGTGGACAGGATTTTCCACGCTCATGATCAAAGCCTGATTTTCTTTTACTCCGGATTCAGCCTTCACCATTTTTGTTTGTTTCAACTCTACACTTCTACAACAGCAGCCTCTCGGCTAGTGTTTTATGCCTGAATTTAGTTTTTTTTAGAACAAGCTTATGATCAAACATGTTTCTGAAATGTAGATCCAGTCCTTTCACATTTAATCTGATTTATCCAGGAACATTCAAGCCCTCTTTTTTTTCCTGTTCCAAATGCACAATTATCCTTAAAATGTTTGCATTTTATGTCCCACTTAGTATAAATATTACACAATGCAATTGCCCTTAATTTGTTTGTAACTGGAGGCAACAAGGTAAATGCATTTAACATTGTGAGGATCATTTGAGAGATCACAAAATTAGTGCATGTGTGTGTGATGTCTCACACCAGTCATTTGTGTGTACAGAAAGCCCGTAATCTCTTTTATTAGATTCAACTGAGGGACACAATGACACCTTCTCTTAAGTATCCTTATATAGAAATATAATCCTTACAGCAGGCATCCCTGACATACAGTTCAGGTGACACATTTAAAAGAACCCTCCTTCTGTTTTCAAAACAACTGCTATACAACCTAAAATCCCTTAATTATAAACTGGCAAGAAGTGTCCAAAACCCTACAAAAAGCATCAAAACATGGAAACCTAAAACATTTACATTTATCTAGAACTGGGGTTCTCAAACCTCTCGGGGCCAGGGACCCCTTTCACGGAGGACCACCTCATAATCGTGACACCGATTATGCACTTTGCACCTTTACATGCCATTGGAACTATTTATATTGTGAAACTTATCAACCTTAATACTTCAGACCTGTTTCATAGTGATTAACAGAAAAACATTTCAACTTGAATCATGTTAATACCACTTACATACTTCAAAACAGAGGCTCATTTTATTCAAATTGCTTGTGGACTCAACTTGACAGCATTTGTACTTTTCAAGTAATTGACCTTAAAAGCTTTCAGAAAATGAACAGTAGCGAGACAGGAACAGGAACGGCTCGTTGAGACCTGAGTGAGTTCAGTGATTCATGACAGATTGACATGATGTGTCACAATCATGTCAGTTTCTATTGGTCCAAAGCTAAAGTGGGTGGGACTAATGGACACAATATGCTTGTTTCATTGGCACAAATGGTCCTCATCTGTAGACATGCAGTTTTTAATGATACAGCACAATTTAATAATTTATTATAAGTTTAGCATAATTATTTCACGGACCCCCAGGCTATGGTTTGCGGACCCCCAGGGGTCCTAGGACCCCACTTTGAGAACCACTGATCTAGAAGATGAGGCCTTATAATATGATGCTAAACTTTTACAAGCCATCACAAACAACCCATAGTTGAAAATATGTTAAAACACATGTTATAGTTCCACCTTTAAAGCAGATTTGATTAACCCTCCTCGAGCTGTCACATTGAAATACAGCTATTAGGTGGAACATCTAGTGTTGCTCCTTTATCTTGTATTAAATGTAACTAACTGCGTACCTTAAAAATACTCGGATAATGGAATGTAACCAAGTTCATATACTTAGGTACACATTTGTAGAGGTTGTACTTTACTTGAATATTTCAATTTTATGCTACTTTATATGTATACCCCCCCAAAAATTCTGTGCTTGTTATTCCACTTTTTGTATTTTTAGTAGCCAATTTATTTACAGAGGAAGTTCTTACACACAAGATTAAATATATGAGATTATAGAACATCAGTCACTGCCGTAGATAAAACTACCCAACAGTTTTAAAACACTTTGCCCCACCTTGAACAGCTGCAACAGTGAAATGCTATTTACATATTAATGCATTAGGGATAATAATTTAATAATGTAATGTATAATGGTATAAGACATACATGGCATTTTTCTCTCCAGAATGAGTATTCTTTATACCTGAATTACCATTAGCTCAAAAAAACGACATACATTAAATTACGTAACATTTAAAAGCCAGACTTTTCCTTGTAATAGATTATTTTTGTACTGCAGTCTTACTACTTTTAATTAGTAAAGCATCTCAGTCATTTTTCCACCACTTATGATAGATGGATAATGTGTTCTAGATTTATTACCACTGTCACCCAGGACAGGTGCGACCTAATATCCATCATCAACACTTCTTTATTGCACAGTTTGGAGATCTTTAGCTGCTTGCATGTGCTAGTTGTAGTGTTTTGCCAAATGAGCACATCACAGCTTTAATATACATGTATGTGAGATACAGATAATTCCATTAAGTCAACTGTTTAATTCAGCCACCCAATTTAAAGTGTTGCATATTTTGAGGTATGCAAACACCTTGTATTTTTGGAGTTAAGGAAGTATGTCCTATTTTGCACTTTTAATACAATTGATTGATTATTTATTAATTGTCCAATCATTCACAATATTCTTTTTTTATGAGAGTACTATGTAATGTAATGTAATAAGGATATTAATTAAAAATTCAACAAGTATGTACACATACAAATAGGCAAATTTCTCCTTTGTTAATGAAAAAACACATGATTAATGAGCATCTGATGGCACTTGCCAGTATGTGCCTCTTGTAGAAATCCTCTATATTCTACTGTACATGTAAGCATTGCTTTGTTTATGTGGAGGCTTTCAGCACTTGGGTTTAACAGGGTACACTATAAAGAGCATTCTTGTTATTGTCTTTCCTTCAGGAGCTGATGACTGAGCTAATTCGCTTTAGTTTTCAATGCACTGGGGAACACATTGCCAAGCAATGATAAGCTTTGTAGGAAGAGCAGAGAGATGGAGGGGGGAAGAAAAGCAATGGCATCTATCAGAATTTAAACCTCTTTGCTTGAAACTGTGTTCAAATAATAAAGCAAGCAGCATGTCTTTCCAAGAGACTAGGAATAATTTCTGGTTTCAGTGGGGGGTTCATGACTCTGTGTGTATGTGTAAAATATGTCTTGAGGGGATTGGTATAAAGTTAAACTGGGTGAAGTAGAAATATTTTACTCATCAGCTTTGCAGTCACAGAGTTTGCCTCGGCTAGAACAAAACTGCTGAAGCATTTAGAGAAAATTAACCCCCCATCCTGGCAGCCAGATGTGACTGGATTCTGATGAGTGCACACGAGTGGGCAGAGAAACCAAGAGACTGTGAAATTCCTGTCAGGCCCGTGTACTGCAGAATGGGCTATTGACTGCTTTCTCTATTCCCCTCCATCATTCTTCTTGAACACTGCCATTAATTTCCTCTCCTGCCTTACCAATTCCTTTTCTCTGCCTTCTCTCCCTCTAGCTCTCTTTGTTGCAGAAGAGGATGCACAAAGCTTTGGTGAAATACTTCAAACAACGCAGCCTCTACAGCCAGGCTGAACTGGACCGGTGCCAGGCTCTTTCTCAAGAGACCGACCAGAAAATAAAAACAGCCCAGGTATTTGTACAAATACATGTAAAACAGGGCGACAAACTTCACAACTGCCACCATTCATTTAAATGGTAAATCCCTTTATTCAACTTTTATCCCAGTGTAGGTATTCTACCGGATGGGAGCGTATTCTGTTGCATACTACAGTAACTCCATGTTATGCTTGGCATTGTTTGAGCCTCATCCGGCTACTTGTGTCTTCTTTGCCAAGCAAGGGCAGCCAGGCAAACATCCACCCAGGCTTTGTGCCTCGCTGCTATGGTGGAGTTAAAGACGCCACTCTTACATTACAGTCTATACATTCAGTCATCAGATCACAGACTCGTGTGATGGATGATGCGTCTGCTAGAGTGCCTATGCGGTGACTCCGTGTCTGAGGCTAGCTCTGCCTCTCCAGACAACTCTATATACACAACACCCTGTGTTCGGTGACATTGCATTAACATTTGAACCTGTTTAGCAGGGGCATTCTCAGCTTTTACGGCTAATTTGGAGTGAGTTTATCAGCCACGTGGAAGATATCTTGTGTTACAGACTTTTCTTTGTGCACGGAGTAACCCTCTGCCTGTCTTGCACAGAGTTGCAGCATGTTCTGCAAGGTTGAGAAGTAAGGATCTTCATTTAGAGGATAATCGGTGTCTAATCTGTGCTGTGATGTGAGATGAGGTCAAAGCGGACGGAGAGACAGTGATGAATCTTTATGAAAAATCCTGTCCAGCATTACCGCAGAGCCAGGTGGCATGCAACCATGCTTTAAACTACTTTCTTCATCCTTTTTACTTCTTCTTTATCCGCTATCCACGTGTGTCAGATGCAATCATGTCTTTCTTTGTAAAATCCCTTTTTTGTTATTGTTGGTTCAATTGTTCAACAAAAAATGCAGAAATATTCAAAAAATTGATTAGAGGCTTTTTTGAGGGAGTACCTTGTGAAAATACTATTAAGTGGTTTCCTTCTCAGTTCCTCCTCCTCTGACTGCTGACATGTTTTTTTGATGGGTCCGCTCCAGACATTACAGGGAGCAGCCATGTCTCACTGGCCCAGCCTCAAAAGGCCCCAGCAGATCACAGCTCAAGGCAGGGAGGAGTAGGGCACAGGGGGAGGAGCTATCAGAGAGCTGCAGAGTGTGAAGGACAAAAGAGCTGGTGTATTCAAGCGCACCACACCGTCACCCGTCACAGCTCAGCACAGGGTCCATCAGAGCAGGCAGCACTCACTTTAAACAGGCTCCTCGTGAACAGTCCGGCTCAGAGTCTATCCTCCAAAAAGTACATATATAGAAGAAAAGAATAAAAAGCTTTATAAGTTTATAAGCAGGCGTTAACTTACAATCTGCATGATTATCTAAAAATTAAAGCAATATGATGATTCACATAGAAATGCACCAACAGTAACCAGAAGGTGCTAATGCACAGGGTATTTCAGTAGCTTAGCACTTAACACAGAGATTAACAATGTCATGATACACAGTTATTAGCACTGTTCCCACTTAGTATGAAAGAACTGTAGAAATCAAAAGTGATAACTGATACCGGTTGTAACTGAAGTTAAACCAGGCTGAATCCAGACGAGGCCTATAGTAATCCATCATGTCCACTTAACCCCACAAGCAGAACATAAGCGAGGTCAGGTTAGCGCTTTCACGGCTATGGCGTGCTTGATTCAGAAGCAAAATGGCATTTTGCACAAAAGTAGCTTAAGGGGAGGAAGGCCGGGGAACCCTAGGGTGGGTGGGTGGATGTAGGTGGGGGTGGATGTGGGAGTAGGGGGGGGCGGCGGGCTGTCATCCTGTTACACTCCTGCCAGAACTGGCAGTTCAGCTTTGTGTTCTGCAGTTTACACTAGGGATGGCATAATTGACAATGGCTAACAGCGGAGAGCAGTGCAGAGCCTTGTTGAATGGCCAGTAATGATTGGAGCAGACGCCCACTGCCCCAGTCCCCGGGGACAGTAATCCAAGATCCTGTTGCTGATATAATTGTTAGTCAGAGAATTTCTGCATGGCTAGGCCGGTTCAGATTCCCAAGCTGGTTGACAGTGCCAGGCAGTTTAATAGAAAAACTGGATGCTGAGGTTTTTAAAACAGAAGAGCACTGAACCTGGACGCGGTTCACCAGGAGCCTCTTGTTCTCCTTCCTCACAAAAATAAGAACAAGATGGTAACTTTACTCTCACTATAGTAGATCCACTATTAGCTGTGAGTGGGATGCACAAGTTTGTATCACTGCCTTTGTACAAAAACAGCATTTTCTTAATTAGCTTGTTTTCATTTATTGTTTTTGTCCCTTTCTTAAACAGGGAGGGTTGTCAGGAGGTATTCAGCTCATCTCTGCGTTCCTCCAAACCTTGACAGATGACTCTACTACCAGTGATGATGTCGGGGTGAACAAACAAGCCCGTCCAGATGCTGCTGGATCGAATGAGTAGATGCCTTCAGTTCAAACAGCAGTGTAATTGGACATTCACCTGTACCAGACAACTTACTTACCCTAGCACGCTTCACTATTCCCCCCTCTTTACTTGCAGCAAATCCATAACAATGAAACAGGTGACTTTCATGCTGCTGTCAGGACTGATCTAATTTTAGCTGGGTGAATGATTGCAATTGGCTTTGCCTCATCAGATAATTAATCTATGTCACCATTAATTGGAAAAGAGAATAATTACAGGCAGTGTTGACAGAAATTCTACGCTTCTCCAGATTCCAAGATCTAATTACAACTAGTGAAACCCTGTGACCTTAACTAGCACTTAGTGCACCTTGGCCACCTTGACCATGTCCATGTGAAGACCACTGTCTCATAAAAGACCCTGTTTTTGTTTCGCACTCTGCACTCCTTCACTCGCCCCACTCTCTGAAAGCTGTCTCCCTCAATCACTTTTCAATATTCAATCTTAATTTTGTGGAAGTTTAGCATTTTCAATGAGCTGGAGATGAATGATTAATGAATAAATTTAAATGCTTCATTTTGTCCATGGATCATTAGTTAAGTCCTTTGTGGGAAGGACCTGAGAAAGGAGTGAAAATTATTGAGACATTAGCCTGAAGCAATCCAGGGGTAAATAGTGTGCACAAAAGGATGTTGTGTGCGCACTATCCACTGGCTTTCTAAAGAACCCTGGGGAAACGGTGTTTTCAATTTGGAATCTTAACTGAATCACATTTAGTTCTTGTAGAAAATTGATTTTTGTTCCATCATGTTTCGACAATGTCATACTAATGGTACACAGTAATGCCTTTTTCATACAGACTTTTAAAGTTAACTAAAAGTGTTCATGGATAAACAATACAAAATCTTTTCAGACCTATTACATATTTTAATATACATTAAAAATAGAAACAAGTAGATAACAATGCTCACACAAAGGATTATATATAGGGTTGATTTAATATTGCATTCCTCGTGATTCCAAGGTCAATGCTTTGAGACTGCTCCTTACAAATAAGTGTTGCCCTCTCCTCCTGTCTGTGTGGTTGATAGAGAAGCTGTTGTTTGTCAATACACTGGATGGCTCTTCTACTCATGGGGACAGAAGGGGGCAGTGTGAACACAACAACTTAAGAAAGACATAATGCACTACAACATGGTCTAGACTAGTATCTGTAACCTAGCCATAGCATTTAATCTCAAATTAATTAATTATGATTATTCAGTCAATTAGACTTTTTAAATAATTACGCTGGAAAATAAAGTAAGTGTTCAAACTTGTTTTGTCTGTTTTATGAGTTTAGTTTTTTCTGTAGCCTTGAACTTAAACACACTATATCATATTGTACAAACATGCAAACATAATGGCACTAACTCCATACCTTATATTGACTACTTGCAAAGCCATGATGCCACAAGATGTCCAAAAGCACCTTGAAGAGAAAAATGTTCAGTCCGTCTAATATTCCTTACTGACTATATGGCAATATCTCAAATGAAGGTGCCTCCCAGATACATCTATCTCCTCTCTTTGCATCTAATCAATCCCCTAAATAAATGAAAGTGAGCCTCGACTGGATGTCATCACATTTATCTGCAGGCATGCCTCAATGTGCACACACCTTAATGCTGCTCCTCTAAAGAGGGTGGACTGTGGAAGTACTAATGGGACTACTTGACAGCTGAGATGTATTTACTTGTATGTTAGATGTTTGTTTCAGTATGATGAGGATGGAATATACAGCACAAGTCTCACTGTGATGTGATACATCTAAGCTGCTTTAGAAGATTTTTTTTGTGTAGTTTGGTATAAAAGCAGATTTTTCAAGAGACATGTTGTGAAAATCTGATTTACAGGCAGCATGATTCTCAATTTCCGCCTAGCGCCACCATGCAGACGATGGGCCCGTTTCGTTTGGATTCACTTCACCGGTTACTTCTGATCGCTGACGTGAAGCCAAGTGAATCAGAGCAACGTTCTGTCTTCTCAAGCTAACCAAAATTCTGTTTTGAGATCTTTTTTAAAAACCAGGGAAATGGAGGTGTCCGCTCAAACCGTCCTGTCTTTGTTCAGAAGCAAGTGGAGAGTTGAGCCATGGAGCTGATGGAGTCAAGGAAAGAATGTGAGTGGAGAGAGGTGCTACTGTGTCTAAAATATCAATGAGGGAGATGCTGCCAAGTTTTGGAGCACACAGGAGGGAACAGGTCCTCTGTTAACATAGAGTAGACTAGACAGCTTTGCACTGCTTTATATGGTAACTGCAAATATATTTAATCTTAGGGGAAAATATATTTTATTTTAACAAAACTAGTTTCAACACTCTCTTCTGTTCATTCCCTTCAGTATTCATGCACTGCAGTAGGTTATTAGGGAGTGTGTGCCTTTAAAGTTTAGGCGACTACAGCATCTGTCATTCAGTCATACTATACAGCTTAACAATACACTGGAACGGTGTGTGTTTGCCCAGGTGAGTCTTTAATGTGGAACTCGGCAGAAAACATGCCAAACAAACTCATCAGTATAACAATACGTGTTCCTTGTGTTTCCACACTCGTTTGATTTCAAAGATATTTATCTTAACAGGATAATAATTTGTGAAAGTCTCTGACATTTGTGGCTAGCTAGCATGATAATAAATCCGTGGCTTGGAACATTTTTTAGTTAATTAGAGTCAATCAATCCAAACTTTGCTCACTTACCGGTGTGAAACCGGAGTATAATGAGCAGAAATCAGCATGGTGATTGGAAAACACAAATTACAGCTGTTAAAGAGAAACTCATCCACTTTTCTTCTGTTGATGCCAGTGCCTGCTGCGAGGATTTAAAATTAGCATGGCATTCCTTTAATGGATGTTGGGGGAATGTGCTCCTCTATAATTAAAAAACCTGTTAATATCCTCGCAGGCTAAAATAAGAGGAGGTTAGTATGATTACATGACAACTCTTCAAATGGACATATTGGCCAGCTTACTGTTGAACCAAAAAAAATGCGCATGCATTTATTTTTCTGTGTTTTAACATGAGACTAATTTTGTTTTTATTGCTAAAATAGACACCTAAATAACCTAATAGTGCGTACTTAGAGTATAAGCTATTCATATCATATATTAGTAATCCTGTTTATGAGTATTATAAGAAAATGAAGTAACACTACATAATGATGTGTGACCACATGAACGAGGTGGTCAGCACTGCTGCTTCAGTGAGATCATGTGGCATATTAATGAACTTCCCTGATATACACAGGACCGTCTTTGCTGTTACAGGCTGTGTATATCTCTATGGTCAGGGCTACATTCATATTAGTCTTGACATATTCCTTGCACCTTACATTCATGGAGTAATGATGTGAGTAATAACCTGGCGATGTTAACAGCACCCTACAATAAGACCTTTATCTATGCTTCTATATGACCCGGCTGCTTGTGGTCACAACGTGTATGACCTCGCTGTGGATGTAATTTTCCCTCAAGAGCTCTTGGAAAGGGAGAGCTTATGTTGTTGAGCTCATGTCGTCGGGGCTGCTAACAGCAGCTTGCCATTGTATTAATTATTGTCAGGGAATCCAAGGGGTGTAGATAATACAGAATGCACTGGTTGGTCCCATTTGTTTCACTTGTCAGTGGAGTGAATAATTGGGAGTGCTGACCATATTAGACACAGAGAATTTCTAAAACATACGACTCAAACAGTTGCAACACAAAAGTATGGCTGGCAAATTAAAAAGCTTAATGTCTGAGAATTTCAAATCAGTATGGAATAATTTTCCGGCTTACCATTGCCAAAAGAATTCACTGGAGTTTAACTCTGACAATAGTAATTCTGATTCACACTGAAACACACAGTTTAGAATATAAAGCTAAATGAGACAAACCTTGTATATAATTGTCTCTTGCAGATTAAATAATTCAACATTATATTCCTTCTGTTCAACATAAACCTTTAAAGTTGTATTTTCCTCTCAGACAAGTGTCAGATATTTGCACCCCAACTTCTTTTTTAAGGCTTGAGAACATTGATACAGTTTTAGTAGAAGGGGTTTGCTAATACAATGGGGCTCATCTTGCAATTCTCTCAAGGAATAACTATCAGTCCTGCTACAGCAGCTTCAGCGTCCCTAGGTGACCGCGCCACTGAGCCCGTGCTCGCTCCATCGCACCCCACTCCACGCCTGCTGCCACCCTGAAGGTAGATGCATCACGCTGGGGAGACTGCGCAACAGCAGCCCCCTCTCCCTCCAGCCCCCAAACCTCCTCCCCGGCACCGTGGCCTCCTGCGGCCCCTACACATCTCCGGGTAGCCACTACAGCCCTGGTCCCCTCTGCCCAGACTCTCCCTCAGGTGAGTCTCCACAACACCTTCATGTCTCCTCCCACCTGAACTGCACAACTGGTATCCTTCTGTCATTTGAGAAATGCCACACACACACATACTGTACACACACACACGCTCCTGTGCTCACTCTAAAGGGGACACCGCCTGTTCCTTTCTGCTCACCTCCCGGCTGCCGGCTGACTCTCTGAGCCGTGTCTGTGGTGGCTACGCCATGTGTGGGGATCTAGGGGTTTAAAACAGCAGGCCTCCCATACTCCCTGAATGGCAAATATAAGTGCTTCCAATTTATTACACAGCGGACGTTTTATGAATCATCTCTGACTAACTTTCATTTAAAATGACAAGCACGCGCTAATCAGTCCCAGAATCAAAATCTATCGAACATAAATAAACAATCAAGTAAACAAGTGAGTACATCTGTTCAAATGTCCAAATTTCATTCGATAAAACGAAAGCTGCACTTTGACTGACCCTTTCTCCTCCTCTTTTTTATTGTACTGCTTCAGGTGAACTCATTTGTTCTTTTTATGAGGGAGCTCCTCTCCAGAGATGACAAACTGGTACATCCACTGCCACTAACAGTTAAAGTTACAGTTTGCTGGGACTCTGGAAGACATGCCCCCAATCAAAAGCCCTAAAATATCATTTAATACAACTGTGCACTCTTCTAACGTCATATAAAACAAATGTGAAATAAAAGCCCTGCCTGTGTATAGACATATAGTTAACAGGAATTTAGAGGGTTCTTTAATTATAATCTAACAGCTAAAAGCTTTATAATTTAGTATGTACTGTAACCTGCCTTTAAATGTGCCTCCCTTAATTCTTTATTTAGCAGCTGCCTGCAGCATTTAATGTTCCCCCTTTAATATTTTTATCAGACAAAAACCTTTAAACTACAACAGTTTCAGTAACACATAAATTACAACTTTCACTTTATAGGATAGCATAGCACAGCACACTTAGTTAACAAAATATTTTACAAACAAGATGATATCACCCTCTCCATGATATTAATATGATATGTTCTCTGATCTGTAAACAGCTGGTTATCTTGCTTTTCCACGATAAGAGAAAGTGCTGAGGATTTACGCTTGGTGAGCACATTTGGGCTGAATCTTTCACACGTCACAAATTGCAGATGGGAAGCAGTGATCTTGAACAGCCGATCACATTTCCGTGACCATCTGACACCTTCCATTTAGGAAAATAATACTTTCTATCTTAGCATACCCCTCTGCAGCAGCCAGCAAAAGGAATTATGCCTGGTAGACTTTTGCTATTCACAAGTTTGGAGCTTCTCATTCTGTTTTGTTCCATTGCACTGATTAGATTAAACGTTCACTCTTTAATCAGTCATTCAAGGCGACGAAAATGTCTACAGTTTGTGTTGTTTAGTTATATTTTATGTATTTAAACAGTGGTACATCATGCTATAATGTTAGCGTTACATGGAAAATACAGGAGGGTAAATAAGGAGCGTTAAATGTATTATAAAGAAGATTAGCTGCTCGATCTATGTGCACCATTTCTAGCAGCTGTCTCTTTTCAAACTCATCACTGAAGTATTTAATTCTTGTGTAACTGTTTTTATTTACTCAAATATGCTCAATAACATTGCAGACAAAACAAGTTTTTACCCACAGAGGTAGATATAGTATCTGAGTAATATGACAGATAAATATGAGTTGAGTTAACTGGTACAGAGAGTTGTAAATCACTGTGGTGTGATTCTTTGTCTCAAAGGGTTTAATTAGTCTAGAAATTCTTCTCTTATCTGATGACCCCCCCCCCCCCCCCCCTCCTCCGTTCTCTGCACACTGCAACAACTTACAACCATAAACGCCCTGCAATCTGAAGACCAGTGGCCTCAGGAGACTGAGTTGCTACAAAGAGCTGAAAGAGTTGGAAATGGTCATTTTATTGCGTTAGAATAGCACGCTCGAGACCTGGGTAATGTAGTGCTAACTGAGCGCTAGTACAGATAACAGTATGTTGACTCCGAAGTGAAATACAGTACTTTAGCTTTGCGGTGTCAAGAGCTTTGGGAATGAGGCAACACAAGACGAGTGGTAAACAACAAAACAAACTGCTTTCTTAGCGCTTTCAAACCACTAATTTATACGACAGTGTTTTTTTTCCAGGTGATATTTGAGATGCAAACTCTAATCAGTCATCTCACAGAGTTCATATAAAATAAGTGTGCTCACGTTAACTACAAGTGGCGGACATGCAGCCTGCGCGCTTGTCAAACACTCAAAAATCAAACTATGTTGTGGTTCCATCTATTATTAAAGCTACTTATATGTGGCCTGTTATTGCTTGACGGTAGCATGGTGTTGCTCTATTTCATAGTACATGAACAAACCCATTTATCCCTATCTGTCATTTCACAACTTGTGAGGTATCTGTCACTTCTGCTCCCCTGGGAATCCTGTATGTAAGTTTTTTTTTTCAACTCTAATTGAGCTCTTTATTTAATTGACAGTTTATTCTGTCCTAATAAGTCATTTCTAAAAGCTTTTGATTGGATTTGCAAGAATGTTGTTTTACTTATTTTTAACCTGCAGCTATTCGGTGTCGACCTGCTAATGATTAGGATTACACTTGCTGATTACTCCTGTACAGGGTCATAGGAAGGATGCACTCCTGATTCAGATAATAAGATTAGATGGCTTGTTTACACGTTTTTTAAAATGTTGGTGTAAGACCTCTGGTGTCTGGTCTGAGCTGGGGAGAATGAGGGGAGTTTGTATAATGTGGGTGAAGGTTCCTTTAAGTGTAATGATGGTAAGTAGTTTTATACAACACAACAAGGAGTCTTACTTTCCTTGTGTGATGCATCAGTCACCTTGTTTTTACGGATAAAGCCCGGACTGGTTGGCTTTGTGGGTCTGCGGAGGTGAAAATGTGTGTGGAATCTGCTTCAGGTTTTGGACATACAACACACTACTGTGCACTGATGGATGTTGTATTAGGTTTCAACCCTTTGTGTTTTCAGGCCTGCAGCTAGACCCCAGGTTGTGACACAATGCACTCATCAGATAATAGTACACGTTATGTTTGACTTTATTTTCCTGCTTGTTCTTGTATAACTTTACATCACTTTTGTGCTCACGTTGTGTTTCATTGTGTAGGATGCTTTTGTCACATGATTTTTTGAATGCTTTAATTAAACATAATAAACAATGTGGGGACACTATAGTGCATATTATATTCATGATACAGATGCAAAAACTTGTGTGTGTTGTGTAAAGCACCTTCTTTTGAAGGACTAGCAGGAGCAGAATGAGATGAGGGGTTATTTTGGCGATGGAGATTAAGGCAGGGGCTTTTTGTCATTTGTGCGAGACAAGCCATTCATCCATCCAGTTCACAGCCAAAAAAAGGCTGGTCCCAGAAATTAGCAGTTTCAGCTCAGCAGCAAAGTCGTCGGGCTGTGAAGGCAGAGAGAAATTGACTAATTAGCAATGCGCACTAAAACTTGACGGTTCTCTCTATAACAGCGAGGGAAAGACTCGGTTTTTCTCCCCCTTTCTCTTTTCTTTCTTCCATAGATGTTTGAAATCGCAGTCATTTACGCTCGACAGTTTTTACAATAGCCTTGAGCCATAATTTTGCGAGTCTCTCCAGCATCCATACCCCTGCATGGTCTCTCTCCACCGGCCATGCACGACCGTTTCTCTCCCCAACCGTGGATTTCCTATTACTCTCGTTACGACTCACTGAGCCCCAGGCCCAAGGATAATGATGTGTTGTTTCTTGGTAGCATAATTTGTCACACGTATATTTCTTCTTCTTCTTCTCTTGCAGAAAGCACAGCTCCCTCTCACACACTCACACACTTCTTGTTAATTCAGAAGAACAAATGATCAACGTCAACAAATAACCTGAAATAGTGACTTTCTGAGTTGGAATCAATGGTTATTTTGAGACACCACCGACCATAGACTTTAAAGGAAAAGGACGTTTCTTTAAAAAAGGAAGAACAAAGGAAAATTCAAGTGAGATTATTGGGAACCTGAAGCTTTACTTTCTTTTTTTGTCAAGAGCTGAAGTCAGGTAAGTTTGGCTCCTTCTCAGGCGAGCTGCTCACATCATTTAGTTGTGACAGGCGCTTTTAGTGAATCTGGCGACAACGTTACTGCACGCTTGTGTCAAGTTTACACACATTACGCACGTTGAAATCGCTTTTGTACTGCTTAGTAAAACAATAGATATGCATATTACATTTAACTTTACCGAAAGCTGTATTTCAGTGAATATTTTCCGATACTCACGTCCGCTTAACTCAGGTAGGCTGAAAAAGCGAAACGCATCCGTAGTGCTGCTGACGGCTCGGAGACAAACTAATTGCTTTTGTATGAGTCCGTAAATCTGTGCGATGTGTAATGTCCTCGTTGTGGGGGAGTGCAGCAAGATAGGAGAGGGGAGAAGTGTTGTCTGAATGCTGCATGTTCTCCGTCCATCGCAGCGGCTGTTTGCTTTTTCCTCATCCGACAACTTCAGCCGCGTTACCGAGGGGGGAAAGCGCTGCAGCACCTCCGTGTCCGCGTTTTATTCTGACAGCGCCCTTCAAAAACCTCAGCCTCCATTTAAATCATCTCGCTCTTGAGTTAAGAATGAATAAGAGTGGCACGCTGTGGGAACTACTGCGTTTTTGTTTGTTGCTTTACGACCAGAGCTCAAAGTTGAAAGCGACTGAAGCCGTGTCGGACGTAGATTCTCGCCGGCAGGCATGGCATGATGCTTATTCCCCGCTGGACGGACGGGAGATCTGCTCAATAACTTACTCGACAAATCGTTTTCTTTTGTAAAAGCTGACTGAAAGCAGCTATAGGCTGCGTGTGTTGTGCAAATAAATGACCTGAGGTAAATGGCTTGCATGCTTTATTTGTTGCCTAGGTGGCGTTCACAGTCAGGAAGTCATGTCCAGATCGGGTGATAGAACATCCACCTTTGACCCAACACACAGTGACACCCTGCTGCACGGGCTCAATCTCTTATGGAGGAAACAGCTTTTCTGTGATGTGACTCTCACTGCCCAGGGACAGCAGTTCCACTGCCACAAAGCTGTGCTGGCGTCCTGCTCCCAGTATTTCAGATCTCTCTTCTCTTCCCACAATGTGATAAACAATGAGGGGAGCAAAGGGGACCAGGGCAGCAGTGGGACCCCCTCATCCTCTCCCGATGACAAGCTGGTGACCCCCAGCGCCAGGCCCATCAATAACCTGGTTCTCCAGGGGTGCTCCTCCATTGGACTACGATTAGTGCTGGAGTACCTGTACACTGCCAACGTGACTCTTTCTCTGGACACAGTGGAAGAGGTGCTGTCAGTCAGCAAGATCCTCAACATCCCCCAGATCACCAAGCTCAGCGTGCAGTTCCTCAACGACCAGATCTCTGTTCAGAACTACAAGCAGATCTGCAAGATTGCTGCACTCCATGGACTGGATGAGACCAAGAAGCTGGCCAACAAGTACCTGGTGGAGGATGTGCTGCTGCTGAACTTTGAGGAGATGTGTGCCATGCTGGATGCTCTGCCACCTCCAGTGGAGTCAGAGCTGGCTCTGTTCCAGATGTCAGTCCTGTGGCTGGAGCATGACCGGGAGACTCGCATGCACTATGCCCCGGACCTTATGAAGAGGCTGCGTTTCGCCCTCATACCTGCTCCAGAGCTGGTGGAGAGGGTGCAGTCTGTTGACTTCATGAGGAGTGACCCCGTGTGCCAGAAGCTGCTCCTGGATGCCATGAACTACCACCTCATGCCCTTCAGGCAGCACTGCAGGCAGACCGTGGCCAGCAGGTGAGGAAAAGAGACAAACATACACAGATACAAAAAGAGAGAGTTCTCACACACTCACACACGCAGTAATGAGCTGTTTGAGAGTGGACGGAAGGCGATTAAATGCCTCCCACTTGTTAAATTTAAACAAATTGCCGACTCAAGTATTGCCCACTTGCTGAAGTATATTGGTCCCACCGCCTGCGTAGTCTAGACCATGTAGGTGGTCAATCAGAGGTGTGAGGTGTGAGGCCCACTTAATCAGGATTGTGGTGTTTTTTCCTGTACAAGAATGCCAGCTGTCAGGGGGCTTGATCTACTCAATGCTACACTGTATCCATAATAACAAGGTTACCTTGTGTTTTAGTGGAGAAAAAACAACTCCTTATTTCCTCACACATCTGTGTAATTGCTCTCTAATCTGTGTAGACAAGATGCAGCAAACTAGATAAAAGGGTTATGTTTGATGTGGAGTAACTCTCATGAATACAATTTTAAATGCTGTAATTGAATTGTTCCCACAATTACATGGTTCTTACGTAACAATCCTAGGTTAGGTTTGAGGATGCTCCACGACTGAGGTTACAAATATAATCAGAAGGGATTAAATATACCTGGGTGTGTGTTTTAATTTGAGATAATGCAGCATTGATCAAATAAGGCACAATGTGGCAATGCTCCCAACAGTCAGGTTAGATAGACGAGTCTTCCTCACACAAAAAATAGGCCAAGCTGCGTGTCTTACCTCCATGTTTGTCCTGATCAGCACTTTAAGGAGCTGGTGAGTAGACAGGCGTTGTCAGTGAGTTGATTGATTGACGGGGCTGTTGTCAGGTTTTGTTTACAGGGCTGACTGTACAGTCAAGCCTGAAATTTCTTTTGAGTAGTGATGGCATCACTACTCAGAATTTAAATTTAACGCATAAATCTTTAAAGAGCAGAAAATTAGAGCTATGGCAGATAGAATCTCTAAAATGTTGCTCTAAAATAGAATCATTTCACGTGTATCTTTACCCACATTATCCCAATTACATATCTATTCCCACATACGGACCCAAATGAGCAAAGAATAAGGAATCCTCATAATTAGTTTCACATGCCACTGTTTCTCTCCTCTCTCAATTAATCACCATTATCTATGTCCAGGGGCTCATTTGCATATGAATAACCCCAAAACACTTCATAGTGGGCCAGTAGCAGGGAGAATGTACCGAGACGACGGGGATTTTCTCAAGCATAAAAAAGTGAAAAGGGATAAAAGGTGGATGTGGCTGAATATAAAGGCCAGCTACTCTTAATATTTTCTCCTGCATATTGTGATTAATTGGTAGATTTGTTATGAAATCCATTAGGAGCCAGATAATGGTCATTAATGTACAGTAAAGAGCTCGGCTTTTGGGGTTATATATCATATACAAACAGTTGGAAATATCTTACAACTGGCACAGAGATGTCACATGAATCACCGCAGCCAATGAAATGGAGACGCTGCATAGGCAGGTTTATGTACTCAATTGCGCTTTTGGCCTCCAGCATGGCACCCTGCACGACCCTTGTCGCTTCACAGCTAATTGAAAAGATATCTTTGGAGTGCAATAACCACTCAATAACGCATCAAAAGAACAAGTATGCAGTTTAGTATTCTTTGGTTAATCATGATAAATGCAGCCACATATTGCCCGATAAGTAGAGTGATGAAGTTAGATGTATACCCAGACAAGGAGCAGGTATTTGTATATCCCATTCACTGCTTATTTCATTCATAAAGTGAGAATTTTCACAGTGGAAAACTAAAACATGCAGAGGAATTGCAGTTTATAATATCAAAGCTATTATGTAAATTAAGAAATTAAAGGTGTCCAGGTTAAGGCTGTACTTATTTTGCCTTATGGATGTTTTTTTCCTCAAGTCTTAATACCTGTTTTGTTCTCTGTTTCCTAACACTTGTCCACACACCCACACTTTTGACATTACAGAATCCGTTCCAATAAGAGAATGCTGTTACTGGTGGGTGGTTTGCCTCCTGGACCTGATCGTCTCCCAAGCAATTTGGTCCAGTACTATGACGACGAGAAAAAGACATGGAAGATCCTCACAAGTGAGTAGCAAAAGCTCTGCTGCTGTTTTTTTTTTTTCACCTGAGGCATCTTGTGTTAGTGGCTTTTTATGATGAGAGAAAGTTGTTCCTATGGATGACTTTAACACAGGTTAATTTCCACAGAAAATGAGGGGAAGGAGTTCCCTAAATCCTTTAGGTAATAATGTATCACTATCACTTTTAATATAAGTTTTTAATCAGAGCGTGACTTCACAGCACTGTGGAGCTTCATGCCCGGTTTCCCTTGTTTTTGCTGAAATATGCTGGCAGGATGCATGATGAGATTTACTTGAATCTAATGATCTATTGTGGCAGAGATGGAACAATAATGAATGCCTTCTTTCCTCAATAGCGTTTAAATGCAGCTTGATTATTCACTCACGTTGATCACTACATTACCCCATACATACTAAAAGATACATACTAAAAATCAGTATGGAATAAGCTTGCTGACCCAAGAGTTAACAAAGAGATGGAACAAAGCAGCTGCAATAATGATGATTTTAATTGACTAAATAGAAAAAATAAAGGATATAAGGCTATATCTTATAACCTGCAGGGATTTATACCAGGGTACAGTTTCATCATATTGAAAGCGTCGTCGTCATAATTCCTATTGGAAAAGAAGATAGCGTGCCTATAGACAACATATCTGAAGCACTAAGACATCACAGCTCTCACCTCTGTAAAGTGCACTATGCTCTCTTTCCTCTCTGTCTTCCTTGACCTTTCCATGCTCACCACTATATTGTTGCCATATTGCAAAGGTCAAACAAGAGCTAATGGGAGACCTTTTTTGTGCTTTGCATCATCATCGCCGGACATATTGAGTTTTTTGTCCTTTTGTTTTGGTTGGAGCCATATCTCAGCTCAGGTCTCTTCATTCGTACATATTAGCCATAGGTCTGTTTCATGTCAGCTCGGCACTGTGCAGTTTATGCTCTCTCTTTACGGTGTGACTTTTTGTTTTTTGTGTATGGCGTCTTATAGTCAGAGAAAGTTTTAGACCTTTTTTTCCTTCCTCTGCTCAAGTTATATAATTCCTAAGTGGTTGTTTTTGATTTTCTAGCTCATATTTGTTCACATTTTACCAAAGCAGTCCTGCATGCACAGCAGCCCGAGACTCTGGAGTCTATATTGTCATTTTCTAATTTAACTCACACTCCTGGGTATAAACTGCAACAAGCAAAAGGTCAACAGGGAATTCCATCACTCAAAACTAAAAAGTTAACACTCAAATGGTCCGTGTCCAAGTGGAAGGACAAAACTGCAAAATCATCCCCTTAACACATCAGTGACCATCTGATGTAGCCTCCACACAATGGATGTGGAATGAAGATTATTAACATTCAATCATAACTTTTCAATGAGGCGAAACCTGAGAGGGACAGCCTTTGATTAAGACATTCATCAACACAATTTGGGAAGAATCTGATCCCTCTCTCGCTGTGTCAGATATATCTGCTGCTGCCCGGTGATTCCAGTGTAAAGTTTGCCATCTAGTGTACCCACAGCAGCGTGGACAAACACAAGACAAAGGCGGGCACAGGCTCAGCCACAAAGCTCCACTGTACTCTTCCTGTTCTTCTGTAAACCAACCTGATATTACAATCTCCCTCTCGGAAATGGACCTCATCTGCGCAGCATGGCATAGAACAAAGGAATTCAGCTCAGTGGGATGCAATTGTAATGGTGTTAAAGGCACGTCACAGCTCCAGCAGCAGTGGTGCATTAGCTGTGGAGTCATTCAACCAACCCCGACTGTGCCTCTATGCAGAGGTTTCTGACTCCCTCTAGTGAGCCCTAGAGCTCACTGTAGACTGGAGTGATGGCGTCCATCTCGCAGAGGACGTGCTCATCCTGCCCTCCTCAGGCCGTTCACCTCCGGGGTTAGTAGGAGATTAAAGCAGGGGAGGAGTGGATAGGTAGATTAATTTAGCGTCCTTTCCAGGTGATAATTCCTGTAAAGTCTTACATATAGCAAAAATAATTTTCAGTGGTTAAATCATTATAACCTGCCACTTATCCCACAGTTCACTGTAACACCTGTAGAGGTGAAATGTCCCGCAAATGTCTTAAATCCTCCCACAGCACTCCTCACGCTGTATTCTGTGACTTACTGTAAAGCAATAATCTCCTTTCAAACGGGTACAAGATGATTTTTAGTACGAGTACAAGTCGCTAGACATCAAATATAAAGCCGCCCATCCATGTCCTATATACTGCTGACTGAATGATAATGTAAATAGCATGTAAGGGAATTTGGCAGTCATATGGCACTCGTCTTTGAGGTGCACTGGAGGCAGGCAGCCTAATCCCCTCGTTCGAGATAAAGCTGTGTTTAGTGTATGTAGTATTAGTTCCTATCTGAGACTCCCCTCCCATAGAGGACCGGCACATGTCAGCCAGCCAGAGTGAGATTGCAGGGAGAGGCCAATTGGAAAGAAATGAGATTCAAGGCTGTCTAATTTTGCAGCAACTGTGATCCATCAGGCGTTGGGGAGGTGACAGTGGAAATGACTGATGGAGACAGACAGGTGGGCTTTAACATTCCACTGATTTGTGCTCAAAAAGCACCGGGCCTGAGATTTATTGAGTGAACACGATCATGTTCATTATGACTGTCACCTAAGACCATTTCTCTACATCTCAATGGGGTCACTTCAGCAAGAAGAGGTGGAGGAGAGGAGGGGAGCACGACAACATACACAAGGGGAAATCCTTCACAATGGGCCCTGCTGCAGCGGAGGGCTTGTAGCCGTTATGCTAACTTATGCTAACACATAATGAGGAGTATTATACAGTAAAGATGATATTTATTGGATGTAAAGGTAGATGAAAAGTTGCTGTGGAATATTTTAATGCTAGCTATATACTGTATATCGAGAGATAGATAGATAGATAGATAGATAGATAGATAGTATTGTGGTAACAAACAGCAGCGTGTTTACTCTGCCTTGTATTTTTCATTTGTTCCAGTTTGAGAGTCAACAGGCTTGATTCCCCTCAAGAAATCACTTCCTGTCGATGGATGAATGGAAGGTTGCAAAACAAAAGCAATAAGAAGGAGAATTAAATCCTACCACATTGCCTCACACTGATTGTTGTAAAATAGACGTTTGTCGGTGTCACTGTAACAAGGATGTTGTCCTGTTGTGAGGAGGACAACACATGGTACAATTGAATCAATCTTGACATTGTCTTGTTGAACAATAGATCACTTAGCACTACAGAATGAAAATACTCACTGAATGAGAAACACTGCCAGTATTGCTTATAACGTACATTTTATTTGATTAACAGTGGCCCTGTTCAGTGGGTTGCAAGTGAGGATCAACCAGGACCTTTATTTGTTAAAAAATCTCTTTGGTGATGGTCAATGTAGTTTTAAAGGTGCAGTTGAGACTCAGGATTCATGTTTGTAATCGTACAACGTAAGAGTATTATTTATGTAATTTGCTAGTGCGAAGGGCTTACAGAGTTATTAGCCTTACACTGCCGGACCAAATGTGAATTAGTCCGGAGCTTCTCATTTCATTCTTGATTTTCAATGGGCGTTAAAACATACACAGACAGAATGTCTCTGAATGCTACAACCAATCACAGCTACAGCTTGTGAGTTATAGCAGTAAGAATAAGAAAACCTTTACTGATCCCACCATGGGGACATTTCAGGTGTTAGACAGCAGCAAAGAAACAGCAAAGAACACAGTGCACAATCATCATAATCAAACAGCTAAACTTGTTTCATTTGTTGTATTGTCTGAGAAGTCATTGCATATGTTGTATTTTACATTTAACAGAAAAGTACAGTGCATTGCAAGTGTTTATATTTTCTAACGGGAGCAGGCTTCATTGAACAAAAGGAAAAAGACAGTAGACTGCTAGGCTAGGTATCTTATCCCAACCTCCAATTCATATGCCTTCTAGCTGACATGATAGAAGTTATTGTAGGTTACTTGGCCGGGATACAGAGTTGCAACATTTTAGGTTCCTGAAACAGTGTCTTTATTATTATTTAATTATTTGTTCTTTGTCATTCATGGGTGAAAATGAATGCCCTCGCAGACAATGTTATCAGCACGCCATTTATTATGTTTGGGAGAGCCACCAAGTATGGCCTAAATACCTATAAACCCCGGTTTACATGACACACAATGTTTAATGAGGATTACATTAGCCTTGTATTTATAAAAGTATGTACATTTATGAGAAATCATATTATTGAAGTTTTAAGTCAAACTTTAAAAGTAAGGGATACATCTGATTATCATGTTTTGTTTTTGATGTCCTTTGATTTTTGTGTCTCGTGCAGTAATGCCTTACAACAGCGCCCATCACTGCGTGGTGGAGGTGGAGAACTTCCTGCTGCTGCTGGGCGGAGAGGACCAGTGGAACCCTAACGGTACAGTGACAACTTCAGGGACTGGACGTCTTTCTTTTCAATGATTTTAAAACAGCACATTTGTCACATTTACATGGTAGTGAGAGCGCTTTGAGCCACAGTTGATGCAAGTTCAAACCCATCAGAGTTAATGTAACACTTTCAGATAGTTTCAAACACTCACGCTAGAGCCAGATCAGCTCTGAGTGGACAAACAACACTCCAATCAACACTTGTCCATAATTGGCCCAGAAAAATAACTGTTATTAACACTGAAACATTTGTGGAAGTGTTAAGAGTGCTTTTTGTGAAATAGTGGCATCTCACCGCTGTAATTACAAACAAAGACTGTAAATGACCTAAAAGTCGGATGCTGTCCTTTTGTTTGTAATCAACCGACCATAATAACAATACAGTGCTGCACTTAGCGAAACCAGTCGTGTTTATTTACCTCTGAGAGTAAAAATCATTATGAGAGATCATGCAAACAAGTCTTTATTCAACACCTATTAACTTTTTTTGGCGGTTAAAAGCAGAATACTGTGTGTGTATTGTGCATTTCATTTGTAGTGTATGCTAACAAAACTTAGCGTTCGATCTGAGTGCTGTATGCTCTGCCTTAATTGTATCGTCCTATAAAGAATCCATCCACTCAACTAAGTCATTTGAGTAATCCGTGTCATTTGTCTTGATCTGTTTGCAGGAAAGCACAGCACTCATTTTGTCAGCCGTTATGATCCCAGATTCAACAGTTGGATACAGTTGCCTCCTATGCAGGAGAGGTAAGTCAGTTTGTGGTCCAACGGATAATTGTTCCTTTATGGTTGTGAAAGGAAAACACAGACACAGTACATCTGATGAGGCACAAGTAGACTGAGAGATTTTTCAGGGGTCTCTACCCCTCAAGGACAGCATTCATGGCTGGCTCTGAGTCATCTATAAAGATAACAAACATTGAAATAAAAGCATGCATACAAACATTGTATCATGTCCTCTATTACTCTAAATGTGTTTTCTTCACGTATTTTTTTTTTACTGTCATATTAAATTTTTAAAAATGGTATGAGTATGAGTAAGTGCACAACATTGGCATAAAGCAGCTGCTCACAGTATAAGCTAGACATAAGCAGCTAACATATTTCAAATCCATCCTTTCAACCTTTCACACAAACTGAGTAAAATCCTCCAATAAATCCTGTCATCGCTGGTTTAATGATGTTGTCTGGTTGACACCTCCTTACCTCAGGAGAGCCAGTTTCTTTGCCTGCCGCCTGGATAAGCACCTGTACGTGATTGGTGGTAGGAACGAGAGCGGCTACCTCTCCAGCGTGGAGTCCTACAACCTGGAGACTAACGAGTGGAACTATTTGTCGTCTCTGCCTCAGCCCCTGGCCGCCCATGCAGGAGCGGTGCACAACGGCAAGATCTACATATCAGGTCAGGAGAGAACCTGTCACTCTCATGATCCTGTCCTCTTTTGTCATCTATCTGCAAATAATGAATCATCACTATGGTACTCTGTACATAAAATATACAGAATGTTTCTGTCTTTCTTTTTAAATGTACCGACCACTCAAAGCGCTTTTACACTACCTGTCACAAATACATTCATGCACTGATGGCAGAGGCTGCTATGCAGTCTGCCCATCAGGATCTTACTAACCGTTCACCCTGCATTCTGGAGCAATTTGGGGTTGCAGGAGCTGGGAATCAAACTGCCAACCATCCGAGTGAGAAGTGACCCACTCTACCAATGCGCCACATAGCCCCAAAAAATAAAAAAAAATCTTTAAAACATTACTAAATAAATTTGCACAAAAAAACAATGTTAATCAGTCATATTCGTTATCACAGCTGGAACATCTGTCATTTTAAAACATGGATTACTTAATCCTTAAGCTAATCCATTACACGTTAGCTATAACAGAGAGCAAAACAAAAGAGACCATGCCAAAAACTGTGAAGATAGCAAAAATATCACAAGCTGCGTTCAGATACAGTCCAAAAGCTTCAAAGACAATTAAGCGATATCACACTTGAGGTCGTGATGTTGTACTGAATATTATCACGGCTGTGGCTCGGTCGTAGGCACGAGGCCGCAGATAATCACAGCTGTGATGGTATTAACCAGTAAAATAAGAGTCTGTTGTGTGATTCAGAGGTACCAGCTTGATCAATGTAGGCATACACCGTCTGCTGTATTGTTAATTAACAGTACTCAGAACTACTGGCTGAGGCAGAGATATATCAGCACTCATGGAATGCCTCTTATCCAATCAGATTACTTGGTCAGAACTAACTGCTGTATAATACATTAATATTCTGCACTCCACATATGAACTGTTGTACTTTTATAACATGTTCAGATTCATGATTAAACAAGAAAAGATCAAAATCGATGCAGAGGAACTAGAGTTTTGTTCCACACATACTTATTAATTGTCAAAACCTTGCGCATGCATTACCCACAATGCAACTTGAAATCACACTGTACACTTGGGGAATTAAGTGTATTAAGCAGCTAATGTAGCCTTGAGTGGCTAACCTCGAGCAAAAATGAGGAGCAGGCCACAGAGGTGTGATAAAATGAACCGTTTTTAACTTCATGCTTCACTCTCATAGAACATAATTTAAACATGTAAATTCAGAATAGAATAATTTTATTTATTTAATTACTTAAACATAATCATACATGTAAACACCTTGTGCCTTTTTTAAACTTGTTTTTGGGGGGAATTTAAACATCTACAATAAGTTAGAAAGTGTGATATATATTATCGTCTGCATCTAAACACTTTAAGACTCGGCATCTGGGAAACATTGAACATCTCAGAACACCGAGCATCATCTATGTTCACACAGATACTGTCTCCCACTGATCTCGAACACAGTTTACCTGTCCAGTTTGATCCAGGATGTCATGACCTGTAAACAGACTCTGATGTGTAGAGTTAGTCGAGTTTAACGTTGCATCCCTTCAGCCTGTGACCAGCCACCCTGAAGCCTGAGACCCTTTATCTATGTTTTAATAATACAGCACTTCGTCCTTAAACATAATAAAATCTTTTGTGTTTTTCACATTTAAATCAAAGACTCATCACACCAACACATAATAAAACAGATTTCTCCTCCTCCAATAGCTGACTGAATCACTGAATCATCAGTGAACTTTGTGACGTGACTATTGTACTGTGCCAGCCATTACAATTTAAAACCAAGAGAAAGGAACAAAGGCACCAGCCTTGAGTAGAACCTATCTTTGAATAAAGCCGGTTGGAGAAGCTGCCATTAACTTTGACGCACTACATTTTATTGATTAAAGCCATCAGTGATAGAAAGAAAGAGTCAACAAGGTTTTCTATAAGAACAGGCAGCTGGATTATATTCAAGGTGAAGCCATTAAATCAGTGATGTAGAATATTTAATCACATGTTGAGTGATCTATATTATTGCAATATAGTGTGTGGCTACAGAAATATGAACTTCTACACAGCATTAAAGGCATAGTTCTGTGTTTACCTGTTGCAGGAGGAGTGCACAATGGAGAGTATGTGTCCTGGCTCTACTGTTATGACCCGATAATGGATGTGTGGGCGAGGAAACAGGATATGAACACAAAGCGTGCCATTCATGCCCTGGCTGGGATGAACGACCGCCTATATGCCATTGGTGGAAACCATTTGAAAGGTAAGTACTTGAGCATTTCAGGAAATAAGCAGAGAAAGGTCAAGATTTTCCTTTTTCCTCCCCCGAACTGTGTGTGAAAGAGACGCTGCCATTAGGCGACAATGACCTTTTTTTACCTGAGCATGTCTGCCTCTTTCACACTTCATCATTCAAGGTAGAAAATTAAAAAAAAACTAACAAGCAACTGATTTGCTGTTATGTGTGGCGTTTTTGTGTTTGATCAGCAAAAGGGAGTAGTGCCATTTAAAGGGGAAGCATGAAAACAAGAACTTGTATGTGACTAATTTCAAAGACTGACAGTACATTGACTGTATATGGTTTATGATTTGCTAACTGCTAACTGGCCTTTCACTGCCACATCGAGATGGGAGGTTCGACTCTTTTTACTTACTCAAGTTAGTGTGAGTCACTCACTAAAGAGAGTGCTGTTTTCGAGTCACTTGAGTCAGGCCCAAGCGCCCATAGAGCATGTGTACTAGAGACTTCTGTCACCTGGTCAGGCTAACTTCCAGTTTAGCACTCCGCTAACATTAATGGAGATTAAATGTAATTGTGCAGCTCTTCTAGACCTTCTGAATGCTTATGGACCTAATTAATCAATTTCTGATAGTAATATTAAATTTGCGGGGTTTGTGGTGCCCGTTTTCCAATGATTGTGTGCGAAAATAATGCTTTTCATGCCCTGCCATGTTGGGAGAGCGGGAACTGAGTGAGTGATTGCTGTAACTCGAGTCAGACATGCAGCTCAGGTCAGGGAGCGAGTACTGAGTTGCAAGAGGCAAAGTGGTTGTTTTTCTCACAGGGCGAGGCTTATACGGTGGTCCCGCCCCAAAATTTGCAGTTTGCAGTGGCTAGTAGCAGGTAGGAGGGGTGAGTCAGTGAACGAGTTAGTGACGATGAGGAATCGTCACTCCCGAGTCAGTAAAAAGAGTCATTCGTTTTGAACGATTGACTCATGACTCGCACATCGCTACTGCCACAGTTTCAGACTCATCTCATGAAAACATTCAGTATAGATTTCCTCAACTGTAAATCTACCTTCAAAAGCAACATTTTTCTGTTTTCTCAGGCATATTATTTGTTATTACATGTGTGTGTTTGTATCCCTTTGTCTGTGGTTTATTTTTGAGGGTTCTTTACTGTCTCTACTGGGTAGGTGGGTGTTTGTACATTCATTTTAAAGTAAAACACAGTGTGTTTACTTGTACTGAAATCTGTTACATTTACTAAAACACCAAGCCTTCAGGTTCTAGCAATGTGCATGTACTTGGAAAAGGAAGGCGCTTATAGATATAATGAAACGGGATCTAAGGTCCTGGGAGGAATGAGGAAAGAAAAACATATACTCCTGACTGATCCAGATATCAACATTTCATCTGTTACTCCCCTCCTTTATTTACCTACATATATAGTGGCTATTAAGTCACTATCAATATACTGACTGATTATGCCAATACCTCTCTTTATCTGTGTAGCTTTTACTCACTGAATAGTGCTGAAAGAAGAGAAGGGGTAAACACATAGCCAGTGTCTGTGTTTGTAATTACTGTCATTGCCATTGAAGGCAGATTTAGATATTCATGACTACAATCAAACGGGTCAAGAACACAAAACATTATAGGAGAAATACATCCTTGGGTTTATTTCAAGTTAAACCCTTGAAATTTCAGCATATTTCCATCAGGACTGTGGGTGCAGTTTGATCAGATTGTACTTTCAGTGGCCTAGCAACATAAGCAAACAACCCAACAACGGTCCTCAGATTTGGATAAACACGTCCCACCCACTCAAAAAACAAGTAAAAAGAGCACAGAGAAACTGCACACGCAGAAATAACAAAAACCGGTGCAAGTTTGGGAGAAAATGTTGTGTTCACGTAGGAACAAAGTAACACACTGATTGCAAAAAACTTTAAATTGGATGTTTAATTACGGTCCATAATAATTGCATGTGATGCATCAAAGTTCTGTAGTTATTTTAAGATACTTTTCTCTCTCTCCCACAAAGGCTTCTCCCATCTAGACGTAATGTTGGTGGAGTGTTACGACCCGAAAGCCGACCAGTGGAACATCCTGCAGACGCCCATCCTGGAGGGCCGCAGCGGCCCGGGCTGTGCTGTTTTGGATGACAGCATCTTCCTGGTGGGGGGCTACAGCTGGAGCATGGTATGTTCTTACTCATCAGATTATTCTATAACACAGGAATAGGCTGGCAAAATTCTATATTTTTATTAACCAAAAACAAAACAAATCAACAATTAAATTATGACCTAACCTTCTACTGTTAGTGCAGAGTAAAGCTTTGGTGAGCAGACATATGAGTAACAGAGATGCAGGGTGTCAGAGACGGCAAACTTTACACAAAGGATTTAAAATCGCCGTTACTTGTGCGTATTAATGAGCCTAAGCGGGCAGACATCCGGCTCTGGAGATTATTTTCCTGACATTCTAGTTCTTATTGTAAGTGAGCTGAAATCAGCTTGGAAAAATAACAATCGTAGATCATCCCTTCAGTCATTGAAACGCGATCCTGATCGCCAGTCATCATAATCCTACTGGGCACTTTAGTTTTTGGCAAATGTCACTCAAACAGGAAAAAAATAGTGGATTTGTCTAGGACTATTTTCAGCTGCAGATTTATACACATTTGGCGCAGCAGCTCGTATTTCTGGCAGCCGGATACACGTACGCGTGGGACGGCCTCAAAATAAACTATAGTTGATGGTAATAAGTGTCAGCCAGTGTGATATCGGGGCTCATTGACGTGTTTCTGAGGAACGCTGGAGCTGCATTGCACAGACGAATAATCTGTACCCGCCTTGGCTACACAGGCAGTGCTTATTAGTTAATCAGTTTATTGCAGGTTTCTGGCTTTTCATGGAATTCTTTGACAAAGGAAAACATTTAGAAAATCACCAAAATGTTGTGACTACGTACATACTTTTCTCTTCCACAGTAATAATCCAAACAGCAGTGAGAGGAACGAGGAGAGTGACTTGATTTTCTCTTTTCCTCAGGGGGCCTATAAGTCTTCTACCATCTGCTACAGCCCTGAGAAAGGAACATGGACAGAGTTGGAGGGTGAGGTGGCAGAGCCTTTAGCAGGCCCAGCCTGTTCCACCGTCATACTGCCTGTCTGCCTCCCCTTTAACAAATGACAACTAATCCTACCGACGGGCGGTGATGGAGGCAAGGAGAAGCGCAGTGAATGGCAGGAGGACCATCAATAAGCAAAACAGTTGTCAACAATTTTGTGACTAACCCCTCAGTCAGACGACGGGGGTGTGTATAAATTATTTTTTTACAGGATTGACCAGAGCACTTTCGTTATTCCTTCCTGAAGGTTTGAAAAAAAAAGAATTGTGTAAGTCATGTATTTAAACTCATCTGTGTTCTGAGAAATGGTCAGTTTCATACTTGATTTAATTTAAACTGATAGTAAGTGTTTTTGGCTTCTCTTATAGCACGCATAGTGTTGAACTGAATTATAGCTTTCAAATCCATTGTATCTTGTATCAGTAGAGGCATTATTCCAGCAAAATGCAGAGATGTTTAACTGACACTGGGAGAAGAGGAGATCATTCTCACATGGTCATGGAGTTTAACTAGGGCTGGGTGAGTAACAGAAACAGTGATGATCAAAGTGTATAAATATTCCATCACCCATGTTTTAACCCTGCTGCATCACTTGGTCGGATCATTATGAAACTTGTTTTCTTGCTTCATATTTATGTGTCTAAAACAGGTGAATTTCCGGAAACTTTCCCTAAGTGCAGGTGTCATTATGTAACCGACATGGTATGAACAGAACGACACTGTAATGACTACACCTGAAAGCAGGTATACTGGGCCAAACTCAGTAAAAAAAAACAAAGTAACACAGTGATCTTAAAGTGATAATCTCGAAGATTTTCATTTAAATAAATGTCTGTGAAGTCACTATCCATCGCCGGATGAGGTAACACAATGATGAAAGCCTTTGCATTTGCAGTATTACGTACTGGCTGTTGGTGGAGACTGTCGCAGACAAAATCACAAGTGACGCCCAGTTAGTGACACGTTTTCCATCACCCAGCAGTGGTTGGTCTGCCAGAGAGGGTAGGAGGAGCTTTTCCGCTCTCTGCAAATGTTGCGAGTAAACAGTAATCTCCTATGTCTGAACAAACAAAGAAAAGATCGATGACTCGAGATACAACAAATTTGACGCTCAGATGAAGACAAACAGTCTAAAAAGGAAAGCGACCATCAGTGAGGAAAATCGAGAGTTACAACCGGAGCCAACCGTGGACGTCACACATGCAACACTGTTTGGATATCTGGGAAGTGTGCTCCCGCAATTGCCATTTATCGCCATAGGTGCCGCCAAAGAGAACTAAACTGAGATCTTCGAGATTACCACTTTAATGAGGATGTGTTCATAACACCCATCCCTAATTTGTCACAAATTATCTTAACAATTCAGCCAGACTGAAGTTGTGTTTCTGTGTAACTTGTTAAACACAGAATTCCTTACAGGTTTTCTGCTTGAGGAAAAAAATCTCGCCAAATGTTTGTGGCCACTTTTCTTCCTGCTGCAAGCAAAATAATGTAAAGTCGACCACTGATTCCGGATATTCACAGAAGCACTGATGTTCACATTAATTATACGATGAAAGTACAATCAAATTGTAACTGCTGGCCCTTGTATTTATGGTTAGCTTGTTTTGGAGACAGAGAGGACTTTAGTCTATGCTAACAGGCCTGTTTGTGAGGTCACATAGCATCACATAAATGGGACTTTAATCTTTAATGTATAAAAAACAAACACACATACAGTGGTCCTTAATGCACTAATAGTGAACTTTTAATTCAGCACTTTTAATTCTCTAAAATGTAAATGAGTTCACGTGCTGTGTTTAAAAAAAGATCTCCTGTACAAATGAATCTAAGTCCAGTTTAGTCTTCATCATTAGGCTCAAGAAGTTGACTCTAAATATCGATGCAGTACCTGTTGAATTCTGTAAAGATTTGTTGATTTCATTCTTGTACATAATCGCTTGCAGTGAAACATTTTTGTGCACTCAACATTGGATTTATTCTCAAATCCTGTTATGTCCTTTGCATTTTAGAAAATGAAAATAAATTGACTCTTGATGATTAAAATAGCTTTTGCAGATTTTTGACATTTTAGAGAGAGCAAGCATGATAATACAGCAAATTTAAATATAAGTTGTACTTTATTATACACATGCATATATTGCGCTAAAACTGGCTTACAGTACATTCAGTAAGTCTACCACCATAATTATGACATTACTTCCATTCAAATTGTACTACAGGAAATGACCCAGAAAGATATTTTCACTTCACACATTAACAGAATGAAGCCCAGACACACAATAAACGCCAAATGTTCACAACTAATAAGCACATAAAATACTTTACTCTCCCTTTCTGCGAGCATAGTACTTATCCTGTAGTCTTGTGTCAGGGTAAAGCTAGCTCTCAACACTTATCCTGAGACTCCACTGTAGTTGCCTTGGCTGGTCTGCAGATTAATTAATGTCAATATGAGTTAAAGAGAGATTAATTTAATTCACACTTCACCTTTGCAGCCCTTAATACCTCTCATAGATGGATAAAGACTCGTCTCTGTAGTCTTGAATCTACTGATTATTAATAAACCTGACCTTGAAACACCTTTAGATTAAAAAAGAAACCACAGCATTACATCATGCAGGAGCCTGTAAAATGTGAACCAGCAAGCATACAAAGCGAGCCTGATGTTTACCCTCAGGGCAGCCTCTCATGCCAGACCGCATTTGATTTTCCAACCATTTACTACCAACTGTCTCATGCACCAAACAGCATGCTCGTCCTGCTACACACACACACACACACACACACACACCTGATGGTTTAATGTCTCCTTGGTTTGTTTCTTTCTTCTTTCCATGGCAGCAGTTTCTCTGCTTTGCAGCTCCACTTCATGCATCCACTTGGCCATGCGCCTAGAGGATAAGATGGCAATTATTTCCGCACAGAGATGATTCCGCTAGATTACATAGATCCATATCTAATTCACACAATATGGCATCAGGGCGTTAGAAAACACTGTGTTCTTCTTCTTACAAAATGCTCAGAGACAACAATAACACTGAGATACAGCAAACGCTTCCTCTGGTCAGCAGTAACTATCACTATACACACACTTTATTTGATGACATTATGTAGATTAAGAGATTTTTAATTCCGTCCCAGGAAATCAGAGGTTTAGACAGAAAAACGGAGCTTGTAGCGTTTGTGGATTTGAAGTCTTCATTTACCCTTCAGTGTAGGTGGCGGCAGATGGTTTCTGCACTGCTCTCAGTCCCACTCGTCCTCAGCTGAGGGAATAACAGGATTGCTTAAAATGAACACGCCTGACCTTTTAATTAAGTACATGGACCATCGTGGCTCTGTTTTAATCACAGACAAAACTATTCTCTGTCCTTGGCTTTTTGTAAAGCAGCCTAAGTATATATTTACAGTAGTTTGTTACTGTTATAGTGAGCCATCATTTTGCACTAGTAGCCTAATATTGAGCTGTCCAAATTATTTTGAACCGTCTACGGACCACATGCTCTTTCTGTAGAGAGAAAGTAACTAAGTTTCTTTTTATCTATTCAGTGCTGGGATAAATAGTTTGCGACTTGCAGTATCCTCAAACATTTGACTGTTGGATCTATTGCTGTAAGGAATACAAAAAAAGGTGTTGCAGTCAGTTTCTTTATGTCTACTAGCACCAGATGTCCTCTCTTGTTTCAACTGCAAGTGCAAATGAGCAACTTACAAAGTTATAAGCGTTCTTTTTTGATGCTTGGGTTCTTTACCTGCTCCAAGATCTTATTTTTAGCATTAATTTGTACGTTTTCTGCTCTATATCCATAGCACCGCTCCCCCTCTGTGTCAGTGTATTCATACTGTGGGCGTGGGAATCCCTCCCTCACTCTCCTGGCTCCTGGGTCCCTGCTAATCATGCACACCTGCAGAACCTGCTCACCTGCTGTCTATCTACTCATCAACCCAGCAGCAGTTCTACCCCCTCTCTTCGCCCACACTATAGTGTTAGAGACGTTCCTCAGGCTTCTGAAGTTTATTGATTTCTTCAAGTTTAGTTCCTGTATTGTTCTGTCTTTCTTTGTGCTGAGGACCATTTCTCGTCTGTCTGTTCACCCGCCCGTTGAGCTGCTTTCCTGCTCATCCTCAAGCAATTCCAGCCTGCCATTCCCACCTGTTATGCTTTCACTATCATTACTCTACCCCCAGCCATCCTGCGTCAGATATTACCCGCTGACAACCCGCCTGAACCCCAGTGGTGGTACCGCCTTCTCTGCAAGCCCCAGAGATGTCTCTGACCTCATGTTTGACCTCCAGAGCGCTAACACATGTCTGGTTCACCTTCTGCCTGTATGGTTCCAGCTTTGCCTCTGTCCTGCCACTTCTGACTGCCCACAGCCTGTCCACTTGAGGGCACCTGGTTCCGCCACTGCACTGCCCTAGACCGTCCTTCTAAAGTCTCCTGTGTTGTTGGTGCACTGCCCCAGGCCGTCCGGCTGAGGTTTTATGTTCCGCCCCTGTCCAGTCCTTCAGCTCTCATGCTGCTTTCCCCTGAAGCTTGCCTGCTAATCTTCCTGCTAATCTCTATTTACAGATTCTGCATGAAAATGCATAATTTCTAGGCGTGGAACCAGATTAAAAAACAGTTCACCTGGAGAGCAAAATCTGCTGTGATGCCATGCCAGCTCCATCTGACGACGATTTAGCTTTTCATTTATCTCTATAAACAGACACCTGCATTCAGGTGAAGCTAACAATCTGTTCTTAGATGTGTCTCAACTCCAACTCCAGTCTCGCTTCTAAAGTTACTAGTCGGACTGTAAACAATGCAGCACACGAAAAAGAAAGTCTTGGCTGGAAGTCCTTTATCACTAACCCCAGGCTACACTGGAAGCCCCGAAATGTTGCCTGTCGCTCCCAGAGGTTTTATTGTCGGCAGACGATAGCTGATTAGTTCCAAGATTGACCCTCCTGCTCACCCTCTTGCCTGCTCATCCACTCCTCTACTCCCAGCCATCCTCAGATAATAAACTTTAATCCTTTGCATGTGTGTCTGCATCTTGTGTTACAAAAGTTTAACAAAAAATATGACATCTATGCTCATTAACAAATTCACTTAAAAAAAAAAAAAATTTTAACCTTCATATCTTTTGCATTCTTTAAAGAAAGAAAAGGCTGAATATATGTAAACATGCACTCCACTTAACGTAAAAAGATATAAAACAGAACTCATGTTATCATCTGTTCTAGATTACACGACCCAACAGTATGAACAGCTAATGCATTAGAAATAAAAGTACCCATTTTGCTGCACTTAACTGAAGTAATGCTTTGTTTAAATTACTTTGTAACTCTCACTTTACTCATTTAGTCTATTCTGTGTTATTACTTATTTTAAATTAGTAAATAACCTGAATAGTTCCTCTATCACTGCTACTTATTCAGGGGGTTTTGAGGGTAAACTCCCTCTTTCTATGGGAGCCTATGTCTGCCAGTAAAAGAAAAGAAACTAGATGAAAAGTTAACCTTGAAAACGGAAAACACTCTTATGGTACGTCATGATAATAAGATTAAAAGTGATAGTTTTTAGATAGAAAGTCGAAATTATGAAATAAAAAGTCATAATTATCGGATAAAAAGTTTAAATATGAGCTTACGCATACATCATTTTCTTATCTCATAATTTGATTTTGTCTCATGTTGTTTTTATGTCATAAGTGCTACTTTTACTTCTTAAAATAATGACTTTTTATCACGTAGGTTTGACTCTTTATCTCCAACCTACTCTTTTTAATCTCATAATTCAGGTTTTTCCCACATTATTCTGACTAATAATCTCATAAATATGACTTTTATCTCATTATCCTGACTAACCATATGGCAATATCAAGGCAAAGTTTTAATTTGATTTATTTCTTTTAGTGGCAGAAATGGGCTTCCATATTTCAGATGTTGATGAACCTTTAAACAAAGAGTAATAGTGGGAGTAAAATGTTCTCTGATGTCAGCACAATGGCTGATCCACTGAGCCTGCCGTGTGTCAGGTATGTGGCTTTAGTCCACCATCTAGTGGTAAACACACTGGACTCCATTATTAGTGCTCACAGCAGACCACCGTTTCAAATGAACAGACCTGTTGCATTTATATCTGCTATCCGGGCAGGTAAATAACTCGCAGTCGTTGAGGATTCAATTAACTCTATAAATGAAGTTTGAGGGACACAGCCATTCATGGTGACCTACTTAAAGTGACTCATTTCATCGCAGCCAGCCATGGAATATGATTGGGATTATTTCCATGCCTGCTCGCTCCTGTCCCCATGCCTGTTTACGTTCATGTGAGCCACACTCCCCTGGCTGCCAGCCACCCCGCGGTATTTATAGACAAACAGCGGCAATCAGCACTCAAGGAATCCTCGCGAAATCCTCCTCAAACCTCTAAACTTGGACTCTGTGAGAGGGAGAGAGTGGCTGGGTTTGGAATCTACACCTGAACGAGGCTCTCTCGAGGACGATGAAGGAGCGCGCGGCACCTCAAGGTAAAGCTGTCAAATTCACTAATCATTTCATCAGTTAATTGAGATTTTTTCCTTGTTTCTTGTCGCGCGCGCTGCTTAAGCCCCTTCCCCCTGTGAACAATTTTAGCATCATATTCATATATTTCTACTTATTATGGCTGTTCAAGCTGCTCCGTGTGCTTTTCCCCCCTTTACTAACCTGTTTGTGCTTCAAACCCCTAACTCTAAAAAAACAGAAGCATGCTAATTAGCAATACCTGTTAAAAGGCTAGTTGATGTATTTCCTGAACGATGTCAGACCCAAAGCTAATACTGTTGTTCCTGTAGGCTTTACAGTCGTTGCACTAATTAAAGCCATGAGCTTAAAATTGAATTTAAAATTAAAGAGCATCTCCACAAGTGTTTAACTTTAATGACTCAACAGATGATGTGCATGCAGTCATTTTTCTCTGTAGTATCTTCTCTATAATGCATTTCACGCCTTCTATGATTTATTGTGAACCCAAGTGTCGTAAATCCACCCTGTATATCCGCCCAGACTCTTGCCCTTGTTACTCTTTTATACAGGCACCTTGACATGTAATTTCCCCAGCAGCTCTGACTGAAAAACTGGCCATTAATACACTCTATCGCATATCTTTTTGAACTTGCAAGGCTGTGGTAAAATCAGAAGCATCCCAGCCATCAGCTGCACAAAGCTGCGATCGAGCCGCCTGTGTAGATGGTTGCGCTGACCTTGTAGCCTCTCCAGGCTTTCAGACGAGCGCTGTGCTGGGTTTGAGGCCAGAGCTCAACTCAAAGCGTGTCCAGTTCATGTCTGAGGAGCCCTGCTGCTGATGAGTGAGTCACTGTGCCTTTTGCTTCAGCTCTCCCACACTCAGTCATCTTCCTTTTAGCTCTGGCTCAGTGGAAACAGCCTTGTTTCGTCTGTCTCTGACTGCCTCACCTCAAACTTGCTGTTTTTCAGCCTTGACACCTCATCTCATCACATATTTCTCTGTGTCAGCGTACACATGCACGCTTTACTGGACAGTGGAGGCAACAACAACAGGATAATGGTATAATGTGTTGTGTTCAGGATAGTGGAAACGAAACATGAGACAAGACTGAAGCAAGAAAGTCCAGACTGTGGTCAGTGGTTTTTAGAAACAGAAAAATCTCACCTCTCTGAATGTGTCATCACTGCTTTTACTAGAGCCACTTTCTGTGCAGTCTTATACTGCTCACCAGTACAATTACAGCTTCTATTTTTGAATGGCTGCTGGTTCAAAGCTTTTGTTCACGCTGTCATATGCTCTGCTAGCATTGAAGATCCCACTGAGGATGTGGTGATCATTTAGTACGGTAATATGGTGGCTTTCATTCCTGATTTAAGCTCTATTGTTTTATTGCAAAATGCAGCTTTTGTTCCACAAAATACACCTACTGCTTGTTTTTCATCCGTGTACTACATCCTTATAATGGTTGAGATAACAAGACAAAGAGTTTAGAGCCGTGCAAGGGTTTTTGTGAAGCTCTGCTTTGGCATGGGGCTGCATGGTGGTGCAGCGGTTAGCTAGCCTCACAGCTAGAGGGTTCCTAGTTTGAATCCCGGTTCTGACGGAGCGGGCCTTTCTGTGTGGAGTTTGCATGTTCTCCTTATGCATGCGTGGGTTCTCTCTGTGTACTCCAGCTTCCTCCCACAGTCCAAAGACATGCTCGTTAAACTAATTGGTGACTCTGGCTGTCAACCCTGTGATTGACTGGTGATCAGTCCAGGGTGTACCCCGCCTCTCGCCCAATGACTCCAGCCCCCCCTGCGACCCTTATAAGCGTTACAGATAATGGCTGGATGGATGGATCTTAGTTTAGCTCATTGGCATGCCAATGTTTAACGATTAGCAGTAATAACAAAGTACAGCTGAGGCAGATAGGATTGTCATTTGTTTGGGTATTTGGTCTTAACCACAATATTTAACAAAGAGACATTTTGGCTTCATGATGAAACTGGATAAAAAGGATGTAAAATGTAGCAATAAAGTTTTTACAATTCATGCAAACGGTTTTTAAGATATTTCACCCAAAGACAAAAGCGTCACCACCTTGTGGCACTAGTGAAATAGTCTTTAAATCAAGTTGTAAGGATATAACATCTTGGAACAATGAATGTCTGCACCAAATTCTGTGACAATCCATCCAGTAGATGTTAAGATTTTTCAGTGGATGTGTAATTTTTGTGTCGTAGGATTCATCCCCCAGGGACCATGAATATCCATGCAAAATCGTTTAAAGTCCATCCAATAGTTGTTGAGATTTTTCAGTCTGGATCAAAGTGGCAGACGAACAAACATTGTGCTCCCTTGAGCCGTGCTGCTATTGTTGCTAAAAATAGACAATCAGAGCGACAGACAAGATGTGAAAGATGTACGATTTCTCCGAGCTGTGTTTGATGAATGTGTGTAACCACCTTTCATAGTTTTCTGCCTCTCTCTTGTTTTTTTTTGTAGCATTATGGTGAAACAAACAACCACCGTCTTCTGTAGAGATGCACACCAGTTCAGACCAGTCCCTCACCCGCTCCCTCACACCCAACCTCTACTCTCCATCCAGCTGTGGACCAGGAGGACAGACGCACGTCCATTCCTCCCTGTCCCTCCCCGAGCCTGAGGCCTGGAGGAAGCCGAGCCCAGCTGCCCGTCACGGTTTGGCACAAGGGGCCCGCTCCTGCTCCCTGCAGGTCCCTCATGCCGCCCCGGAGTACCTGGGCCTGCCCCCTCGAGCCGCCAGCTTTGACGTGCCTTGCAGTCAGGATGAGGCCTCATCTGATCAGGGTTCAGGGTCTTTGAGCCCACATGGCATGCTGCGGCGGCGAGGAGGGCTCGTCGAGCAGAAGGACATCATCATGGCTCACCAGGCTCACAAAATCCAGAGCACACCGCAGGCCCGCAGGAAGGAGTGGGAGTAAGTATAAAGGAGAGATTCAGAGGCAAAGGGTTCTTTAATTATATGTGTAAAGATGATAAGGCTCCATGGAGGAGGATAAAAGTGTCAGAGTAAAAGAAAAACCATCTGTAAGTGCGTTCTAACTTCTCAACCTGTTGAACCTCTTTGGTGGGTCATCACGGCAAATATACTGTGAAGCCAATGTACTTTATTTTAAATGTTACAGTTCTCAAGGCTGGTAAAGATTTTACATATGTTCAGCTGACTTTGAAGTTTGAGGATAATGATGCAAAAAGGATGTCCGATCTTTATTTGGAGGTGGTGATGGAGAAGTTAGATCTTTGATTTAAATATGTCAGGCAATAAACCCTTTAATGGTGCTCATCAATGATTGGTCCGTTACATCCAGCCTTCGTTCGGTCAGATAACTACTGCATGTTTAAGAGAAAAGTTATAACTTGTATCGCTGAAGCCAAAAGAAAATGAACACCCACCGACTCTGCAGCACCTCTCAGCTCGCTGAAACCTTTTAACATCTTTCTGCTAATTGTTTTGGTTCATGGCCAAAAACGTTACTGATTTGATTCCCTCTTTAAGTCCTATCCAACATCCAGCAGACAGACAAGTCAGTGACTACCTGGTGAAAAAAGCTGAGCATTTAGTTGCTAAATAGGAAATATTTCCCTCATGAATTGGTGGAGAACAAAACAGCTCGAAGGACTGTTACATTTTTAACTCCATTCTTTTAGTGGCCAGAAAATGACTCAAAAGGATGTATGAATGGTGTCCCATGTCGGCTGAGAAGTAAGCCACCGTTGGCGAAGATGTTCGCCAAATCAACTTTATGGGTGATAATATGTCAATGTTGGTTTTTTCAGCTTTTTAAACCTCCCCCAAGTGGCCAAAAATGAATACATTGATTAATGTTTAAAGGGAGGCTATTATGCTAATTTCAAGGTTCATATTTCACTGTGTGATTCACCTGTGGAGTAGCTTAGCATAATTTACAGTTAAAAAACATATTTTTCTCACACTGGTGCTCTGTGGAGGCATACACAAACCACTCAATCTGTGCTGTCCCTTTAAGAAACCCCGCCCATACAAGCCCACTTTCTTCTGATTGGCCGGCTCTCCGAAGCCTGCTGAGCTGCACTTTGTGTAGAAAAACTGTGTGAAACCTGGCGTTCACAGCAGCCTGCAGACTGAGCTGAGAAGCCTGGGGATTACTCCAACAAACTTTATACCTACAGATTTGAAACTTCACCCACGTTTAGTCTGGACATCCAACATTGTAACATTATATATATGTCTTAAAATGTGAAACAGCATAATACCCCCTCTTTAAAACTTTGCTGTCAAATTCGAATCCATATCTTTTCACGGTCTGCTAGCAGTTTATTCTACATCTATGCTAAAAAAAAGAATCAGGTGTTTGTATTCAGCCCTGGTTCTTTAAATGAGAACAAACAAGTAAGCTTGGAACAAGCCACCTAATGCTACCTCCTCAATGAGCAACAGGTAGCATTAATGAATTGCACGACTCTCCCTCTTTGTGTCTCATTCAGGTTTAACAGAGCTTCACCATGTTTGCGATACAAACTGTTTATTAAAGCTAACTTGCCCTTGGGAAGGAGACCATCTTGATTCCTCCGTGTTGCTTATTGTCTGATAGTTGTTTAGAGTCCTTTTACTGGAAATACACGTCCATGAAATTGGGGAGTGTAGCGGTGAAGGGAAGGGCAGATCTGTTTGGTTATGTTCCATTAAAGTAATAGTATATCAGGCTTGGTCTTTAATCCCCCTAGTGGTCCAAACATGCATCGCATCTTAAGGTGGAGTTTGAAGTTTTTTGTTCAGTTTGTTTACATCTCACCTAAAAACACTTTTCTCATCCTTTGGGGCTCCATGAGGTTCTGATTGTGTTTACCTTCCTCATAAAACATCTGCAGTTTTAAAAGTCTGTAGAATCATAAGCCTGTGTTGTTTATATGTACGGATGCTTGCCAGCAGCCGTGTTTTTCCCTTGCATTTGTTCCCATTATTCCACTGCTATCAGCGCTCAATTGTTGGAAAAATGTGAAGCTATTGGCAGGACTGTGTACCACAATATGCATCCTTGTGCACGTAGCCCACTCTAACCCACTCTTTGTTCCATAGTGCTGCAAGTGGTCAAAGAACTCCAGGGGGTTCAAGGGTTTAAATGATCAGCCATTGTTGTATCAAGTATAACACTTATTATTGTTGTGTTGTTGCTTAGCTACAGTGTGCGTATTGCAAAGTGTGCGCCATAGTGAAACACATATGCTGAATCCGTCGTTTCCAGCATTGTTATAGTTACAATCCCAAAATCAGCGCTTTGATCAGCTGATGTTTTTTTAATGCCTGAGTCACCCTGTTGGCCGTGGTTTAATGTAATCAGATCCTGGATAGCGTTATTAATGGCGGAGCTGAGGGTGCTTGCTGGTGAACTTTTGCACTCTGGAGCCATATCGCTCTGATTATCTGCTTCCCACCACTCGAACGTGGAGTGGTACTCCATCAGCGTAACCCCAACCCACGAACAAGCTCCGTCCCTCCTCCTCGTCCTCTTCCTCCTCCTTCTCCATCCTCTGATTTCTCTTTACTTTACCTCCACCACCCACTCCCCATCCACTTCACTGGTGTGCTGTCATTCTCTCTCCATCTCCACCATTGCTGTCTATCATTTTCTCTCAATTAGAACATGGGACTTAAATCAGTTTTTATTCATATTTTTTATATTTTCAACCTGGAAGTGTTCACAGATCGCACATAAAGTAGAAAATATTAAATGAGGAACTGAAGAATAAGAGTTTAACACTGAGGGCTACGTGTGTATTGTGGTTATTTGTCCATTAGGGGATGCTAGGGAATCAAAGTAGAGGAGCAGCAGGGAGGAGGTACATGATGTGATGCGAGCTGAGCAGTAGAGTTTGGACTTTTACAGCACATCTATATAACTAAGACTGATAATATTCTGTCAAATTGTAGGTTTAAATGTGGAAAAAGGTCAAAATTAACAACTGATATTTTAATCCCTGCTTAATATGACTTTAGAGACAGAGCAAAGCTTTTTCCAGCATCAAAGTTTTCAAGCTCCTCTGAAGAATTTGCAACATTTAGAGCTTGTATTGTCTTAACCTGCAGGATTGTGAGCCTGCTCTAAAACCACAACCGTAATATAAACGTGCTCCAAGGTAAACTTGCAACGTGTCAGACCAATCTGCGATGATATACACTAAGCGGCAGTTATTGGTCGAATCAAACTGACATAACTCAGTACTCGAGGATGTCTGTTGCTAGGGAACAGAGAGAAAAATAAAATGCTAAAGCCACTCCAGTCAATGTTGGATGAAAGCCTGTCTGCAATTATATAAATGCTCTTCAGAGTTCTGCCACAAAGTAAGTCCATTAGCGTTTAAACGCGCAGTGCATGTCACCTGCAGAGCTTCATCTGTCTCCCCCAGTCGGGTTTTTCTTATGATGTTTCTTTGCTGGATTATAGCGTAAAAATGCATCACAATTGATCTGTTTGTCCTAAAATATCTATATCCCTGTATTAAGGTGCTAATTTAACCCCTAATTGGCTAAATTTCCTCCTTTCTTACAACTTCCTATTATCCAAAGTTTAGTAAGGCCCGAGCAAATAGATACAAGCTTTTCTGCAGTTTACAGCTATTTTTAGCCGCCTTTGAGTAGGCAGTGCTGGAGAGCAGAACAACAGCAGACTACATGTGGTCAATCTAAACAGCACAGGAGGATCATCAGAGTAGAGACGGGGGCCGTGCTGTAATTCTGTCCGCTTCCTGAAGACGCCCAGTGACCCTGATCTGAGTGTGTCTAAGTGTGCGCGTTGGGTGAAGCAGATTTCTGTAGGAAGAGGTTGCTCTATTGTGCATCGTGGCTTTTGTTGGCAGAAATGAAAAGACCGAAGCAGGAATTCAAGAGAGCTATGTCGCTATGGAAACAACAGCAAAGCGAGCGATAGAGACACAGAGATAGAAAGAGGGAGATGTTTGCTGTTTGCAGAGATGGACAAATATTTTTGTTGGGCGGCTTACAAGTAGATTAAGTTTTTTTTAATTCTAATGAGCGCTTATGTAAGACAGTAGAAAGTGGAGAGATATGCAGATATTTGTGGTGCGTTTACAGTCATCAGATTGTATGTGCTGATTATTCTGCTATTTTTACACTCTGCGCTCAATAGGTCAGCGTCGCCTTTGTTTCACATGATGTGGCATGCTCGCCTGCTCCATGCAGATGAGGAAGAGGTGGTAAAAAAGTCATGAGACTTATTCATAGATCCTGTTAAATCAATGTTTTTTTATCCTCCTCTCCCCCAGATCTCGACATGTTTTCCCCAGCATACATTTGCCACTCTCTCTTGGCTCCCTTTCAGGACCCCGACCCCCCCCCCCCCCCCCCCCCACCTTCTGCCTGAGCCCTGCCTGTCTGCACCCTGACATACCTGCTTTGTCATATGTTATGTCAGGATCTTTGTGGGGCTGATACTGTGGTTGACTTTATTCAAACAGCATCAAACGAACCCCCATTTGAATAATCTGATGACTGTGGGGGCTGAAGTGGTCATCTTGAGGAAACAGTGGGGAAGGGAGCAGAGCAGCAGATGGAGCGAGAGAGCCCAGTTGCCTAATGAGGTCTCACTTGTGGCACCGAGTGTGAAAAAGACCCTGCTTCTCTTCTCCTCACCCTCAAAAAGGGAGCAGCCCTAAGATCTATTTCATGCTCTATTTTTACTCCTCACTTTTACTCCAATATTAGCACAATGGCCTACTTTTTAAATGTTTTAATAGTGCGAGTCTGTCTCCATTAATGAAAATATGACAATGCTGCCTGATTATCAAATGGAGAAAGCGTTTACATAGGGGGAAATGAGTCACACACCTGTTCTATAAATCAGCTTTAAGGTTGTTTTTCTTTTACTTGCCCACTTGTTGACTTTTTTCTGTGCATTGTTTCTCCTTGTTTTAGTGTTAAATGTATTTTCACACCAATTTCTCTTGCTGCTGCACCCACTAACATCTTTACATAATTGTTTTTGAGCCACATACCCACACAGCCTGCTGTATATAGGCTACTTCTTTGGTTTTTTTAGGGAAATGTTTTGTCCACCCTCAGCAAACTCTAATTTCTATGGTAACAAAATAGATGTACCTCCTCTCCAGCTTTCATTCAGATGGATTTGGAAATCGCCATCATGAGATGTTGCTGTGGGAGGAGGAGGGCTCATGCGCTCCTGGCTGCGTGATAATTTTCCAGCAGGTGATAACATTGTAAGATACGTCTGATCCGGCGAGTCCAGCAGCTCTGTTGCAACATTTTTGACTGATTTAGACAATAACTTCACGTGCAGTTTAGTGAATCTGGTTCAGACGCGTACACGGGCTTCCTTCCGCAGGAGATCTTCCTTTTTTGTTAAGTTTACCGGGTCGAGAAGATGCGTAAAGTTTGCGAAGACTTGCCTCGGATCTCTCCTTCCAGTGAGCGCAGAGAGGTTTTTGGTTTTTCCGATCAAAACGAGCCTGGATGTTGATAGAAATCTGCGAGGTTCAGACTCGGTGGATCTTTTTTCCCTCAGCTGCTTGACTTTAGAGACGCGCGCGTATTAAAAGTTGTTCAGAGCTGATTGTAACGCGCTGTTAAACAGATGGGATAACAGGGATGCTGAGGGTTTACAGTCCGCATTAAGTTTTTAAGGATTTTTTGCCCTAAAATTGAAGCCAGCTGAATAATATAACCCATTTTTTCTCGTGGATATGGAGTGAAAAGAATCTGCAACTTTTGGGGGGATTTTTGGCGCTTGAAAAGCTGTCATTGGATTGAAGGTGCATCCTTTTTTCTTTTAGCTCCACTTCACATTTTTCTTTACTAGAAGTCGTCCTGTAGTGAAACGCTTTAAGCCGGCGGTCTCCTCATCTCTTTGTAGAATGGCTCGCTTTGGAGACGAGTCGGCTCCCACCACGGTGGACTCCGGGGATGGGGACGAGGAGCGCGCCGGGGACGCACAGGACGCGGCGGCGACACTGACTGCCTCCATGAAACAAGCCAAGGCGCAGCGGGCCCGGACCATGGCTCTGTACAACCCCGTCCCCCACCGGCAGAACTGTCTCACCGTCAACAGGTCGCTCTTCATATTCGCAGAGAACAACATCATAAGGAAATACGCGCGAAAAATAATTGAGTGGCCATATCCTTCCATACAAAACCCTGAAAGTTAAGTTGTTTTTGCTGTTGTTGGAGTTTGTTATAGAGAGAATACATGGTAGGTTGGTGTCCGTTCAGTACCTTGGAGAGCTACAGGCAGCATGGTAACAGCTGCAGCATAAAAATACAACTCCAGTCCTCTGCTTGTGTCTAAAAAGTACCATTTAGAGTGCTGTCTCTAAGGTATAATGTCATTATTTGCATATTTGTTATGGTTTCTAACATACAGAATAATCTGCAGAACAAACTCCATCAAACCAGCTGTGAGTTGAATCAGATTGCAGCCATCTCTTGTATTATTCCTCTGCTACAGCTGAATTTAACCTTCACATCATTCTGCTTACTGTAACCTGCCCTGATTAGATTCATCTGTGGGCTCCATGTGCTGGCAGCAAACACAAAGTTAGCATGTGGTGATCATTAGAAGCGGCTCTGCTCACTGTGGGGGTGGCATGTAGGCACATCTCTTGCTTGCCTTAGTGCTCATTGGAATATGAACCTGGCCATGAGTAGGTGTCAGTTCAAATCCAACAGGCAGCGCTTTTCTGCTTCCTGCTGCAGCATCGGCCAACACTTTCTTTCTCCTGAACTTCTGCAGATCTAACAAAGATTATCAGACACGTTATTTTTCCTGTAACTGCAGCAAAGTCGTGTAAAGTGAACAGACAGTGCAGGCAATATGTATACACAATCATATTCAGTATTTAGAGGCCAGAGATAAGAGTCCATTACATGTCATTTTCACTTAAATGTATTTATTTTTATTTACGTTAATCATGTTTGAAGTCATGAATAATGTACATATCAAGACAATCCCTTAAACAACATTACTCAGTTGCCATATCTACCCACTGCTCCTCCTGTCTTACACCCCCTACAGTGCAGCGTGCCAGTCTCCCACTGTTATCTAACCACAGGCTCTGTGTTGCTGTGTGGGAGTGGGGCTAGTGGTCAAGACTAGCTGGCCACTGGCAGCTCGGTAATGTGACTGTCGGTATCACAGAGGCAGAGGTATGTGGGAGAGAGCTGGCCAGTAGTACTGTGGTGGATCGTGGGCTGTAAAAGCAGCACATGTCAGAGTATTGACTGGATGAGACCCAGATATTTGCGCATGGTGTCCAAGTTTTTAGCGAAAACAGATATGAATTCCCAGCAGTGGCGTTTCTTTGATGGTATGTTGCTGCATGAAAACATTGGAGTGCTACAGTGAAACAGCTCTTATAAGTTTCCTGGGACTTTTACGTCCCTATGAATGTTAAATTCCCAGCAGCATAGAGTTAGGAACAATGTTGCTGCAAGTTATGTACATGGTAGGCCGAGGTCAGTTCAGCACCATGGAGAGCGACAGTCAGCTTGTGAACAGCTGCAGCATAAATATACAAAGTCCCATCCACTTCTGTGAACAGCTGCAGTACTTGTGTGATGGAAATTATGAATCCCTTTGTTGGCTGACGGAAAATTAATTAAATTAATAGCCTTTCTGTCATATTGAAATAGAAAAAACAAAATTATTTTGTTGATATTTCTCTAAATTGAGGAGTTGCTGCATTTCTCGTTTGATATCCTGGTCAATTTAATATCTTTTTGAGTTTTAGACTGTATGTCAGGCAAAAAAAATTTTTTTAAATGAATCTGTGAAGTCTGGCAAACTAAAACAGATGCTTTTTAACAGATTTAAAGTAGATTCATTGACAGATAAAGGATTACATCAGTGCTGATTTGTAAATGTAAACTGGTCAGATTCTAATTTCCCGAGAGCCGATGGTTTTCAGTCATTTGCATACAAAGTGAAGACCACCTAAAGCTTTATGTAGTTATGTAATCCATCACACTCCAATAATAAGAGTTACATGAAGAATACAACTTTGATAAAATACATGTTGACGTCATGTGTTGGATCGCACATCTCAGGAGCGTTTTAAACATTAAATCTGCATGTATTTTTTATCAAGCAGAAGCTTACTTCACACACAGATTCAATTAGTATCGATCCGTTAATAGAAAGATAATTCATCTGCAATCGTTTCAAGTTGTTGTCTTATCTTATCTTCAGAGATTGCAGCTGAATCTCTCTGTGTTTTGGACTGTTTTTAAGATGTCACGATTGGCTGTAGGACATTGAGTTCGCTATTTTAAACACATTATATAGACCAGTCAATTAATGTGTCGAGAGCTCAAATGGCAGATTAATTAGTTAGGACATTAATTGTCAGCTGCAGCCTGCTTTGATTCAGTTGGTGCTCAGTTTTACATCATATAAAAGGATGTGTTACAAATGTATTCACTGTCCTTCAATAAGCAATTGAAAGACATAGAAACAATAGAAATGAACCCGCCCTTTTCCAGGGTTAAATAGCGAATCAATATAATTTTATACTGTATTTGAGACATGCAGCAAGGGACAGAAAATGGTTAACTGTGTGCGATTAGTCCTAAACGGTCTTAACATGAGCAG